>NC_081251.1:11400577-12000577 GCF_030490865.1 Poecile atricapillus
CCACCAGGAACCTTGGAATTAAGAATCTTACTTCTCATTGACAAACTTCTGAAACTGTACTGTAGCTGTGTTAACCTTGTGTTTAATGAGCTAGAGTTGGATCAGAAATGTCAGATCACTTTAGATCATTTTTAGCAGCTTAAACTTCACTCATTTTCACCATAAATGAAACTCTTGTGTGAGAATGGGAGAAAAGCCTAATTTTCATTCCAGCTGCAACAATATCTGCAAAATCTATAAATTTAACATCATCAAATGAGTAGCTGCATTAAGAAAGAAGCATGTGTGTGTATATATCAGGATAGTTTAGAATATAGATTGAAAGTGTCTAAAACTCTTGATTCTCAAGTATTTTATTTTACACAAATTCTGGTCATGTAAGGACTAATTCCTGATCTCATCAAACTCTGAGAAGCCAAACTAAATTCTGCTTTAATACATGGTAGGGTAATGTAAGTGGGAGCTGGAGCTGGTCCATAATCATTTTTTTTTGGTTTAGGTTTTTTTTTTTCCTCGGGATATCAAGACTTTGTACCAATTAGTTCATGAACCCAAACTAAAATCATACATTTTTTGTCCCTTGAAAGATGTCATTACATCAGTAAATTTTCTGTCATCTCTACATGTTTTAACAACTCTCTGAAAGAGATCTGAAGAATAAGGCATTCCATAAAAAGGTTTTCTGACAGTATGTCAGAAAGGGATTCATCTTCATTTTAAATTAAACTTAAAGTTAAGTAGATTATTTTCACCTGTTCTCATATAGTCTAAGAGAAGGCATTATCTATGGAAGAATTCTGTCTCAACTTACTCAGTCATGTACACATCAGGTCGTGAGAGTTGCATTCAGATGCCCTGCATTATTTCTTCTCTTACAATCTGAAAACAGAAGTATTGCAAATGACTAACAGACCAGAGATCTAACTTCAGGAAAATAAAGTTACAGGAGATCAATCTGATGCTCCATATCCATTTTCACTCAATAGCCATAAGCAGCAACACTCATAATTCTGCCTTACAGGAATATGGGCTATTACTGTGTTTAGCATTCCTACTGTATCTTGTCTCAAAATAAAAGTTATTCTTGGTCTATCTGATTGATTCAGACTCAACTCTGTATACAAACCAATCACTCATTTCTCTCATTTGAAATTATATTTATTGGTTGTCAATGTAAGAGCTTTGCCAATGTCCAAACTGTGATTCATTGTATTCATTACATTTCTCTTCAGAAAAAAAACAAACAGAAAACTATTTTGGTTGTCAGACACATAAAACAATCATCCAGTCCAACTGCCTGAGGATTTCAGGAATGACAAAAATTTAAGGCATGTTCTTGAGGGTATTGTCCAAATGCCTCTTGAACACTGACAAGCTTGTGGCACTGGCCACCTCTGTAGGAAGCCTCCTGGTGTTTGATACCCTCTTGGTAAAGAGATGCTCCCTAATGTCCAGTCTAAACCATCCCTGGTACAGCTTAGAGCCAATCCCACATGTCCAGTCCCTGCATGCCAGGGAGAAGAGCTCAACTCCTCCCTCTTCACCTGCCCTCCTCAGGAAGATTTACAGAGCATTATGATTGTCCCTCAGCCTCCTTTTCTCCAGACTGGACCAACCCAGAGCCCTCAGCTGCTGCTCACAGGATGTTCTTTCCAGCCCTTTCATGTGTTTTGTTACCCTCCTCTGGATGCATTCAAGGACCCTTGCATTTTCTGTCCCAGAAACACTGTCCCACAGTGCTCAAGGGGAGGCTGCACCAACCCTGAAGGAGTCAGAAATGTATGAATATCACTGTGTGAGTAATGTCTACTTTTTATTCTTATTTTTTCACTGTGACATGAAGTCAGTATCAGCCTGTGCCCAGCTCTGGACAGACAGGTATTTATGGTTCACATATAGACAAGCATTTATGCATCTGGTAACCCTGGTTCTCAGTGGCAGACCAAGAGTGAGGTTGGATTAATATTCAGTCTGCTGTGGGGGAGCTCTCTGAGTCAATGTTTGCCTGTCATCACATCCTTTGCAATTTGGAGTGCCCCAAAGTGCTTTGGAGGAAACAAAGTTGACATGATAGACATTATACCTAGTTCTCCAAAGACTTGAATTCAAGAAATATTTGTTAGAGTTAATAGCTTTGTTAGCAAGATATCACTAAGCAGTTACACTGTGACTACATTGTAAAATATAATGTATGGGAGGAAATCTAGACATCCAGCTATCTTGATAACTGAGGAGAAGCTTTAAAAATTTTCTGTCATAGTTAGATATTATTCTACCACAACAATAAGCCATAGACCTGTTCTTGTCTCTTCCACCACCTCCTCTGACTCCATCCTCTCCCAGCTGTATGTCATAAATAGAACTATTAGAGCACAGGAACAGAGCAGTTCTGTCATTCCCAATCCCATCCCTTCCCCTACGCAATTTCCTTCCAAGCAGACATGGGTTGGAGACTTCTTGCTATGTACCACTAAAAACTACACTCCTGAAAAGAAATCGATGACCATTTACTATGAATGGACAAAGCTGACATTTTTATTTTGAATATAGCAGAATTTATATATTGCTGCAATATTCTGAATGCTTTGAGGTATTTAAAGCAATCAGTACAAATCCATTACTTATTACTGGATTTGAACTAGAACTCAATCTAAATTAATGAACCCTTAAGCAATACAAAAAACAACAATAAAATAAGATTCAAACTACTGAATCTAAAGTCAAAAAACAAGTTTCCCATTGCCTTCCAATATCTACACGAGAGAGAGCTGATGTTACCAATAATGTAAGACCTGAAAGATACAGAAAGCGATTCTGAAAATGTCCTGGCGTATTTTGAAGATTTTTGTTTAAAAAAAGTGAAGGAAAGAGATTTGAAGGGTGTGCTTTATCATGATAATGTGGGCTGGGAACATTTCTTGTCTCATTGCAGAGCAGAATCTTTTTCACTTCACGTGGAGCTCTCCTTCAATGAATAAAAAGCATAAAAGCCACAAGTTAAATGTGCATGTACCAGACAAGTGTGTACAGAGAATAACAAGAATTAAAGCATTACAGGGCTGTAACACAGCACGTTACAAGAATAATTCATCATCCTGCTTGTCAGCAGATCGATGTGAGGGACAAGTTACTTTTCATTTTAGTATGTCACAACGGAGGAGACAAAGCAGACATCAGAGATATCTGGAGCACTGCACTCAGCAGTTGTACATGTGTGCTGGAACAATTCTTTGTGCCACCTCAGCTTATAGCTTAGTCATAATTAGTGGCATTGTCAAAAAAACCTGTTATAGGTGTTTATCTTCCCTCCTCCCACAAGAGATAGCAAATTCCCTCTCACTGGTAGATGAGGAGCCATTGACTGCTTGCTCTTCCAAATAAAAAATATAAATGTCTCTGTAAAAGTTTAAATTATTTTTTCACCTTTAGAGTTAACATAGAGTTGTGTAGCTAGAATCTATTTACACACAGATAGCTCAGCTGGTTAGAGCAGGGTGCTAATAACACCAAGGTTGTGGATTCAATCCCATATGGTCCATTCACTTCAGAGCTGGACTTGATGATCCTTTTAGGTCCCTCTCAACTCAGAATATTCTGTGATCTGACACATACATGCACATAGCTGGGTACAGAGATGAAATAAAATGTTGCTTGACTGGGTTTTTTAAAAAAAGTTTTTTCTATTCTATGGGGTGGCTAAGGGATGTTCCAGCTTGTTTGAGCTTGGCATTGGCCTGTGAATACAGAACTAGGTCTATGGCTTTGCCCTTTTCACTGACTCCCTAGCAATCATGCATTCAGTCCCCAGAGAAAATATGGAATAGGGAATGGCAAACCTAATGGGTTTTCCATGAGGACAGGTCCTGAGAGCTCAGCTGGTACAGCACTGCTGGGCTGGTTCCAAGAGGCACTAACAACAGATCCAGAGCTCAGCTGCAGGGCTGTGTCCTTCCTGCTAGAGCAGAGTGAACCTGTGCACTCTGCATGGCTGGGTTCTTCCAGGAACCCCTCTGTAGAGAAACTGATGTTTTATTTTGAGAAAAGAACTATCTGAAGGTAACAGTGGTGAAATGTTTTCTCATATTTGAGTTTTAATGCAGCAACAAATCCTTTACCCTACTTGAAATGTTTAGTGCATTGTTTCTTATAAAAAAAACTACATCATAACCCTTAGTAACCAAAGAGTGAGTTCCCTTTTAAAAATTAATCACTAGGAGAAGGTGTGTGCACAGAGAGTATTAAGCTGTATAGACAATAGATAGTTTGATAAAAACATCTTGGCAGAGAAGTGGTTCAGGTGTATTACATGTCACCTCCAGCTTTATTCTTGACTAATGAACTCAATGAGGATGATTTTTTTTCACTTGCTAGCAGTGTGCTCATGTTCTTTTCATTAAATAAGACAAGAAAAATCCTACATCCCTATTTTGAGATTCTCCTTCTCATTTCTCACCAGGATAAAATAAGGTCTTATAACAGCTTTGTTATTCTCCACATCCTTAATTTACCCTCTGTCCTAGCAGCTCCTGTACAGGAATTTACTAGGTACTACCAGCTCATAAAAAAATAAAATAAAATAAATGTTAAAGAAGAAATAAAGGAAACTAATTAGGTCCTTAAAAAATGTGTGGTGCAATTTAAAGCACCATAGAATAACCAAGATGCTTGGAGAAGAGGCACCAAGAGAAATATCAGAGATTCTTGGGGTGACTACAACCCTCTGGTAAAGTTTCCTGGAAGCCAGGAAAAATGTTCTAGGAAAAAAAATGCTTATCTTTGTAAAGTAAAATAGAGATTCAGGCTCTGCTATATAAATGAAGTAAATAATAATTAATAGCTAAATTGAATCTATGTGGCAATATTATTATGCAGCCTTAATATTTAGATAGAAATAGGTGCTGAATTTAATGTGTTTATGGAATTTCATAAGAGGGCTCATTATGTACCATGGTATGAATGCAAAAACTAACTCTACTGTACAGAAAAGCAGGTGCCAATGAGAGATTGGGATTCACACTCTTTTCTTGTACTTAGATTTCTAAGTTTTACCTTCCAAAAAAGACATCTACTCTGCTTTGGCAAGGGACAGTGAGGACGTACTCCCTTGTTTTCAGTGATCACTGATCAACCCATCCATCTGGGAATATTTTTTATTCTTTAGGGAGGGTTTCATACTTTCATGGGTTTCATGGTTTATCAGCCTGAAGAAGATAAAAATTTTTATTTTCTACCTACATGGAGAATATACCTGGCTGGTTTGCAAAATGACTACCATCTGCTTCATCAATTCCACTTTGCAAAAAGAAGTTGATATTTAATGGACTGAGAGTACAAGCATCTGGGGAAAACAAATGGTAAGACCTGGACTCTAGCTTTTGTTATGGGGACTATTATATATTTTATCCCATATAGGATGCATAATTAGTCTTTAAAATAGGTATCAGAACATATAATTCCCTGGTCTGACCCTAAATTACTGCTTAGTGGATTGGCAGGGTTTCTGCACTGGGCACAGAGCATGTCATAGAATATTTTTATTGGAGAAATTAATGAACTTGCCTAAAATTGACTTGAATATCTTGCAGAATTTCTCTCTAAAACTGTCCAGCATTTTTAATTTGAGCTTTTTGTCACATTAATAAATTCTAAAGATAGTCTTAATCTTATGTTTCAGTCTGGGATCATATTTCTTTTATTATTGCTTTCAAGCTTAAAATAGCACAAAGCATAAGTGGACATAAACAAATGGTGAATATCAGCCCATCAATTGGCTCAAATAACTCCTAAAAATACTGCAAAAACATTAACTCCTCATCAATTTCAAGAGAAGGTTAGTTTTAATTGGTTATGTTGGCTGCTACATATTTGCAAAAGGAGAAAAGGATGGATAATGGCATACCACAGCCACAATGCACCACTTCTAAATGTAACTATTATATTTCAAACAATTATATTTTTATTTTAATTTAATATAATACATATAATAGTATATGTATGCACCTATATAGTACACTAGTATATTGTCATATATTTTACATGAAGTTCTATTTCCTGCTAGGAGAAAGTCATCTTAAATCTCTAGCTCACACTTACCAACAAGAAGAGTGTAATACAGTGGGTTGGGTTTGCATAGCCAGATTTTGGTACCAGGGGCATTACAGGGATGGCTTCTGTGAGAAGATGCCAGAAGCTTCCCCACGTCTGACACAGCTGATGCCATCTGGCTCCAAGATGGACGTGCTGCTGGTCAAGGCTGAGCCCATCGGTGAAGGTGGTCACAGCTCTGTGAGAACATCTTTAAGAAAAAACAATAGTGCCATAGGTAATTGTGGCCAGAGAGGACCAGAGAGAGAACATGTGAGAGCAATAACTCTGCAGACACCAAGGTCAGTGAGGAAGGAGGTGCAGGAGGTGCTCCAGGCACTGGAGCTGAGATTCCCCTGCAGCCCCTGGTGAGGCAGCTGTGCTCCTGCAGCCCATGGAGGACCACAGGGATGCAGAGATTCATCTGCATCCCGTGGAGGATCCCAGCAGGATCCTGCTGGAGTAGGTGGATGCTGGAAAAGGCTGTGATCCCATGGGAAACCCATGGTGGAGCAGGTTCCTGGCAGGGATCTGCAGACCCACAGAGGAGCCCACCCTGAAGCAGGTTTCCTGGTAGGACTTGTGACCCTGTGGGGGATCCACACTGGAGCAGTCTGTTCCTGAAGCACTGTACCCTGTGGCAAAACAACCCACATTGCAGCAGCTCATGGAGGACTGTTGTTTGTGAGACAAACTCACGTTGGAGAAGTTTGTGGAGAACAGTCTCCCATGGGAAGAAGTCCCCTCCCTGATCAGCAGCAGAAGCAAAGTGTGATGAACTATCCATAACCCCCATTCCCCATCTTCCCTCCTGCAGGAGAAGAGGTAGAGCCTGGGCAAGAGGGAGGGGGGTTGAAAGGTGTTTTTAAGTTTTATTCTATTTCTCATTATCCTGTTCCTATTCTGTTATTAATAAATTCATTTAATATCCTCAAGCTGAGTCTATTTGGCCCATGATGGCATTTAGTGAGTAATCTCTACCAGTCCTTATCTCAATTCATGAATCCTTATATTTTCCCTTACAGTTGCAAAGGGAAGTGATAGTGAGGCTTTGGTGGGTGCTTGGAATCCAGCCAGGGTCAACCCCCTACATAGAGTTAACCATAAAATCTTTAGGCTAGGTTATTTTTATACACACATAATTTTATAAGAGTTTTATTCTTTATTTTATGGGACATTCAAATACTTTGATTCTGTATGTGGTACTTAAATCTACTGCACAATTTTAATTCTTTGTAACCACCTACTAAAGTTAACTGCTCCCTCAAGAACACTTGGGAAATTATCCTCAAGACAAAAGCAGAAGCAAGGCATAGTGTCTTGGTGCCTTTGAGCATTCTTCTAAATCTCTACCAAAGCTCCACCTTGGCTGCAGATGTTGACAGCCCTATAGAAGCCAATATGTGGCAGAGTAAAGTCAAAGAGTGTTGAAGCTTTTGATAAACAAAACATGCTTTGGTTAGAAAACCAAAACTTAACACACATAGCCAAGAGAGGAGTCTGTCATGGCAAATGGAAGAGCGGTTAAAAAGCAGCGCCACTCTGAATACATTTGTTCCATCTCTAAATAACACTCCAGTGCTGTGTAGTTTGCTACAGGTATGTCAGGACATTATTAGGCATCACAACACTGCAAAAAGGTCCAGATTTCTTGCCCAGTCCTCTGTATTTCAGGAAAGAGAAATTCTATACTGCATAAACTCATCTAGTCATCCAATACCTTTCTTCTCTTCCACATTAAATGGTGACTCAGATGCTTCCAATCAACTGAGTATTGACTTCCCTTTAACATTGTCAGTTAACTCTGACTGAGGATCTGATGTGGTTTTTCGACCAGTGTAATATTTTCCTTCCTAATGAGGGTTGCACTCTTACTACTGCAAATTTTGAAAGTTGTGTGAAAATACGTGGACCAAGAGAATATTCTTTTTCCTTGTTGCTGTGTATCACCTGGGCACAGCAAAAGCAGAACTGCCTGTTGTATGCATGATCTGATAACTGCAGACTGTTTCATCTTGAATCCTAAATAAGAAATTGTTAATAAAATACAGAAAATCTGTAAGTGTGCTTTCCCTTCAATTTGCAGACTCATACTTGCCTGGAAGAAGAGTAGCAGCTTTTAAGGAAATTTAGGTGCTGAGCTTAGGAAACAATCTTGAATGGAGGGCAATCTTTTACAATTAATGCAAAATCATGCCCTGAAATTCAATGCTCAGATTTCTATAGTGAGCACACCCTACAGCAGATCCACACATCACCCAGCAGAGTCCCTTGAGCACATATATATCCATAGACATTTTCTTAACTCCAACAAAAGTTGGGTGGAATAAGCATATTACAAATCTTTGATTCTTTGCATGGTTTCTATCTTTAGATTAAATATTACCTCTTTTTAATGATTTCTTTTAAATTTAATTTACACTTTCTCAGGCAATTAATTCATACCCACAATCAATCTTGAAACAAGTCACCTGAATAAGGCTAGTAGATGACTGTAATCCAAGAATGCCATTTAAGAGTCATGGGAGCTTATGGATAATAGAGATTAAATTTGGAACTTCTTGGCCTTTAATGAAGTTTAAATAAAATGCTATTTTTCAAAAATGAACCTTGTTTATGATAAAAAATCATCCACTTATTGATTTGGTAATACCCCATCAAAATTTAGGGTGACACTTAGTCTCTGCCAGAGTTTTACCCTTTTGTCTCAGTTCCCAGCCATGTGCTAAGATAATGCCTGATCCCAGTCACCAAACAGAAATAACTCCACTGAATAGAGCTGGATGTGACCAAGCAACTCCAAACATCAATTCAACTGTGTGTGCTTTTGCTTCAGGTATAAACATCCCCACTCTTAATAATATCACAGGCACAGACATTTTACACTGTGTTCTTCTGCCTTTAGAGATGTACCCACTGTGAAGGAAGATAAGTGATCCTGATCTTGCTTTGTGAGAGCTCCACACTAGGCACAAATGAGCTGGGTCTGGAGGAGTGTGGCCACATTAGTTCAGTGCTGCATCCAAGCTGCTGCAGGTGGTGTCACAGTGTCACACTAACTCAGCATCCATGGGGGCTTTCAGACTCTGAAATGAGAGCAGAGATTTTGCATACAGCTGCCCATGCAGACAGGTCCTGTGGCTCTTCTAGTGTATCTCTGTTAATAAATTAAACAGAGAATGGGCAGAGGTGCAAGAGCAGCAATTAGAGCCCTGCATTTTTACACTGACAGAGCAGTTCTGGCAATATTTTGATATGGGTAGTCTCTAAAATGACACTTAGGCACAATTTTGGAACTGTCCCAGATCTTTCCTAACAGCAATTTACAAGCAGTCACCCAGTCTTGGGACTCAGGAAAGTCTAGTTATTATGTTCTGACCATGCCACCTCTGGTCACAGATCCAGGAAGCATAGTCTACCACTGCTCCAGCTTACAAGACATTTAACTCTTGATAGCACACCACCCATGAATCATGAGTCTTGAAGCAGACACATTCAGATTTCTTTATCCAGACAAAGTTGTAACATGATCAAAGAGTGGCTATGCAATAATCTCCTGGCTTTATACATGCAGAATTCACTTTGAGGTTCAAAGCAGGCTATTGCACTCTCTTTTCCCTGATTTAAGGAGCTGATTTAACTCTCACTAATAACAGTGGAAATATTCTCATGAGTTTCATAAAAGGAAAATAATGTCTCAGACAAAACAGAAAGTTGCATGGTCCAAGGAGTTCTTCAGAAGAAATACTCTTGCAGCTGACTCCAGCAGGAGTCAGCAAACCCTTGTTTTATAGTCGTAATGAATCCAAATCTAGATATGTACACAATGAATTGGATGCCTCACTTCACAGGTCAATATATTGGCAGAAGCATTTTCATCTCTAATCTAGCTCAAAACATAGACATAATGCACTTCTTTTCTTTTTAAACTTTCTGTCCTAGCCACAAGTCTTACCAGCAGAGTTAAGAGAACTGATAAATCTGTCTCTGTTGTTATTATATTCGATTGATTAGTTCTACTTCATCCCACAAGAGATGTACATGAAGAAGTCCTTTTTTGATAACTAGAAGTAATCTATTTTATGTTGAAAACAATACTAGGTGAAAATATAAAATTTTTATCAATTCATTTCAGAAGTAGAACAAATTATATTTCCCAAGTTCAGATACAGGCATCACCATTAGAAAATGACTTCTCATCATTTAGCCCATCTTTTAAATTTTCATACATTTTTTGAATTTGTAAGAGTTGAAAATGCTTTTTTACAGAGGACATCAAAGCCAAATGACTCATAACCACATGCTAGGTGGGATGGTGATTAGGAGTCAGTAAGTAATCCCAGAGAATAATGAATTCAATGACAGGGCAATCCTTTATCTGTCATGTGGACAAAATTGTGCTTTCCCACGAACACTTCCTGTTGGATATTTGATAGATTGAGGCATGTGAGAACTGTGTCAGTAGAAAGTATTCATGCAACAGTTCTGATGTGTAGAGGCAGAGGTTTTCTCACAGGAATTCCACTAGCTTAGAATTTGCTTCTTTCTATGGGATCAAGTACTGTGAATGAAATAATCTTCATGGCAGGCTATAAAAATCTATTATTTCACCAGTCTTTTCCACTGAGAAAGGTTTTGAAGACACTAGAGAGAACAGTAATAATATAGGAAAGAATTACTGTGGGGATGGGGAGAGGAAGAGAATGATGTTTGTGATGAATTACCTGAAATTTCTTCACTTTCAGTATAACTATACATTCTTTGGAAGCAGAGGCATGGGCTCTTTTGGAGGCCTTTTAAAAATCCAAGCAAATACAGAGGAATAAAACCATGGATGAGCTAGAGTAGGGTTTTTTTCTTACAGTTTTGTAGATCTCCAGCAGCAAAACTTGCATGTATTTTCACTTGAAAGCCAAACTTTAGTGCTGTGATTGAAACTGGCCCTACCTCACTCTCAGTTTTCCAACCACTATTCAGAGTCCCTTATTGAAGCTTCCCAAACACACAGCTGCAGAAGTAGCAGCTTGGAACAAAGTAAGAGATTTTAAAACCTCGACTGGAGTTGTAATCATAACATCATTTAAATTGGAAAGGAACTTCAATATCATTGAGTCCAACCATCAACCTGATACTGCCAAGTCCACCACTAAACCAAGTCTCTAAATGCCACATCTACACTTCTTTTAAATACTTCAACAGATTGTAACAATGGACATTTCCTGGTTTTCTGGCTCTTTCCCTTCTCTTCATACAAACCCACAAAACTAAGAGGAACAACATCATAACATCATCCATCACTACTCTGTCATTCTCAGAGCACCGTTTCTTCTGCTAAAATCAGTCAAAAACCATATATGTACAGTTTTAATTCAGAATATATTTTGCCAAAAGAGTAATTTCTTCTCAAAAATGTTTCATAAAAAACGTTATGTTTTAGAAGAAAAGCTTTATTCTACTGATTTTTGGGAATCATTTAAATTGTTAAGTTGAAAGAGTTCTCATGCCACTGTTTTATGTAGTTAATTTTTATATATTAAAACACTCCTTTTACATGTAAGGGATATTACAAAAATTGCCATATTATGACATGAGAATAAATCACATATAATCATGTAACAAACAAAATAGATGAAGCATTTCCTTTCTCCTCTTGTAGGGAAGGCAAGGTTAAACATAGAGGGTTATTACTGCAAACACTGTATTTTCATAAAACAGAAATTTCTATTTTCTTATTTAATACTAAATACTCTAAATATGTTTTCATGTCAACTAATTTTGCTTATTACTTTAATTTATTCCTTATTTCAAATCCATTTAGAAAATTTTAACTCTCACAACCTCCCTAATGTCTTTATTTTACCTTGTGCCCTTCCTACTGACCAACAAATGCACATTTCAATTTCCTTCATCCAGGTGATTCTTTAACCTTGTTATCACATTCTCAGTACTCCTAGGTACCACTGACACAACACAAAATAGCATTAAAATAATAAAAAAGGCTGAGTTATCAAGATATGAAATGTAGTTTTGTATTTTTGAATGTTTAATAAAATTGTTTTGTTATTTTTCTGTTTTTCTGACAGAACGTCAGCAAATCTGAAGCCACTGGGCAAGAATAATGTAGTTTAATCCACCAGTTTTTCAAAATAAATTGTGCTTTAATGATAATTTTTCTCTCCTATATAACTTAATACAAACCTTGTTGATTTTTCAGGGCTATATGAACTTTCTGAAATGAATAGTCAAACAACAGAAGGAGTTCAAAAGAGACAATTCCTCCTAATAAAAAATCAACTGAACAGATATCTTTGGTAGAGCTGCCTAATTGGATGTTGAGGTGCTTTGTGGATGTTGGGAAGAGCTGTCAGATAGAGGAGTTTTGTTTGCAACAGGTCTCAATATCAAAACATGTGTTTAGTAATACACTAGAATCATAGAATATCACATTGTGAGTGACCTCAAGGATCATCTGATCCAACGTTTCCTGGAAAAAGCACGGTCAAGACAAGATGGCACCCTGTCACGCTGAATATTAACAGTGTCCAATGTTGGGGAATCCCATTTCCTGGGGAGTTTTCCAATGGCAAATTGTGCTCACCAGAAAAAATTTTCCTATTGTGACCAGTTGGAATCTCCCCAGAAGTAACTGGTATTCATTAGCCCTCATCTTTTCCATGTAACTTTCTGTAAAAATGGAAACTTCCATCTTCTTTATAGCCACCCTTTAAACTCCGGAACATGGTGATGAGGTCTCCCCCAAGCCTTCTTTCTCCAGGCTGAAGTCAGTTCTCTCAGTCTTTCCCCATGTGTCAGGGTCCCTGGTCATTTGGACACCTCTGGGCCCCTTTTTTGGGCCCTCTCCTGCCTGTCTACATCTTTTCTTTTTTGCTGTGGGGACCATACCTGAACACAGTATTCCAGGTGGGGTCTGTTAAGCACAGAGCACAGCGGGATAATGACTTTTTTATCTCTGCTGCTGATTCTTCCCAGGATTCTGCTGCCTGCAGCAGCCCCCTCTCACTTGCATGGAGCCCAGGTTTTCCACCAGGACCCCCAGTTCCCTTTCTTCTAGAACTAATCCCAAACTGGAAATGCATTTTTATTAAGAAAATGTGTGGTTTAAGATCTGTTTCACTATGATGAAATGAAACAGATTTCCACCACTTTGAATTTTGTGACTTGGCATAGGTGATACATTGACACTGCTGTGTTGAATACAGATAAGGAGCTAATTTTAATTTCTAATATTTAGGCTAATATATAAGCATTCATTCTTTAAGAGTCCATATACACTATTCTTCTTTTAAAATGTAAGATATTTGTCCATTTAAATTACATTTGTGATTCACTGATCTTCCATTATATCTGTATATATTATTCACTGATCTTCCACTATGTATTATATCTGTGGCAAGGAACCTATACTATATAGAAACAGCACACTTTGTATATCTCAGAAAAAATTCTGTGAAACTCATTCATGTTGTCAAGCTTAATCTAAGTGCTCACTTTCTGAGGTTTATTACTACTATTTCAGCTTCAACATTATGTCACATACAATACAATGTTTGGCTTACAAAAGAAAACAAAACTCCACTCACTAGAAAGACATTTCAGAAAACTGCAGACATTTACAATGCACTTGTATTAGATTCTTACTGACTTGTGTGTTCTGCAGAAACTTAGCCAAAGAGGAAGGACCTCACACAAGGCTCTTAGCTTCATCCAACCCAAATTCCCTTTGAGTTCTGTGCATTGCTATTCAGCCTTATGTATATGTGTCCTGAATTTGTAATGGTCATTGGACATAAGCCTTAGCATTTACAAAGACATCCATATAACTGTTGAGATGCATCTTGTTCTAAATTGATACATTCATAAACTCTGCAGGTTTTGACTGCATAGGAAATCAAAGGACTAAATTAATTACTATATTACTTTTTACTTTAAAGCAGACTTAGTTGGCACAAAATAAATTTATTACAAGTCAAATAACATGTTTTACAAGTCAGAGCTTAGACTTTTTTTACAGTTATTCCCAAGTTTGGGATCAGGGTCCTTCAGTAAATAATGAACAATTATTTACAAGATGTCTTTCCATTCTGAAAAATTATTTGTAAATCTAACAACATTTCATCACTTTGTACTATGTTTTCATGACTAATTTTAAAGCACATCCTGCTCATAAAAAGCTATGTTATTTATATTGGGCTAGCATATTATTTCCAGTCTTCACATTCACATAGCACAGAAGTCTTTTCATCCCGTTGTGTACATTTGGATTATAGATTTCAGGAGTAAAGCAATATTGTCTTCAATATTAGGGCACCAAACTTTTCTTATGGTAGAATGTGTCTATCTCTTTTAGCACTCTTGTTCATCCACAGAACACAGTGGGAAATAACAGTTGAGATCTGCAATTTCCAGCTCTGTTCTGTTCTCTGTCAATGAGCCTATATCCCTGTAATTCACCTCCATCACTGCACTGATCTGAACTTCTCAATCATTCCATTGTTCCATTCCACAAGTTCTCCCCTTGCCCTTTTCTTTCTCATCTTTCAATTGCTTCTTTTGCTCATTCCTTCCTACTAGGTTTATTCCTTCCTGAGATATTCATGTTTGGTTTTTTGCACTTTTCCATGTAGACAGTGGAATCCAGTTCAGGGAGGGACAAATATAACTTTCTAAGGACCCTAACTGCTCTTGAAATTAGCAGCTCTGCACATTCCACTTAAGCATTTAAGGAAAGATACAAGGGTGTGACAAGAAAAAGAGGAAGAGATGGATAAAGAGACACCTCATGTGGTTTCCACTAGCTTGGTTGTAGCTTTAGGATTTTGAAATGACATGTTTGTATTTGATTTATCTGGTTTGATCTGTCAAGGTAATAGTAGATCAATATTTATGTAGTGGTAATTAAGGGACTCTCCTTTTCCCCTCTCCTCCATTCCCAGTAGCACAGCTATAGTTTATGGTCTGTCAGTATTTCCATTACAAAGTCCATTTTTCAGAGGTCAATAACTCAGCGATTTAAGACTACATCAGCTCAAAAGTAGATGAACAAGTTGTCAGAGACTCTTAATTCACTTTTTATTTCCATGATGGAAGGAAAACATTTGTTGGTTTGGGCTTTTTTGTTTTGTTAGGTTTTTTGGTAATGTATGAGATTTTGTTTCCTTTTTGAGCTAAAACTTGGCTTTTGCTCTGAAATTGAAATGTTGCAGCTAAATTGTAACTTACGTGGGCTAAACATTTCAAGATTTTTTTAAAGTATAACTAAACACACAAAACTTCCAGATAAAGAGCACAGATAGCAAGCAGTGCAAATGGGTTTTGTCCCTTTTTAGACTGCAGAAAATATTAGCCATATCTGTCACCCCTCTGGTAATAGCATGCTGAGTTTTCCAAGGAAAGCACATTATGTACATGCAAGGCAATGGAAAATAAAGACTCTCAGCTTAGGCTGTTTGGTGCAATTCCATCCAAGTGCTGGACTTGTGCCAATCTGTGCCACTAGAAATTGTATTTGATGTAATACACAGAAGTGAAAATATTTCTGTCAAATTTCCATCCACATCAGGTCTTTCCATTTGCATTAGGGATCCATGAAGTCATAAGCTCAAGAGGAAACATCACTGAATCTTGAGATATCTTACTATAATGAAGGTGTACTTTTGTTGTTTTGCTTAATTAAAAGGATTTATTTTGCCATATCTGAAAAGACACTTTGAACCAGTAGTGTGATTGCTTGATTTCACTATGGGCTGGTTAAGGACACTCTGAAAATTGGTCTCTCTTGATTAAGTGCATCTTTTGTGTCAAAATATTTTTGAGCACAATGTGGAAACTAAGGACTATAGCACAAAATCAGTGAAAGACGTGTTTTCCCTCCAGTGACAAAGTTGGAAAAAAACCATTGTGTGTAGTTTTATAATAAGTCTTCCAAGCAAGGAGAGTATCTTTGTTCCATTTGAAGGACCCAGGTGAAGTATTTTTTTCCACTAATGCACACCACAATATGAAAGACAAAAAATCACAGACAACACGAAAACTGACAGAAGAAATAAATGTGTCCTGTTACAAACTTGTCACCAGCAGTTTCATGTGTATGTATGCTGTATTTGTGATTATAAAGATGGTGTCAGGCAGTAACACACACTATATCTATACCTACATATATATCTAGAGTGGGTTATTAGATACATATATTTATATAACATATATATAAATATAATAGATATGTAAGTGTATATATATCTAATATATATAATATAAATATATACACTGAATTTTATATATTATGTACATACTAATACTATATTATATATAGTATATATACAGTATATAAATTTATATATATACAAATATATAGTATCTATTTGTATATTTTATATATATTATTTATAATATACAAGTATATATTATTTATAATATACATTATATTATATTTATTATATTTATTATATTCACACAATAATAATAATTACACTGAAATCATTAAAGAGAAAGTGCTTATATTGCATTTGCAATTGCTTCTGGAAAAACAAACCTGAAGGAAAAACAACTCCTGGATCATTTAAAAACAAGAGTAGCAAGAAGTGTAAATAATCAGCCACTACATTTGTTCCCACCAACTGCTAGGAACAAGTTCATATATTTAATTCAGAGCCAGTGCATACTGAAGTCACAGTTATCCTTTCCAAAAATGATCTTAGTTGTACAAACAATGGAAGTCTGGAATTTTTTTTCCAGCTAAGTTTAGCTATTTTACTCAGCCAGTTTGCACTTGCACAGTTCCCCAGAGAAAGGCCAGTGAGCATCAGGGATTGTGTGCATCTGCTTCCTGAGCAACCTGAGCACTTTCCACGCCTTGTTTCCTCTCTGCAGCAGTGTGCTGCCATTCAAGCAGCTGGCTCCCTTCCTCAAAGCCCATCTGCGCATTTTGGCATGGAATATGATAATGCAGTATCAGCCAGCCTTGTCCTTTGGGATTTGCTGAAATCCCAAGAAGAGATGTAAATGCTGCAATGCATGTGAGCTTTGTGCAGCACCGTGCAACACACGATGATTCATTACAGTTTACCAAACCTTTGGGAGCCCTGTGGCAAAAGGGGACTGTCACAGCCAGAATAGATTTAGGTTTCATATGTTTTAATTTGAAAAGTGCTGTATGAATATGTGTTCATAGTCCTCATAACATTTAACTATAAATAATCAGGGATTAAAAAAAAAAGACTCAACAAAAATGGGTTCAGTTTTTTCAGCACTCTGTTGGAAAAACTCTTTAATGCTTTTAAAAATGCTTTCTTATATTACAGAGTCATCAAAAGAAAATGCCAATAAAATCAATGAATAATCATTTTTTCTAAATGGTAATGAGAAAATACACTAATTAGCTCAAGTACTATTACTATTACTTAAGTAATATCTGTCATTGTACCACAGAATGCAAGATGTCAGGTCTCTTCAGTTGCAAAATCCCAGTGAATTGTCTGAGCAAATTTTCAAAACAGAAAATACTCCTTTTGGATTTTGACAGTTAATTCATGTCAAAGCATTGTGAGCAGGAAGTTCCATTCTGAATAGGATTTTATTAGTCTTTATAGTTCATATTCATGCTGTGCAGATGATATAATTGTGGAAAATATGAGACTCCTCTGAAACTGCAAACAAAAACCATTTTCCACTTAGAATAAATTAACCTCAGTGAGCATTAGCATCTGAAAATGAATGTGTGTAATCTAGGGAATTGTTTAGCCTTTTCCTCTATCCAGTGGGCAGAAATGGAAATCCCAGCGTTCTTCATTTTAGCTGCATAATACCCTTCCTTATTAAAAAAAACATTTTTCTCCATCTGTAACAACTTCTTAACTAACCAGAGAGTTTGGCCAGGTCCATAACTGTAGGGAAAGTAAAGTTGTGTGAAATTAATCAAGAGCATCTAATATAATTGGTTTCTATCAACTTAATTCTTCTAATCACTAAGGAATAAACTGGAATAAACTTGAACAAACATATTCCCCCCCATCCCTATTTCCCTGACATAAACTAGTGGCCAACCTATAACTGCTTCCTCCCTTTCACGCCACTTTCACCATTCATGCAGATTAATAAGTGTACTTTTGCAGTTGAAAGCTTACTGTAGATGTCTAACAGCAACATCTCAGGTGAATCCCACATTTTATACCGACTTTCCTACTCAAGTGATCACTTTGCTTGATAGGGCCAGGAAGCAGGACATGACTCTAAATGTCTAAATCAACAGAACACTAAATATAGTGATTTTAACATTCCAGATACACTGGATGCACTTAATATACAATTTGCACACTTCATATAATTTGCACATGCACAGACACAGAGAGATTTTTGCGTAACCAGCCCAGACCATCAGAAACTAAGAGTTTCTACTACCAAGCTGAGAGAGCACTTAAATTTATGTCTTTAACATTAGGCTTAATCAGCAGAAAGGACAGTTCCATTCATGTATAGATTCAGTAGATATGTGGCTTTCCTCAAAAAGAATTCACTTAAAGTCTATTTTAAGGATATTGAATGATGCTGTGAACCAAGCAAATGAAGCAATTATTCAAATATAGGCTTGAATATTAATTTATTTCAACACGAACAGTCCTATGGGAGACAAGATTTTTTAAAAAAAACATTAAAAAACAAGGTTCATCATACTGTCTCTAAGCATGGCCAAAGATGCTTTAAACGTCACAGAAAATAGGGCAATTAGATGGCAAAACTTCACCAATGTGCCTTCCCACCTTTCAGCAAGTTTTGGTTCAGTGATCTCATCAGTCAGAGGAGGCAACCCTAACTTTAAATGGACATTTAAACTGACATTTCTATGCCAAGTCATGACACAGAAGATTCACAGAAGTTGTGCCAGAAGGTTGCTTTCTGCACACAGAATTCCACTAGAGTATTAGTTTCAGCTGTTTATAAAATATGTTAGTAGCAGTAAATGAGAGAGAGTTTGATACTAAAAACTCTGCCTGGGGCAAAGAATACAAAGCAGAGCCTGACTCCAGGGAGCATTTTCTGATTTATGACATCTAAGGCATTGCCCCTGGGAGAACATCCATTTCTGTAAATCCACATAAAACTTACTGGGGCTGTCCTAAACTATAATATAGAGTCATAATATAGCTAAAAATCTCCTCAGGCACTAGGAGGTTTGTACAAACACGAGTTCTGACCTTTGAGCTATTGGGAAAAAGAAAGAAAATGTTTATTCCAGATTTTTGAGAGAGAGATGAGGGACTGCATTTTAGTACCTGAGTAATACCTAACAATAAGATTAAAGCTTACAAAACTTCTGTATAAATCTGTCAGTACATTTTCAGCTTGAAATGTTTTGTCTCTTCAGTATCAGAAGCCAAGATCTTCTTTTTGCAGTAGCCAAGACAAAGACTTACAGTGTTTTTTTGTGGCTAGATTGCAGGTACAAATTCTTGCTTTCATACTGATGTGAAAAATCCTGTTCACGATTTGGAGACTTTTGTACTCAAATCTATAAACACACAGATCAAGACCTTTCCTGTATCAAGGATGTTACAAAACTCTTTGTTTTTCAGACAGATTGTACTTCGAGGCTACTGTAAGCAACAATATCCTTCAATTTAACTGTTTTCTGTCTATTCTGGGCTGTGCAGCAACTGTCCTCTCTCCTTGGAGCTGGCTGAGCCTTTGAAAACATAGGAAATGCAACATGTAGCATATCTCCCTTTTTCAAGATGATCAATAATTGGAACCAGTTGGCACTGGGAATGCTGAGTCACTTGTCCCCAGTATAGAAATATGTGTTCCTATGGAGACCTGTAACACAACTTGAACTGAGAGAGCAGGAAAATCCAAAAGAGAGCCATTGCCTTCCACGCTACTGTTGCTGCTTCTTAAAATTTTGGTAAAAACTCCATTTTTATTCTCAAGCTCACTAAATTGTTTGCAAGGTGTATGGTGACTACCACTTCTCATGCTGCTCACTGTTGTGATTGATGTATTTTGTCCTGGAGATGGCTTCCTACACCTCTCAAGGCTCTGACTGCCAACACTGTGAGGAGGGCAGTGTTATCAGCTTCTACCTAAAGCAGCAGGGTCCTGAGTCCTACAAAGGTACAGACACAATGCTAAAAATTTACACGTTGGTCCAGCTGTAATTGTAAGGCAGAGCCCACCTGCAGAGCAAACCTGGCCACACAGAACAACCAAAATCTGTACTTTCAGCCCTCCCTCCTCTCACATGTGTGTCAGCTGCACATTCAAACCCTGTGGCAAGGACTCCCTAAGCATATGAGATGCCTGACTCCTTCTTCTGCACAGAACTGAGCAGCAGGCACTGAGAAATATTAATCTACTTTTGCACATCTACCTGGTATATTGTCGGAGTTATCCAAGAAGGAATTCACATTGCACACATGTTAATGGCAGTGCTCAATGCTTCAAACTTCATTTACATATGTGAAAATGTCCTGTGACTTCAGTTCAGGAGTGAGGCTCTTCCAGTTGAGCTCACTTTTGCAAGAGTATAAATGACAATGCAATAGGCAGGATATTGGTGCTTTAAAGATGCAGTGTAGATCAAGGTTTACTGAAAAATCAGCATCACTGTCCCTCACTAACTAGATTAATATATATTGAAAGTATAAATTTATTTCTATTTATTTATTACTTATTTATAATTTATTTATTACTTACCTTTCAGTGTAACAGAATTCTTTCACAGATTTATCCAACACTGATGATGACAATTCTGGTTCCCATCCTATTGCAGATCAGTTTTAAATGTTAAATGGTTGTTCTTCAAAAACAAAGCAGTACCAAAAAACCCAAACAAACAAAAAAGCCAGTAGTTTTCCTTGAACCATCTGGAGGAAAAAGGCTTTTGTAGCAATAATTATGTATGTCTTTATATTTGCATAATGTTTTGTAACAGTACAATGCTTAGCACATTCAGAAAACAGCAATATAGTAATAACAAAGGACCTGGAAAAATCAATGTGAACCAAAGGTCAATTAAAGAAATAAACTTTCATTAAAAATGTGACTGCTGAAAACATAGAAGGAGATGGGATCCAAGTTGAAAATGTAGCCACTTCAATTATATTTCACTTGCTAATGAAGTGTACATACTTCAAATTATTACTACACATTGTGCAAGTCACTGTAAAAATCATCTAGTGCAAGCATTTGTGTTTAATTCTTCCATCATATTTTCCCAGAATAATCTTCTGGCTTTATGGCTTATCATACATTGTGTTTTTGCCTTTTTCCATTGAGATTTGGCTAGACTAGAATAAATATTGTTCAGGTATCATTTCTTGTTTTGAAAATGTACAAATCTGTGTCTGTGAGTCATAGGAAGATACAAAATATGCATTTTTCAAATTAGCTATGAATAATAAAGTAGAAGATCTGGAACTCTGTGTTAGTTTTGTGCTTCTTCATTTGAAGTCATTAATAATGATAGTAGCTTTTCTCTTAATGACTATGGTATTCTTTTGTATGAAAAACAATCTTCCCTGTTATTACCTTTGTTCTCCCTCAGACAGTGAGGGCTTTTCTTGGGGTTTTTTTGTTGGGTTTTTTGGGGGGTCTTTTTTTGTGGCTTATCGTGCTGACCATATGATCTTTGTCTTTCTAGACCTTTTATTCTTCATTTCAAATTCTGGTATTTTTTATTAATACTGAAAACACTACTGCTGTTTTTTTTCTCCCCAGAGTACATACCCAGTCCTCACTGACAAAAACCAATATCCACTGAAATCAATGAAGTCTGCAGATTTCCAAGAGCTTTTTTACCTCACAGAGCAAAACACACTATTGATGTTGAACAATAAATGATAAGTCACAGAGTGTGATCTTAGCCATGAGGGAATTGATGACAACTTTCAGCAGTCTCCAGTTCATTTTGGATTCCAGAAACTGTTTGTCTTTCTTCGCTTAACACAGGTGCTGCATTTCAAACACCTAAGAACATTGAAAGGTCCTTATAATGTAGATTAAATACTTGGCTTTGCTCAAGGTCAGATCAGAGTTGTATTGCCATAAATACTTGACTGAAGACAGAGTCTGCAGGTTTGCTGCACAATCAGTGATTTCTGGATGGAAAGAGGAGCCATGCTCATAGCTTTCCACAGACAATATGGTTCACAGGGAGGGGAGACAGCAGTGCCATGGAGGAAGAGCACTATTAAGACAGTAATTAAAGGTCACTAACTGTGACTTTAGCACCCATTTTTTACCAAAACAGACCAAACCACTTCATATGTAGCTCTGGCCAATAAGATATTCTATGATATTTAGTAGCTGAGAGCTTTATACATCTTTCAGGAGAAAGAACATGTATTTGTCTATATTGGTTTAACATATAGTTGCAAAACATCCCAGTCTTCTGGTTATTCCTGCAGCAGAGATATCCCATTCTAATCCTAATTACTGTGCCACTGGCAGCAGATGAATGAAGAACTACAAGGTTCAGTTCCTTGTTGATTACCAGGCTTTCAGTTCATTGCTTCCCTTTCTAGAAAACACCAAGATGCGCAACCAGAATATTATTCTGCAGTGAATAGGGAGATTTATTATGCAGAGCATGAATGTACTTTAGATTTTTGCTCAGCAAACATCCTTTAGGGCTATACAACTGGATACTAGGGAAAATGTAAAGTCAGCTCTTAGAAAACAGCCTGGGGAGTATTTGCAAACTTACAGTTACATTTCACAAGTACTTTACAGCTGTTAAAAACAAATATGTTATGATGACCATTCAGAAATTTCCAGCTGCATTACCTTTGTGTACTTTGATTCAGTGTTTAAACATGCCATTTTTGGCAACTTGTCTTCCCACTACACCTAGAAATACTAAATTTTAAGAGAAATACTAATGCCTTAGATAACTTTATCTACAGAAGATCATGGTTACTGTGGTAGATATAATCTAAAAAGATTAACTGAAGATAACAGGGGACCCTGAGTATTTACTCAGGTTTCTAAGCTATCTTAAAACACACATCACTTCATTTTTACCTCAATTACTAGCAGTACACATCAGAGTAAAACCAGTTCAGATATGCCTGTACATAGGTACACCCACAGCACTGACTGCAGCACAGACTCATGCTGAGCACTGTATTACAACATCTACATGCTCAGCTTTGAACCTGACATGATAACCAGTTCTGCTCGTGGCAGTGGGGAATGCCTCTGGACTGCAATGTTGTCAGTGTCTGCAAACAAATTCTATTTAATCACACATGAAGGGTAAGTACAGAACCTTGCTGATGCCAAGAAAATTTTAACATTTCTTGTAAATAAGAAATAGACATAGCCTGTTTCTCCTTATTTTCTAGCCATAATTTTGAATAATTGATCCTTTCCAACTAGATGGACCAGCCTAGAGGGGAAAAGACAGTTGATTAAATTAATCAAAAGACACCTCACAGCTCAAATGAGATCTTTGTTGAAATTGTGTCTCTCAAAACCTGTTGTCACCACAAAGACTCTTCTTTGATGTAAGTGAATCAGGTGTTTGATTCAAGAGTAAATCTGGATTGTACAGAATCTATTTACTTTTTGCTCCCTTCCCTATTTCCAAGTAGGATATTTATTGGACCTGCTTTTTTATTTCTTTTAGTACAGTTTATTGTCAGTCATATAGATTCTGCAGTCCTGTTGGGGTATGTTCTTAAGTGTTTTATACAATGTTGCATTTTTAATACTATTCAAATTTGGTCAATCATGTACATTAAGAAGGGTACTTGTCTTGTCGTTAAAATTCCAAGGATCTTGACAAAACTTGACATTTTGAATCTTTGTAATATAACCTTCCTAAAGCTGCATTTGAAAAATGTGTCTAAGCTCAAAGCTGATATATTCCTGAGCCAGCCACAATCATGTGTATGCTTTAATGTCAGTCATCCTCTGCTTCCCTTGACCTTTAGGGACAGGTTCCATGTGAACTGGAGTTCTCTATCCTTTCCTTGATGGGGCTGCCTAGCAGCAAATCTGCTCACCCACAGCTGCATGGCCAATGCACAAGGATGAACCATCACAGCTCCCCTGCCCTTTTGCTGGAATTCTTCCTTGCAGGTAACATACAAACCAGAAACTATAAACTGCTTGTAAAATTATGAAAAAAGTTGTTAAATGAATAAAAGCAGATGTAAGTAAATAAATTATAGCTTGTAATCAATTTGTCTGAGAGCAAAATGGCAAATCAAGGATTGAAGATTATTTGGAGCCACTCACAGAACAATTACTCTGCACTAGTAGCACTGAACAAAGGAAATTATTGAGATATTTCCTGTAAGGATTCTCAGCTGCTGTATTGCAGGAACAATGTGGAGTATCACTAACATATAACAGCCTCTAACGCTTCCACAAATGAAATCTTGTAAAGGCTACTGGCATTAATCATTAGTTGTAAAGTGCTATCAAGCAATTTAACCTACAGAATCAGCCCACTGTAGCAACCACAGTATAGTCCAATCTCTGTAACAATGTATATTCAATTATCCAGCTCATCTTCTTCTGTCTTCATTATAATTGATAGTCACAAACTGCTTAACTGCAGCAAAAGAAAATGAAAAGTTTGGCATGCGATCATTCCTACTTGTAGGGCACATGAAAAGGTCAATATGCAAGCTGCATTTTTCAAATCAACTTTGATTTTGTAACTGTTCTTAGTGCACTGCCTGAGGACAAGTCTGTATACTTCAGTCCCTACCAAAAGTGGCAGATGTGCAGATGTCCACAAAGATGTCTGGAGTACTGCAGTGCTGGTCCCAGAGTGTGGGTGCAGTCACTGGAGCTGGCACAGCACCACCCCATCTTTGGATCAGCCTCAGTGTCTCTCTGGCCAGGACTGCCTTTTTGTCAAGACGTGCTTGGGAACAGATCAGGGTTAATACAGACCAGGAACAATTTCCACAGACAGTTTGCATTCAATAGCCCTGTTTTGTAGCCTTAACATGTCCAGACCATGATATTATTTCTGAACTGGTTCATAGAGATGTATGAACAGCTGTGATGCATCTGTACAAACCTATGGTTTCCAGAGCAAGGTCAGTACTTTAAAAAGCAGGAACATTACCATGGGCCTGACTTCTTCATATGACCCAGATTTTATAGCAATGATTAGGCTATCCAAAGGTAAGTCTGGGATTTACACTTCTGGGCAACACTGCTTCTAGACAACCTCGTGAAGTACCAACTCACTACTGAGGCATGCAATTTTGATACTCTAGTTTCATGGATCTTCTATATTTCCAACAAAACAGAATGAAGGAACCTTACCTGGACATATAGATATAACATAAAATATAGAATCCTAGAATCATTAAAGCTGGAAAAGAACTCCGAGATCACCAAGTGTGGGGAAATTCACTTCCCTGTTCCTGATGGCCACACCATTCCTGACCCAGGATATCTTTGGCTTTCTTGGCCACCTGGGAACAGTCCTGGCTCGTATTGAGGCGGTTATTGACCAACACCAGGAGGTCCTTTTCTGCTGGAGAACTTTCTAGCCACTCTGCCCCAGACTGTAGTGCTACAAGGGGTTGCTGTGACCCAGCGGCAGGACACAACTCTTCATCTTGCTGAATCAAATAACAGAAGGCGTCTATTACTCTGTTATTACTGAAGCTAACATCCAACTGAGAACTCATGAACATCAATAACAGAGGGATGCCTAAAGAGAGAGTATAGAATAAGAGCATGGAGCATTTTCTTCCCCTCGGTATTTACTTTTCAGCTTCTAGCAAACAATTTAGGAATTTCTTGACCTGAAAATCTTTTTTTCTGAATTTCTGCTCTGAGTTTGTTCAAAGTCTTGCTACAATTCATTATACTTTCAGTTTCAAAAAATCCCATGGCAATCCTACACAATTCAATCCTCCATTGTGTGAAAAGTGTGTAATGGATGAATGACTAGGTTACACAAAAGGACTGGGAAATAAATAATGCATTCAATTTCTATTTCAGAAACATTTCTGAGAGCTGTGATATTTCAAAAAATTAATGGATGAGTAGAACTTTCGAACTCTGTACCTTGATTGTTAGAGCATTCAGACCCCTTTATGCTCTGAATACTTAGACTTTAGGACATGGCAAAATTTGTCTTTCTTTTTTTCACCTTTATAAACCTATAACAATGTTACTATCTTCAACATGTCAGGAAAATATACTGTTTATACTGACAGTGTTAATGTTATTATGCTGTTCCATCTGTTGATTCAAACTTCTGATGATATTCTTATGAAGAATTTCCCTTTGGGGAATGTGCTGTATGCATTTAATTTGGTTTTTATGGTATGTTTTTGAATATTGAAAGACATGTGATTTCTTTTTTATAATCCAATATGAACAAAACGATGTATTCATGACATTTGTTAATCAGTTATACAAAGAGCGAATTTCATCTTTGGTTAATTTGCTGATTTGTAAACTTTTTCCTCCTCTATCTTGTTTATGTAGTGGCATTTCTTTCTTCTTTCTTGAAGAAAGAAATAGACTGTAAAAGAAATAAATCAAAATGTAGTTCAAATAGGTAGCAAGAATATTTTTCTTTCTGTCTACTGCAATGGAAAAGGTCTCATTGGGAAAATCAACTCTCAGAACAGTCTCTGTATCACAAGAATGTCATTGGACACTAAAGGTTGCAAGATATGACTTCTGCTGAAAGGAAGTTTGAAAGGAAGTTTGCAGGATTTGGGCTGGTGAATTTTCTTCTGGGTTATATAGAGCTTGACAGAGACCTCTCCAGAAACCGTGCATGCTTATTTCCTGGACTGTTATCCCTAGGGATAATGATGTGGCACTGCTTGGTGAAGATGTGATCATGGATATTAAGTGACCTGTTCTGAAGGGGTAGCCTCACCAGAGTTTATCCTTTCCTGGTACACAAACCAAATTAGATTGGTATCTCAGGGGGAAAGAAGGGCAAGGGGAGGCAGAAAGTGTTATCAGATATATGTCTAAGACAGGTGAGATGAGTTACTTTCTGAATTAGTACATTTTTTTTATTGACGATAAAGAGATCTTAGCTGACTGGACAAGCAAACTTTATAAAAAGAATCATGCAGGTACTGCCTTTGGCAGTGAACTGACCAGATGTGACTGGTCTGTCACTAAACTCCCCTACACTCTCAACGGGTTGGCTATACTGACTACGTTACCCCAGACCATCCTAAACCATGCTAGATTTTCAGACATGGACAAGACACTGAGCAACCCACTTTGACCAGCAAATTAGACTGGATAATCCCCAGAGGCACCTTCCAGCCCAAATCATTACACATGCCTATGACTGTTTGGAAGACTATTATGTCACACGGAGCACACAGCTGGCAGTGTGCATAGTAATAATTTAATGTAAGGGATCACACTGCATCAGCCTCAGGCTCTTTGGCTGGTGTAGGTCAAATTATGGGCTACCTAAACAACAGGGGAACAAAAATGTAAAAAATTAAAAAGCCGATCTTTTATTGGTTGTACTTCTGATTTAAGTAAATATTATTTTCTGATCAAATACGTTGTCCTGAAACTCCTGAACATCCCTAGTGAAACGAGCAATTTCCTTATTCCTCAGTATTGTGACCATTTCCCTGACAAATGGGGAAGATGTGTCTCAAATTTCTAAGCATAAATAACTGGCAAAATATATATTATTAATTAAAAATCTATTGAGTTACTCCTGTAAGTTTAGATTACTATTGTAGAGTTAAGACTTGTACTATGTTATGTTGTTGTATGGTTAGGTCTGGAAGTATGTTGTCTTAAACAAAGAAAAAAAAAGTAGATGAGAAAAAGTCATGAAAGTATCATACATCCAATTTTGGGAGTCTGAAGGTACAAACTTCATCCACCTTGATCTCATCCAAGACAACTTGAAGTTCAAAGTTTAATCAAATATAGAGGGAGGAATAATTACCTTTACAATTGTAGCAGACTCTGAGAGGCAACCTATGACTTAGAGTCCGATTGGAAATGCAGTGGAATAAAAATACATTGTGCTCTACAGAGTTTGGGTATGACAGATTCATGTTGCCACTCAAGTTAAAATAATTTCCCCCTGAAGTTTCAAGTGTAATTTCAACATACGTGGCTGTATTCAGAACATCCAGCCTGCTTGTGTTCTGATGGCAGCACATCCGTGTCAGGGTGGATATTCAAGATCCACGGCACGTCCTCAGAACTTGAGAGTTCTACAGTACATGGAATCTGTGTTTTTTCACAACTGAGCTGAGTAATGGGGGCTGCACACATGAACAGACACACAGCTGCCACCATGCCAGATAACCCTTTCATTTTTGTAGTACAGCAGTGTGTCTTAAAATGAAGCTCCTCAGCACACCCAGCCAGAGGAGGAACTCACACATTCCTAGCAAATGGAAAGCAATGCAGTAGTGAGATATGTAGTGTTTACTTGAGCTTGATATCAGTACAGGAAGGTATGAGGAAAAGGAGGGTGCCTAGGCAGAGTTTCAGATGAGTATGGGATTAGTTCAGAGAAAAATAATAAAGTGTAAAGATGGTCATAGGCTATCTTTCTCATTTTAATCATTTTTAAATTAAAAATTTTAAATGCTTTCCTTGATATGCACTGCAATTTTTATCTACTGGCTACTGCCACAAATAATGTGAATTTTTAAAGTAACTTATTAATATGAGCCTGAATAAGTATGGTTCTTACAGTATTTGAGAACTTTGGATATATTTAATATATAATATTTAATATTTAATCAAACCTTGACTGAAAAACATAGAGCCACCAAGATGGCCAGGGAGCTGAGCAGTTGGCTTATGAGGGGAGGCTGAGGGAACTGAGCTTATTTAGTTTGGAGAAGAGATGTCTTTGGGAAACATAACAGCAAATTATCAGTAATTTGGAGATGGTTATGGAGCCAGACTGTTGACAATGATATATGGCAAGAGACTGAGGCAATATCTCAGGAGCTGAATCAGGAAAGGTTCAGGCTGAATATAAGGGGAAAAAATCCCACAAGGATAGTCAATTGGTACTAATAAGGTTATGCATATTTGGAAATTTTCAAAACCTGGATGGATAAATACCTGAAGAATTAGTCTGACCTCTAAACTGACCATGCTTTCAACAGAAGGTTGGAATAAAGACCTCCAGAAGGTCACCCCAAACTGAATTATTCCATGTTGCTATGATCTTGAACATCAATTTCCACAAAAGTGTATGATAAACCAAGAAAGTCTAAGAAATTATTTTAATATTCTTGGCATTATGACCTCAAAACCATATATATTTTTTTAAAAATTAAAATTCTAAGTGCTTTTACACTTTCCTCCAAAAATACCTTACATTAATTTTCCCCAAGTAATATCTTAGCAGCTGAAATTATTACTACTAAGAACATCCTAAAAAATCCATGGTACATCACTTTACTAGAGAGTGTGGATATGCTTTCCATTACTTAGCACTTTAGTATATCACACCTTAAGAAAATCCCTGATTGTCTAATGTGGATGGCAATTTTAAGGAGAATTTTAGTAAAATGAGTTAATATCAATTTCACTAATTAGATCTGAAAATATTCTCAGAGAGAATGAAAAGTCATCCTTAGAAACCCAGCCTTGCAGCTGGAGTCTATGTGTATTTTGGTTGGTGGGTCTGTGTTTCAAATAAGCGTTCTTTTATGAAGCATTAAAACAACATCTTTGAACAGTTTTAGGATAGAATCGTTCCCGCTGAATCACATAATCTTTAATTTATAAAACCTGAAGATAACTTTTAAGTTCTAATGCACAAACAGAGCAAATGTGTCAGCAACTGCTTTATTTTCTCTCCATTAAAACACAGTTAGGAAAACATTCTTTGACATAAAAAAGCAAAAAGTATAGACTGGAGTGGGGGAAAGGATGATTGGGGTCCAAGCATAACAAACCTCTCAAGTCAAGAAGATATCCTTACTAGAAAAAATAATGCAACAGTAACTCAGCTAAACAATGTAGAAATGAAAATATGAGTTGCAAATTAAAAGAAATCTGAGGAGTGGGTGGAGGGGGAAAGAAATCAATATTTTTTATTATATTTTTCTGATACAGGAATAGAAAAGCTGCATGTAATAAATAACCATGTACTTGTACCTGGGGGAAAAAGGAGTTGTAAATGCTTGCATATAGGATACAACTACTGGCTTTTTGTCAATAGTGCCCAACAGCTGAGGAGTCCCAGGACACAGCAGGTCTGCAGCTTACCCAAAGCTTCTTCCCAGCCTCCAGCAATTTGTATCTCAGGGACTTCCTGAGCCAGAAGTCTGCTTTCTGTACCTATACATCCAATAAATTTCATAGGATTTTCAAGATGTTTAATGAGCCCATGTAAAATTTACCATCTGTAATATCCCATAAGAGGGAATTAGTACCTAAACTATACACCATATCAAACAGTGTCTACTTTTGTTGATTTTGAGCCCATCACCTGCTGGAATCAGCTGAATCTACTAAGCCTTTCCTAATTTTCTGCATGACACTCAGAATCTATAAAACCTGAAGAGACTTTTATTATGTTCTGTCATTATCCCTGCCTCCCTCAGACAACCTCTTTCCAGTCTCAGCCTATGGTTTTAGTCATCTTTATGATCCTCTCTGGGTTTTTTTAAATAGCCTTTCTGAGACAACAAAACCAGATTATGTGTAGTATTTAAGATGTGATAATGCAATGTATTTCTACAATGATAAAAGTTTCTGGTTTCTTCTCTATTCCTTTTCCAAAATACCTTTTCTAAAATACCTAAAATATTTGCCTGACTGAATCTTAATAAGCATTAAGCAGATGCTTTCACCAAGTTGTTATAAAGTTAGATATGTTCTTTTAGCACCAATGTTCAACTTAAAGACCACGATTGTGAATGTTTTAAAAAAAAACTTAATTTTTTACAGATGAACAACTTTTCCATTAACCTTGCTTTCACTTTGACTGTTATGATGGCTGTTCAACAGAGGGAAATATAAAGCAATGAAGGAATTTCTTTATTCTGGGTTTAGTCTCAGGGTGCATTGGTGAGATATATTCTTCAGTACAAGTACAAGTAATATACAAGTAATATACAGGCAAACCAAACTGATTAACAGCTGCAAGGTTTGAAAGCTGGATGAAAGACCTCAGAGTTCCAATGTAAGAAAAACTAAACCTTACTTTAATCTGCTATTATCAGGGAGTACTGAAGGATAGAAAATGCTGTGCTTGTCCTTAAGAACTGCTTTGGCAACAATACAGAACTATAAATTAGTAAATTTTACTTTAGCATTAGGCAAATTGAAGGGAAAATGGAAATTAAGTTTGAGAGCACCGAGATGAATGTATGATGCTGGCAACCTTCCATTGCTTTCTTTAAAAGAAACACACACCTCTCAATTTTATTTTTTCATTATTTATTTTATTTTCCAAACAATCTAGAAAAAATTAATTAAAATAAAACCTGATTATAGGAATTACAATCCTTTAAAATTTTACTATTCCTGGCATTAAAAAATTGTCCAGTATTTTACCAGAATTAATAGAAGTTTAAAATTGTAGTAACAGTTACATGAGAGGAAATAAAAACTTGATTTTTGTTGGCTTTAACCTAACTTTTGCAAATAAAGCTGTCTTTAATTTAGATGTACCTCTCCAGTCAACAGAGCCAAATATGTACATTTAGATAGTGGTTTATCATATCCTAACTCAAATCTCTGATAGGTCAGAGGAGTTGCTCTTTGTAAATATGTCTCCCACACTGATGGTAGATAGAGTTCAAAGGAGTTATTGAGATCAGTAAACTAAATTTTATGTAGTCAAATTTGGTGAGATGAATGCCTCTCTCTACAGAGACCCAGGGAAGCCATTGTCCAGTACAAACCTCACATGGTGCTGGCCTCAAATTTTGGGTAGAGCTACTGATCTTCAGTTTGTGTTAAACCTACACAAGCCCACAAAAGCTGTCCTGTCTGAGAGGTATGGGTACAAAATGAAACACATTTAGTTCTTCAATGGAGATTTGATAACTGGATCCACATGATTTTAGCATCTCTGACTGTCAAGGCATCCTTTCTGAGACAGGCTTGTGTGACAGGAAAAAAATCAAGAGGAATAAAATATCCATCCTGAGCTATGTGACCTTTAAGGAACTTCAGGGGTTTATGCCATCAGCATATTCTCTGAATCAATGAGTTATACACTCACCTGAAGCTGTGATGCCAGGGATATTTCTGTTTAGTTGCTAATTCAGTTTAGGAATTATATAACAAAATCAATGTTCCCATTACTTGTAATGTGAGCTATTGACTTTTCCTTTACTTCAGATTATTCAAGTGAAAGAATTTCCCAATTGTAGAGGGAAAAAAAAAAAAAAAAGGCAAACAAGATTAGAAAGGTATAGAAGGAGCAATACTGGTGCAGTGCTGTGCTTTACTTGGAATGCATTTTCTGGTTCTGAGTAACTGTGCCAAGTGGAAAGTTTCCTGCCCATGGCAGCAAGGTTGAAAGTACATGATCTTTAAGTTCTCTTCCAACACAAACCATTCTATGATTCAATGAAAACCATCAGCAAAGCTTATCACCAAGCTGTCTTTTGTGTTGCTTGCAAGGATCTTGTAGATCTGGTCTCTTCACATTGTATAATTTGTAAGTAGTATGTTTATGTGGCACCCATTCACTTAGTCTGATTTTATTAGTGTTTCTTTTTTTCTTATTTAAGGGTAACAACTAAAGAGCCCTGTATTATCAAAGATTTCTTGAATTTGGTCTAAGCAAAATACACAAACACCACTAGTCTGAGACAAGGAAAGAGCCAAATGTCTGAGACATGGATAGATGACCACATATTTGCCTACATGCACAAGTGTCCCCATCAGCAATCTCACTGCTCTGTGCCAGGAGGAACACAGAGCACCAGCTGACCACCCTCTGCAGGGCCACTTTCAAAGCCCTGCTCTGAAGAAGCCAAAGCAGGCATTTCAGTCCACACTGTCTGCATTCACCTCTCCTAAGGCAGAATAGAGGCTGGGAATTTGTGGACTCTTTCTTGAAGAGCTGTTTATGACAACCTCCTAAGCATACTTTGGAGTTCAGATACCATTCTCTTTTTGGCTAATGCACACCTTACGATGAGATGTGGGCATCTTTCCCTTTGCTTTTTCTCCTTATAGGCCTTTGAAATTTGTAGAGTTGCACAGATTTTGAAGAGGAACTGGATATGCCTACCCTATCCTATCCCAGTTTGAGGTCATTCCAAATTTCACAAGGTACATAACTCAAATTTGTGAATAGTACCAAATCTAGAAGACAATGAAAATTTCAGATTCAATCTTCATCAGTTTTCAACAGTGTGGCTTCATTGACCCTCTGAATATTTGGGCACTTAAAGCTGTCCCAAAATCCCTGGTGAACACACAGCACACTGAACTGAGTGAAAGCATTTGGAGAGCTGGCTATGTAAAAGCTGGCTACTTGGGAAAATATAATTCAGGTCCTTTCTGATTTGAGTATTCAGAAAAGAGGAGGCTATAAACCATCTTTAGATAGTTATTATATACATAGTCAGTAGTTCACACTGACAGGGTTATTGATAGCCCTAAAACAGTCTTTCACTATTATTGATAAGAGAATAGAAGAGTCCCTCCAGGCCTTTTGTCAGCAAGCCAAATGGCAATGACTTGGTTAGAGCTGTAAATTTCTTAAACACAGGATGAATACAAAAATTATCAGCAAATTAGGTTTTGTAACCATGCAGTGTTTACAGTTCTAAAACAAAAAAACCAAACTATATTGTTAGTTAGTTAGCAAGTGCTTTTCTCTGTGCTATTCAATTTTAAATTGAATTATCCATAACTAAATGTTTGCCTAGTACTTGCCAATGAGAATCATATAATGTGAAGGGATTGGAATGGACCTTCTAGTCCAGTGATGGATCATCTAGTCCCAATCCATCATGCTGTGGGCATGGACATTTCCTATTAGAGCCGATTGCTCAAGGCCTCATCCACCCTGGCACTGAACACTGCCACAATGTCCTAGGGCAACCTGTTCCACACTCACAGTAAAAATTCTTCTTAATATCTAACTCAAATTTTCCCTCTTGCAATTTGTACCCATTAATCCTTCTCCTATCACTACAGTTCCTGACACAGAGTTCCTTTCTGTTTTCCTCATAGGCACCTGCAGATACTGGAAGGTGTTGTGAGGTCTCACAACCTTCTCTTCTCCACAAAGAACAATGAGGACTGAATCTTCCCTAAGCTGATGATTTATTTCTACCATTAGCCCAAACCAAATTAAAATATCATTACTGAAAATCATTACTGATAAGGTCTGGGAGATAGAGATGAAAATAATAGGCGGAATTATTCTTTCATGGGCCATTTTCAAAAGAGCCAAGTATAAATTCGCATATGACAGCACTTACAATTTAGATTGTGTCTAGGACATGGATTTCTCTTGTTAAGGCCTGGGTGAGTCTTAACCATTTGCCAACAATGGGAGCAAAAAATCTAATACAGTCTTTTCCTGCAAATATATGCAGGAAAATATGAAGTGGAACAAGCAAGTCTAACTCTGAAGTTTGGAGACTGACACTTCTCTGATTAAAGTACTTGTTCTACATCTTGTATCTGCAATTCAAGCAGGAAGTTGAGAAATTTGAGAAGGTTCAGGAACAAGTCATTCATATACATAACTAATGAGAAATTTAGCAGCATTGACATGTAAAAATTCCAAGAAAAGAAACAGATATATGATTACTGAGAAGGCTCCCATCCAGAAAATACCTGCCAAATCTGGTGAAGGTGTTCAGCTGAAGCTGTGTAAATTCAGACATGATACTTTAGTAGTGAGGCTATTTAACAAAGTTAACAGGAGACATGGAGGACTCATTTGACTGAAAAGTAAGTTAAATCTGTATGTGGTTTTCTAAATATATTCCATTTCAATCACGGTTATTTGAGGATAATTTTTTTCTGAAAGTATTATGGGGAATGTGAGAGATGATAATATACTTCGCTTAGTGTCTAAAATCTGTGAACAATCCTACACTTCTAGAGCAGGGATGGGAATGCACTCAAAGAGAATTAAAAAAAAAAAAAAAAAGCTAATGGCACAGAAGCAACTTAGGTTTTTAAAAATCTGTCAGTTCTTTTCATATGGCTTAAGTAAGCAAGCTATATCCTTGTAGAAATGATCAGCCAGGTTGTTTTAAAGGCTCACTTTATTTCTAGCTGAATTCTGCTGCACGTAATTGATCCCAAGTGTCACACATCCACAGAGTGCACCTCAGCTGCTGAACCACTGTGACCTTTCCTTCCAAGTAGTACAGATAGTGCTGGGATGGGAAAGAGGGATTTCAGAGCTCCAGGGTTAAATGGTTATATAACCTCCAATAACCTTCATAACAAAAGCAGAAAAGCAGAGATTGCTGGAGAAAAGTCCCAAAAGTGGACACTTCCCTGTACTGACATTTCACATATATAAGGAAATGGAAAAACTTGGCTGTACTGACATTTCACATATATAAGGAAATGGAAAAACTTGGCTGAACCTCTTCTTCAGCTGTCCACAGCAATGATTTCCAGCTACCAGGAGAGCACTGGCAGGCGTCAGCAGGCTGGACATGCTGTCCTGGTGGGTTGCATTTGCTCTCAGGATCCAAATAGTATCAGCCCAAGAGGGTTATGGATCTGCTGCTGACGGGCTTTCACTCAAACAGGAGTTCCTAAGAACTTAAATGTCTTTAAGAAAATGTTGAGTTTCTAGCACTCATCTGGTACAAGAGGCATTGGCTACCTCCTGTATGTTCTGGCAAGTCCTATGCTAGTGTTTTCATTGATACCCTTCAAATGCCAAAATACTGATTTGAACATGAGAGCTGTTGGTTTCCACATTCAAGGATGTGGATATGTTATACCAAAAAGCATGACACACCATCTTGGTGGAATTCTTTTCCACTGGGAAATCTCTTGCCTTCTTTGAAATCTAGGAAGTTATGATATGACCTCTTTGGTTTTGGATTTAATTTCCCTTCAAGATGGACTTCAGCCTTGATAATTTGCCTGAGTAAAATCTATTTTCATCATGAACTTTCTTAACTGAAATCAGTAACTTGCTTTCAGAAGCCTTCAGATGCTGCCTCTTTGCACTAATCACAAACGTAAGTGAGCAAAAGAAGCCTTATATTCATCTTGATTTGAACAGTGCATGCCACACATTGTCATTCCAATTAAAATTTCTGAGTCATGCAACCTTAAAGCTCAAACAAAATTCACTGATACAAATCAGGAATCCATGCATTTCTTCATATAAGGGGCTTATTTTACTGTCATTCCTCATAATCTGTAACAAGCCGAATATCAGAAAAAACAGGGGTAAAAAGAATTAATTTCTGTTTTGCATGATCACAGCCAACAGCTGACAACTTCATCCAAATTAGTTTACTGCTTCTTCTTTTTTGCACTTTCTTTTGTCTCTGCCCTTCACATTCATTTTGATTGCTGTCTGGAAAACTTGCAGCATTCAGGATTGGTGTCTGATTACGGCAATCTGATTTTCCCTATGCTTGGCTAATTGCATCTTTCATTTTACACAGGTTATTATGAGAACGATGACAACAGAAATCAGTTCCTTCAGAAAAAATATTTTTTCAGTTCCAGAACTTCAAACACATGAAAGCTTTCAACATTTTGTTGCATCTTTTTTTTCAGAACGATGTTAATATTTTTATTTTTTTGTAAATTGTCTCAAAAAGGAATATTTGCAAGAACTTAGCTGACTTACTGACTTAACAACACACATCCCATTAGAAGCATATATACTTGTGGAAGAGATCTATGAATATCCTAAAATTTAAGCAATTGTTGTACTGAAAATGAAAGCTCTTTTGCATCCAATATTTTCATAGAGTGCTCCTTTCTATAGCCTCCTAAATTTGAGGCTGTAACTGTGGTCCTTTCAAACTAACAAGAGCTAACACTGCCAAGAGAAGCTTCCTGGACACATCACTGGCCACTGCCTGTGCCAGCACAAGTATTTTCATTTTTGCCTGATTTAACCTGGATCAGACTTTTGCTGATTCCTCCTTTCTCTTAAACCTCACTAGTGGGTGAACACTGGTTCTTGACACCATCTCCACTTAAAAAGAGACTGTATCATTTTGCCATGAGCCCAATCATATACAGGATAAGATGTATGCTCCGTGATAAAATCTCAAACTGTACAGTCCACAGAAGAATGCTTCTTCCATCCAACTGCAAGGAAAGCATTATTTTATATACATTAATGACCATATTCTTAGCTTTTTACTGGGCAACTGAATGGATTTTTTTTACTATGCTGTCTAATGTTCCATGCTGCAGGATATTGGAGTCTAGTGGACCATGCAATTAGAATTCCAGGGCAATGGTAATATGCAATTTAGATATGAAATTCTGCATGAAATAACAAAATAACGTCCATGGGTTATGTTCCAGTGCAAAATCTATCACCAGCAGAAGCATAATTCCATAAAGCTTGATAAAAAATAATAAAAAAATAGGAAGTGTAAGACAACAAAGTGCTACACCGGTAATATTATATTGTTGCCTAACAGTATCAGCTACTGAGAATGTAAAAATATAATTCCCTCCTAAAATGACTCAGCTGCCTTTAACATTAACTAATGACACAACCACAGACAGGCCTAAGCTGTGCTTGCCAAGTGTTTCTTTTCAAAAACTACCAGCTGAGAGAAGTGAATCATGCCGTAGCCATATACTATTTTGTCACATTCAGGTATGTCCTCCTCTTGAACTTGTACTTCTTATTGCCTCCAGTAAACTTTCCTAAATCTACCAGACCAGGGTGAAACTTCTAGATTGTGTCAGTAATCCAGTAATCAAGCATGAGACCGTTGATATGATTCTCCAGAGAACCAGATTTTTTCAATTAATATTGTATTGAGGGGCCGAGATTGCATTGAAGAAAGGTTAAACAGTAAATCATTTTCCTTCATTAAATTTCAGGTAGGAAAGTAGGATATCCTCTGAGGCATTCAAAGGCATATACCCTTGTTCTTTTACTATACTGGGAATTTTGCCTCATCTTAAATGCTTAAATTGACCCCACATTACGTTTTTGTTTAGAAGTGTTAGTTCCACAGTTTACAGTATTTAAGGATGGCTAGTACAGATATTTTTTGCACCTTAAAATTTAACTAAACCATTTTGCATATATGACTTCTAATAATCTGACTTTGTTGTTGACAGCCATCAGTCATCAGGACAGTCTATCTGTCCCTTTCCTTTATAACTAGTAAAAGAAAATTTAGGTTGTAAAATCAAGACAACTTTCATGGAAATTTATACACCTTTTTACAAAATCTGCTCTTTAACAGCAAAGTTTTTGGTGGATGTAGTACCAATAAAATGCAGGGTTTTTTTTTTTTAAATATGATAAATATCCTTGGGGCATATTCTTAAAAAAAGCACCTGTCAGTAGCTGCAGAATTTAAATTCAGTTTTTCTGGTCATTAGAGATAGATTTGAAAAGCCAGATGTCAAGGCAGGTGCTCCACTCTATTTGATAGTAAGTTAATGGCCCTTGAAATGCAGGAGCACTATGTCAGCCCTAACAGCCCCCTTTGTAACAACTCCCCCTCTTTCTGGCTTCTAACTTTATGTGTCTCCACTGCTTTTATTAAGATCATCAACTGAATGTGAGAATATATTGGGTTTTTTTGTTTAGATGAACTAGCATATCATGCTATATCATTTTAATGTTCACTATCTCTGGGTCTTCATGTCTCTGAAGCTCAGTTCCATGACGGTTTTTTCAAATCCAGAAAAATTATGTTGGTGCACTTCAAATAAACCTTATTTTCTATTAAATGCTTTCTATTAGTGCTGCTTCTGTTCTTAGTTATTAAAATTTTTCTCTTAAGGCATATTAATATGGTCTTCTATCTTTTCTGCCTTATGAGATGGAGAGAATGCTCAAATTTCATTGCAGAGTGCTGGACCACATGTCGACTTTATCTCTCAATACAGAGTTGCAGGTGCAGTTTGCCTTCTTAGCTTTTAAAACATTCATTTGAGTAAGACAATCATTCTCTTTTCAGGCTCTCTCAAGAGCCTCATCAGATGGTAGCGGTGTTTTACAGACAGCAGTTGAAAGACATGGCATAGACACTGCAGGGAATGAAAAGGATTTTAAAAACTGAGGCAAAGTTTTCTGAATGCTGTGCAGAGTCATCAGCTGCAGTGGCATTCTTTGCATATTTGAACACAGAATATCCCTGAATGTAGGATCACTGAGTAAATCAGCCCTTAGCAGCAAAACATAATCCTCAGCAAGTAAAAAAGTTTAACTGCTTGCTGGGTTTTTATCTACCTGAGCATTTATTTTTGTACTTAGGTGATAATTACTGAAATTTGGCCAGCTTTAGTATCAGCTAGATATGCTTTCCTTGGTACATCTGTCACACTCATTATATTTTAGAAATCACCATAACAAGAATGTTTAACCAAATCTGGGGAACATTCAAAAACATCTGCCAAAACAAGCAATGTCTGCACCCCAGATGCCGGACCTGCAGACCGAGGTCCTCACACTAAATCACATTCTGTGCAGGTTGCTACTGATCAGGTCAATGTCTTCTCCAGTCATGGCCATACATTCTTATTCTTTTTATTGGATCAGGTTTAGGCATCTGAGCCTGTGCTGACTCAGATCAGCTTTCACTTTAAGTGTCTTTGGCCCATCTAAGGATGATCTTTATAAGGTGTTTATGGTTCCTTCCACTGGCTCATTATTCCACTGAATGAAATTAGCTGGTGTAAGTGGATGAAATAGGCACACTCACCAACAAGTGCTTAGCACCATCATTTCCATTCCATTGAAGAGAAGACTCCTGCCACTTGCTTACCAATACATTGATTTTGAGAAAGAATTGCAATATATAAACTAAGCTTCTAACAGGGAGGATATAATGAAATGGTGGGGAACAACTGAAAGAAAAAAAAAACAAACAAAAACTCCACAGCATTTTGACTACAACTACAGTATTCTGGATATTTTTTTTAATAACTGAGACTATTCAGAAGATAACAGTGAACTTTGCATTTGTTCCTATACCATCCTGTATATTCCTATATACCTATACCTCTGAGAAGTCTCAGTTGTGTTTTAAAACAGAAAAAGATGCAAAATATCCTGGTGCATTTGAAGTCTCAGCAGCTGGCATGTGGTGTTAGTCCAGGATGCCTTCCTGCTGAGAGCATTGCTCTGCCGTGGCTGCGGGAGCACCCAGCTGGCTGAGAGGCACCGAGAGGCCCAGGCACATCTAGGGAACGGCCAGCACACAGCTGATTTCCTTCTAATTGCATCCCAGCAACCACTCAGGTGGAAAACAGTTTATGTTAGCATGTCTCTTGAAATTCTGTCATGTGGTAAATATTCCAGAAGCTACTTTTTAATTCAGTTGCCTCAGAGTGGAGAATACTCAAAGGGGTGATGCTGGGCAATCCATGGGGATGCTGGGGATCCATGCTGTGAGTGTTTGCCAAGTCAGAAATCCCAGTGGTAGAGCCTCCAGGGGGAAGGGGTGAGGTGCAGCACATTGAACTGTGCAACAGGGCTCAGACTTCAAAAAACTTACTCCACAGAAAATTCTTAACTTACCTTTTATTCCACACAATTGTGGAAACATAGAAGTTTAATATATATTGAAATTCAATTCAAAAATATATTATACATTAACATATTTGTTACTAGATTAAAAGAAATGAATCATTGTTCAGACCCCAAACAGGGAAAAATGGTCTCATTTAAGGGTTTTAAAATTTGACTGGGCGCACTTTAAAAGTGGAAATAATCTCCTTCTTATAATACTTTATCCATAAACATCATAAAAAAATGAACATACTCCAATGATAAGTTTACATTTTGAAAAGCTACTTTTTCTGACCAAAACATTCCATCTGAATTTTACCATTCATAGCTCCATTGTTACACTTTTAGCTACAGGATGAATCAAAATGACAATTATAGACTTCCTTTCCCATTGAAAGTTTATATAATTTTCCTTAAAGCCTATTGAAATTCAGATGAGAAGAGGTTCATTAAGAAAATACTTCATGACAGTGAAATATTGCTGCTCAGCAAGACAGAAGAAAAAGGGGACCATGACAAAAGGTAACACCTCCCCCCGAGATTGTTTCCTATGTGAAAGTACATTTGTACAGTGGTTTGTTGACTAGTGAAGGATTTTTTAGATTAATAATCTTCTGCTCCCATAGTATGGCAAACCTATCAGGTTCCTGTCTAGTCCACATGACAGAAAGTTCTGGAAAATTCTCTTATTTAGCAATTTATGAAATTCAGTACTTGGCTTCCTGGCTGCTGTCAGAAAGAGGCAGAAGACCCCACTCTGGTTCAGACAGCTCATTTTGGAAACACTGGTTTCAGTTCCATTGCAAGTTCAATAACACATTATGTTTCAGTCCTGTGTCTTGTCAGCAGTAATACTATCCTCACTTTATAGCAGTGATCATAATAATGAAACCAGGTCTGGAGGCTGCTGCTGTGAAGAAGCCCAGTGGCTGGCTGATCAACATGAGACAGAATTTCCCATGTCATATCTATTTTGGCAGCTATGTTAGGGTATAATTTATTGGTATGTGGCAGATAAGAGGTGAAATGCTGTAGATTTATTCTCACTTACAGACAGGATTATAAGTACTTCCTCCTTTGCCTGCCCTCCTCTGCTTCCTAATTACTCTCCAAAGCCATATTTCATGTACTGAAAAACACACATAAAAAAATTACTTCAGTTACCACTATCCTTTAAAGAGTGTGTGATCAAGCCACAATGCAGTTTCCCAGAATTTCTGCACTGGCTTCACAAACTGACCCTTGCTAAAAAACAGCAGCTGGGAAAAAAAAAGAAAAAAAATGGCTGTTGAAAAAAGGCAACATAATTGTGTAATCCTTCCTGAAGTATGCTAGAAAAATAAAATTGGCAGAAAGAGGCTGATCTTGGAATCCACAGAGAATTTGTGCCATGCCACAGCTACCCATGAGGCTTGCTCCTGTCACTAATGGGTCTATAATAAAGTGTCAGCTTTCAGCAAAGAGGTATATTTCAATAACTTTTACTGAAGCAGGAATGGCCATCCAGGATAACATTACTGTTAATTGTATTGCTCTTGAAAATCTTGACTTCCACTTAGATTTCCAGATGAAGAGACACAGAAAGGTTATCGTCTGTTTGGATTTACAGTGCTGGATTTTCAAACTTTATTAGGAGGTTTTTGATCTTGAAGGTTTGGATTTCAGCGATATGCTGTATGGTATAAAGTCAAGTACCAGGAAATTAAGTGATGGGCAACAACCACAGGTGTTGGAACTTGAACATCCCTTTTCTGAAGTGTCTAGAGCAGTCTTCACACGTTTGGCTCATATGATGAAGCACCATCCCAAGAAACTCTTAGAAATAATCCGGAAATTAGCACTTGATGCTGCTCTTGGCCGCACTGGAGCTCTGGGCTAGCTCTACGGTGCCACTCCAGCACAGGCAGTCACCAGGAGTGGGGAACTGCAGGGGAAAGGCGATCCCACTGCAGAACCTTTAGAGCACCGAATCCTGCCGGGCTCTGCCAAATCAGGCGTCGTGGGTGGTGGCAAAAGTAAGGAGGAGACTCACTCGGCTGTACTTCCCAGGAACAGATTTATTCAGAAGAGGGGATGAGCACAAGGGTCTGGGGTGGGAGAATTCAGGACCGAAGAGAGCCCTAAGCACCTCTGTGCACTGGGTTTTATCTCAGGGGCGGGCACAGTCCAGGATCCAATGGGAGCTCATGGAGGGAGGGGTAAGGGGAGGAGGTTACAAGGTCAGGGACCAATGGGAATACAAAGAAGGCGGGAATATAAAATAACAACCAATAACATGTCGAGAAAGGGATGATATACATGGAAGGAGCTGGAAGGAGAGGTGGGGTTTATGATGATGGACAGGGAGCTGGGGCAGGGTAAAGGTGATTGACAGAGAACATTCAGGAAAACTGGGAGGGGTTTACATAACAGACAAATGGAGTAAACCATTACAATCAACAGGGGGAAACAAGAACATACTAACAAGTTTTAACAAATTTTTAACAAAATTAAATAAATGAACTACAACAAACACTTGTTAGGAAATTTTCCCAAGAGGTGATCTGGATGGAGCCATGCACCTCTGAGACTGGAAGAGCTAAATGATGTACATGTGGTCAAAATTTGCCAGTTGGGTTCTGTGCCAAGAACAGGTCTTGACACTGCTATTTTGCTTGTATAGATGCAGCCAAAGAGAAATACTAATTAATTAGCAACAGGCAATTTGTGTCTCACTATGAGAGTCAACATTTCTTTGACAGTAATTAAAGACACCTAAAATAAGTGAAATAAAATTAAAATACCTTCCCCAAACTTCAGCTACCCCTTAAAGAGACCCTTATATGTGTTGGACATTCAATCTGGTTCAGCAGTATTCTGTATTTATTCAAGACAAGATGGCTATTGCTGCAAACATTTATGATTTAGCTACCTTGCAGTTTAAAAAGTTATCCTATCTTTACATGACTTGAAAATGTGTTACAATGATTTAATAGATAATTGTGGGCTGTCATGAAAAAAAAGTCTAAAAAAATATCAGTGTAAGACGTTGTAATTCTTTCTCTAACAAAGAGTAAACTTGTCAAACTGAAATAATTCTTTCTGCAATACACTGTAATCTTGTGATATTAAGAGAATGAAATACAGACTTTTCACTTAGAATCCAGTCCAGAAAACAGGTCTGGTTAAATCTTTTTAAATGGAACTTTCAATCCAAATATCTACTGTACAGCTTTTTTATACTGTATACAGATTTTAAGCCAAATTTATCCTTTTTTATGATCCAAAGTTTAATTAAAAGAAGTTGCCAGCCCTGAATCCCCTGAACTTAAGGGTTTCTGTCATAAGGGTAAGGACATGACTCTGTTGATCACTGAATGCCACTAGCAGCTTTTTCTAACTGTGTTTCAGAAGCTGCAGGAGATTATGAAATAGCAAAATAAAGGAGACTTTGCTTAGTTGGTGTCTCTCAAAGTATCCCATGACCTTAATGGGACTCCAAGATCTCACTACCTAATATCCTGGCTTGCCAATAACTCCTCCCCAGCTCGAAGGTACCCTGCCCTGTCCCTCCCAAACATGCCACATATAATGTAGTGTCTGTCCATCTCCTCTTTTAACCTTGCAGCTCAAATCCTTCCCACCTGCAGGGGAATTTAATGTCACTGTAATTACTTTCTGGTCATGTCATGGCTGTACTCAGCAGCATATGTGAAAGGCAAAGGTCAGCTCACGTCTTAGAACACCCAGCATTAACTGGAGCAGTCCAGAGCCTGCCACTCAGTGTGACAAAATCCAGCAGGCTCAAGACCCATATGATAATCTCAATAGTTTCTTTAGTAATAATCAGTCAACAAAAAGTCTTGCATGATAAAAGTGTTCAGTCTTCATATCATAGGACAAATTAATATTCATGCAGGGTTTCAGTTCAAGTGCTATCTCTGTAGCAGCCCTCAGCAGCATGTCTCATTAGTCTCAGTGAGTATATTATCTTTCTTAATTAGAAACTCTTAAACTTTTTAGTCATGGGAATTCAAGGGTTGCAAAAGAAGAAGAAATTTTGCATGATTCATTTTAATTACAGATTTACACATTGGAGTAGGAAATTACAAGTAATAATTTTAGTCTAGCATTAGCTAGGTAGTCATGTCTCAGATGTACTGTGCACCACTCAGGAAACATAACTAGCCTAGGATAAACGTGAAATAAAAAATTCAGTGGGCAAGGGAATGGGTATTTAATCACCCAGTGGGACTATAAGTTAAGAGTTTTCTGAAACATTTGAAAATCTTCTCCTTCATGTGCAAAGTTTTGTCAAACAGCTGAATACCTTAGCTGTGAGTTCAAGAGAAATGCTCCAAATACAGCGAGTTCTGGTGAAATCTTGGAGCTCTTCAGTCAACAGCAAAACTCACACTGATGTCAGATTGTTCATGACCTTGTCCTGCTCAGAGTAGCAGAAGAAATTTGGCTCCTTCTAAGGGAAAGATATTTCCCTTTACCTTCCTTGCCTTTACCCACCAGGTCCTACCCCCTGTAGCCTCTTAGCAAAAATGATGGATTTGGATATTTCAAAAACTGTAGGTGTTAATTTACATTTTGTAATTGTCTAGTGTTGTGGCTTTTCTATTGTGTTGTTGATATTAATATTAAATCTGCTGTTCACTGTTTGCCGATTAAATGTTGTTAATAAATCAATAAACCATTTTGATCTTGAATTGGCTTAACCAAATTAACTGAGCAGTTTTCCCCAGCAATGTTTTTGCCAATTGTCATTAAGTTGCCACTGGTTTGAGGTCACTTGTGTCTGTTTGCAGCTCAGGTCCTCGGCAAAGAGGAGCTTCCCTCTCTTCCCCGCATGCAGGGTAGTGGCCTCATTTTGGAATTCAGCTGCTTGGGCTTGTCAATATTATAAACTCCTCGTTGTCTGATGTTGAGAACTTCTCCCTAAATCAGGAAAGCTATTTTTTTTACCTAGTGACACTAAAAATTTAATAATAATGTCAGTATGTTTTACAGCACTGATGATTTTATTAAGACAGACAGAAATAATCAGTCTTTTTGACACATAAAGAACAAGAAAAGAACTTCTATCTATCAGAGAATACAGATGAAAAATCTATTCTGTACTAAATTTACTTTAAATTTTGGTCCACTTAATGTCTTTCATCAATTTCTATTGTCTTAGTTTAACAAATGGAATCATAAATAATGCAGTCTACATCAACTGCACTTATTTGCAATTAGAATTTTTTTTTGTTCTCTGTTTTATGAATATTTAATAAACTGTGTAACCTTGATGGAAGGAGTGCAATTTAGGAGGCCATAATGAAAATGTAGAAAGTCTTGCTTTGTGAGCTCAACTTCTGGTTTAAATTAACATCCAGTAAACCTTTCTGCACAATGCTCATCTTGTCAAGTCTAAGATTTTCCTTGTCTAGAAGTGCATGGGCAATTTCAAGATATGTTTTTTACTTCAAAGGGACTGGGTGATTTTTTTTAAGCTTCTGTTGTTTATGACATAAATTTTAGAGTACATATTTTAAGGTATATGTTTAAAAAAATAAAATTTTAAAAAATGAAAGCTGTTACTGCTAAAATATATATTTAGGATTAGTGATGCCAAAATAAACATTATATATACTGGTGGATATGAAAACAATGATTCACTTGAAAATTTTTTGTTTCTTGATTGACAGGAACACCAATTCAATAGTTTTGTTTGATTTTCTTGTTTGCCACAGTAAATTTATTTTAGAATACACCATCACAGGGGGAATGCTAATACACTACTAAACATTTACATTTGCCAGTCATTTAAAATACAATAAAGAGAAACTGCAAGACTATTGCAAAAAAAAATAAGCACTTATAAGAGATATTCTTATGGCAATAAGAAAAAACTTGTGACTGAGATTCAATCAAACTAGGATATAACTCTGAAATACGTGTGAGATACAAGTGAACAGATGCTCAAATTAGGTAGTAAAATTTGTGTCAAAGGGCCTAGATTCTGGTGTGGGCAACAAAAGAAAGCAAGTATTTGTTTTCTGACAGCCTTTCTTTTATGTACCACACAAATACCATTACAGCTGCAAACTCTGGGGTGTAATTGTTCAAACATAGCTGCTTCATTTGGAATTGGATTATTAAATAATTTGGTATTTGATCATAAAACAGTTTTGAACTTGCTGACATTTCTTCTGTTATTCTTATCAATGTTGACACAGTAAAATATTTATCTTTGCTAAGAAAATGGAAATTATCTTGTGGATTATGAACATTACTGCTTAATATATGGGTTTCAATGTCTTCATAAGCAAGCTCTTACTTTTTATTTCATTTCAGAGTCAAGACAAAATATAAACAGAAATAAGCTTGTTTCCCTGAAGCTGGAGCTGTTCTTAAGAATGTTCTGACTGCAAAGATGGAAACAATAATTCAAGTACTTGCACTGTAATTGTCTTCAATTACTGTTTGATTGAAAAAAAAGGGGGGGCAGGGGGTGGAAAAATGATTGACTTGTCTGAGTGTTATTTTATAGTTTTCTTCCAAACAGAAAATTTTTCATAAGGAAAGAAATTATTATTCAAAAGGCAAAGAGAAATAATACATCTCACAAAACAATCACACACAGAAGGTGCTTTAAGAGAGGAAGAACAAGTTGTTAAAGCTCAAATTGAAAAAGTGGAGAGCTGTGATTCACAGGTCCTGGGTTACCTCTCACTTTGACTGGTGTCTGCACACAGAGCTGCTGACTTGCACTGCTGTTGCTGGAGGATGCTGACAGTGAGGAACTCCCTGTTGCTGTGCACTTGAAAAGGAATTTTTACTTCTTCATCCTGCTTTTAAAAGGTAAACCGCTCTCAACAAGTTAACAAAATTAGACCACCATATGTGCCATAAGCAGATACTTCATCCTTTTCCAGCCTTCCTTTAGTCAAAGGTGATAGTGGCCTTACATGCACAGAATTTACCTTTCCAGTGTAATTTGGTATTCCATGAAAAACTCTAAAGCGGTTATTAACCTATTCATTTCATTTCAATGAAAAAAGCTTTCAAAAGATGCTATCTTGAAAGGACAGGTTTTCTAACCTGCAAGCTGTATAAAAAACCCCCACTTTTTTCTGGGTTCAGTCAACCTATACATATCAGATATATAGTAGTCTATAAAAGACTAGTGCCTGAATTTTATTTTTTTTTTCATAAAACAGCATTTTAGTTGATGGTTTACAGCTCGGTGGATTTTTTATTTCCAAAAAAAACCACTAAACTATTTATACTCTTATAAACTGTAAATTGTCATTAAATATTTCCCTCCTGTGGCTGAGACTACAATTGTTTTCAAATAAGCAGGTAATGGTTTTTAGGATAACTTCTTTTACTGGAAAAATTCTAAAAGGAAAAAAACAAATAAATACTTGCAACTTACTTCCTTAGAAGTTCTAGCCACATTCCAGTAACACATTACAGATGATTGACATAATTCAAAGAGTACCAGTAAAATCAGTACATGAGAAATAAATACTGTAGACAATTTAACTTAATGCTGCAAACAGGCAGTCTTTCTTAGTTTTTGTTTCTGTTTCAATCTGGAAAAACTGACATGAGTATCAATGTATGTATGAAGTTTTCTGGACATGAAGTCACAAAATAGTTAAAGACAATATCTCTTTGATTTTATAGTATTTGATTTTCTGTCTCTTCAAGACCAGTCAGAATGGTCAGGTATAATACTATGGAATCACTAAGGTTGGAAAAGACTTCTGAGATCATCAAGTCCAACCACTAACCCAACACTGTTGGGTGCACCACCAAGCCATGTCCCTAAGCCTGGCATGGCTGAAGCCTGCAGAGCCAGCTCTGTCTGAGCCAGTGTGGGCCAGCTCAGCATTGCTCCACTGCAGGAGCTCAGAGAGAACAAGATGGACTTTGAGCTGGTTTCGGTACACCCACAGCTGGGCTGCTGCTGTGCCTGATCCAGTCGCTCCAGCCACGGTGCTGCCCAAGCTGCCCAGGACAGAGCAGCACCCCCAGGCCCTGAGCAGAGCAGCTGATTCAGCCTGTGCTGCACCCCTGTAGCCCGTGGCTCTCACCCAGGCACAGCACTGGTGAGCCTCCACCACTCTGCAAGGTCCCCTGCTTTTCTCACACTCTGTGCTACCAGCATGAGTGGCACTGATTCACTGATCTTTCCCAGGAGCTGTTTGTGCTCTCACAGCTGTCAGCTCCTCTACAGCCCCCAGGAGCAACAGTGAATATACTACTCTGATATGTTCTTTTCTGTGGGGGTAGCAAATGCAATACTGTTTTATCTAATATTATCACACTGAACGCAGCAGTGTGATTCCCATTAGTTTCAATCAGCACATTTGCACCACTCGACAGGCACACTTTGTGAGATGGCCATGGACCTATTAGACTTACTAGACAAGTCCATAGCTTTTTCCCAGCCCTTATATTTAAATTTCCTTTCAAAACAAACTAGGACACACTGGTCTGTGGTTACACTCAGGTCTCATCCTTACAGATGGTTGGAATGGTCCAGGTTGCAAAGCTGAGCACCAGAGCCAATTGCAAAGCTATGAGGAATATCTGCCCAAATTATCTGACACAGCCAAAGGGTTTGTGGCATTCCTTACAGTAAAAACTATAATTTCTGGACAAAGGCTTGCAACCCAGAGGTGAATGTCACTCTTGTTATTACAGTTTTCATGTATCATGGTCAATCTCAGCTATTTTCAGTCACTTCAGCACCAAGAGTGGATAGGATGCTGGATGGGCCAAATGGACATTAACTAGCTAAGTTAAGAAAATCAGATGTCTAATATTTACTTAGAAATTGCAAGTGTCTAAAACAAGCACACTAAAGTAAGTTACTAGAATCTTAGGGTGGCATAAAATTACCACAAGATTTACTTTGTAAGTTTTTGTAGGGCACGAACTGGAAACTGCCAGAAAAGCAGTACAGAGAGGAGCAGCCAACAAAGTCATGCTGACAGGGCTAATGCAGTAACACTTTTCTGTGTACAAACTGTATAAGCATTTGGAACAAAAATGGTCTATTCCATTCCTTTAAACACAGCATGTATTTCTCTACAAATATCTTGAGCTTTAACAAAGCATTCATCCATGTTCTTGCCTCTAAGCACACAGTTAGACTTTACTTGCCACATACGAGATTTATTACCCTGCAGGTCTGGAAATTCATGGCATTTGACACTGAAATAGAAAGTTTCCCTTTGCTCTTGAGAAGTCTATCTAAATCCATCAATCAAGAAATGTAACTTTTTTTTCTTTTTTCTTTTTTAACTGATTAAGAAAGATGCACTTCTGGGGTAATAAAACCTAGGTAGTAGGAAATGAGCAACTCCAGAAAAATAAAGTCAATTGTATACCAAGGTTATGTCTTGGAAAATACTTTTTCAAATTGGTGAATGCAGTACTCTTCTGCTTTGGTCTATGCAGATGATGCTGCAGGTTGCCAATGTGGTTCAATCAAAACCGGCAAAAGTTTTTATGTATAAACCTGGGGACCAAAGCAGAGGAGAAACCAGTCATTTTCCAGGAAGCAAAAGGTTTCCTGATCCTATAGTTCAAAGAGCAAGGGAGAATAGGAATAAAGAAAAATTAACACCATAACCTGAACAAGACCTAGAAGCTTTCTCTGAAAAAAGAATGTGAGATTTGGGGACCAGTCTTGACTAAAAAGACCTTGTTGTAGTGCACTCCTCTAAGATACTCTATTGATTCAGTGAGTTCAGATAAAAAGGGACTTAGCATTTCTTTCCCGATTAACATTAAAGAATCATCCTGAACAACTGGCACAATCCTTAAGTTCCTGCATTTTTGGTTAAGTGTTTAGATCAAAAGAAATAATTGTAAAAACCTCTGACTATGTTCCTGTTCCTTATCCTTCTCTGTCTCTGACCTGACTGCACAAACCTCTGAATTTAGGTTTATAATCAATAGATTTATATTTAAATCACTTTTGCCCTCCCTAGTCTCATTGCATTTTAATACTTTAAAACCACTAAATTGATCATGGTGGAATCTCTCATCATAAAATACTCATTACTTTAAATACATGTGTTTCATTTAGCATTTTAGAGCAATCTCCATCTGCTGATTTTTCACTGGTATCTTTTTCATTACCTCCATGCCTTTCCCTGCAGCCTATTGTATAACCTTCCAGCGTACTTGAAGAACAAAAAATGCCCTAGGTTTTTATTTCACTCCCTTTATTGAATACAGTGCCATTAGCTGTCCAGATTGTCCTTCACTAAGCCTTTTTAATTCAAATTATGAAGCACTTCACCAATAAAATTACCATTATGACTAAATGCTACATTCTATGCCATACCATTACTCTGCTCATAAATCTGGTCTTCTTTTGAACATCCATAAATCTCCTACTAAACCTCACTGAAAATAATGGCAGGTCAGAATTCCATACTTTTCATTTGCTTTCTAAGATTTGCACTTTCTAAAATTTGTTGAATCAAATATAATAAATAACACTGTTCAGTATCCCAACTGATGCAAGATTAAAAAGTAGTAGTTCCTCTAGACAAGCTGTCCTGTCTATTGAGACTGTCAATACCTGAAAACTGTTGATCAGGGTTCTGAGAAGTGACACAGGTCACTAAGCAAGAGATATTTAGCAGGAGAAATTACAGCCAGCAGTGGGTTTAATACTGTCTGTGTTACCAAAGCAGATTAAATTTGAAGACAGACTGCAGTTGCACACAATTCTTTCCTTTCCCTGCAGCTCTTCTCGTTTTGAAACACTAATCAAACAGCAAACCCTTTCAAGCACTTTTGCACTAGGATGAGGAAAGTTTCATGTACTATAAACAGTATGCCTAGCCCCTATTTAATCTTCTGGCCTGTTCCTTTGCTATTTTAAGAGACATCATATCTGCAGGCAGCTTTTTAGTTTTTAAAGGCTTTGACTTGAGTATGAGATTAATAGTTTGGGGAGGTTTAATCAGTGAAAAACAGAGTTGGGGGAATTAAATCATGTTCATAAATACTGACAGAGAAAGCATAGATTATTACACTAGAACTTGACCTTTGTCTTAAAAATGAATCTGTGCCAAATGTCAGTGTGAAGACTGAATATAATCTAATTCAACCCTAATATGGTCCAATGACCTGGCATTACCCCACAGGTAACAACTGTGTATTACAGACCAGGCTAGGAAACTTACTCGTTTTTTGCTTTCAAAAGAAAATTGTCCATTTATCACACTGAAAATCGCTTAAACTTCCCAGCTAACTGAGGTTTTATCATGTTGAATCTGTCTAGACTATCCTAAGTGCTATTGCCAGCATAATCAACATGATTATTTTCCTATGTATTCTGAAGTTATTTTTAAAATGTTTTCAGTAAGACGGGTCAATTATTTCTGGAACAGCATCAGGAACTGCACTGTCTTCGTGGTTCTCCCAGGCTCTCTGCAGCCCTGGAACTGAAGCAGAAGTTTGAATGATGGCCCACTCATATTTTTGACAGATGAAGTTCATTTGATACATTAATGAATATTTTGGGATTCATAGTCTGTTTAAGGCAGTTACTATTAAATTGTCATAATTTATCTTTGATTGTCACACAACGTTATCTACAGTCTGGAAACATGTCCTGGCTTTGGAAATAAAACTAAGATAACCACTGACCCTTTGACTCTGCTTTAGCCTAAGAATTCAAGACATTTTCACCATTAAATTGCCAGTTTATCTCCACAGTTGCAGTGAGATGGGCAGTGTTGGAATGTGATTTTTTTCTGCCTAACATAGTCACTTGAATTTAATCATCTAGTGAAATCCAGTCATCTGGTTCTCTCTACCACAGAGAGTTCAGAAACTCCAGGGAACAATCCACTGCTTCCCAATGTGCTTGTGCTCACTGGTATGCCAAGTTACCTTGTGGAGGTACATGCCTAGCTTAGGCTGAACACCTGACTTTGAAGCAGTGTTTTGCATGAGATGAATCACTTCCCTAATGGAGAATGTCCTCCTGAACTTCAAATGCTACAGCTAAAAAATGTAGAGAATAGACAATCCTATAGAAGAAGATACTTGCACTTGCTGTGCTGCAGTCCCCCACTTTCCATTGTCTTTCCCTCAAACAGAATGTACAGGTTTGATGGACACTTCTGTTTTTCCTTCTGTGTGTTTGTTTTAGTAGCCAACTGAAAGTTGATCTCATCAGCTACAAGATGGAGCTTACACAAAGCAAAATGCTGAAGATCAAAATAAAGTAAAATACTGGCCTGACCATAAGATCTGATAAGCCCATGGAAATTCAAGCCTTTCATCCTGTAAGACAGTGAAGGTTGGTAACAGCATCATACACACCTGGGATTTTTCTTTTCCTGTTGATATTCTACAAAGGAAAATTTTAAATTATATCACCTCTCTTTATTTTCTTCTCTTAGAAACAAATTTCTGATAATTGACATGAGTTTATTTCAACCTGACCTCTCCTAAACAAATGGGATCAGTGTTCACATCTGTACACACTAGATGCCTTTGAATGTACTGCACAAACAGACTGACATAGCCCACTTGGATACTTGTGAAAAGTGACTGCAGGTGTTACAGGACATTTATCATCCACTAGTCCTGTTGTTTTGATGGTCTTTGCTCTTACATATCAAGCAGATTCAACAGGTTAGCATGATAGAAAAATTAGACATCTCTTGTAAGCCCCACAGAGCACAGGATGAAAATGTCTCTATTATTTCAGTGCTGATATCAGGGGCTCAGCAAATTTAAATACGAGGAAAGATGCAGATGAATGAGAATTCACACTAATTGGGTGCAACATAATTTTATTGAGTGATAATCTCTATAGGGACATTTAGAGGAGACTGTGATGCTACCTATTTCACAGGAACACTGAATATCCAACAATACTTCCAGTCCTAAATTGATATTTTCTCTAAAATCCTTGAACATACCCTTTCTTCCTCCCATCATCTTAAAATACGAAATATTATTTGTGTGCTGGTGACTCCTCCCTGCCCCTGACTCAAATGCTTGTGTCAGTGTATGCAAAACAAAAGCAGCTGTCCTAAAATTAAAGTATTTAGTATTTAACTAAGTCTTATGAAAGACTGCTCATTGGAGTGCTAACAGGTATTTGAAACACAAAATATCTCCCAGCTTTCACTCCTTGAAGCTCCTCTTCTCTGCCTCTTCAGCCAAAAGTTTTGTCAAGCTATTTGGGGCTTTTGGAGGATATTTGTGTGGAGCAGGTCTCTACAGGACATGTAGTGCCTGTACGTGTGTGCACAGCCTGCTCCACGTAGTCGTGTTTCGACAAGAGCAAGCTTCTTTCATGTGCCAGGTATCATGTGGACAAACACCCTCAGAGCCCTCCACGTGTATAACCCCAAGTACACAAGCCGTGCCTGCCACCTCAGTCCTGTCTCTCTTGCTGGAATTCCCAATGTGTTTGGCACAGTGTGCCTGCCCTTGTCCATCACTTTCATCACCTTCACCCCTGGACTCTAAGAATGAAGCTTCCTCTGGGCCCTGGGGTACCCTCCCTTCCTTGCTCATTGCAATGAGAATATGAGTCTTCAAGGGTCCCTATAAGATTTTCTGCAACTCCTTTTCTTGCTATTCCCTCATTTTTCTTCCTTCCTTTTCTTTGGGAAAACTGAGACATAGAAGTTCAGCATAAATAAAATAAATTTGTTCTACAGCAAATAAATCAATCAACCATCTAGCATCAGTGTGGCCCATACATTTTGTTAATACAGCTGTTTGAGAATGGCTTTGCGTCATGCCTGGAGAAATGCCAAGAAAAATAGCTACAGAGATAGAGGAAAGAAGAAACACCTGTGCTCTCTGGATGAAAATATCCCAGATTACAGATTTCAAAGCAGTACAAATGAAGAGCCCAAGGGTCAAACAAAAGGGAATCTTCCCAAGCTTCTTCCTGGGAAGAGCCTTTAATAGTTGCACGCATATCCAAGGGTGGCTGACTGCTGCTTCTGCTGCCCAAGAGGAATGTTTATGGAAACTAAAAGAGGCCAAAGTACAAGGAATAAGAGATGTTCAGAGTCAGTCTGTTAAGCACCAAATTGTTCCCCTGCAGTTCTGCAGAAATGGACCAAAAACAGCACTGACTGTGTTTGACAAATGTCTAGGCAGGGTGCTAAATTAGAACCCATAGCAGAGATTTCAGATACTTCTGTCAGGAAGGAAAAAATTAAGAATACAAAACCTGTGCTCTGCTACCCACTAACCAGTGTTCTGTGATGGTTATTTCAGTTAAAGCTTCTCTCCTTTCCTGCCCCTGGCAATCAGATTGTATCAGCAAAGAAAATAGTGGAAAGGAAAAGGAATGTATAAATAATTGCCATAAATTATATATTGCTTTTTTTCTATACAGAAGTATCTGACATTTTAACTGCTTCTGTGAGAAGCAGAAGACTCGATAAAAGTACCAGGTTTGCAAAATCTTAAAAAAGCAGTAAATACATTAAATTTTCAACAAAACTTGGACTGTACTCCCAGGCTAGAGATCGACTGATAATGTACTGGGAATGGAAAAGAATCACCTTTACTAACCAGAGTTTTCCTCTGAGAAGAAATGGTGGGTTTTTATCAATTGCTATTCAAAGCTGTAGATCAATTTAAGTGTTCTAGTTGAAACGATCTATCCAAAACATAAATGTGTAAGACAGTAATTTTCTGGGTGGGGATTTCCAAGATGACTTATCAAGGTAAGTTTAGGATCCCAGCAGAGTCTCTTTAGTTTACAGAAGTATACATCTGACCCAAGATAATGTAGCCTGAACACAGCTGAATGGTCCCACCTCCGACACTGTGAGGGTATCCAGGGCAGGAAACCTCCCCTCCTGTTGGAGTCAGAGGCACAGAAAATATTCTTTTATCCATGCTGACCGGCTCAGACACTCAAGAAAACACTGAGTTTAATCTGAGACCATGGAGAAAGCTCCTAAAACTAAGTGGAGAAACCAAGAATGTGAGTGTGCAAATTATAATTATATGAAGTCACTGGGTGAGAAAGTTAGAGTTTAGGGTTTAAGCTATATTAACATGACATAGAGACAACATGGAGGACTTAGCACATTGTCCTTTTCTCCTTCTTCTTGTTCATCTTCCTCTTCCAGGGTTTTTGGGTAGTATTGGGTGATTGGGTGGAAGAGTCCACATTGGGGACACAGGTGTTTGGTTATTGGGTTATAAATGAAAATAAGTTACTTGGAAGTTCATTATTGGGCACGTTGACACTTAAAAGACCTTGGAAAGATACCTCGTCCCTCCATTTTGTAGTATGTTAGCTAGTGTACATACCTCCTCACTGTCTGCAAATATGTAATATAGATAAAGAAGAATAAACAACTGAGCCTGAGCATGAAAACAGTATCTCTCTTGTTGATCTTGGTCCAGAGGAAAAGAACTAAGCTATCAGTGTCGCACCCCAACACCTCTAATTCATTTCTGCCAGCCCCTAGAGGACATTTTGGAAGATAAACACATCTCAAACACAGCTGATAACTAAATTTAGGCACTTTTCTTATTTAGGATGGGCAGGACAGATTTCCAGGATCCACTGAGAGTATTGGCTGGGTGTCCACTGATCACTCAACGCCAGCTCATGTGTAAGCACTCACTCATAAATACTGAATTCAGATACATTATCCAAAAGCTAAATCCCATCCCGATATTAGATCACATCAAAACCCCATAGTTCATAGCAGGAACTTCACCTTAGATTCAGGTCAAGAGTAGCTGTGGCTCTTGAGTATTCTTGCTGTAATATCCTTTTAATTTTGATTGAGTTAATCTGCCTCCATGGCTGTCCGGGAGGCGAGCTGAGTTTTAGGGCCCACACTTCAACACGAACACCAGTAAGAAGAGTGATATTTTTGCTGATTTTCTAGCTTTCATAACACAGTATTTGAGAATCCCAGAGTCTTTTTAACCAATGCTTTCTTTAGAGGCTGCCTGCAAGGGAGCAGCTACTGATTTTATTCCATTTTGGAGAAAAGTGTGCAGCTCAGGGGTCATATTTTGAAGGTAACACCATCACTGTGGACGCACATAGCCCAACTGAAATTTTTAAAGCACCTCAGACTCTAGTTTCAGATGAAAAATTAGGCTCTTTGTGTCTAAGTGCTTCTGAAATCCCACTAGGGTCCCATTTGCTGATTCATTGCCTAACTTGCTTGTAAATTCTGCTATGGCTTGTTCAAGGTGACATACAACTTTTGAATTCTACTTTTCGACTTGTTCTCTCATCATCTTATTTTGGTTTTGGTCATTAATCTTTTTTATCCCTGACCCCAAACCCAAACTCATTCCTAAGGTCCATCTGGCATGAATGCATCACGGTGTGATGGGATCTGGATAGTCTGATCCTTCACTATTTTCCTCTGTGTGCAGCAGGACCCAAGAGGCTCTTCCTCATATCCCTGCACTCACTTTGCATTTTTGCTGTTAAAAATCTCCCCACAGTCTTAGTACTGTATTTGAGTTAATCACATATTATATTTGAGTTAATCACTTAAACACACCCAGTGAAACAGGTACCACAACGTTTCTTGGTAGCTGCCAAACCAGAGTTTCAGCAGAAAGCTAAGAGAAAAAATTTTATTAATATCCATCATGAATATTTGCTGCAAATACAAAAAAAAAAATCTGTTTTCTTCTAGCAGTAGGATGTATAGAAAATAATCTATCATTATTTCTTTCCTAACTACTTTCTCCAGACATGGAAATAGCAAAGAACATTTTTTTTCTCTTAAGAAAATAAATCCATTTCCTCATAGTTTTAAGCTGATTTATCTGTAACAGAGTTGCTGTTATTGCTGTTATTTGACATATCCCTTATTTAAAATGGAGGGGGGGGATAAATGAACATATTGAACACATTAGTGCCATGAAGATGGCAATAATAAATGAGAAATGGTTTATCCACCAATTAGATACCAGTTTCTGCCAGATTAACTCAGGAGATGTTTGCCTGCTGCCTTTAAGCTACTTCTCAAACACCTTGTATACCTTCGACAATAGATACAGGATGAAGCCTTCAAAAACAAAATCTCTTCTGAATGTCAGAAGGAACTCATTTCCTCAGTATCTTGAACAATTTTCCAAAGTTGTAAAGTAGAATACAGGAGAATTAGCTCATAGCTGTGCTGTGATTTCCCTAGCCAGTAAATTCAAGCTCTATCTCTGCATTTTAAAATGTTTTATAATAGGAAGTGAAGTCCATAATTCATCATCCCTCTCTCTCCTTATATGAGTTTAAAATTCAGCTCCTCATCTTTTTTGAGTCAGATAGGTAAGAGTAAAATTAAAATAGGATTTTTCATTATTTGTAAGAATTGTTATATCCTTAGAAGGGTTATCTGAAAAACAAAAGAGCTTGTGGGTTACAAATAATTTAGAAAATATAATGCAATCCTCATACTTAAAAGAAAAGTGATATACCATATAAATGACAAATGTCTATTGAGAAACTACTTAAACTGATGCAGCCAGCTATAGACACCAATAAGACACTTGCTGATGAAAAAAAAAACATATCAAAAACTTGCTGGCTTGAGGTAGTAGAGATATGCTTCAGATAGTTTATGCTACTGTATCAGTAATATTGACTTTCTTTCTTTGGAACTGCATGTGAGACAAGGATCAGAAAAGAATATGTGGCTCCTGTGATGGAAATGATTATTCATTTCCCATTAACAAAGTGGCAACTGAGTTTGTGGGAATAAAAAAGGAAGAGTTATAAGACAAAACATGATTTTTTTAATGAAAACAATTTTCAGAGAAAAAAATCTGATTAAATGGTAAAACAAAACAAAATGTCTGCCTTTTGAAAAATTAAAAAGAAAAATATATTTCCTGACCAGTTGTGATCAATTCACACAGATATTGGTGAATAAAGTGATATATGGCATTACTTTGTGGAATGCATTACCTTCAGGAATGATAGAAAGACCATGGTAGGACTTCTAACAGATCTTGAAAATATATGCATATTATAGTAGCATTTAATATTTTGATATAATTTTCCTTTTGATGTATATTGTCATAGAAGTTCTGTCTTAAAATGTACATTTACCCTAATTTTCTTTACGCTTAACAAAAGATTTACCAACAATTATACTGAAGAAAGCTAAAAGGAACAGTTAATCTTCTGTAACGCATGGGATCTTCCCAGTGGGTCTGCTACTGTGAAAATGCAATTCTATCAAAATAAAGCAAATCATAATGGCAAATCTGTGCAACTACAATTTTTATTTTTTATGCATAAACTTCTTGTATTTCCTGCACAATTATATCAAATGACATTTTAGACTTTTAAGGTATTTCAAGGGGAAAGCAGAAAGCAGGAGAACCCAGTTTCCTTTGGAAACTATGCAAACCCTATCTGCCAGCCCTTCACCTTGAATTCACAAGAGTTCAAACCTAGTTGCTTATCAGTAATTAAATGCTACAAGGTGGAATGGCAGGACCCATTAAAGCCCAACATCATCGTGCTGCCATGTAGTAGGCATATAAACAATAGATATAATTCTAATTCCCTTTTGTCATGGCCCCAAAGTGCAATGAAATTTTTGCAAGTCCAAAGTTCACAGTATTACTATTAATATAGAGCTGAGTATATTCAAATGGGCAGCATAGTCAGTATGTGGAACCTATAGAATATGGCCAAAACAAAGTTGAACCTGAAAAATGCTCTTCAGTTTATGTAAATTTTATAGCTCTGATAACTCTAAAGAATTTACAAACTTATGTCAAGTCCCACTTGTCAGCCAACTGATCCATAATGCTTAGCCATAATCTGTACACTTCCTCTAAAGAGTAAAACATGACGGTTGACATGCAGGGAAAATTCACTAAGCAGTAAATAACCTCTATTGCTTGACAGATGTTTTCCTCTTATACATAACATCTAAGTAAATATTAGTATAAGAGTCTTATTTTCTCCTGTATTTTCCATGCAAATGAAAGAAAGATATATATTACTTGGGTTGTTCAGAACATCCAATAGCTCTGCAGTATGCCAGCAAAGCCCAGCTCATATAGCTGATTCAGTGAGCATTAATATTCATTAAAAGCAACAATGAAGTGATATAGCTCTGATTTAAAGGTCTGGCTGGAAGATAGTGGCAAGAGTCAAAGCTGGACCCAAATGCCCTGTCTTAATCCTGACCCAAGCAGGTACATGCACCAGCCCACAGCTCATGAGGTCCTGTTGTTAAAGTCTGCTCCCCATGAAGAGCAGTGAGGTCAGGGTGAGATCCACATCCGTCTTCATGATTTTGTGTATAATGTAAAGTTGTGGCTTGCCATGGACTCGAGAAGTTGCTTCACTGGCACACTGGGGCCAAAGATTTAAAGACTAGGATGCTGGAGAGCAGCCCCACAGAAAGGGACCTGGGGGTCCTTGGGGCTGATGGCAAGTTGAACAGGAGCCAGCAGTGCCCTGGCAGCCAGGAGGGCCAACCCTGTCCTGGGGGCATCAGCCCCAGCATCACCAGCCAGGCCAGGGAGGGGATTGTCCTGCTCTGCTCTGAGCTGGGGCAGTTTTGGGTGCCACAATGTAAAAAGGACATTAAACTACTGCAGAGTGTCCAAGGAAGGTCATAAGGACAGTAAAAGGCCTTGAGGGGAAACCGTGTGAGGAGCGGCTGAGGTCACTTGGTCTGTTCAGCTTGAAGGAGCCTCAGGGGAGACCTCACTGCAGTTACAGCTTCCTCCTGAGGGAAAGAGGAGGGGCAGACACTGATCTCTGCTCTGTGGTAACAGTGACAGGACCTCAGGGAATGAATGGCCTGAAGTGTCAGGTAGGTTTAGGTTGGATATTAGGGAAACATTTTTCACTCAGAGGGTGGTTGGGCACTGGGCAGGCTCCCCAGGGAAGTGGTCACGGCACCAGCCTGACACAGTCAAGGAGCATTTGGACAGCTCTCAGGCACAAGGTGTGACCCTTTGGGATGGTGCTGCACAGGGCCAGGAGCTGGACTGGATTCCCCTTGTGGGTGCCTTCCAACTTGGCATAAAGTGTGTGTCCTTGACTCTCAATAAGTAAGGTTCAGCCTTGAGCTGGGGACATAATCTCCTTATTACACACCAGAGGTATTTGTAGGCCTGGGATATTGCTAAATCACCCACTTCCCAGTGAAGATTCTTAGCTGGCAAGCTAGAAGTCATTTCTTTCTCAGGTTGTCCTGGATTTCTGTAGAAAAGTTTGTAAGATTAGCTGAGCCATCAGTGATACCAAAGCTCTCTGCCTTGAAGATGAAGTCACAGGTTCCAACCACAGCTCTCTAGCATGTTTGTTTATTTTATTCACTGGCTGTTTAATATTTAATATATAAACACTATTTAGGAGAAGCATAGGAATCCACAACTTACCCTTTTTAGGCAAATTTCCTCATAACATTATTAAAAACTTTGGCTGGCCTTGTGTTTTCTAACTTTTTTTAGTGGGTCTTCATTTCTTTGCTGCACAAAAGCAAAAGTGTCTCACAGATGCCAAGATCATTTCTAGTTTGGATAGTTTCCTGATGAATGGTTTTGAACTTCTTCAGCATTAAGAGCTTTTTGTGAGGGTGTTGACCGTCCCCAGGGTGAATTACCCCTGACGCCTGATCCAGGTGAACCACAAATTAAGTGATTTCTCTTTCCAGCTAATTAATAAGGTAGTCTTATAAAGGTGATGCTTTTTTGCTCATTTTCACAGATACCATAGGTATATTTTGAATACCTTTGAATGAGTTTTTCAAGAAACTAGATAGCAAAGCAAAAGAAAAGACTTCTGAGCTTGGACTCAGGTAAGACACAAAGCTTAAGAAAGGAGCATTTGGTTGGATGAACTTTAGTTACCTTTGCAAGTTTATCAGCATTTGCAGACCTTGGGATTTCTGATTTTTCCTTCTCAGGTGGCATCCTAAACTCTAACTACATTCATTTTAAAAATTTACTTAAGAAGTCTTCAGCTATCCCATGTTCCTCTGTCTCAGTTTTCTTGTTGCATACAGCTAGCACTATTTCCCTGCTTCTGGCTGGGGGGTTTAAGGAGAACTACTGAAAATTTGGAAGCTTTTGTTGTGTCAAACATTTCATTGGATGCAATTTTCTCCAAGATTGCTGAAGTTTGACTCTTGCTGCTTCTAAGTTGGATCAGTATTAGCATAGACACCCAATGGCAAACTGGGTATGAAGTTTTCACTCAAACAGGAGAAAAAAAGGATTGAAAATGAAGGAAAGAACAAGGAATGAGAGATAAAAGTGAAGGAATAAGTGGGACGGTGTTGTTCTTCAGAGTCCTAGAAGCTCATATCCACAGCAATAACTTGTTATTGCAATACTTGATTTTATTAGATGGTAAAAAATAGTTTCCTGCAAAACTTAGCTTTTCATGGTACTGCTTCAAGTGAGGTCCTGAATTTCAATTTGAAGTACAAACATTTATTCCAGTTCTTGCATTGGAATGACAAATTGAAAGAAACATGAGATGGAAAAACACAGAGTGTGTGTTAAGAATGCTCAAGTGAACTGAGAAAACAAGGTAGCATCACTCCAGAAGAGATCACCTGATCAGTATCTCAGTCCTTACTGCTGGCAAGATGCTGAAAGGGTCTGAAAGCAAATTTCTCTAATTCATTCCAGCTGGGTGATAAAAGTACAGCCTGCATAGAAAGTGTATTTTACTAATTGTGGGGGTCCAAGCAAGGCTGGTACCCTGGCTGGAACCAGCACGGGCGGCTATCCTCAGCCGCGCGGTCCACATTCCACTGCATCAATGTGATGGATGGCAATATGGCGATTTATTGCGGGGAAACTTAACATTTTATAGCCTGGGTTCACTGTGTTACTCCCATCTGTGCATCTCACAGTTAGGTGCTATTGGCTAATTGCAGGGGGGCCCTGCTATCCTAACAGAGAGGGGTGGGTTACTAGCTTTCCGTTACATCCCGAGTTCTTCTGCAGCGCAAGGCCTTAACTACAACAACTAATGCTCATTAAAGGAATTAAAATTAAGAATAAGGTTTTGGTCCTGCATTTAAAAAGCAAACTTGAAACATGTTTCCCATAAGGAAAGCAAACGGAAAGAATTGTGCTTGGAAGAAAAAAATCCCTCCTACACTAAACCAGACCTGTCCAGCCCTGTTCTAACCTGAGGTTAGAGGAATATTTTGAGTGCTACTCTGAGATCCATTACTTCTAGGATTCCTCCCCCATTTTAAGTAAGGAAGGCTGAAAGACAGTCCATCTGATTTAAGTAATTTTACTGGGAATTTCTGCCATATTTTGAGCATGTTCCAAGTAGCAATTGAGATATAAATAGCAGAATAAACAAACAGCTGCGCAAGCAATGTTGAAAAGTCAGAGACCAACAAGATTATCAGTTGTTTCTGCAGTACTTCCAGACTGCTAACATACCAAATGTGATATCATGTGACAAACAAATTCTTTATTGCCAGCAGCTAGATTTGGCATTTCTTCATTCGCTACTTACTGATTCTGCAGACTTTTTTCCATATTTTCATCCTGAAAATAGAGAAAATTCTATTAAAACTACCGACAATGACAATCCCATGGTTTTGGTCAAAAATCCGGGATTGTACTTTGCATTTCACTTGCTTTATGGTATATTTAAAAATATAAGGGCAGTTATATGTTGAGAGATGAAAGTTCAGAAGTAAAATAAAATGTTCCCTCCCTTCCAAACCTACTTTTATTTAAGGGTCTGAAGTGGAAAAATGTCTTTTATCCAATATTTTTGCGCAAATACTGTTTGTGATAAAATAATGAGCAGGCATAAGACTCTCTGTATCCCATATTTGATTGTGAATACTACTTATTTGTCATTTCTTCCTGACTATAAACACAAAGAAAAAGACAATCTTGCATAATGAAACAGCTAGAATAACAAGAATGCCAGTCTTTTAATGCTCTCTATAAATGCAAATAAGTCAAAATGTATTTACTGATTGCTGAATAAGTACCTGTCTTTATTGAGTTTCAATCTGAGTTTATATCCTTTAGTTCACAGGATTATTTTTTTTCTATTAAACTGAGTCAAAGCCTTTTGTTTTAAAATGGGTTATAGTGTATGCGACCAAAATGTTTAGAGCTGTTAATATTTTCCAGAGCTCAGGTGCAGAAGATGATTTATGATTCTTACCAACAAGGACCCAAGTCTCTGCTGAAAGTGCTGTGAAGAACTACTTTCACTTTAATGTCTTGAAATTAAGCATAAACTTGAGCTTCTTTCATTTATTTTACTGCCAGTTTCAATGGTGTAGTAGCAGCATTTGAATGCATTGCATTGGTGTTCAGTCATTAATGTGCAAAGGAAGTTAAAGTGTATTTTAAAGACTCATTGCCCAAAAGTAATTTTTAAGCTATTTTGAAATTCTTCTTCATGTTTTGACATTATTTATGTGTTTTGATTTCTATATTTCAGTGGGAATGACCATTTGCCCTTTAAATGTGCCAGTTCTTTTTAGAACCCTGGTAGTTCATTTTCTAACTTGGGTGTAGGTCTCATCTGATTCAGGTTCTCACGTCAACATTGAAGTGACTCTCTTTAAACAGCACTCTTTCATTGTTATTTTTTTTGAATGATGGTGGTATTTGTGAATCCTGTAAGCATGATTGCAGTTTGAAATTGGAGAGAGTTAATTTAGGAACACTTATTCTGCTACCGTTAAACCACAGTCTCTTGGGATGAGCTGAGAGGAAAGTACAGGATGCCCAAAACATTTACTATATTGGACAAGAAATTGGAGTCCTTTGAGCTCTTTCCAAGTACTTGTGATGTTTGACCTATCCATTAGTCATATTTGGTCTATGATCTCCAGAGTATCTTTTATAGGAGGTGAGCTAATAGCCACAAAGGACGGATAGTCAGCTAAAACACTTAAAGGGATGCAGCCTATCAAAACAAGATGGAGTTTCTCTATATTAATAGTTTAAGTAATACACTAATATGCCAATTACCAATCTGAACATACTGTGGAGAGGAAATGAGTAACATTATTCCCATCTGGCAAAAATGATATCCAGCTTCCCAAGGTCACCCATGCTGTATGTAGCAGAGTTAGCAATAAAATGAAGGTCTAAGAAAACATTGCTTGTGATAAGCCAACAACAACAGCCTCTCTAAAAAACTAATTACTAACTAAAAAGTTAAGGCATGGGGGAAGGAGGGAAGCAGAGTAGTGCAGTGAAGGTACAGAGAAGCAAATTGAGGTGACTTCTCCAAGGAAATTCAGTGACCAAGCCAAACTCAGAGTTTGCTACTCTGAGTCGTGTTCACCCCACCACTAGGACATCTGTGGTACAGTGCAGGAGAATTTGTTTTCCTGAGTGTGGATGTTTATGGCACTGAATATCCAGGCCACCACATGTTTTAGAGGACTCTCTCCAGACAGTGTCAGGCAAGAGCTGCAAGGTGTTTCCATTACTTTACTCAAGGTCCTGTAAATATTATTATTTATCCCAGTCTCTCTGCGCTAGTTGCTATCTCCCTTTCACTGTCAAGAGCTTGCCTCTCTCCTCAGAAAATACTGTAAATTCTCAGCTTAGTGTCCTTCACATTGCTCCTGAGATTTTTATTACGTGGAAATAACTTTATACAATTGCAAAACTCCTCCCAAGGATTTTCTTTGCCAGAATACTTTACAGTGGTTTAAAAACAGAATGCTCTTTTTAAATCTTGCTGCACAAGTGTTAAAATACTTATCTTCTGTCTCTACCTAGCTGTGGTCCCCAGATCTATAAACACTTCAAACAAGGCAATCCAGGTTAAGCAGAAGAGTATCTGTGCACTCTTGAAATACAAATATGCCTTTGTTCATGTTTCTCTCTCTATATAAATCTGTTTAATATAGAAGATGATCTCTGGATGCAGTCAGTCAAATATAAGAGATTTCTGTCAAAAGCACTGACTCAGAATCATTTCTCAGCCCTTACTAGGCAGGATATATCACTGAGAAATGAGCAGAACTTCAAGAACAATCAGTTTCCTCAGGCAACAAAAACTTTGCAAAAAGAATCGGTATGGGATCTGCTCAGGAGGGTGTTCTTTTTTTGTAGAAATGGTAAGACCAACAGTAAATATAGATTATTGCTGGTATGTTACTCCTGGCACCAGAATTAGCAACTAGTAGAATTAAGAGTAAATTAAGTTTTCTTAAACATTTTTTAAATTATTTTATGCTTTTAATATAGCCACATGCACTGTGGTTTATTCTACGTACAGCAGCTAAGATAAGATATCTTCAAGATGATCATTCTTATTATAATGATATATGTACCAGGATTCTTGTTTTGTAAACGGAGATTAGGTTAAAATTTGTAAATGCAGAATTTTTTGTTCTTCGGTGCATAATTTTGTTCCTAAATATTGAAAATAAATACACACTTCGACCTCTTAGTATAAATTTAAAGTTACAAAACCAAAATTATCACAGACCTCTTTCTCTAGAGATATTATTTAGAGATATTATTGATACTATCAGGCAGAGAAACTTTCTAGTAGTGTGGATACATGCTGACTCTGGGATAGCTAAAATCCATTTATAGAATCTTTCTTTATTGTACAACAGGAAAAACAGCATGGAGAATCTGAATTCCTAATGTAGACTTTTAATGCTCATCGAGAATTAGAGCAAAAATATTGACATTTTCTTACTGGAAGATTTTCTCATCTTCAATAATTTAAAATAATTATTACTGTAATCTTTTATTTTGTCTATTCTACCTGAATGTCTGAAGCTCACATATCTGTATGAGAGACAAGATGATGTACCTGATGAAAAAACAAAGCTTAATATTTTGTTCAAAACAGAAGCATGCCATGCCTAGGAAAGGGAGCCTGACACTTTTTCTTCTCAACCTTGAAAAAAATTCTAGTAATGAGCCACTTTACAGAGGGCTTTGATTACCTGGGGTGAGAAGGGGATGTAATGGCTGACGTGGATAACACTACACTGAGCTCTTCAGCTATTTATTATCTCTTCCCATCAAATGCAAATCTCTAACCAGATTAGGATTTTCTATCTCTCTTTTTCTAGACATTGCAGTAAATCATCTGAGACAGTTAAAGGAACCAAAACTGTACATTTTATTTCCTTTCACTAATCTTGTGACATCAATTCAGCTCAGCTTGAATCTAGCACTCAAGCTGAGCTGCCTGTTCTGCATGCTGATCTGCCAGTTGTCAGCAGCAAGCTGAATGGAAATCAAAACCAGTATCTCAATATTGGAACAACTATTATTGTAAATAATTGTCCGAGTGCAGCCTCTTAGAGAATGACTTTATATTGAAGGTATGAATGCTGTGCCTCTAAAGTGATTACTCTGCTGCTTGTAGACAAATGAAAGAGCACATCAATGCAACAAGCAAGATAGAAAGAAGAAATGAGATGCAAAATTTTCACAGTTCACATAAATATTTAAATGTCACCTATAGTGAGAATTGTCAATAACAAGGTTAATATCAGCAATATTTCCAGGAAGAAGCTCTGATGAATTTAAGAGGAAAATGACACCCTGTGTCTTGTCACTTGCTCAAGTTAATCTGAAGACCCAAGATGAAATGTAACCTAAAGAATTTAATCTCCTTGTTTCATACAATAATAGGACATTTTTTTGTGACTATAATTTTGTCTCAGTTGACTTGAAAATTGCTCCAGGCCACCATGAGGTGTTTAAAGTTGATAATAAAAAATACACAAATTTTGCAGCGTCTGTTTCTCAATTTGATTGTTTTGCATAGATCATTTTTCTCCATTCCCAGAAACTAACATGAACTTTTCAGGTTTGACAACACAGTGTACCTTTTCAGGTTATAGCATCTTCTCCACAACCATTCAGTCAAAGTTGTTTTGAAAGAACTTCAGCTCTTCTATGATATTTCAAATAAGGAGGAATCTTAAGGGAAATAAAGAAGCATAGATAAAATGGGCTGTCTCCTCAATGAATAAGTGCAATTCAAAAGTAAAGCAGTGCTAGCAAAATAGGAGAATGAACACTAAAAAGGACCATTGAAAAGTGGAATAGAAAATAATAGCTTTGTTTTTTAAAGTCAGCAAGGGGTTTGCATGTTGAAAGTGTATAATGTCAAATGAGACAGATGAAATAAGTATTTATCATTGGCTAACACAAAGTGAATCCTGAATGGAAAGCAATTTTCAGTTAACTGGTCATGCTACACTTACATGAGGTTATGTTGCATAATCATTCATGAAGAAGTATTATTTGCCTACTGTTTATGAGCCAGATGGTCCAAATACATATTTTAAAACTAAAATATGATTTTAAAAAGGGTGGGACATGCTGGCCAGACTTGACTCCCTCTGCAAGAAATGAATAAAAGAAGTCTGTTGACTCTGTTACTGTAAAATTTCAAAATATTTTGAAGATAAAAATTAGTGATGTTGCAATCTAACAGCAGAAAGAAGCATGGCATTATCCTTTGGAACCAATTCCATGATTACTTATATAAATAAAATTATTTCACTCTTTTTAATTACTGCAGGGCTATGAAAGTTGAAAGAGGCAATTAAAGTGGCAGTAAAGGGACGCATGCAGATGGTCTGTAGTCCCTCTTCATATGCTGAAAGATGGTCAACAGTCCCCTAAACTAACATTTATATTACATCATTTGATGTCTTTTATCACTTCTCCTGAAGTGGTTTCTCTCCTAGGGGAACCAAAATTTCACTCCTCTGCCACCTAGAACCCCTCTGCAATGCTGCTCCGAGGCCTTATGTTACCCAGGTCTTCATGAGCCTGAAATTTTATGGGAAAAAGGCAGCAAACTTAATGAAGGGTACGGAGTGCAAGTCTCATGAGGAGTAGTTGAGGGAGTTGGAGGTGCTCAGGCTGGAGAAAAATAGGTTCAGGAATGACCTTACCACTCTCCAGAACTGCAAGAAAGGAGGCTTTAGCCAGGTTGGGGTCGGTCTCTTCTCCCAAATAACAAATGATAAGACAGGAGGAAACACCCTCAAGTTGTCCCAGGGTAGGTTTATATTGCATATTACTGTGAGAATCTCTTCACTGAAAGGTCAGTCAAGTACTGGAACAGGCTGCCCAGGGAAGCAGAGTCACCACCCCGGGGGTATTTAAAAGACATGTAGATGTGGCACTTAGGGACATGGTTTAGTGGTGGACTTGGCAGTGTCAGGTTAACTGCTGGACTTGAGGGACTCAGAGGTCTTCTCCACCCTAAAGATGCTGTGACTCTAAGATGGAAAGGCACTCAAGGACAGCCATAAATCATACATAAATCTGCTTTGCGGCACCTTAGACATGGTGCGTGGCTGAGACCAGCAATGGACGCAGACACCACTGATGGAAAAGATGTCCTGGTACCACAGTGAATCACCCCACACCCCACATCATTCTCAGATGAACAGATGTGGCTGCAGGCACAATATCACACATTCCTGTGCAACACAGACACAGCAAATGTTCCATCCTGCATCTCTTTCCAGAGGGACATACTCAAGCATGATAGAATCAAGATTTTTTTAGAAGGAATCCATGATTTTGGGTCACTCTTGGACATAACATATAGCTGTGCTAAGCTGGCTCCTTCCCAAATTTGAAGTCTTTTACAGCAGCAGGGTCAATGGAAATTTATCACTGAAGGTATGTATCAGACCTGATTCCTTTTCAGTTTCTTGAGCTTCTTTACTAGTCACCTTCAGAATTTCTGCCTATTGCCCACTTTTCACTAGTTAAACAAACATATTCTGCACTCAGAAGCACAGAATGCAATTTGTGCTAACTTTACAATTGCTTAGGTCAAAGAGGTTTTGTCTCCAAAAAAAGAACTCCCAAAACTTTTGCAATACAAATAAATATCAATAACCCTCATGTCTTGGAGCAATCTACATTTCCCATGCCAAAAGTATTCCATTAAAAATTGATATATGCATGAGGCAATGGGAGATGATGTTCATAACAATTTAAAGCATTCTTAAAATTTAGCTTTCTTCAAGTAATAAATATAATGGATAATGGTATTATTTTGATTTAATAAATGCATATATAAAGTGACTGCATTTGTAAAATATCAAAGAAGAATTCTGTTTTTCACAAATACAAATATTCCAAATAACTTGAAAGGAATTGCCTGTGTACTTACTTGTAAGCATGTGCACAAAGATCTGAGGAATGATTGCATTGTCAGAGGCATTATTTTCAGAAGACAGCAAAAATTATTTTAAATACAACCACTGAATTACCCTAGAACTTCAAGCATTTTATAAAAGCTAGTTAATTATACTTCTTGTTTACTGAACTCTTAATCAGAAGAGCTCAGCATCTTTTGCAGTAATTAATTTTCTCTTCTGACACCATAGTGAGGTAGGAAAATATTATTGTTCCCTCTTATAATTTTAGGTAAGTTAAAAGCAGTGCCTCTTTCCAGTGATGCTGCAGGTCACATACTGCCTCCAGCAGCTGTCTCAGTAGCACACTGAACACTACTCACTTGCCCTGTGCTTTTTGCATGTGTTGGAATTTTTTTCAAGCAGAGATATGTCAGAAAGTCAGAAAAAGCACCTGACAGGGATGACTTTGAATCACTGAGGTAACCAGTAGGAGAACATTTTTGCTAAAGAATGTTAACTAACTTGTAAGGCACTTCTACACTCTCTTTTGCAACATCTTTATAAAGTCTGCTTCAGACACTTAGCAGTTGCTGTTAACCGAGTGCATTGACACCAAGGTGAACAGAAGGATGGTGCTAACAGAGATAAGATGTGTTACAAAGGGAACTGAATCCTGTGAAATAGAGAAAGCAATTCCCCAGGAAGTGTTAATGGTGAAAGACATGCCTGCATGCCTGAGGTTGAAACCCTCCTGCTAACTAATGTCGTGCTAATTAAAGAAGATGCAGTAAGTTTACTGCCATGGTTATTTTGTATCAGATCCACTTATCTCAAAACTTATGCAAGAATTTCAAAGTACTGGTGAAAGTATATTCAATCAATATAGGACACACACAGGAAATGCACAGTGGGTTGTGTTGGGCTGGAGCAGCTTTTGTGATAGAACAGGAATAGACATTTTCCTCTCAACCCTGCCTGCACGTACCAAAGGCATGAGCTGCACACCTCAGTAGTTTTGGTTGCTGTGTGTTGTTCTTCAGCTCGTGGGCAGCATATCAGTGATGTGTCTGATGTAAGTCACAGGTAAATGTGCCTGGTGCATCCACTCACACCTGCTGGAACATCTTTGGGCAGGACTTAGGGACTGCTTTACAGAAACCGCCTTGATGACGCTGCTAAAATATTTTATTCCCCATTTGTCCTTCTGTGCGGTTTTCTACAGCTAGCACTAAGAAATGCCAGCAGAATTTGGGAGATGAAAGGAAAAGCAACCTCTACATTCCTGGTGTTCCTGAAAACACTAGTTAATCACTTGCTTATTTTCTGCTGTTAGCTGTCACCACAGCTTCTCTTAGGCAACTTTGCAGGGAAAGGGCAAGAAAATCTGACTTGTCTCACCTCATAAAATAGCAGGTCCTTGTCTTCTAACTCCTGTCCAAGGTCACAGACAGGGAATATTTGATAAAAGTTAGCCAGTAATCCTTTCAGAGATAAGGATTCCCTCCTTCAGCAGGATACTGCAGGGGTTTCAGTGACAGAAGAGGATCTCATCTGCCTTGCCTCCCCTATTTTTTCCATCTTCCAAGAATGGAACCATAAAAATAGCTTTGGATGCTTACAAAAATCCTTTGAACGTTTCTGGGAGTCAATGGCTGATATGATCCAAGACTGTGAAGAAGTGAGAAAGTGTTTCCCGGGGTGATGTCAATCAAATACCCTTGGAAACAGCAGCTTTGGCTCATGGCCAGCATGTGCACAAAATCTGTATCAATGGCCCACTTAGATGGGGTTCATTGTTCAAGGTTGTCACATACCTTTCTCTGCTCTTTTTTTAATCAAACCAACCCTGAACAATTGGTACACTTTTCTTGCAAATACAGAATGGCATCTATTGAGACATCATTGATGAATGCAAGGGACTTCTTTCTCTTCACATCCAAAGGTGTATAAAGCTATGATAGAAAAGATTATGCTATATATATTTAAAAAAATAAAAAATAGAAAAAGCAGCTGGGGAAAAAATATCTATAAGACTCTTTTGGAGCTTGACCCTCACCAAGTTCATTCCTAGCTCTGCTGCAGAATTTCTTTTAGGTCATGAAGAATTCTGCAGTTCATACTCAATGAAGAATTTTCTGACAACTTTCTTCCACCAAGCCATTTATATTAATCTCAGAGAAATAATTTAAAAGGTTCTTAAGAGTAGAAGCTTATTCTGTGTGCATTTACTAAGTCAATTAAATATAATATACTCATGCAAATATATATATAAATGTTGTGTGTATGTACTTGTATGTGTATATGCATAAGAATATGGAAATATATAATAGATATAAAAAATAAAAATCATCCCTGGATTTCATGATGGGTATTCCAGTCAGAAAACTCTAATATTCTGCCTTTCTTAAACTCTTCATTTTCAACTCAATGAGGAGAAATGGAATTGCAAATCTTATTCAGCACCTTTGGTTCCAGCAATGGGATTGGTACTTTGTCAGAGCAGTAATTTAATGCAGACCCACATGCAGAAGCTCAGACTAAAAATGCTCCATCAAGAATGCACTATTCCCTCCTCCTGCAGTGTAATTGCTCTTCAATTTACTGAAACTTGAAGGTGATTCACTGGGAAAAGAGAAAAAATCGTCTTCTCTTGACAGTTATTCATAACCCTAAAGATTTAGGGACAAATCCAAAGAGACTTTAAGGACCTAAAACAGTCATTTGAAGGACTGAGCTACAAAGATACAAAAGTACTGTACTGTAGTCACTTAAATTGGAATTATCTACATTGCCTCTGTGGCAACAAGGACATGTAAGTGTACTGGAAGTCTGCAATGGGCATAATTGTGCATTCTTTGAACTTGACTAACTATATAAAATATTCAGATCCTCCTCCTATAATTCACCTGATAGCGTTGTAGAGCAAACTAGCTTGCAATTAAAAATAAAATAAATACTCAATACACAAACATAATACTATTTCTCTACTACTTGTATTTAACCTGACAAGTCATATGGCTTATTTTTCAGCTGGTAGGATTCATTATTTAGCACAAAAAATCTTCTGTTTTTTACTGTTTCTATGTCATCTGAGCATCTTGCTCCACAATTCTTAGAGAAACGTGTACATGCATAGATGTCAGCCTGTAATTAATTAATAAGTTTTTAATTGGTAGGATTAATCAGAAAATGCAACCAATGAGAAAGATATATATGGGTATTTCAGGGTATTGATTAAGGAAAAGTGCTTTACTTTGTATTTGCTCCACAACAGATTTGCATAGCAGAAAAGCTGACCAAACAATTGTGAGAAACTCAGTTGTGAGAAACTGGTATTTCCCTCACCACGCTCCTAATGTTCTCCCTGCCTGAAGCTGGATATAAACTCTGTATTGTGACATAGCTTCTCAACAGGTTTTTCACAAGGAGACCTTGTTCTTATGTTTAAATCCTCTCCCTGGGTGTGCATGTTTAGGCTTGAGATTGTTAAATCCCAGGTTGAAGAGAAATTGAGCCTGGTTCATATCACTGCTCCTCAGGAGGCTTGAACTTACACTCATCAGTTAGTCAACTCACCTTTTTTGATGGCCTTTCCAAGGTCCTTCCAGCCCGAATCCCTTGTCTGACTTCTGTCCATCAAAGATGATTCCCTCCATGACATCTTTTTTAGGATACTCCTCAGAATCCATACTGAAAACACCATGGAGGCATGAAGCCAACTAATTCTGTCACCACTCATTACGTGACGTGGCAGCCCAGGGCTTGGAAGAACTTTATCCACAAGCTTTATTCAGGGGCCAGAAACATGTGGCTTTGGGAAGGAAAGCAGCTCTTCAACTGCTTCTGTGCCTGGATCACTGCCTTGGGAAGGCAGCCACCCTATCTGCAACAGGTGGGTGCAGGCAATGTTGTAGGCTGTGTCCAAGCCTTCTCTTCCCTCTACAGTTCACTGAACACCTCTGGGGGAAGATGTAGCACTTCATGGAAATACTGATCTTCTGGGACAAGAACTCCACAGGAAAAGGCCCAAATTCAGTACCCTGCTGGAAATTTGTTATCTGTCGAGTAGAACCTAACTCACAAAAGTTAGTATTTTCCAAGGTTAGATGGCACAGCAAATGCTTGTCTGCACCTTCAGTTGAAAAGACAGCTTAAGAGGCAAAAGAACCTTTTTGAGAGCTCCCAAACACAGGCAATTCCTCTGTAAGAAAAGTTCCTTAAGGAAAGTTTCTGTGAGTTCCTCTGTTCCTCTTTGCTAGTACCCTAGCAAAATCCACTTTGAATCTCAATGAAGTTTGGTCCTGTACTTGTAGCCTGAGAGTGTATTCAAAATACCTCATACAGCCTGTGCACCCACTTCACTCTGTTTGCAGCCATCTGCCAAATTAGAGCCATAAAGCAGTTCTTTTCTGTGAGTTCTGGCTTGAATCATAACAGAAATGTGTGCAATTCCGGAATGTCACTGAAGAGTATCAAGGGGACCAGTGTTGGTTCCAGATTGTTTTCAGGATGAGTCTGTTGTGTGCTGAAAAGAGTCACAGTGTGGTCTGAGGTTATGGTTTTCTTTCCAGAATCTTCAGGCCACCTAAACTCCTATCACCACCAGTAATTAGAAAAGTTTGCAGGACACTGGATGGAGTGGATTTCATAGAATTTGTTTGGCAGTGGGAGGAGAGAGTATGAACAGCAGACTGAGAGGCTGCAACACAACTAGGGACTGTAGCAGGATTGTGGACAAGTCAATACAAACTGGTCGAGGGTTGGTCACTTTCGATACCTTCAAGATGCCTACATGATCCTACTGTCTTACTGAAACATCCTTTCTATCATGTTTTTTTTTGCTGCCTGTTGACAAGTTTCCAACAGAAGGATGAGTTTCAGGTGAGGGCTGGCCTGGGAGCTCATTTTTGAAACTACTATGGCTGAAGGGAAAGTCAGACTTGGATTTCCTGCTTCCAAGGGGAGCACTGGAAGCCTCAGGCTACTAGTTACAGTTAAATATTGCAGGAAGACTCCCCCATTTTCCTGTCTTATCCACAAAGCTGTGTCTGAACTGTCAGAAAGGCTCCAATACAGTTCACATAGTTTCAGTGTGTCCTATTAACTGACCTTCAAGTGCTTGGGAAAGACAGGCAGATCCATTTTAGCTACAAGGTAGGCAGAACGTGGCTGGATATGAAATAATTGTAAACCCCTCAAAACACACAACACCACACAGCCACTTCTAGAACAAAGTATCAGGTGAAGTTCAGCATGCTAAGTACATACACTGGGAAAATTTAATTATCATTAAGCCTATGACAGAAGACAGTTTTAATGATTTAATTACAGTTACTACAGCAGCTTTATTGGTAAATCGCACGCAATTGACAAAACAAATTAAAGAAAAATGCTCTGTAAGCCACTGACCCTCCTGAAAATCCCATGCTGTGATCCTTCATTTTTAGTACTGTCTTTATTGCCCCTAATATAAATAGATTTGCTTTCATAAAGAGTCCAGAATTTGGCGCAGAATAACAATGTTATAGACAAAATAATAAGGTTTGGTTTACCTCAAGCAGTTAAAGATGAACAATTCACTAAAAACCACAAGGAAAAATACACGAAGAAAGTAAAGCCAACATTTTATTTGTGCTGAGGTAGCTTGCCTTATTGTGGAATAATCAGCTGAGATATCTGCAGTTTGTATAGTGACATTTTTCAGTTTTATTGAGATTTTAAACAGTAGGAACAAGGAAATAGCAAGCAGCATCATTTACATGTCAGAGCATATTCAGATTACACACAGGCAGCAGCAAATGCCAGCAGTTAGAGTTGGAGCAGCTGCACAGAACCCAGAAGCTCCATCAGTCACGCGAGCGCTGCGAGTCGTGCAAGCACCAGGAAAGTGATGTTAAAAAGGTGGCTGGGAGGGGGAGTGTGTGATTTCATGTGAGCCCTCTCCTGACAAAGGAGAAGGATGCCTGCCAGCAGTGAAAGCTGGATTATTTGATGGGTATTGGCGACAGGTTCTACTGGTGAATGGATCATATCCGTCACTGCTGCCCTCCTCACACAACATATGGATTGTGATTTTGGCCATCAAAGATGGGCTACACAGCTCTGCTGGCCACTTGAATGGGAAGGTGCTGCTGGGTCTCTTCAGGTGCTAAGGAAGGTTTTGCCTGAGTTTATAGCCATGACAGGTTCAGTCATAGATAGGACCTAAAAGAGACTAAAGATGTTCTATGAGGAAACAAACTCAAAAACACTTTTAAAATGGAGAGTAGACATCAAAAGAATTAAGAACCCAAGTTGTTAACTATCTTAAAGTTTAAGTATCTTGCAGTTTCTATGACTTACTGGAGGAGGAGAAAACCAAAAACAAACAAAAAAAACCACCAAATTTTAACTTCTTGATTAGTTTTATGCTTTGTACAAAGGAAATAATGCAGCTTGAACTAATTTAGTAGAATTAGCATCCAGAGTGTCTAAGCAGTAGGACAAGCATATGCAATTATATCTGACTGCAGAACAAGAGCACAGAATCATTTTTTCAACTCTTCTTTATGTTAAAGAAACAACTGCATTTTTTTTTTATTTTTTATTTTTTATTTTTTTTAGTGTTAGTGATTTTTTGCTGCTTGGAGAACTAAATAAACGTTTACAAATGAGCCATAACATAACTTTTTTTCTCAGACTAAGCTACAGAGAATATATATTTAAATGTTTTTTTAGCTTTGTAGTATAATTCTGGATAAGACAGATGGAGATGGTAAAGTTTACTTTAAAAATTTAGATGTAAGCATTGCTATGTGTCTAAAACCTCCTCTTTTCATTCTCTACTCTTTAAAAACATCTTTTCATTCAGGCATATTACAAAAAGTAACTTTCTTATTCATGTAAATATGCATATCAAACAGCTCATAAGATGATTACTATAGAACAGCTACTGGGATTTATTTGCAAATTATGGCTTTAAATTAAGATGAATTGCTAAAAAGAGATATTGCCATTCCCTATATCTAATTAAAAAAAAAAAAATAAGTGCTGGATCAATTTTTCAAAGGTTAAATAGTCAAGCAAGTTTGATCACATGTTCAAAAATCCACACTTAAGAAACTGAATTGAAAATTTTCCTAAACATACAGCAATTTCTGATTGCTTTTAGACTACAACTAATATAGAAGTAGCACTTTGTTGGTATTTTTGGACATATGCTTTCGATCCATATCTGAATGAAGAAATTCTTTGATGAGAAACAGTGGAGCAAAGATGCAACATGGCCAGATTTTAAACCTCATCATTTATCCCACTTATTAGTAACTCTTATCCTACAATATCTATTTCTCTGAAAGCACACTTTGAGAACTCAGACATCTTTTAAAGCTCTGGATGTAGTCAGTGGGTTTTGTATGGGAATTATCTGAAGGATTCCAAAGGAAAGGGGATCTTTGCTGCACTGGTGAGTGTAAAAAATTGCTGAATAACTTTTCAACTTACCCAAAAGTGACCAGTCCATCACCATCCTTGCAGCACAGACCTTTGTGAATTACTGGTACCTCACTCCAGATTTCAAGATCAAAAGTACCATCAGTATCCACACACACACACACTATAGCTGCTGTCATTACTTTTTTTGTTATTGCCTTCAATATTAGGAAAAAAACAAAAAAAAAAAAAAACAACAGCTAGAAATTATAGAAGGCCAAGCTGGCAGAACACTACTCATAGGTGCACTGCCATCTTCTGGGAGATTTTATTCATTTTTTAGTCAGATGCATTTGTCACTTAGTCCAGTCTCTGCCCAGTGAGTGAAGATAGCCACCAGTACAGCTAAAAGTTTTGTATTTTGATTTTATGATCTCTTGCTTGAGTCAGCACCAAGAAGTAATCACAGTCACAAACTAGAGTTATGGGGAGTAATGCATCAGACTGCTTAGAAAATTCTCTCTCATGGCCACAGAAGTCAAGAGATCTCTGTAAAACATTCTTTTCAAAGTGTTTAGAATTTTTAACTAGTGAATCTCCTATCCAATAAACCAAGGAAAACATAAGAAAGTATTCGGGTTTCACATCCAGTTAGAGATTCATTATGACTTTGAGCCATATTAGCCAATCTTAAAATAATTGAAGTTATTCTCCTTGATGATGCACAGTGACCCTCTGGAGCAGGGTGTTAATGTACATTCTTGGACATATCAGTTAGAAATCAGCTTCATGAAGGGGTGTGTGCCTCTAAAAATATTTTTATGCTGCTAATAAAAATTCTGGATGTCTCAGATGAAAAGCAAACACTCCAGTCTTTTGAAACATTTTTTTTTTTCTCAAAATAATTCTGCTCTCTTTTGAAGAGAATGTAGAAAAACACTGCCCAAAATCTCTTGCAGAAATCACATTAATCTGTAAAATTTTTAAAGCTGATGTATACCAAGTCTCCACTGCCCTTTATTCCCCCATACAGAAGGGCAATCTGTCTGTCCTGCAGTGCAGATGTAAGGAAATAGACAAAAGAAAATTTTCCTCTGTCCAATGAGGTAAGTAAATGTCATTAAGTGAAACAACCTGTTTAACAAACTTAAAATATCCATTTTACTGAGTCTTTAGTAACAACATATCTTGCTGCTTATATTGATAAGCAATGGACACAGCAGCTACTAACAGCAATACTACAGAGAAACAAAAAATGTATCATGGTGTGATTCACTTATAATCACCAAACTCACCAAGTTTCTTAACTCATACTCCTATCACCTTTTTGTCACAGGCTGGGTGTGTGTCAGGTGAGGAGGGAGAAGCACTGCCATTAGCTAGTGCTGAATCTCCTATCTGCTCTTGAGGCTAAAGAGCCATTCCCAAGGCATTTTATCAGTGACTCTCAGTCACTCCAACAGAAATTGCACTCATCAAAACAGTTTTTAAAAGAGATGCCTTGTCTTGAAGTGAAATGAAATGCAGCAGCCAGTGCAGCTGATAAATGCTGGTAAGCTCAGGACAGGATCCAGCAAAGATCCCAAAGAGGTCAGTGACTCCTCGTCTGTCACCACCTCACCACAGCTCAGGCTCTGACCAGAACAAGGCTTCATTTGTTTAGTGGCTGCCTGCTACCAGCTGCTTTTTCCATGTGGAAAAAGAGCTGGGGTCTCTGCCCTGTGTTTAGAGGGCAAAAGTTAATTACAATCAATCAGGTTACAATGATGGTGTCCAATGAACACGTTCCAGTCATGAACCTTTAGAGTTTCTGAGACCAATATCTGTGATGTTCAGAGATGTCAACCAGAACTATGTTCCAACCACTGCTTAGACAGCAGCTTAGTTTGACCATTGTGTTTCTTAAAACAGGAGTCTCTGGGAAGCTTACAAGGATGAGTGTTAACAAATGGAAAAGGCTGCCAGACCCAAAGAGCAAACTCTTGTAAAATACCTCATTCTCTACTATTATCTACCCAGTCAAAAGAACCTTGCAAACAATGGCAGTCACTGGACACAAAGAGAAGTTCACTGATAATACCTGGAATTAAATTCAACATCAGTTTTTCCAAGGAAAGCTTATGCACACAAACAGGAATTCACTGAAGAAGGCATAACTGTTTACCTGAACAGTTATTCTGTGCCATAAATACCCTCCAGAAAATTTAGAACTGACTGCTACAGTTGAAAAGTAACAAAGTTTGTTTTGGGGATGGAAGACAACTGGGAGAAGTGGATTGTGATGCACAGAAATGAAATTATGATCTAAATGTCCATGCTCACTCATGTCAAATAAAAATTAGACAATTCAATTTGAAACTGGGACCAGATGCATTTCCAAGATCCAAGCAGGTTTCCGGCGCTGCAGATGAATGAAAATAATTTGCTGACCAGATAAAATCAATCCATGGTTTTGTCAAAGCCAGCTGTCACAAAGTAACAAAGCAAACAAAAACAGTATTTTTCTAATGCTTATAGAGTGCTACTATCCACACTCTCTCAGGAAAGAAAAAAACAAAAATACCAGGAAAAAAAAAAAAACAAACAAAAAAACAAACCAGAAAAAAAAACCTTAAAACGATTTAGAGACAAATTTCATAAAAAGAGATATAGTAGTGTAGTAGATCTGGTTTTGTTTTCCAGACAGTATTACAGTAAGCCATAATGCCCTTCCCCTGGAAAGGTCAACATGACCTGTGGGACAGCTTTAATGTTCTCATCTGTTGAGACAAGATGCAGAAAACATGATGGCCTAGAACACAGGACGTTTTCTAAACCAAATTTACAAACACTTCCTATCCACAGGGATCAGACACAGAAGGACTGGAGTGGTCTAAAGGATAGGAATTACTAAAATGAGCAAATCTGTGACTACTCAGGCTCCTCACCCCTCTTGGTTTCATTTGTAAATCTGTGCTGGTTTTTGTACCAATAGTGAAAGTCAAGCAGGTTTTCTACTGTAGACAGCAGCTAACAAGAAAAGTTCTGAAAACACTGCAGTTTGTAAAATAATTGCAAATCGATTTTCTTGTCCATGGAGACAATTAACTCCTGATACCACTCTGGCTCCAGACTACACGTGTCACTTTGAAGAGGCACAGAGGAGGAAGTGCTTGAAGAGCTCTCTCCATCTCCTCACTCCAGGACCTCTGCCCTCGCACCTTGCCCTCCTCGCAGTTCTGGCCTGGCAGAGGCTCTGTCCTGGGCTCCCCAAACCTTCCCACCAGCTTTCAGCTGAGACCTCCCCTGCTGGGAACCACACACATGCCTTTGTTCACCAGTGACCTCCAAAGAACAAACACACAGCTCATTCCCAGCCTGGGAGGAGAAGTCCTTCCCCCTCGTCCTGCCAGAGGGCTCAGACTGGGCTGTACATTCTGCTTTTCTTTCAGTCCAGGTCCATTTGAAGTCCATAGATTTGTGTTGCTGAGAGCAGGACATCTGTCTGTCTTTCACAGCCACCTCAGCTTCAGCTTTCTAGTGTGCTAGAATATTTTTATGGAAGGGTCAGGAAAAAATAAAGATGCTTTGATAAAAAGTATTCTGAATTATTCTAATGCCTACAGTATTTATTAAATATGCACATTCATTTGGCACACAGGGAAAATTCTGGGGTTTAAGAATTGAGCATTACCTACCTGAACATGTCAAGAAATTAAAATGAAGCATCAAAAATCATTAGATACGTAAGCAAAAGAAGCAGTGCATTTTTTGCTGGCATTTGACATTATATTGTAAATGTTTTCCAAAATTCATTAAAAGAAAAGTTTTTTGCTGAGTAGGAATAGATGCTGGAAAAAACAGCTGTTTCTTTACACCTTCAGAAATTGGAAGTTATTTTAAATGTTTACAAAGGCATGAACTGCAATACAGCTTCTATTGAAGCTATAGTTTCTAGTGAACTAATCTAGAACAAAAATGATTGCTCACTTTCCCACAGGAAGAAATCCTTATGTGTCACCCATGTTCCCTCTCCTTCATGATTAACGGATACTTCTGAACCAACAACAGATGACCTCCAGTAACCATTCACAAGGGGCTAAAGTCATAAATAGATACAGTCTTAAAAATATTTATCTAAAAGAAAAACAACTCTCAAATCAGCTGATCAACATGATAGGTTTGCTTGGCACATATTAAGATATAAGGATTGACTCTTCCCACAAGTTAGAGCCTATGCAGTTTTCTCAGATAATCCACGCAAGAAAAGCAATAAAAGATCTAAAAACTAAGAAAAACAAACCAGATATAGTTATAAATATCTATGCTGGTAATGAATACAAGCTGGTTATATTTCACTGAGAGCAAAAAATAAATTTGCAGAGAAGCTTTATCATGATTTTCAAACAGTAGTGCAGAGTATATTATTAAGCTCAGATCTCAACATTAACAGAAAACTCATTTTTATCAGCATCAACAAAGTCTATATAATATAAATATCTATTAATAATAAGAAATTACACCAAAGGCATGGATAAATATAGAAAAATACTGTAAATAAAAAAGACTGCATATAACTGCCCAAATAGGCAATGCTGGAAGTTAAATCTTATTAATGCCTTAATGAAATGAAAGCTACCTTCTATCATCACAACATTCTCTAAAAGTTAGGAAGAACCTAGAAATGCCTATTGTGGGTACCAGCTGTCCTCCAAAGAGGCAATCTATCCCCAGAAGCTGTATTCCAAGCAGATCCATTTTTTCCAGTTTTTCCCTTAATTCTACAATTGTGGTGGCGAAGTAGAGTTCAAAGGTTTGTACTGCCCCATTAATTCACTCTGGGCTTTATCCTGTTGCCAGTAACTCACTTGTCAGGGTTGCTGGCTCTTTTCTCCTTTATCAAAGGAAGGCAGGATGTAGATCTGCACAGCCAGGTGCTAGGAGTGCTGCCATAGCTTGGTTTGACAGAGAAGGGGAAAAGAGTAGGGGAAAGTTTGAGGACTTACTAGAAATATCTTCCTCTCCAATTAAGGAGCCATGCATGTATTCCAGCTCAGCTGGAAATGAACTAAGCAAGAAAACTGGCCAGGCTCAGAGAGGTACAACAGCATTTACTGTGTGATTCATGGATTAAATACTTGCTGGTGGGACACAGAAATGGAATTTATTTCACTGATGCTTGTGGAAGGAGCTAAATAGGTAGGCAAAGGACAGAAGAGTAATGTCATGTCCCTGACTTCTATTCATCTTTCACATTCAAACTTTAGAGGCCGCTTGAATGTAAACCATGGACCTTGAAGCTTTCTAGTACTTAAGATAATTAGGTGGCACAGGTGACGTCAGATGTTAAATACAATGAGATCTCATCATTCATACAGTTAATGATGAAGCTCTGCAAACCACAGATGTCTGGCATCTATTCAGGAATTAATTGAAGTATTTTGTTCAAAATCACAGGAGACTCAGTGCAAAGTTTAATGATTATGTAGCTGGCACTCTTCAAGCACACTCATGGACTGGCTGATGAACATGTCAAATGATGTAAGATACATGAATGCAAACAAAACATAACTAAGAAAGTTAGGTCCTGACTTTAAAATTTAAGTTGTTATATTCCAAAACCTAAAAACTAGATTTGGAGTAAGTTCAGTGCTTAGAAGTAATTTAAAAAGTAGTAATGCCTCTAAGGAAAGGATTGAACTCCTAAGTATAAAATGTGGCTATATTTCTGCTATAAGCACACTGAATCAAATTATATCTGAAAAATAAAGAAAGTATGGAAAAAAACCTGTCTGTCCTTACTAAGGAAAAAGAGACTTCACAGAACTAAATGGAGTCAAGGGGTTAAGGACAGGGCTTCAAAACACTTGAGGGGATAAAAAATGTAAACTGACATATTCAAAAGAACCCAGGGAAATTAGACTTTTGTATTCAAACACTGTCAGAAAACAAATTTTTCTGTTGCCATGGAAATTGAAACAAAACCAAAACCTATTCACAATCACAATAGAAGGGCAGGATTTTGAAATTTCCTCTGGAAGAAAGCTTCCAGGGGGGAAAAAAACCAAGAAAAAAAGATTAATTCAGAGCCATAAAAATACACTGCTTCTGGCAGATGAAATACATACAGGTAAGGCTCAGGATTTCCTTTCAGTAGTCCAGCTCACCTCTATTTACATAAATAAAATGTTAATAGCTATATGATAGCAAATAAGCTACAAAATATTGCTCAGTACTACATGCAAACATCTGCAAGATAAATTGAACAGATTAAAAAGAAGGGGATTGCACTTTGACTTTTAAAATCAGAGAGAAAATAGAATTATTAGTGATACAACTGTGCTGAGGGCAATACAAATCATGTGTGTGTAGTGTTCACATACCAAAAATCATCTATGCCAAGCATAGATTGCAATTTTGCATAATGCAAAATTAGGCAAATACATCAAAGACTGGTAGTACCCATGGAATTTGCTCTCATGGCAGATTTCCTCTGTGTCTCCATAATGCTCTCAAGGACCATTTTACTGAGTAAAAAATTATTTCACTTTTTATTGACATGTATTCCCAGTTTTATCCTCAAAAGTCCTTCTTCCTTTTCTGTGGGAAAATACTGGCCCATACCACCAAGTACATGAACCCCTCCCTCTGAGTCCAACAGAGTCACAACAGCAATGGAATGTACAAGGCTGGGTCCCAGCATCCACTTGTTTTATCCTCAGCACAACCCAAGTTCTGAAGCCAGGAACACTTCTGGACACAGGTAGGTAGCCCAGCAAAGTCCTTACTGAAGCCACTGAATCAGAAGCTGAGTGGAGCACATTATCCTACCCCCAAAAAAGTGAAAAATTATGCAATTCAGAGGTCAAACTCAACAGTCCTGGTCAGAGGCTTTTTCCACTGATTTTGTGACTCTGTAATTTGCACTGCTGCTGCAAGTGTGGAGTCACTAAAAAAAAAGAGTTGGGTCTCCATCAAGAAGACAATGATCCAGGGCCTTTTCAACTTCTCAGGCTCACATATCCCTTCTCCTACTCAGCAGAGAACTATTATTATTATTATTATTCTAAACCCAGGTCATTGAAGCAATTTGCTCCACCTTTACACGGGTTTGGATCAGCATGACTAAGATAGTGAGCAGCTGGGGCTGAGCAAGGGGCCACAGGCAAACTGGAGGAATTCTTGAGCCACTTCTACCATCAGCCCTTCATTCTTCATGGATTGAGCTTTGTGCCCTAAACAGTAGAGGAAAAAAAACAAACCTATACTTTTCTCGCAAAAGGCTTTCATATACAATAAGATTTCTCTAATTGCCCAAGCACTCTCTAGGCTAAACAGCATGAATATTAGGTAGTAGCATTACAACATTCCCTCTTGAGCTGACACATCCATTTAAGAACACTACAGCTTACCAGCAGTTACTGGTTGGTGAAGGTTTATTTACTGAAGAGTACTCCATTCAAAATATACTTGCAGAAGAACACACATATCCATTTGTAATTATTACTTAAAAGAAACAATGATTTTCTCTCTGATCAGCCTTCAGTTAGGTTCCCATCAAAGGACTCACATGAACAGGCGGGGTCCAACAGGCTTTTCATGTGTTTTCTTTTTTTATGCTTTGTAATGAAGCTCTCCCTCATAAATTTGTTAGGATGAACTCATTTCCTTTACCAGGATGTGATTTTCTGGTAACTGCTTTTCATTTTCTGTCTTGAACAAAGCAGATAATTAATTTCTCTTTACCAGTAACCTGAATGATTGGTAAAGGGTCATGCACATCAATGGATCCATGACAGCAATTGTGGAATTGACAAAGATTTTATTTTTTTTCCTCTGACTTCTTCAAGGAAAATAAGCATTTTCCAAAGAATACAGCCAAAACCGGATGAGAACAATGTTTTTGTGAATAGAAAATTCATTGAAAAAGGCTGTGACAGAGAGAGAAACTTTATATCTGAATCCAGCCCACAGTTGGTGGGAATCTTCTACAAAACAAACAAACTGAACAAAAACAAAACAAAAAGGCAGGAGGGATTTTGGAATAGCATATTTCATTGTGAAATTTTCTGAGAGCTTCTTGTTTCCAATGATGCTGAAATCTTGCATTTCAACATATGCTAAAAAAAAATAGTTTTTCATTGTGAAACTTTTTTTTTCATGTCAAACCAGCCTAAGTTTAATTAGATGCAAAAGAATTAACTCCTCCAAATCAAATGAAACATTGAGTCAAAGTTAAAAAGCTCAAGGGGTCTTAAATTACAGCTTTAAAAAAAAAAAAAATTGGTTCAGCAACCAAGTAAAAAAAACCCATTGTTTGATGTAATAAATTATACTATTTTTTATATAACTATGACAGGACAGCATGGGGGAAAATTACTTTTCTTCCCCCTCAAACTAGTATGTCTCCCTTTTTTTTCTTAGACATTTCATTAAAGACAGTTCATGTTAAATAACTTGGCCAAAGCTAAAATATGTTCTTCCAATAAGCAATCAACTTTTTCCACTTTTCTACACTTAAGACACCAATTTCCCAGTGATGAGGACTTTTCCACCCCACTCTGGACCACCACACCCCTGCTAGGGAAGGAGTGCACAGACCGAGACCACTGCCACCCTATGTAGCTTAAATGTCAGAAAGAGAGGTGAAAGATGAGACAGAGACCAGAAGTGCTGGATGACAGAATGGCTGGCACAGGATCACATGGAACTTCAGGCAGGGCTGCAATGTTTTGTAGCCCTGAGCTGTCTCAGGGTGGGAAGTGATCCTTGATCCAGCCCGGATCTGATGCTCCGAGCCCGCTGTATCGCGCTGCCCACAGTGGTCTCTTCCTGCTGGAAGCAGGAGTGGTGGCTCCTGATCCCTTCAGTATTCTTGTTCCCAAATGACCACAACAAAATGCTTAGTGTCCATTTTCCCAGCAACTGGGCTGCCTTCACACTGCCAAAGATAACTTTTAATTAAGGTGTCAAAACCTGACAAGATTGATCACAGAGGTGGTTTCCTCCATGCTGAGCTGTCTCAGATTCCAAATTCCTTTTTCAACTATATCTTTCAACCATTTAATTAACAAGCAGTTAATCATCTGACTTGCCAAGAAAAAGGAATCTCAATCGCCACAAAAGATGTCAGAGAGAAAAAACAGCATTTTTTTTTACTTTTCCTTATGTTCAAATGTTTATATAGTTTCTTTTTTGATTATTTCATCCAACAATGATCACTTTGATAACTGTGAAATTATTTGGCCATGAGAATTTCATTGAATATTTTTGCTTGCCTTTTTTTCCCCACAAAGAAACCAAGCATTTTTCTTCACTTTTTCATCTTCATCCAAAAATAAACAATCAACCAGCCCATGTAAGGCCTATTCAGATTTTCTTTTTTTTTTTATGGTGGACTAGATTTGTGATGGGGAAGTCATCTGCATTTTAAAGGAACTGGATACTGAAATTATATGCAGAAGAACAGGATTTTAGCAATACAAAGCATTTCTTCTGACCTTATTCCCTTCACCCCTTCTTTTAGTTTGCTGAATAGCTGGGAACATTGGATGGATTATAAAGCCTGGCACATCCTGCATGCATAGAAAGGTTTGTTGCCAAAGCCCACTTGGATACAAAGAAGTACAGAATCAAAAGGAAAACAAAGACCACAAAGTGAGCTAGACTGTTCCCTTCCCAAAATAAATTTATCTCCCAGGTTACATTCCACAGTGGTTTATCCATTCCATAATGACCACAAGAAGGGAGAAGACACTTTGAAAAAGCTATTCTAAGACACACAGTCCTTTTACTTCCAAGCACAAGTGCGGGCTGGGGAGGACTTGGGGGTGCTGATGGATGAGAAGTTCAGTGTGACTCTGCACTGTGCCCCTGCAGCCCAAAAAGCCAATGGCATCTTGGGCTGTATCCAAAGCACTGTGGGCAGCAGAGCAGGAGGGGAGCTCTGCTCCACTCTCATGAGACTCCACCTGCAGCGCTGCATCCAGCTCTGGGGTCCCCAGCAGAGAAAAGACATGGACCTGCTGGAGCAGGTCCAGAAAAGTCTACAAGGATCAGGGTTGGAGCACCTCTCCTATGAAGACAGACAGAGAGCTGGGGTTATTCAGCCTGAGCAAAGAAGGCTCAATGGTGACCTTAATTGTGGCCTTGAGTAGACAAAGGGGAACTACAAGAGAGCTGGAGAGGGACATTTAACCTGGGCATGTAGTAACAGGACCAGGGAGAATGGCTTTAAACTGACAGAGGGTAGATTTGGATTGGGTGTAAGAGAAAAATTCTTTGCTATGAGGGTGGTGAAACAACAGAACAAGCTGCCCAGACAACCTGTGGATGTCTCATCTCTGGAAATGTTCAAAGCCAGGTGGATGGGCCTTTGAGCAACCTGGTCTAGTGGAAGATGTCTCTGCCCATGGCAGGGAGTGGGAACTGGATGATCTTTAAACCCAGATCTTTAAAGACTGGATGATCTTCCAACCCAGACCACTGTTTGATTCTGTACAGGAGATGGAGAGAGGAAAAGCTTCAAGACATGGATGATAAGATTTTCCAACAAAGCATCTTTGCAGCATGTTCTCTCTACAGACATGAGTCTTGCCTTCAGCCCCTCTTTCCTACTTCATTACCTCCTTCCAGTTGCTCTCCATAAATCTCCTGTCTGTTTCCAGGTCTGAGGAAGCATTTTAACACTTGGAAAAATGGGCATTGGACTGAGAAGGACATTGTGGAGGAGGCACAGAAGGCTGCAGTCAGTGCCACCTGAGCAGCAGAAAGCTACTGGTGCAAAGATATCTTCTTCCTACCCATCACCTGGAGCACAGAGCATACAACAGCTGTGTGCCACAGCCAGCACACAGATCCCCTACCCCAGTCACCAGATTCCTTCCATGTGTATTTTCATAGGGACTCTCAGTGGCCCTAAAGGCTCTCAGAACTCTAAAGTTTGTTATGCCATTCCCATTCTTGCACAGTCATTACTCCTATGACAAGGCAGAAAAGCCAGGGGAAAAAACTCAGAGCCACCTCTCCAGCCTCATGTCAGCATTTGTTTTCAAGGAACACTTATGTTTTATAAACTCTTTCCAGACACCATAAATCTTCTTGGGATTAATTGACACATTAAATGGAGAGCACAGATGTTTTCAGCAGGTGACAATAAAGTGAAAGCAGGCCAACAAAACCCACAAGTTCCACTGCAAGCGCCTTTGGCAAAGCCCCACTGCCCCACTTGCCTGTTCTCCCTGCTTACCTCTGGAATGCAGCAGCTCCTGGGCGCAGTAGCAGAGGTTACCTTTGCTGACAGACGCCTAAAAGCCTGCACAGTAATGCTCTGACAGCTGTCCAGTCAGTCTGTATATGGCTAGATGTATGCAATTCCAGAAGCACTAGATTCCCATTTATAAAGGCAGCCTAAGAGCCAAGGGTACATTACTGCACCAGAATATGTAACTAGAACAAAACCAGATTAACACTTGAATTTTTATTCAACCTTTCATTCACTGAACACTGCCAGAACTTTAGTTTTGTGGCTTGAGATACATTAAATGTGCCATACTTATGAGTAAATTTGTATGCTGCTTAGGAATGCTTCTGATGAGTTTTTAAATTCACTGTCAAGACTGAAATGTTGAAATCTAACTTCTCCTTCACATTCAGTGGCCTAAGAGAAATCTACAGATAAATATTGTTTATTATTTATTTTGATTCTTCAGTCAATAAAAAAAAAAATGCCAATGCAAAAGTGTGTGATGCCAAAGGCAAAAGTATAGAATATATAAATAAATTATAAAAACTACACACACACATACCTCCTCCACATCCTACCCAACAGCCAGCTCTCTTTCTATACCTCTAATTGAAGCTAATTTAATCTTTAAAATACCCAGTGAGGAAAAACAGTGCTGTGGTTTTGGTAGCTGTGCTTTTGCCTTTTAAAAAAAAACTTGGAACAACATGAAAATCACTGTCCCAGGGGAAGTGGGGTGTTTACAAAAAAGTCATGTTCCCTTTTAACTACGTTAAGTTCATTGAGCTCTTCATTTCACTCAATGTTCTCCATCATCAGAGAACAGCAAGACTGTTACTCCATCCCCCCTGAAATATTTAGAGAAATAAGAAACAAAGTGTTATGCTTTCCACAGAAGAGCTTATGGCTCTATAAAGCCATGCTGTCTGACACCAAGATCATTCTGGTTCATAAGGAATTCGCTCAAATGAGCATTCAACCAGCTTTTTGGCACCTAGAAGTATTCATTCAGCACCTTTTTTCCCAAAGATACACAATCCAAATATGTAAGACTGCAACTGTGTAAACTGAAGAAATGGATAGTTAGTTGTGTATTTGAGGCTACACTACCTGGACTAAAATAAGGTCTCAGGAACTAAGCTGCTCCTCAAATACTTAATTTATAAAAATACCTAAAGTTCATAATTCAGGAGCAGGGAAAATCTCTTTCCATGAAATGCATGTCATTTGATGCTGTCAAAAAATAATATTGAGCTAGAGAAACTACTTTGAACTCTTTCATGCTTATAGTTTCCAGGTTTCTAGGAAATGGGGTAGAAGCTGCAAGGATGATTTATGGCATGTGCAACACTTCAGAAAGATCCAAAGTCCAGTCAGCCTGAAAGGCAGTGACAGCACCACATCCAGAACCTGGCTCAGAGAAAAGCACATATTGTAGCTGTAACTCAAAGCCTGTGGGAAGAAAATACATTATTCCACCTCATGGAATGGGTTCAAGTCTAAATACAAAATTCTACCTGTGATTCAGTAACAGCCCCTTGGATTAACATGACACATAGTAGCCTTCAAATGGCTACTTTTAAATATCTGACCCTTCAACTTCTTCCTCACTTTGCTTTCCCTACCAGGTCTTGAAGAGGTGTAGGAAGGGGGAAACACCAAATTCAGTGATACTGTTTTACCACCCCAAAGGCTCTTTCATACAGACCTCATTATTTTCCTGCACAATCACATCCCTCTCTGGCTCCACCCTGGGCCCCAGGAAGTGTCTGCTGAGCCCTGGAGGCTGCAGGGATCCCTCAGCCTGCATGGTCAGTGTTAAATGGGGAAAGCAAGAAAGGGAAGCCTGCATATCATTGCTTGTGCATGGTCCCTTGCTCCTTCTCACCACTGAGGCAGCTGCAACAATAAAACAGCAGTGGCAGCTAAACAGTATTTCTGCAATTTCTCTGAGCCAAGATGTTTTTTTTTTCCATCTTTAATTCCAGGACTTGGCTCCATTATTCTATTTGTATTAATGCACAGGAGCAGATTTTACAACACATGACAGAGTAAGGATATTTTATATAGCTTACAAGCCAAGAAATAATGCAAATTTGGGTTATAAAAGTACTGTCAGCATATTGTGCCTCCTTCTTTGCCAGCACCAGTTTGCTGCCTCTCATATTTTATTACGGGTTTTTTAAAATTACTACAGGAGGCTGAAATTCCACTTGCAGGTCATTACTGACTCTTCACGGACAGCTAGCAAGGCTTTTTGAGGGAGTCCAAATGAGCCTTCATGAAACCCCAAGGTATTGGTTCTCCCTCAGTGCTCCCCCACCACCACCAGCCCTCATGATGGGAACCCAAACCCTTGGCTAAAGGTTCATGGATCTGTTCGGGATGCTTCAAAGTCTCTCCCTCCCACTGGCAGATGTGATTTGGAGAAAACTGATGGGTGTATAGATGAAAGAACCCTTGAGCCACAGCTCTTGACCTGATATAAACATGAGCAAAGGCTTCTCTCTCCCATATATTCATTAAAAATATATGAGATGTAGGTGTTTCTTCAGCAAAAGTGTCACACCTTATATACCTCATATATACTTAAATGAGCTCTGTCCAGAGGGCAGAGATACAATTACATATAAATTCCAACCATCCCCAAGGAGCTCTGCCTTTACTCCTTATCAACCTGTAACAGCCATCAGCCCATTCCACAGTGAATTACCTCTCACTACACCTGAGTTGTGCCAGTGAGATGGGAGGCATTGCCCTGAGTTAAAGTCAGTAACATCTTGCAACTTGTCTAGAGACACACAGCGACCTTTACTTCTGTGAGATTATGCTTGGACCACAGGCTCATCAGAAAAAATTAACTACAACTACAGACAAAATTAGAAGAGAAGGTCTCAGCAAGCCATGACATTTTGCTGTGCTTGGAAGAGACGCTGCAATTCTTGTGCAGCTGGAAAGTGCTGAGATGGTTCTAATGGTATCTGCTGCCTCTTGATTGACAGAGCATAAGCATTTCAGAAATACAGGCAGCAGCATTGCAGCCACACAGCACCAGACAGCATTATTTACTGACTGTGACCAAGCTACTGCTATCAGTCACAAACTGCACATCCAATTCAGGGTTATTGTGATTTTGTTTGAGAAATGTCCTCTTCTGGATGAAGAGGTATTAGCAGCTCCACAAACACTGTCAGCTAATCAAAAAATATTAGAGAAGCTCTCCACAGCTTAGTGGTTTTTTGTCACTTGCTCTAGACGTTAGGAATATGTGGAAATGAATAAATGCATTAATACACAGCAGCCTGTCAGGAGCCCTTGGCATGCTGTGAGCCCATGTACTGCATTTGCCAGTCAAATCTTGCCTGATACTCTCAGCAGCCCCTGACAGCAACCTGCTCACATGGGAATCAACAAGAAGTCTGCTTTTACATGGAAATATCTGGCATTATCACAGAATCACAGAATATGCTGAGTTGTAAGGGATGCACAAAGAGAATGAAGTCCAACTCTCAGCCCTGCACAGGACACCCCAGTTATCACACCACATGCCCAAGAGCATTATCCAAATGCTTCTTGAGCTCTGTCAGGCTTGGTGCTGTGACCACTTCCCTGGGGAGCCTGTTCCAGTGCCCTGCCACCCTCTGAGTGAAAAACCTTTTCCTGATATCCAACCTAAACCTGCCCTGACACAACTTCAGGCCGTTCCCTCAGGTCCTGTCACTGGTCACCAGAGTGAAGAGATCAAGGTCTGCTCCTCCCCTTCACAAGGAGGTTGTGGATTGTGAATTTCTATCTAAGCCATAAGTGGTATTCCATTTACAGGCTTGACACAAATGTGATGTTTATTTACCCCACATTTATGTTCCACAATCTGAGCAACACCGTGACTTCTTACAAAAGCACTGGCTGTGCTCACTAATTTCATCCTTGCTAAGTTTTGCTTGCTGCTCTGCAGGTGGATGGAACATGCCTTTCTGGATTCAGAAAGACCCTCATTTTTAGACATAAAAATTTTAGACATTTTTAGGCTGCTGGATTAGAGGCTGGTCGAGAAGGGGGGCCAGGGTAGGAGCAGGAGGGGATAGAAGAGAGAAAGAAGGAAAGGGGACAAAAGCACTGGTGTAAAAAAAAAACAGGAAATAAGTGAAAAAAATATGAGGACTCTTTCTGTCAACTTCTTTTTTCCCTTTCTTCTGAGGTCCTCTCATGCTTCTCCACCACACCTTTTGACTAATTGCTTCCTGCCTTCTCCCACTTCTCTTTTCTAATTCCTCTCCATTGGACTTTTTCCTCTACTAACATATCCCAAAAAGCAGTGCCAGTGTCAGAGCCTGCCCCTGGCAAGGCAGGAGCTGTGAGCAGTGGGGTGATACTACTGCCAGCTGGAAGCCTCTCAAAGAGAGCTGCAATGCAGTGCAGTGCAGTGCTGCCTCCCCATCACACACTAGGGAAAGCCAGGCAAAGGTGGATGCTCCTGTGGAAATACTGGGTATCGAAAGGGAAGAGTTTGGCATCAAAACAAAGAAAGCAACAACATGCCAGTAAATTGTTTTGTATAAAAACGAACAAATCTCTCCCACACAAAATGGGATGCATGTATAAATGGTAATCTTCTCTGTGCTTTGGTGTCTGAAACAGAGCAGCTTGGTGGTGAGAATTTAGGAAGCATTTTTAATGCAAAAAAAATGTGCTGCGGGAAAAAAAACAATATCCAATATACCTTCTGCTGACACTGATATCACAAATCAACAATATGCCACTGTAGACCAAGGAAGAAGGCAGATTCAATAGGAAACAATCCCCTAGAATGTGCAGTATCTCAGTCTTTGCTCTCTGTTTCCCTCTGGCACTCGAGGTTTGTGACACTCTCTAGCAGCACTGCAGATTAGCCTTGAGAGGAGCATCTTCTGGCAAGAAGCACAGCTCACATCCTGCTCACAGTCATGCCTCTGTGAAACCAAGGTGCTGGATTTATTCCAGCAAGGGGATAAGAATACAAGAAAGACACTTTTAAGATACAATTGATCTGAAAAAGGCCAAGATCTCATTGCAGAAATCAAAATAGTGTACACTAAATGACATATGGACCACCTTCTGATGTGTTCCAAAAGATATATCTCACTTTTCTGCAAGATGTATCAATGCATAAGGAAAGTCAGGGAACTTAAAAAGTGTAACAGCCTTAAGACTGATTCATGAGTTAGATGAAAAGCTTATCAATTTTATGACAAATTACCAGTCAGTAAAATTTAATCCACAAAGCTGTATATTTTGTGATCCTTGAGTAATGCCTGACACACAAAATGAAATTTTTCAGTAGCACTTTTTCAATTATTTAATACAATTTCTTGCAGGTTTTGTTGCATTACAATACTTCTCATTGCTTTTGATCTTCAGTGGCAATGTATCATATAAATATATCTTTACATGGACACCACCAAGAGGTTTTCTTAGGACAGAGAGTATCTTTTTTACTGTTATTCTGTTAGTTCCTATTAGATTCATATGCACAGGCATATTTAGTATTTTGTATTTTTGCATCTTTTTAATGTTAAGTGTTCAGCAAGAACAAATCACATTTAGACTAACTTTGCTTTTTGTTATTCCTACAAGAGCTATGGGAAGAATTATCTTTGTGAAGCATCACATACCCTTACAACAGTCAGCCAGTAACAAGCCAAATCTGAGGTTTCTCCAAAGCTCAAAATATTTTCTTTATGTCCCAAATCACTATATTGATGCACAGCAGTCCTGAGACACATCTTTACAATGTATATGTTGAGCCTTTTCTGTTTCGTTTCTCCATGTCAGAAAGAGGTTAGAGCTCTGTGCCATAGTAAATTTAAGTGTACCTCAGTTATTTAATGCATTTTGCAATAGAAAATCTGGCAGACACATGAAAAATCAAGTTTCTGCAGTAGCTAAAATCAATTGTCATTTTCTGGCATCTTACTCAGTTCTGAAGTCAATTCCTACAGAGTTTTATCTTCTTGAATAGAAGCTTAGTACAGGCATTTGTATTTGACCCAGTAATATTAAAAAAAATAAAATATTCAAACCTCTCTTTAAGGAAAATATTGACATCACAGTGTCTTTGATTCCTGTTGCCCAGCATCTGATTTAGTCACTAGACAAATGAAAGAGAATGAGTGTTCAAAAACACTATGGGCTATAAGGTCCACTTAACACTCTTAGGTCCTTGAGCTTCTCCAGCACTGCTTGGAACAGAGCAGAGTTAGCTGGCTGCTTCAGAAATCCCTGCAGAGGAGGGGAACACACACAGCTGCAGGACTGCCAAGCAATGAGCACTGCTCCAGCACATGGCACACACCAGGAAAGCTGCCACCACCAGCAGATGAGCTTTAGAAAAATGAGCTGAAACAGTTCCAACACGGCAGTGCCCACCTTACCTCTCCAATGGGCAACATATGGCAGAGAAGAGCACGTCCTCACACCTCCACTGCCCAGCACCTCAGCCCTGGACACAGACCCAGCACAGCAGCTGAGGTGCTGCTCCCACTGCTCCTACCACTGAGGCAGCAGCCCCCAGCAAGGAGCTGGCTGGCACCAGGGAGCAGTCACTTCTGAAGACCACCACAGATGTTTGCTTCAATGCCCACAAATCAAAGTCCCTGGGGAAGCCACCGGGGTGGCCTTAATCACAGCAGGATCCCCTCCAGACACCAGAATTGCTCAGGGTCACAACAGCAGAAGAGGTGGCTAAATGGCACAAAAAGTTCCAATCCTGCTTAAGCCAGACACTTCATCCTGGGACTTACGACTTAAAACCTTTAGGACCTGATAGAGCTTGGCCATGGCTGGATCCTAGGAAAAATATAGGCACAATGGGAATCATTTATTTTAACAAACTAAAAATGTATTGTGCTTTTGAAACGAAATTAATAAATATCATGCTTCCATGGAGTAAAAACAATATGTACCAATATATATTTTCTGCCCCAACTCAGGAAACGGGTTCCAACTCTAAAATTACATAAATGTGTTAGTGAGCACAGTTTTACATGTACACAATTCCTTCATTTATCTAATGTATTTGCAGGTAAAAACTTAACTAACTTGTGCAATAGTTCTTACATGTTTGCAATACATCTCTACCTGAAGAACAGAAAATTGTAAAAGCAAATTCTGTGTAAGATACGAGACTGCTGCAGGGGAAAAAACAATGAACAAATTGAACAACAATACCCACAGAACAAAAAAAAAACCACTTATCTCACATTTAAAACTCTCTTCCCAACTTTTTGTCTCAAAAATGCATAACATTAGTTGTGCAAAAACTAAACCACTATATGAGGCATATTTTAAAGCCTCATATAAACAATGAAGTTTTTATGGCATCCTCAGAGCAAAGAATGTCCAAATATGGCTGAGAGTTAAGTACCCTGAGAATCAACTGCTCTTAATGAATTCACTGAAGTTTGTCAGTCTGCATTTACCAAGAATAAGAAGAGAAATAAAGAGAAGCAAACGTGATTCAACTCATTTTCCTGTACCATTCTCTAAAGATACCGTGTTATAAACATCCTCCATATCTTGGATACTAGAGGCATCTGTTGAATCTTGGTCGCTGACTACGATTCCTACTGAAGAAAGGCTAGAAATGAAGGAGTGCATCTTTTTTGCATAAATATCCCTAATGTTAAAATAGGGTAGGTCATTGCTTTTCTCTTTGCGGTCATTGTTGCACTGGTCTCTATCAATAGCTTTTTGCTTTTGGTAGTACTTGGAAAACTTGTTGAAAATAATGGTGATTGGAAGTGCTACCACCAGTATCCCACAGATAATGCAGAGGGTGCCAAGCAGCTTCCCAGCAAGTGTGACTGGGTAAGTGTCCCCATAACCAACAGTGGTCATGCTGATGGTTGCCCACCACCAGCAAATAGGGATGCTCTGCAGTTCTGACGAGTCATCATCCTTCTCCACAGAGTAGACAAGCACTGAAAAAATAGAAATCCCAACTGACAAAAACAAAAGCAGAAGTCCAACTTCTTGATAGCTGTGTCTCAAAGTAGCGCCCAAAGACCGCAGTCCTACGGAGTGCCTGGCCAATTTCAGGATGCGAAATATCCTCATTAACCGCAGGATCTGAACCACTTTCCCCATGTTCTCAATATCTTCACTTTCTTCTTCCTTCGTGTCCACAGCCAATGTGGCATAAAATGGGATAATAGAGACAAAATCAATGATGTTCAGTGGTTTCTTCCAGAACTTCTTTTGACTTGGAGCAGTGAAGAGCCTGATCACTAGCTCAGCAGTAAACCAGATGATGCACGTAATCTCCACAGCTTCCAGCACAGGGTCTCCAATCTGCCTGTCATTGGCATCCAGCCTTTGAAATTCTGGCATGCTGTGAATGCACATGGCCACAATTGATGCCAGAACAACACTCAGGGATGACACGGCAATTAACTTGGCAGACAAGCAGTATGCAGGATTTTCCATTCTGACCCAGATCTTCTTTCTTATTTCACCAAAACACAGATTATCAAACTTTTCTAGCTCTTTATCAAATATGGATGACTCTTCATTGGAGGAGTCCATACTGTCGTTACTCTTCTGATCCCAGTCTTTATCAGGACCTTCTTCTTTCCGTTCTTGGTACCGATTGCTGCAGCAGGAATCAATAAACAGCTCATTTATCCCCCAGTACTCTATTTCCTGGCAGAAGGAAAAGACACAAAGTTCTTCCATAACGTGAAGTTTGCCCGTATAGTAAAAATTCAGAACGTATCGGAACAAGGAAGGATTCCTGTCAAAGTAATATTCCTTGTCTGCCACACTATAATCATCACACAGTTCTAGAATAGCCTCTTCTGAATGGCATTTGAGAAGTTTTCCGAGTCTGGTATGGGGAAATCGGAGCAAGGTGCTTTGATCCACTGATTGCTTAAAGCCACCCACATTTAAATTGATAAGTTCTGCATCTTTGCCAGGTCTGCGGAAAAATTCACCATAAACCATTTTGGACAGACGAGTTCCACAGCTGTCTCTCAATGAGATTACATAGAACCTGAAAAGAACATAAGATATTGTTAGAGCATTTAATTCAGTTTTGCTCTTGTGACACATTCTTTTCTCCATCTCTGGTTACTGTGAATTGCTGTAACAAAACAAATAAAAAAAGAAATTAAATTATAAATACCCTTATTCAGCATTTCACAGTCATGTAGTTTTAAATTAGTTTGGCTTACAAGCTTTAGCAAAGTTTTACAAAGCTTTAGCAAATTTGAAAGCTGTAGGTTCTGGCTTAGGTGTCCTTTTTACCAGGGTGAAGAAGACAGCTGAATTCATCTGTAAATCAGTCTCTATTTTACTATCACTATGAAATTAATAGGCATGAAATCCATGTACTTCAATGATGCAAAAAATCTTTAAAGAGAAAACTTGTCAATCAATCAAAACATTTAGGATAAAACTTTTGAGCAGGTTTCTCTCAATTACAGTTTCAGTTGAGTTGTATTAATTTATATGATGTTGCAATTTGTAATCCACTTGTTCCAATGTTATTTGCTTGAACGTGGACTGCAATTACTTTTGCTGACATATCAATTCATTTACTTCTAGGGTAATTCACACAAGAACATTCTGTGTTCTTGAAAACATATCAAAACTGCATTTGAAGCTTTTCAGTTCCTGACTTCAGAATGCTGCAGTACATATTTGGGTATCTGCACTGCCTCAGGTACTTTTCTATCTGCCTTCCTACTCACCTGAAGTGTCACAGCCCTCTTACAACCTTGGTCAGTTCCACAAGCAATTCCTATTTTGCCACAGCAGAGCTACAACCACTACAGCAGTGCTGGGAAGTTGGTGTTGAAATGTCATGTCTGGAAACAGAGCTTTCAGAGATGGGACTTCCACGGTAATTTTTCCTCAACAACTACCTGTGGACACCTGCAGATGGACAGAAGGAAGTTTAAATGTTTCCATATTTTACTATAAATTCAGCTGAAACTGAATTCAAAAGGCAGTTATAGTTACTAGTCAGTAACTAAACTTTTATAGAACTGCCTTCTTGCTTTCCTTCCAAGTCATTGTGAAGCCAAAACTGACAGCTCTTACATTTGCCATCAGATTATATGTAACTTCAGATCATGAGAAGAGCAAATGTTTTTGATCTCTGACACTTAAACACTAATTGATGTACACTAAGCTAATTTATTTCAATTTTGTATGGAAACCAATTAATTTTAAATGTGACAAGATAGTATCAAAACCCTCCTGTCCTAACAAACAATATCATATGGGGTCATGCTCAGCATGTAGATCTGGGGGAAGAAGAGGGAAAGGGGGGTGACACTCAGATTGATGGTGTTTGTCACCCCAAGTCTCCCCAAGTCAACATTAAATGTGATGGAGCCCAGCCTTCCTGGGCATGGCTGAACACCTGCCATGGGAAAGAGGTGAATGAATTCCTTGCTTTGCTTCACTTCTGCTTTACCTATTAAATGTTTTTTATCTCAAACTGTAAGTTCTCATTTCACCTCTCTGGTTCTCTGCCCCATCCCACAGGGGTTAGGTGAGCATGGGGCTGAGCTGCCAGCTGAGGTTAAATCACAACAACATAGAAATTATTTTGCACCTTTAGATTTAGTTTGAAGGCATGTATTTGCAAGCTAATAGAGTGGTTGTAAGACATGTTTGCTCCAGCCATTTCCCAAGGCTTCAGTTTTTAGGAATCATTAAGATGTAAAATAAGACCATTGATCTCTCCTCACAGAAGGGCAGCAAGACTCGTCTGATAAACATCACCACACTTCACTCACGATCTAGAGCCAAGCTCTGTTTTATAGCACTATAAATAAAAAAAAAAGCCATAAATCTGGACTGGGGTGACTGGAAGTCAAAGTATATTCAGTATACCCAAAAACCCTCTAGTTATTGATTCATTTTAAGTCAATAAAATCTCCACTTCTGGCAATTCATTAACACAAGAACACTGGCAGTGTAAGTGAGCACTACAAAAACCAGGCAAGATCATACAGTCATAGAACTAAATAAATAGAATACAATGGTTAGAGTCAGAAGGGACCTACACGATCATCTCACACCCACCCTCCCTGACAGGGACAGGACACCTTCCACTAGACCAGATTGCTCAGAAGCCCATCCAACCCAGCCTTGAACAATTCTGGACAAAGTGGGATGAGACATCCACAGCTTCTCTGGGCAACCCGTGCCAGTGTCTCATCAACCTCACAGTAAAGAACTGCTTCTTAATATCCAATCTAAATCTATCCTCCTTCAGCTTAATGCCACTATCCTCCTGTCTGGGGGCACTTCTGACCATGACAAATAATGACAAATGCAAAACAAGTTTTACTCCGAAATAACTAAAGCAAGAACCTAGTGCTCAGCAAATTCTTAGTACACAAGACTGACTTACTGTTGAGATAGCAATATAAAACCATATCGATTATGCAGATAATATTCATAATGGTGCCTTCATTAAATGGCTCTGTATAATAAATTCAGTGAGCAATAATTTACTGCTTTATTTTGAGGGTACTGCCATAATTTGTACAATATTTGTGCAGAGAGAAAGTGGATCTTGCTTAGAAAGAGCATGATCCAGAACCTGCTTAATGTATTACTACCATTAAGTGATTTTTAGACTACAAAAAGAACATACAGGAAAGATTCACAATAACTATGTCAAGAGCATCTTCTTCTGAAGAATGTCTTGTCTTGCAGAGACCTTGATTCCTGAGCCACAGACCAGGACATTGTTGTGCCAGGTACCATCAGAACAATTTGTGTCATTTTAACAAGTGACTCGAGCCACAGGGCAATGACCACAGATGACAACTTTGGTCTCAGCACAATGTGCTCTCTACTCATGGAAACCCTTTATTCACTCAGGAGACCTTTTCCCTCAAGGGTAAAACTATGCTCAGCTGGAAATGATGTTTTCCTGAAGTGCCAAGGCCTGTTTCATGAACATCCTAAGAACAAAGAACTACCACAAACTTTGTAAATCTCAACTTGAAGAGCAACATTAACCTCTTTGGTCTTCTTCAAATATAGATAACATAATAAACTGGTAACTATTCCAAATCACACAATTCTTACCCTGGAGAGAGTTATAAGAGAGCAAATAAACACATACCAGATGTTAGTTACTTGTTTGCTTTAATTGCTTCAGCTGTTTCAAGCAGCTACTGGATAAGAATTCATATAGAATAGAAAATGAAATGACACAGAAGAAAGATGCTTACTGGAAGAATGAACATTATTTTCCAAGATAATGAAAAAAACCCAACAAATAAAAGTTCCAAATGTTGAGCTTCAGGGCTAAATAAAAGCCAGTCATAAGGAAATCTGTGTGAAAAGGATACAAACTTTAGAATAAAAAACAGAATGACAGGATCTAACTCTTCCCAGTCTAGTTTAGAGATGGGCTCTAGCCAGTGCTTCTGCAGTCACACATTGCTGGTGAGGCCACAGGCCCATTGTCTGGCTTGGAAGGGGAGCTGCAAATTTCTGGGCATTTAGCACGCTGTGAAATCCCTGAAGCTCACAAAAGGGGAGTCACAGAGACAGTTTGCAGATACAGTCCCTTTCAGACAGCTACACACAGATGTATAACACACCCCAAAGTGCTGTGGTTTCCAACCTCTTCTGGAACAAACCCCTAAGAGATTTTTAGTGACCATGTGCACCCCCATACTATACATCTATTTGTCAGCAAAGTTCCTCTTTCTCAGTTATGTTTTGCATAGTATCTACACAAAGTCCCCATTCTCCATGAGGTCCTACACCACAAGCTTCAAAACATCTTTTTTGATATGTTGAATCTTTGAGCATGGTAACACCTTGGCTACTAGTAATTCTAAATTGGGTCAGTTTCATCTTTTGTTAGCATTAATCTGTGATTATCCAGACACAACAGAAAGAGTTGAACTGGTTTACAGCTGTTGTGCTCTGCTACTTAAAATACACAAAGAGGGCACATGCCTACAGATTTTCTACCGGTTTCCTTCATGGCTATGTTGTCTTAACCTCAGCTTGTGTTTCCTGCACCCTTACACTCCATAAACCTCCCAAGATTAAATACACATTTTAGCATGGTTTCCTCTAAGTAGAAGGAACATAAATAAAAGGCCCTAGTCCTGCTCACAGTGAAGTCACAAGGGATATAGCACTGATGTGAACCTGAAAGGGCACGCAAATCCTGGCAACTCTGAAAAGTGTTTCCAGAATTCAAAGTCATTTTTTCCCAAGGAATCTGATAATCTTGGTAGATTTCCATTTTAGGGTTCTAAACTCCGGAAATTCAGCTGTGAGCAAATTCCCCCTAAAGAATCTTACTCTGTCACTCAGCCATGCCCACGAACCAGATTTTGTCTCCTAATGATGCAGACAAACACCTGGGCTGTTTTTTCTGCTAATTTCCCAACAGTTAAGAGCTTCTACAAATCATCCAAGCTGCACACGTGCAGGTTTTGACACCTAAGTACTTCTAAAATGCTGTGGATAACAAACCATAAAAACCTTCAGCTCAGGATCAACATTTCACTGATTTTTTAAGTGTTTGAATTTCTCCACTCATCATAGGGCAAATACTTGTCTAATGCACCACCTAGAAGTACTACAGTCTACAGTTTCTGACTCACTGAGCAGAGAAAAGCATTTAAATGCATATATAATATACTCGATCAATCACAATTAGGGATTTGGACTGAAATCCAGTTAGCATGACTTAAGTTGTTGTCTGTCAGCTGGGCAGTAATAACTGCTTTAGCACACTTAATTAAGCCTGGAACAATGTAAGGTAATATTACTTAGCACAGCCTCTTTCACTGTGATATAAGCTGCAACGTTCAACTCTCCTGTGTAATACTTGACACAGTTAATTGTAAAGTCATTCACAAACTATGAGGCAGAGGTTAACTTTAAAAGGTCAGCTAGCACAAATATCAAGACCATCTGAAGAAACTACTCTGTGGTCATGGACATTCTGTGAGGCAAAGAGGATAAATTAATCAGCTAAATTCTTTTCTCAGCTGTAATTTACTTTTTATATTCCACTGGCAGTATCATCCTTTAAGCAGAATACTGCATTAAAATGCCATGAAAATAATAGAATTATGCAACTACATTTATTTTAAAATTGATTCAGTACAACCTCCTAGAAGACATCAGGTAAATAAAAGTTTGAGTTGAAGTATCCAGGGCAAATTTTGTTCTGATGTTACTCCCATGTAAGCCTACTTGGCTATGTTCACCCCAGCACAATTCTACTGTCACCAGGCTGTTTTAGAAACTAAACTTGTGCCAAATGTTTATGGAACTTTGCAATACAACGAAGATCAGAAAGAGATGATCATCATTTGGAAACAACAATAGCTGCTAGAAGCACTGCTGACATTCAAATGTAAAATTATTTAAATATTCATACCTGTCAAAAAGCAGCCTTCAAATACAGGGGGTTAAAAAAAGTCACTTCCTCCAAAAGACTGGTAAGGAAGAAATGAAGCTGTTATAACTGAGAGTAAAAGAACATTAGCAAGAATAGAAGAACAGGCATCTCCAGCCTGTGGTTCACACCACTCAGCTGAGGCAGAGGTTTTTGGGGGTGAATCACCACAGGTGGGGTCCATCTCTGCCATGACTAGGTAAGAGGCCTGTATGAGTAGTGCCATAAGGTGGATAACTTCCAGGAGACTAATACAGTATAAAATGAATCCTCCCAAAGTGAAATTCTGCTATTTCCACTATGAGGATGCAGGCGAGGACAGAGGCTATGCCAAGGGCTGGGTATGAGAAAGGGGCAAGGGAAAACGCACCAGCTGCAGCCTGCACACGACAGAAGCTTCTTTGGGAACGCAGTCTGTGATCTGAACTGCCTTCTCATATACATAAAGAACAAGTAGTAACACCTAATACCACCCAATCATCAGAATGTCACCTTGTAAACTGATTAAAGTAAAAAAAAAAAAAAAAAAAGAAAAAGAAAAAAAAGAAAAAAAGTTATTCTCTCTCTGACTTGAAAAGCCCCTGGAGATAACACACATTATGAGACTTAACAAGGCTTGCACCTTGCAACGTTCCCAAAGGCTCTGCAATTTATACTCTCTTCATATAAATTTAAAGATCATTATCCGCAACTAAGTGGAAGTGACAGATTAAAATGTGCCTGCTTGAAAACCAACCTGTAAATCCCCATCACTTAAGGCCAGTTAGAACGCTGCAGCTACCACACCTGTTCCACAGACAGCTCAGACAGACAGCTGACCACACTGAGCACTCCCTTGTGTTCTATCATCCCAATGGCTGAAGTTCACAGAAATATCTGAGACGATACCAAGGCACTATTGCAAGCAGGTCAGTGTTGCTGTGGTTTGATGGTAAAAGAAATTGTTTCTCTCCAGGTTATTTTGGCAATGATCTTGTTTGACAGGTTGTATTAATAGCACCCATCAAGAGCACAGCTTTAAAACACCAAGTACTATCTGAAGTGGACATTGTAGCTTTTAGGTACCTCTGTAACGAGCGTAATTTCTATGGATCCCTTCCCCAAATTATTTTTTGTACCCCACTTTTCACTGAGTTCCCCATTGTTTCCACTTAAGTACTTCTCCAGTGATCACAATGAACATAAAATCCTATTGTTACCCTTACTGTAGTAATTTGTGGTACCATTAGTTGTGGTATCAAAATATCTGATACATCAGACACTTCCACATAGAAAAAATTACTCAGTATAAAAATATATCAATATATACTCTTGAAAATAATTCTTCATTCTCCCTTCAACATTGATTAGTCTAGAATCTAAGATCCTTGGTGAAACTGCAATTCACTTATAAAGGTTGTGTGGTTTTGAAAGGTTACCTACCTAAGCAAGGAAAATAATGCAGATACCCAGAAACAGAGAGCAGCATCCCTGAAGTCACAGAGCAGATAAGCTGCCCACAAACAAACCCACATCCCTCTGACACCATTACCTCCTTCACAGTCTCCTCAAAAGCTAACCCACACCACTCCAGGTACTGGTACCCTGAGCAGCCAAATGCATTCTGACAGTTCAGCCCTATAGCAGCTAACAAAATAAAATAAAACAAACAAAAAAAGAAAACAACAAATGCACCCCTCCCTCAACATATTTATCTAGCATAGAAAATCTAAATACAATTCCTGTATTTACAGGGCAGTTTCAATGCCCATAGTTGCATTGAGGGGCTATTATGGCAGAGGTGAGAAACTGCCCCATCTATCCCACCACAACTTTTCCACACCTAACAGAAAGGGATGAACAATTAGACATGATATATTTTCTCTAATACACAGGTCCATGAACCATTGAAGACTTCCCTGAGTTTTTAAGGAGAGTGTTAATGGGTCACAAGCCTCTGCACAGTGGCAAATTACACCCACATAGAGCCATAATTCTTCCATATTTAGGAAAGGAATGCTGAACTTGGTGCAATTCAGAATATTCTTACCTCTTGTGGAAGGGGTACAGAGTGTTAAAATTCAGATTTAACTCACTGCCAAGGAGACTGATCTGATACTCAGAATCTTCTGTTTGTTTGTCCATCCTACATTTTCTGACTGCAAAGGACACAAAATCCAATCACAACAGTCAGTTTCACTGGGTGAAAAAGTTGTTCTGAACAATCTAAAAATATATGCAGTGCATAAAGTAGGACCTTTCCTCCTTAAACTGGAAAGAGACATGAACATAAACACCAGGATTATGTTGTAACATATTACAGCAGAAAAAACTGTAGAGACCTGAAGTCAGTCCTGCCTGTGCTACCAGCAACACCTGCACTAGCACAGCCACTAGCAGAGCTAAAAGGGCAATTCAGCTGCAGAGCACAGGGCTAACACAACTCACCTGGCTACACACAGCTTTTGAATCCATTATAGCTTTACTCTGCAAAGTCCTGGCTTTGGGATAAGCTGCTTGAACAAAATAATTATTTCCCTGCAATACTGTCTGGGGTGTACCTCAGCCCATTTGATGGAGTTTTTTTAAATTCATTTAGAAATAAGATGCTTAAATTAGTAATATACCATTGAATACAGAAAACGGGCTTGAATGGACCTTGAAAAGTAATATAATTCAGCTTCTCTCCCCTTCCTCAAGGCAAAATCAGCTACTTCTAGAAAAACTTTGGCAGATGTTTATTTAATGTCCCATGATAAAGCCTCTCCAGAGAGGTTGTGGAATCTGGTCCAGGGCTTGAATGCCCTTATTCTCTCAAAATTATTTTCCTAACATCTACTTAAGCACACTGTGCTGCAGTCCAGGCCCATGGATGTGTACATGTAGAGCAGATTTGGAATAGGATGGAGTCACTGAGGACAGACAGCAGAAACCAACTATCTACAAATTCTCCACAAGTCAGTTCCTTCCTTTGCTATTTATTTAATTTTACTTGTCAGTCTGAGAAGATAAAGTTACACTGCATTTATTTTTTTATGTTTTGAAAAAATTATATTAATTTCAGAGATAAACAAAGGTTTTCTTTACCACAGTGAAGTTCTCCAAGATATTCAGAGTCTCTTAGGCAACAAGAACACAAGCAATTGTTATTGTGAATATTTTGAGTGAAATCTTAAACTGAAAATCTGTAAAAACACTTGTGTTTGCAGCATGTTAATCTCACTAAAGGAGTCAGTACTGTTCAATATAAATTCTCTTGACCCCAGACAACTCTGAAGCAGAGCTTCAAATCTCACATATAAGTTCAGCAGTCTGCTGTGATCCAACACTCACTTTCAAAGCATCCAAGTAACTCTTACAATGTGCTAGGATGCATGACTTGAAGCCACAGGCTAAGGAAGGACATGTGGAGGCAGCTGGAGAAAATATCTGCAAGAGATGCACGGTCCAGAGCCACAGTGCAAACCTTACCCACACTGAGGCCTCCAGAAGCCTTTTGTTTTTTGGAGCACTCAGATTTTGGTACATGCTCACTGCTCCTACTCTGGACATCATTTATTACACCACTCCTCTTGACTTTCCAGGTAGCATCACAAGCTAATTTGTGGTAAAAAGCTCCTTTGGAGATCATCTTGTCCCACCCAGTGTCAAAGCCAGTTCAGTTAAAGAAGACTGTTCAGGGCCAACTGATTTTTTTAACATTTTCAAAATTTCCCAAATTCTTTGGTGACCTTGTCCAGTCAGACCCTTCTCATGGGGAGAATATTTCTCCTAAAGCCTAGTTAGAGACTCTTTTGTTCCAGTCTGGGTCCAGTGACTCTTTCTGTGGAGCTGCTGGTTACAGCCTTGCTGACAAAGCCCAGGGCCTTCACTGTGAGAGCACTGTGTGCACTTCTGATCCATGTCCTTCTCTACTGAGCTTCCATTCAACCAGCCCCCCAAACTGTTCCATGGGGCTACTTCATCCCAGATGGAGTTTCTCCAGGATGCTGACAGCCCTTCTAATAGCACCTATCAGTCAACCAGTGTGTTACTTGTCATCTCAGTCCTTAAAAAACAAAGGTGCTTTCCCTGTTTATGTCAATTTGGCTCTCCCCACAAAGCATTCAGCAGAAAGGACATTTCCAGAAAATGTGTGAAGTGAGTACGTGACAGGCTAAGACATAAAATTGCATCACTGCACCACTGTTCAACTGAATATTCATAGAAGCTGAAGCATTGTCATTGCACACAAAAAGGAATAGCCAGCAAGTAAGGGTTTCACAAAATCAGTTATCAGCCCTAACCAGTGCAACTCATTTCAGCACCTGTTAGTATTATCATGCATTGTTTTTGCAGGAAGTGTTGAGTAGACCTGGATTTGCATATTCAAAGTAATATCCCACACTGGCACAACCTGTAAGGTACTGGAGGGGCTGTGTGTGGGGGCTGAATTCTGGCTAGTACATGGGTTTGCACAGACCACAACAATACAGCCATTTAATCAACTCAATGTCAGACCTTATAAAACTACTCTGGTGCCATTTTAGCTATTGTCTTCCAATGACAGAAAGTTTGGAACAGAATCAGATTAGAAGAAATTTCAGAAGTCCAAATCCAGCCCTTTCTCTCCTTACTTCTCCCACTTTTTTTTTACAAATATATTTTTCTAATGTTTAAGATGACCTATACAAATGTCCAGAGAGGGGAAAATGAAGGTGTGTGGCTGCATAAATCCTAATCCCACAAAATTAGCAGATGTTTTGTGGAAGACTTGAACAGGACAAGGGATTTTTTAGCTTTTTGCCTGGGCTTAACTTCAGCTAGATTCATAAACTCCCAGAAGAAGCCCCAAGAATTTTGAAGGCACCACACACCAAGAGCTCCAGAGGAAGATCTGAGATCCTAACTACACATCTTCCATTAAAGAATTAGACTTAATTAAGCATATGCAGTGCATTGGAAGAAACTAAGAGCAACACATATTTGGGTGGTGGTAGTTTTCCTGCACAAGCTGCTGCTTGAAGCAAAATACCACTGAACACTGAACAAAGTACCACAAAAGCAAAAACCTGTTTGGCCTTAAAGACAGTGCTAATCTACAACTCTCTAGAAGAACAAGAAATTAAATGGTATTTTTTTGTTTTTTCTGTCTACTTTTGAATGAAGTACTTCAGTATGTGCTCAGTTAAACACTGGAGAGAAAAATAACTTCTGCCTCTCACTTCATTTGTGAGGCAGTTTTCCCACAGTCCCCAGACTTTGTATCTGAATACAAAAATCCTTAATATCATCTGAAATCAGTAATATTTATCACTAAGAGAAACATGTCTGATTGCCTAAGACTGAAGTCTCAGGGCCAGGAGCTTTTAGAGGTGCCAGCTGAGACTCAGTCCAAATTTTTCAGAGACTTGGTCCAAAGCTTTCAGATAGAGCTGAATATACACAAGCTAAAGGAGTATTTTCAAGTCACGTTGAACTTAATACAAGATAATGAATAAAAAAAACCCTGTACTCAAGTATTGCCTCAAACCAGGGGTTTTGCTCAGCTCCAAGGATAAGTGGTAGCTTAAGAAGGCTGAAAGATATACCCTGTCTCTAGCAGTTACAGAAGACCTGAGAAAAGACTTGCTTCATGGTCAGGAAATGGATGGAGCATCCCAGAGACCCAGGAACAAGCACTTTGCCTAGCAGCAAATCTGCTTGCAGATTAAGCTTTTCTCACTCAAGATTCACAGGTTTTAGTGTGAATCCACAATAACTTTTATTTGAGCATCAAACACACTATGAACTAATTTTTATTTTGTTTTGTTATTTTCTGTCATCATAACAACTTAATCAAAGTTAGTGGGAAAAACTTCTCCTTGCCTGGCCTAATATACAGCAAACTAAAACAAAATCAGAACTCCCAGAAAAGAACAGCTTACAATGAGAACATAAACACCATTACTGTTTCCAGACTAATAGCACTGAGCTAAAATATCACCAAGAACTCATTCTATCCCCCTTGTCCAGATCAAGCTTTTACCAATTTCATGGGTGAATTAAAAGAGCAGTATTGATCTATGCTGGCTGCCCTTTTCAGAGCAAACAGTGCACTGGACAGGAAGACACACAGATCTTCTTAGCTTAAGAAGAATATACAAGGCAGCATAATTTTCAGGAGCTTATTCAAGGGAAAAGGTGTCTGCCTCTAAAATGTCAGCCTGAAACAATCATTCAACGCTTGTCACTAGCTACAGCTAAACCATGGAGGACTGATTTACATTTGTGCTGCAGTAATGAGTGAGCTATTCTCAAAATGAAAGCCTAACTTATGGCTCTATTTGCTCTTCTCTCAACAGGCAATAAATGGAGTTCATAAAATTACAAAGCAGCTTTGGAATCGTAATCTAATTAAATCAGCAGTAACCGACTGAAATAACTGAAGAATTTTATACGTATATATAAGATAAAGCCTTAAATAAAAAGGAGTCTTTAGGACACACCAAGTCTTCCACCACCCCTGTTTTGAACATGCTGATTGACAACAACTGTCCACGAAATTAATATTGTAGATTTGTAATTGCATCTCACAAACTATGAGATTAATTCTTCTCACTGAAGCCAGGAGTGAGAACCCCCTAGCTCAGGTAACCTGCCTGTACTTACATGAGCATCAACAGTCAATCTGTTAGGCTCAAAGAACAAAAAACAGAAACATGAAATTCTGTATGGGGCACAGAATTGCCAACACTAAGTTTTACAAGACTGAAGTACAAGATAATTTTTGTCCATAAATCTCAGCACTTTATTAAAGTGCTTGAGCTCCATGCTCTGGAAGCTCCATGCCTTGAGCTGAAGCTGAGACTTGAGATGTCACTTTTCAATGTCATTTAGCAGGTCAGTGTGTACTACTTCAACATTCCCAAGTTCATGAAGCCATGAATAGCCATTGTTTTGAGAAGACAAGCAACTCTCAGCACAAGTTGGGCTCTGAGCCTGCCATTAGAGTAGCACTGGGATAGAATGATTAAACACGTGGAAGAATTAAGCAGTTTTTAAGGTATCAGTTGGCATCTAAACTGCTTGTCCAAGCTGATGAACAAAGGACACAAATGTAAAAAGAAGAAAAAAGGAAGCAAAATTCTGCCTCAGATCATATATAACCTATCCTCCTTAAATCAGTCACAGTCCATTTTGTCCTTGTGACTTTTGCTGGTTTTTACTGGAAGGCTGATAAGACAAAAAATTTCAAAAAAGGGGAAAAAGGGAAAGTTAATTTCTTAGCCTTTACCCTAATATAGTCCTGCTCAGAGCATACAGCTCCAGCTGCACAGGTGCACCTCCAGAGCACTCACAGCACCACACCTCACAGGGCAAGAATGGACAATTGCATCTCTTGCTGCTGCTGGCAGGGGTGAGGATGGTTCCAGGCTGCCCATCTGCCACGGACTGAATCTGGATTCACAGTCCAGCAGCTCTCCCTGCCCGAGATCAACCTTTAAGACATAAACCTACCTGGAGGAGATGGCAACAGATACCCAGCAAGTCAAAGTCAGGCCGGTGTCTGCAGCCAGGGCACTTGGCTGCTCTGAACAAAAGGGCTCTGAAGGGCTGAGCCACAGTGGCCTCTCCTGGAGCCCCCTCCCAGAAATTCCTCAGCAGCTGTGAGAGCTGGCATATCAAGACCCCTCACCTCAGTCCCCACTCACCTGTCAGGGAAGGGAAGGCAAAATATGTAAGACACCTGTCCTGATTTAGGGCAAATTTGGGAGAGAACCTCTGAGAACCTGTGACCCCAGGTGCCCTTAATGTGATGGGCAAGAAGATGAGCTGAAGAGTTTGTGGATAAAAGAAAGAACAGATATTCATGCTATGACTAGGGACATTGGGAATACCCAGCAGACAGACATCAGTGACAGAAACAATTCAGAGAAGGCAAAATGAGTGAACCATTCAACACCTTTATATCAACATTACCAACACAGAGACCACCATGTTACTCCAGACTTACCTTGTGTCCTTGCTGAACACTGCACGAACTGCACTGCACGAAAACTGAGGTCTCAGGCTTAGCCTGTAACACAGCAAATGGCCCCAAACATGCAGCAAACTAAGCAGAACAAGAACACTGACCACGATGGGACCTTGTAATACAAATCATAAAGCTCATCTTCCCAGAAGACAGATGTATCTTGAAAATTACTGTGGAATGAGCTCCCTCAGAAACTAAGGATCAACACAATCTCCCTCTTCAAGAGAGATAAATATTCTAGCAGTCATCTCCTCTAAAACAGAATGAAAAACAAAAGAAAACCATTACAAGCAACTGTCACATACAGAGCGCCCTTGCAAGAAGAACGAGCCAGTTATCCACAAATGACAGATGACAGCAGTTTAACACACTGCTGTTAGGACGTCAGGTACATTATGAATGAGACAAGATGAGCAGAACATATCCACATCAAATGGAAAGTACAGTATTAAGGGAAGAAGCATCAGTAAAATATGGGAAAATGAAAAAGACCAGAAGGAAATGAGGTATAAAAAAGAAAAAATGGAAAAGAATAGAGTAACATACTCAGGTAGTACCTTGAAGCAGATGATCCCTTGACATTAACTGGTGCAGAACCATTGCCTGGAACAGATCAAGGACAGTTTCTGGCAGCTGAGGATTTGGTCCTCCACACAGAACCAGGCAATGGCAATGACAGCATCCTGCCTGGTTTTCTTGGGGTGCCTTCCCCTTCAGAAATTAAAGAGGCAACGCAGGAAGAAAATAAGATGATGCCATAAATTAAAAGGCAAGGCTTAACAGAAATTAAAAAATAGATGAAGAGCAAGAAATAAAAACAAAGGGATGGGGCAAAGGCAAGATAAAAAGAAAATATCCACAGATTAGTGGAATACATTTTACTTATTCATGATCTATGCTTTATTATGTGTCCTTGGCAGATGTCCCACAACTGAAAATTTGCAAGGCAGATAATGATGCAAGTTTAGAGACTTGAGCCTTGTTTCTAGTCATTAGCCTTGGGCAGATCTTTTTAATATATGTGCCCCAAGAGGAAGTAAACAAGTTCCTTAAATCAAGAGTCTGTGGACAGGAGACATGCTGCAAACAAACGGGCTTAGACAGGGCCTCTAGGAAATAAGACCAAAAGCAGGGTCTCAACCTGTTTTCAAGTAACCAAGCCAAAGGCCAGGCTGCTATACGGATATTGACCAACAGGATACGGTCTGCCTCTGACCAACTCACACCAGATCCTGCCTCTCACACACCCTCCTGGTAAAACAGCACTTATTTCACCTGAGAGCATGCGGACTCAGCCTGCCCAGCTGGCAGGGACAGGGATGGCAGCAGCAGGCAGGGACAGGGATGGCAGCAGCAGGCAGGGACAGGGATGGCAGCAGCAGGCAGGGACAGGGATGGCAGCAGCAGGCAGGGACAGGGATGGCAGCAGCAGGCAGGGACAGGGATGCCAGCAGCAGGCAGCCAGGGCAGCGGTGGCAGCGGTCTCTGCAGTGACCCCAGCACCGAGGCAGGACACGTGTCCAACACCAGCCTGGCCAGGGGCTCGGCCAGAACAAAAATCAAACCTCTGGCAGATGCACCAGTGCTGGGTGTGGAAAACTCGGCTGCCTCCACTCTCCATGCAGATTTAAGGTGCTTCTGCAGCTCAGCTCAGCTCAGTCACTGCTGAGGTTTTGCATTGAGGATGAACACTGGGTGTTAGCAGTTGATTTTACCCTGCCTGTGGCTGTAATTGCACACTAAGGTTATACTGGTGGCTAAACACCGATTTATCATCCTTTCAGGTTTAAGGTGCTTTTATTCCTGCCCTGGGAAAGTTGCTAAGTCCTACAGAGGGTGAGCAAAGAACTGCTCCTCCTTCAAGACCTTTGTTTCTACAAAGGACATTTCAGTAAAACATCTGACCTCCCCTGTCCCAGGAACAATGCTAGGGGTCACACTGCAGTTTGCATCAGCTCAGCTGAAAGCTTATCATTGATTTTCTTTTGCCCACAAATAGGAAGTTGAAGGGCTGCCACAGCTTCTGTGGGTTGCCTTAGTGATGAGACAGGTAACAAGACATAGACATTTACAGACAAGGAAGGTCTCTTTAAAAAGAGCTTTAATGTCCTCTGCTATGGATACATATAGATTTATTCTTTTTTAATTGCAAGATCCACTTAGATATGTCCAGACTGTATAAAACAAATCTACTGGACAAGTAAAGAACTGTGATTTAGGAGATCTGATATTATTTCTGGACCTTTCCCATGTTTTAATTCCTGAAACTGAAAAAAAAATCTAATGATACTGCACCACTTTTTAAAGAGAACTATTTTGAAATCTACAGCTAATAAGTACCCTTGTAAAAGTTACATATGACTACTGTCAGTTAAAGTTCTTTTATCATCATTTAGCTATCTACCTGTATTTAAATAATTTACACAATTTCAGAACATAAAATAACTTTTTTTCTACCCACAGTGATATCTCAACAGAAATTTAGACATAGAAACTAAAAAGTTTCTTCCTTATAAGACAATTGCCTTTCATTCCCCCAAAAGACTGCTGGTTTCAACACTGCTACAACAGGCAGCTTTCCCTTCTTGCAAAGTTGAAAAGACAGCTCTACTTCATGGCTTAAGATATTAACTCAGATCAAATCCTATCAAAACTCTATGTTACTTCACCCTGATTATAGGAGAGAAAGATTTTGGGAAATGCTGCAATTGTGACTGAGGAAAGTAAGAAGTGTGGTCCAGGACATGCCTCTGAAAATGAGATCTGTCCCGGGTATCCCGAGTCAGACACCCAGAAGTTGACTCACACATCCCCTCCAAAACTCCTGTAAAAAAGGTATTCTTGCTCCCTCTGTCCCCTCAGGACGTTAGCCTGAGTGCCTTATGCCATCTATTGGCCTAGACCAGCGACAGGCACTCGGACGAGAACTTTAATTCTGGGAAAGTGACTGTGTTAAAAGGAATCTGTCGGTAGATCTGTAAATTCCGCTAATGGAATCAATACACTGCCGCTGCTCAGATCTTGAGGTCTACCTTGCCCAGCAGACACATTGAGTTCAGCTCCCAGAATAACCAGCAGCTGTGCTTTGCATTAGGCAAACGAAAAATAGTACTGACACAGAGTGATCTCGCAGGCATGAAAATCCAGAAAATAAGCAGATAGCATTTTCACTGTCCTACAGATGAACATCGAAAAAGTCAATTATAAAAAGAGAAAGCGCCTTAAAAATCCACTTTGTTCTAAAATCACGTTAACTATCTCGAACTTTGTAAAGTCTACTTTAACTCTGACGCGCACAGTGAAGAAACTTCTTCCACATTTCCTAAGCCACAGAGGCTACTGTAGCCATTCACAGCTGCTTAAATCTAGTTTACTTTTTAACCCAAACGAGTTTCTAAAAGACAAGGCAGAGCTCTGCAATGCGAAAGAACTCAGAGGTATCGCTATTGATGCGCACAGGCCATCCGAGAGCAGCCCTGGAGAGCTCGGCAGGACGCGGCCCCTCGAAGGGCCAGAGCGGTGCCCGCGCCCCCGCTCCGGAGCCGCCTCCCTGCGGGCAGCGCGGAGCGGCCGCACGGCCCGAGCCGGACGCTTCAGGGCAAGACTTCGGCGGGACAGCGAAACCTACCGAGGCTCCCGTGCCCCACAGGGGGCATCCCGTGCACCCCTCTTCTTCTTCTCCTCCTCCTCCCCCGACTGTTTGCCCCGCAAAGCGCAAGGAGAAGACACCGCACCTCCGGCACCGTGCGGAGCCGCTCCGGACCCCGCGCAGCCGCTCCCCCGGGGCCGCCCCGCCGCGGGACGGGACCGCGCTGCCTACCTGGAGCCGCGGCGGCCCCGGCTGCCCCGCCGCGCTCCGCCCGGCTCCGCGGGGCCGCCCGAGGTGGGAGGGGAACGCAGGCGGCGGCAGGCGGGCTCAGGCGAGTCCCCTCCCCGGCCCCGGGCATCCCCCGGCCCCGCTGCCGTGCCTGCACACCCGGGGGTCCCGCAGCGCCCTCGGGGGGCCCCGCTCCGCTCCCCGTGGTTCCGCACCGTGCCGGAGCGGTGCCTCCGGGGGTCCCGGTCCGCTCGTGCCCAGGCGGTCGGTGTTCCCCAGAATCCCGCCCCACGCCCCGGGGATCCCGCTCCGTGGGTGTAGGGGGTCCCACCGCCAAGGTTCCCTCTTCTCTCCCGGAGCGTTCCCGCACTTTGCCCGTCGGTCCCGCACAGCACACCCGGCGTCCCGCCCCCCGCCCGGGAGGTCCCGCTCGGTTCCCTCGGGGAGTCCCGCACCCACCCGGATCCCGTGCCCGGAGCACGCGTGGGGACCCGGCTGCGCCGCTGCCTCGCCGAGCCACCTACCAGGCAGCCCAGGTAGCTCCCCGCTCTCCCGCGGCTCGGGGAGGCGCGGAGGGGGCGGCCCGTCCGGAGGGGCGATGCTGCCGAGGCGGAGCGGGCTGTGCCGGCCGCCTCCCGCCCGGGGCTGCGGCAGCGCCGCGGAGTGAGAGCCGCCCGTGCCGGCCCTGGGCTGCGGCTGGGGGCTCTCACCGCCCCGCTTCTGTGCGGCTGGCCGGGGGCTCTCACCGCCCCGCTTCTGTGCGGCTGGCCGGGGGCTCTCACCGCCCCGCTTCTGTGCGGCTGTGGGGCTCTCACCGCCCCGCTTCTGTGCGGCTGGCCGGGGGCTCTCACCGCCCCGCTTTTGTGCGGCTGGCCGGGGGCTCTCACCGCCCCGCTTTTGTGCGGCTGGCCGGGGGCTCTCACCGCCCCGCTTTTGTGCGGCCGGGGGCTCTCACCGCCCCGCTTTTGTGCGGCTGGGGGACCGCGCTGCGCTGTCAGCGCCAAGGACTGACCTGCCATCGATTCCCAGCGCCGTCTGCTGAAGTGGCACATACGCGGCTTGATTAGCTGGCGGTACAGCCTGAGATGCGGAGTGTCCCCCGCTCGCTGCAGAGGGAAGTAATTTGTTTTCCGTGTTATGTCCCAGAGTAGCTGTCTGCTTGTGTCAGGGCTCAGTTCTACCCGAGTTAAAGTCAGAGGGCAATGGGAAGCCAGGCCAGCTCCCGGTGTAACTCGAAAGCACAGCTGCGACAGCGTTCCACGATTAAACATTTTGTGCGTTTCAGCGGTTGCGTTTTGAAAATTGACGAGAATGAACGGAGAGGTTTATTCCTTCGTTACAAATTTTGACACAATAGAAAGTATTTTCTGCACTTCTGCCAAACTTTTCAAAACTTTTCACTAAGAAAAAGTACTCTAAAACATCATCACCATCATCACCATCATCATCACTAACTGCAGGATTAGGGGAAAAAATATGTTTCATATTTTTTTCTGACAATTATTTTCATAATCAATTTTACCTTGAAAAAAATCTTGCACAAATATTGCAAAAAATTCTCCTCTGTTTTGGGGGGAGCTTTATTTGTAGTGGGTGTTTTTAGAATTCATTACATATTTTAAGAAGAATTCAACAACATACTTTTTTAGAGGCAACACAAATACTTACTATGCTGCTTTGTTCTTGTTGTGGTAATTATTTTTTTAGTCTTATAAGAGTCCTCAGTTGTGAAGACTGAGGGGGAGGGAGGATCTTAAGAGAATATATTTCTCTCTGATTGTGTTTGCTGTTATTCCCATAAGATACTATTGCTGTGCAGAGAGGACTCATTTTATTACGTGTTCTGGTGTATAATAGCATTAATAAATTAAATTTATATCACATTTCTCTTTCATTAATCACAGAAGTTTTAATCACTGCAGAATATGTCTAGTCCAGATATTACATCAACCCTTCAATGTTGTGCACAGCAATATGCATTTATGCTACACATCTCTTTCAAGAGCCATAATTAACCAGGAGTACAGAATGACATTTAGTTGCTGAAAGTTTGTGAGAAAGCCATGCCCTGAGTGCAGAGTTCCTCAGAACTGTTCAAATACAAGAATGTGAACAGAATACTTCCTGGAGACGAATGAGGTCATCTTAGTGGGTCATTTGGAGATTTCAGCATAAAATTTGAAAGATCCTGCAGAAATATTGTTACTGACTTTTGGAAATGATACTGCAGCACAGCAGCCCATCAGATGGTTACACAACCTCAAATCATCACAAGCAAGAATGTGAGATGCCGAAAATTGCCCAGGAAGGTGAGCTGCAGCAGCAAGGACACACGTGTTTGTAACACTCAGTGACATCTGTAGTGGCAGAGGGGGAAATGGTAGGCTTATTGCCTGTGTCAACACGCCTGGTGACACTGGTGACTCTGTCCTCAGTGCCTGCTGTGGGCACTGGATGTGTCCCATGGTGCTGCTCTGCCTGGTAGGGAGGGCAGAAGCATGCTGTCTTGGCTGCTCATCAAGCCTGTTGAGCTGCAATCTGCATTATCATAACTTAGAGCTCCTTGCATCAGCATGATCCTGCATTGCTCTTTTCTAAACAACAGACCCAGTCCCCTGAGGGCAGCACATTTAGAAAAGCCAGTTTTCTTCCCAGTGTTCTGCAGACCCAGGCATCTTCTCTATTTTATCTACATCAAGAAATACCACGAGACACAGGAATTGCATTTATTTTTGTATTTGATGTATAATGGTTTCTTTTCACATAAGCAGTGTCTGAGCACTGAGATGTCAGAAGAAACATCTTACCTTTCAAAGCACTTTTTCACGTGCTTCCTCTGAAACACAGCAACTCCCCTGAGCTGTGATCATGCTTTTACATGGAGAGCTGACTTGTGGTTTTTTGGCAACTTAATGTGCCCTAGAATTTGCTTGACTCAGTCATCTGGAAAAGGAGAGAGGTCATTTCTATCTTCCTGATGCAGAAAAACTTATTGGCATCCGTTTATGGTGGGCATCAGCCTAGTTCCTGGCAGTGAGAAAAAGAGTTGAAAGGAAATCTCAGCTACAACACCATCATCTTCATTGCCCTGCAGTGGTTTATAATATTGCAAAATGGTGTTAACTGTTGCTCTCCAGCTTAAAAGGATTGTGAGAAAAAGGCTGTTAGGGAAAGTGGCATATTTAAGGCTGGCTCGTAGGATCTTGTGCTCTAGCCAAGGGTCAACCAGAAATATTATTCAGGAACAAATAATTACAAAATGTCCAGATTAGTCTTTAAAAATATTAACTCCTTCAAAGTTGCTGGTAATAAGTTAACTCAAGACAAAACTGTGGTTTTAAATTCCTTTTAAGATAAGAAGATTTTTACCACTGGAGTGAATGGAGTGAGGAGTGAACATATGGCTACATCGGAAGGGATTGTGACCCCCCCCATAAAACAGCTCACATCCTTTTTATGTCTCTTTAAAGCACGCAGTGGGCCTATCCAGAGTCAAGCCGCCACTGGCTAATCTAAACTGGAAGCAGCAATGCCCTGCCTGAGCACTGTTGTGCATGTGTTTGTTGTGTTTGTGTAACATTTCCATCTCTAGGGACTGGCCATTATCCCTGCTATTTGTTTTCTTCCCTGAATTGCCTTCATCCAACCAAATTCTGTCAGCAGTTACACCGGGGGACCCTATTAAAGACAAATGGACTCAATGTTCTTCCTGAAGAAATGCTCATAATTTAAGCTGTACAGCTGTGGGACAAATTTAGAGTAACTCTGCCTCAGGTACTTTCTTGGGGAAAAAGGATAAAAAAGGTGATTAGAATGACAACGCTCCTGTCAGTGAGAGCTGAATCTGCTCTTCTCTGCATGCTGCAATGCCACCCATTCCAACCTGCAGAGGACACATGGGACAGGGACTGCAGCACCACTTACAGCCCCTGCAGTGCTTGCTGGTGACCATCCACAGCCTCCACAGCAGCCAGCACAGGGGTTTCCACTTACTGCACAAAACCAGATACGAATCACAGCTGTTCACACTCCAGGTGACTTACACGTTCCTCAGTGCAGGACTCTGGGTTTCATTTGGACACTGGCTGGATGAAAACTGTCTCGTTCAATCAAGTTTAACATGGGATTTGCACTACCTCCAAAAGCTCAGTCCTGCCTCTCATACAAATCAGAGGAACTACTGTTGCAGTATTGTTTTTGCATTGTCACAGGTGAGAGGTAAACTGAGCCCTCTTGTACTTGCTTTTGTATTCCAGACCTGGGAACTGTCTTATGCTCTTTTGATTTAAGAAAGTTAACAGGAATTTTCAATTCTTTTTATTCAGTTCAAGAAGACAAACTTTATCTGTGAATGGCAGGGCCTCTATCTCTCTTAATTATTCTGAGAAAATAACTTCATATAATGCAAGCCAGTGCCTTCAATTCACTAAATAGAATATTTCTAATAATAAAAAAATTATTACCAGAAGAAAGTAAAAGGTTTTTAAATGGTTTGTGAGGCAGCATGATCCAGTAACTTGAGGAAACACTCTGCATCTGCTGCAGAGCCAGGAACAGAACTAAGAGCTCTGCAGGGTTTTTTTACTATTTTTTAATGCTGAAATTGGTAGTAAAGTATGAGTAGTCAGAGAAGAACACTGCATTTGAATTTAAAAGTATCTGCAAACGTTGCTAGGAATATGTGAACCATAACAGAACTTCAATTAAGCAGAAGGTAAGAAATTTATCAGTGTCAGCTACCTGGTTACCAGGCTATTGACACAGTTCTTAGAAAGATAAGTCAAATGTACATATGCATTAGCCATACTGCATTTCTGAAAATGATGTGTCCCATTAATTATGAAAACATATTAACACAGAATCTTGTTTAACAGAAGATGGACAGTAAATTACTGAATCACTACTCAGCAAAGTAGGTAGGAAATTCCTGGTACATTTTCTAATTCAAAGCAATCTCATATTACAATGTGACCTGTAGCAGGATGTGTCTAAAATATTGTGAGCACAATATATAAAGGACAACTCCTGTGGAAATGTTGAATGCAGCAGCTGTCATTACACAGGCTACCAATACAGTAATTACACTTGGATGTGTAACCTGCCTTGCCTGTCACAGCTGAATTCTTGTTTACAACAAATACACTGGGGTTTACAAAACTGTGCCTTTTTAAAAAGTTATGGGAAAACATAGTTCCTAAGGTAAAAGAAGACCAGATCTTTCAATGGGAAAAGGATGTCTATAAAGAGTGGTGAAAATAGCTTGTATGTAACCTCTCAATTTCTGCTACGAGTTTATGGCAGGGGAAGGAGTGGGTGTGCATGATTAGGAAGCTGCTGCAGAAGGTGGGGCCTTCTTTGTCAACCTTTTTTCTCTTTATTTTGTCTTTTCTCCTCTGCTGTCTTTCTTCTCCATTTTCAACTTCATTACTATTCAGTATTACTAAGGTAGTCCCTTAGGAACCTCAGTCCAGGTACATAATTCTATTTGGATAGTTGGGATACAGTCAAGTACAAAAGAAGAAATTCTGAAGATTGAATAAGACAGGGCTATAGAAGAAACTGAAGATCAGGTTTTGGAAGGCAAGATAATACTAAAATGAGTAGGGCAATATTAAAGTTATAGCAGTGTTTAAATTTTCCTTAATTCTTTTCTTTTATGTCTCTTCAAATCTATAATACTTTTTCTTCTAGTTTTTTTTTTTTTTTCCATTCCTTTTGAGGATTTTTCATTAATTTGCATTTATGTTCAGCTCTGAAGTCCTTGAGATGTCCATTTCTCCAACTTTCTGTCACCACCTATGTGGGTGAAAAATAGGTTTGCAAAGATTTTCTTCAGAGAAAAATGGGCCAGGAATCAATATTGCTATACTGGCATAGTAAGGGTATTTACATCTGAAAGCATTCTACCTTGCTCTTCTTATGAATAATGAAAGAAATCATGGCATTCTTGTGGGGCTGGGCTAGCCAAAAAATATCTTTGGAGAATGTGAAGGGACTACTACATTTTCATTTCCATCCTTTGTTCACTTATTGTGTTCTAGAGGGAAAAAAAAAAAAAATAGAGCACTAAAAGGTAAGAATTTTGTCCTCATTTTGGAAAGTTTATATTCTGAAGAATCTATGGATGCAGACCATTAACACCACTACTATAGAAGTTCCAAAGAGGTTTGATACAGAATTCTTTCAGTTCTAGAGACAATGCATTTTAGTAAAATGATAAGAAGTTGACCTATTTGCATCCCTTCAAAATCTAGATCTTCAGCCTAACATAAACAGGACCTTGTTTTCACAAGTGGTTTGATGTATTCTATGTATCTCAAACATGCACCTGATAAGAAGAATTGTTTTTTAGGGGAATGCTCATCTTCATGTAATTGAGTACAGGACAAGCTTAAGCGTAATGGCTTGGGCAAGAAACCTGAAATCAAAGGATTAAAAGTGATGTAAAGGGACTCACGTTCTATGTGATTAAAGAACAGGGAAATCTATTTCTGGTTAAGACAAAAAAGTACATGACTTCTTTTTCTTTTTTTTTTTTTTGTGATAAAGCAGTTGCACATTCTCCACAAAAGGCAGCATCAACAAAATGACTGCACAGCTCACTGCAGATGAGACAGTAACATGTTCTTGCTGACAAAAGAAGAAACACTGGCATTCAAGAAAGAATGCTTGTTCTGCCCTCAAAAGTATTGGCAACCACCCTCATCACCGTATCTCCAAACAGGGTAAAAATGTAGATATTGAGTGGAGAAAGTGGATTAAATGGGGTGTCTTACTCTGCTTTGCCAAAGTCTTCTTTGGCTGCTATCTAATTTTCCATCAAACAGCAATATAATCTGTTGCATTATGCTTTACAGTCTCGCCAGAAATCTCCCTGAACCCAAGACATTAACATCTCTGGAATCCCAGCTTTAAACTCCTGTCAGGTCGAATTCCCAGCGAAGAATGACTAAGCAGGATGCAGGGTGGTGGTGGTCAAAAGTGCTTATGATTGGCTTACATTCCATAGTGCACATGATTTTTTGTGGGGCCTCTCTGTCCTTTTTTCAATTTTCAAGCAGCATTTCATTTGGCTTTATTAGCAGGGCATATAGCATAATACAGTTTTGTGCTGCTTGAAGGTGGGAGCTATTTCACACCCAGCAGTTCAAATGCAGTGAGGGGAAAGGCCTTTTAGGAAACCCATCTGCTGAGAGTTTAAACTTGAAAGAGTAGAGAAAGATGTCATTAGGGCAACTGGTCACCACATGGCTATGAGCCATGAGCAGAACATGACCTTGGGTAAAAACCCCAAAGTATCTTCAGCAGAGATAAACTTTCCTATCATTATGCACTCTGCTGACAAAACCTCATCTGTGTTCTAGTCATCTGTATGACAAGCACGCTACTAGAATGTTCAGATGAATGGAGAACCAAATGTAAAATAGGATGAGAAAAATTAGGGTGCTTTAGTCTACAGAATAAAGAGTAGCAGTATGAGTTCTCCTTTTGAAAATTAGACAAAAATCAGGAGGTGAATAAGACTAAATTGGACTCACAAGCTGTATTGGTACAAGAATAAATCAATAAAAACTGCTCAAGAACCCAGTCTAGATAAAAATGAGAACATTTCCAAATGCCAGTGAAGTAAAGGTGGAACATTCTTTCATTAGAGGGTTTGGGGAAGGAAAAAAAGGTAATGGTTTTTTGAGTGGATTTTTTAAACCTGGTGAAAATTGTTGTCTAGAGGATTTCCTACAATATTGGGGTACTAAGTACAGGGATTTATGGACTCATAAACTTCTGAGGTTTTTAAGGATACCACTGCAAGCAAATGTAGAAAACCTCCAGTTTAAAGTAGCACCATTTAACATTTGCACAAAGGAAGCTGTGATTTGTCAACATGATCAAAAGTGCTTTTAATGCTATATCCAATTTCTTATCCTGGTTAAAATCAGGTACTTTAAGAACTGCTTCCTTCAGCAACAAACATCTATTTATATGCCCAGTTTGAGTGTGAAAGCACTAGATAAACATAGATGCAAACAATGCATCTGATGAGATTGGTCTTACCAAAGTCAAAACAGGCAGGCCAGCAATAAATCAGCTATGGAGCAACCTGATTCCTTAATGGAAAGATAGATGAATCCCACAGTGAGCTTAGGTTTAATGGCACTGTAGCACCCTCCTGTATAAATGCAATAAATAGTACAGAACTCAGTAAAATATTTATCTGGATGAATTACGGAGGTTCTAACACAGTATCAAAACATGAGCTTTCATACCCTACAAGAGGGTGAAAAATATCTGGATGATCCCTATAGCACTTAGATGTTTCCATGTGTCTGAGTTAAAGTAGTTGCAGCAGAATCTGTTATTTTATTAATACTTACTTGAACACCAGCCACTGCTCATTGACTGCATGAGGCTAAAAAAAAAACCAAACACTTATCACCTTAAGGGGATGAAGATACTCAAAGCACATTGAAAGAAAGTAAACATCAGTGTTGCTTCCCAATGCTGAGCTATAAAGAGACAGCAAAGGAGTTTAAAGCAAATTGCTTTCCAAACAAAGGATTCAGTTGCTACACACAAAAGCTCTAAAATCTGGGACATCATCTGGATTAACATGCAATATTATCAGGCTGATGGATAGTTTTGAAAGCTCCATCCTTACTGATACTGATGTCAGAGTGCTGCTCTTTAACCAGAGTACTGTATGGGGATCCCTTCACCTTACATAAAATTAACTCATATCAATAACTCTAACATGATTTTTTTTCATTGTAGTAGTCTTGCCTCTAATATGTATAAAATCTAGAATAGCATATGTTGTTTAGGGCATGGCAATGGCACCATAGAAACATCAAGGCAGTGCTCCCCAGCTGGAGCCCTCCCTGGGCTCCCAGGTACCAGGGCATTGCTGCTCTTTCAGCGCTGCTCTACTGGGCAGGCTGGAACTCCAGTGGGAACTTGATCTGCAGGGACTGTGAATGAATGAATGAGTCCATGATGGAGCAGAAATACACCTGCAGTCTGTGGAGAGTCCCCCAGGAGAGCAGGGAGATGCCTGAAGGAGACTGTGACACTCAAAGGATGAGATGGGGGTGCATAAGGAGGTTTTATTGAACAGTGTGGGACCTGGGCATGATGCAAATGGTATGGAATAAGAGGTGGAATGTGCTGGTTTGGGCTGGAGTAAAGTTAATTTTCTTCACAGTGTCTGGTATGGGGCTATGTTTTGGATTCATGCTGAACACAGGGTTGATAATATAAAGATATTGTTTTTGCTGAGCAGGACTTGTACAGACCCAAGGCCTTCTTGTACTGCCATGCTACCAAGGGAGTGATGGGTACATGGGAGGGTGGGAGGAGACATAGCCAGGACAGGTGACCCAAAATGACAAAGGGATATTCCAGTCCATATGGCATCATGTTCAGTATATAAAGTGGGGAAGGAGGAAAGGGAAAGATCTTTGGAGTGATGGAGTTTGTATTCCCAAGTCACTATTACCTTGATGGGGCCTTGCTCTCCTGGAGATGGCCGAACACTTGCTCAACCATAGGAAGTAGTGAATTAATTCCTTGCTTTGCTTTGTTTGTGGATGTGGCTTTTGCTTTCCCTATTAAAGTGGTTTTATCTCAATCCAGTTTTCCAGTGTTTAGCCTTCTGATTCTCTCCCTAATCTCACTGATGGGGGAGTGAGCAAGCAGCTGCAGGGGGCTTGGCTGCTGGCTGGGGTGAAACCACAGCTGGGCTATTGCATGAACAACCTCCTGTTTCATTTGTTCAAGAGCTTGTTGTTGTTGTTGTTGTTCAGGACCCCACTTAAAATTTTTCTCCCATTCCACATGATAGAGCAGGTTTACAATCTGACTCTGGGATATGCATCTTCCAAAAATCCTCAGTGCCTAGGACAGCTTGTGTTTCCTGTTTGCTGGTTGGTGAGGACATAGCTGCTATTTCATTGACCATGTCCTTTGGAATCTGGTGACATCCATCTTGCCATTTTACTCCTAAAAACTGAATCTCCTGTGGAGGTCCCTTGCCCTTACTTTGCTTTATGGCAACACCAGCCTTCAGGAGACTCTGGATTACCTTCTCCCCTTTCTCAAAAATTTCTTTCGTAGTGCTTCCCTATATGATGGTGTCTTTAATTCACTGCAAGTGTTCTGGAGCCTCCCCCTTTCCCTGCAGTCTGACACAACTGCAGCCATTCTAGCCCAGCTGCTCCCTCCACCTCAGAACTGGCGTTACCCCACAGCTTCCCTGACCACATTTGCTCAACCAGAAGGAACCCCTTCTCCCAGGAAGGGACTCCCTTTCCCTGCTCCCAGCAACAATGTGAGATGGTGTAGAATAACCTCCAGGTCCTGGCCATGCTCCCTCCTGGCTATTGTAAAAATTAGATCTGTCATGGCCACAGCCAGAACACTGCCAAACTTCCATGGAATTCTGCAGTGATTGGTGTTGGCATTCTGTCACCAGCTACCATGGCACCCTGTGGGAGCTGTGGTTCACTTGCTAAATATCTTCAGTTCCTTTCCATGGAGAGGAGTCTCTTGCCATGCAACAACTTCCAGGATGCAGGACAGACTGTTACCCAGCGAGACACAAGAGTGCATTGCAGCTGGGGAAGTCTGGCAAGGGAATTCAGCCTGCTATGAAGAGATGTGAGATCACAGAATCACAGAATCACAGAATCATTTATTGGAAAAGACCTTTACGATCAGCAAGTCCAATCCTAAAGACATTTAGTCTATAATCTCCTAATGATAACCAGAAACTCAAGAGATTTTGGCCCAACATCAAAGCAACCTGAAGAAAAAACTCTAGATTCTTCTAGATTTAATTTCTTCTGAATTCTTTTTCTCTCCAGACTGAAGTTCAGTTATTTTGACCTTTCTCTTCTGCTAAGTATTTCATTATTTCTGCTCTCTATCTCTATTTTGGAGTAAAACAAATGTCAAACTTATTACCAGGACAAAATGCCATTTTTTGACTGAAACTAATGAATGTTCAATGACATTTATTGTGGAATCAATTGTGTAGAGGAAACACAGAACAGATGTGACCAGTTTCTTATTAGGCCGCAAACTTTTTCCTGTAAAATACATAATCTAGAGCAAATTTCCTTATATTCATTGAAATACAGTGTAAATCTAGATTGACTTAATTTAAAATAATGGTGTTGCTGTAGATCACAAATGATCTTCCATTCTTACCTGGCCATTTTGGTGCACGTATTCTGTTGTGTAAGAGAAGTTCACAAACTCTTTTTATATCTTGCTTAACAGTACTATGAACCATTATTACGCCTATCTTATAAACAGGGAATGTAGATACTGGTGTCTAATGAGACTTTCAAGATCACTTTGAAAATCTGAAACAGAATGCCCAAATCTCAGGATAACATTCTAGTTCAGTGCAATGATTCCTGGTTTGTCTTATTGCTCAAGATGAAGAGGGGAAACAAATGGAAGAAGGGTTTGGAAGACCCAACAAGCTTTTGATTAGCACATTCTTTCCCACATTCTGTGGAGTTCAGTTGGAGATTAAGACCATTTTGCCATTGTGGCCTTCATTCATAGGAAAGTCTCCATATATGAGACTGGTTCCTTACGTTGTCCATTGGATAAAACAGAGATATTCCCAGACCTTATCCATGTTTTTCATGGTCCTGCATAAAGGTCATTGGCTTTTATTATTAGAGTCTCTTTCCACAGAAGAAGCAAATCTGGAAAAAAGACAGAATTGTTTCCTGACCATCAGGAGAAAATGCTATGACACCTTTAACTTAACCCTGAACAGCTGCCAGCTCCAGGGACAGGAGATGCATCATCTGAATTTAGATTTCTGTTCTCCCCACAAGCAATATGAAGCTCTATAAGTACTGTGATACAGATAAACACTGATTAAACTGAGGACAGTAATTAAAATTTTCAAAAGAAATCAATCATTAAACCTAAGTTTTTCACTGATTACAGTGTGCTAGGAACACATCCTCTAAACTTTGGGACCCCAATCCGAAACTCACCAAAATCAAAGAGGATCAGACTGTTTTTCATTCAAGACTGTAGCATTAAACATAAGACTTCAATAAATAAGCATAAAAGTGTATTTAAATAAATTACAGTTAGACTTACAAGTTAAATTTTATTAAGACATTCTGGGAGGATTACTCTTCACTTGCTTATGTATTGTTTCATTTAAACTGCTAAGAAGAAATTGAATTACTGGAACAGATGGATCAAATCTGTTTATTTGCAGGTGACTACACACTATTTTCACTTGCTATCTCTGTTGCTACAAAGTCTAATTAGTACTGGTGTATGGTTGCACACCAGAGAAAATTTTCTACTTTCTTACACCAAAGACTTACTAGACAAGTAAAAGATATTCCAAGGTCTCCAAGACTCTACATAAATAAAGACAAGTTTGCAAATCAGTGAAGTATGAGTATAAATACAGAGAAGTATTGACAGTCATCAAGGAAAAGAAATCTGTCTGAAGAGGAGGAGGATTGAAGATGAGCTAAAAATACTAAAAGATTCTCTCTGTGTGACCGATCTGTATGACAGGAGCTACTTTATGTGTCCATTACTTTGAAGGATTTAAATGTGCAATAGCATCTTTAAATATAGACAAAGAGAGAGAATGGGAGGGAAAAGCAAAATGTGTTTGTCTATATTTGAAATAGAACTAGATCATAGATTGTATTTTCAATTTAAGAACGAGTCATTCTTTCCTTGTTTATTACAGTCATCAAGTAACCACATATAACTACATATAGACAAAGAGAGGGCTGTATGGGGGCAGCAATTATTAATGGACATTACTGAATGATAAATAAAGAGCCAGCTCAGAACTGGTATTCATTGCACACAGATGTCTGGACCATGGGCAGATGTCTTAAATCGTCTACACAAAGCGCTTTTGTGCTATCACAGTAATCTAAATTGCTTTGCATTTGGTTCCAGGCATTTCCACACACGGCTCTCCACCATGCATAAATTCCTGTTTTCAAATCCCATCTAGGCTTCGAGGGCCAAATTACTTCCTAGTGTAATTCTCTGGCTTAATTTGCCTCGCTTTTATTGATGCAGACAAACGTTGAGACTGGTGTTCTCGCTTATGGGAAACCTTGTACATAACACCTTAGGTTATGGTTATGCTGGTTCTGGGGAGGTGTCCTGGGGTGACTTTATGATGTTTGTATCCCCAGTCATCTGTTCTGTTTATGCTGGATATTGAGTTCTGCACCTTTCAGACTGGTTCTGAGAGCGAAGGGGGACAAAAGAAGCCTCAGTTTGTTTTCAGATACTGCACTTGCATCCTTCTCCTGGACTGTGTTGTCTGCAGCACAGACAGACAGCAGGACAGAGCTCTTCTTTGCTTTTAGTTAGATTTTAGCTATCTGAGGCAGAGAAATTCCCCAGACGGTGTGTTTTCTTTTTCTTGGAGCTGATGGGCTCTCCTCTGGACTGAAAACCCAGCCAAACCTCGGGAGCTCACGCCTGTGGCCCACTGAGGCCTGGCCCTCGGCACTTTGCAGCACCTGAGAGACTGATAAGGGACTGAGCAAGCCAAGCTACACCCCATGAAAAGGACATTCTGAATTTGCCATCTCTTCAGAAAGCGAGAGGTTTTATAATTTAATATTATTCATTCCTTATGCTTATGAATACTTCGCTTGTTAAATAAAGTTTTTTCCACTTTTCTCCAAGGAAATCTTTTTCCTGAACCAGTTGGGAGAGGGACTGCTTGTACCTGCTTTCTAGACAGACTCCTTTTGGAGCTTTCCTCCCAGAATTTGCCCTAAACCAGGACAGGAGGGCATCCACTGCTCCATGTTGAAGCAGATGAAAGCATGAGCAGGAAGGAGGAGGGGTGGTGCCATGGCTTCATTCATGCTCTGTGTGAACTATATCATCGTGACCAACTCTTGAGGGGAAGCTTGCTTCAAAGGACCTGCTGTTCCCTGATCAGAGAAGAAAGGACTGCCGTAGCCTGCCTTCCTAAAGCTTTAACTCAGGACCTCTGTCCTTTTAAATGCTGTCAGTCATCATCCTACTGCCCTGGACTACAGGGGAGCTCTAAGAAAACCACTCATAATTCTGAGACAGGCACTTTCCTGACTCTCTGAGGTCTTAGAACTACTGCACTCCCAGAGCACAACTGTGCTTCACTGCAAATCAAGTCAGTGATGATTTAGGAAATAATTTGTATCCTCAGAGGAGGCATATCTTGCAGCAGAGACAGCCCAGCATAAGTTGCTGAGTTTTAGTTAATGGCCTCATTCTATCTAATGTGTCTGCTCTTGCAGATATCACTTACAGATGAACTGTGTGTTTTCTGTCTCCCCATTTTTTTTTACATGGAAAATATTTGAATTAGGCTAGCCCATAAACACACTGGCTAGGAACAAATTAATGGGAGGAGGAGTTAACAGAGAGAGACCGATGGAGTATTAGTTTGAATATATTATTTTGCATTGCAACTCTATGAAGAAAATGATGCATTTCCTGGGGGGCATTTTACAAGGGTCACTTTATAAGGGTGAGATTGCAAAATTTCTCTCACTTTTACTATTTCTATTAGCACAGAATTATCTTTGATGTTAATTTAGTAGGCATGCAGTCAGAATAGATTTCAAGGTATATTTAACAGAAATATTAGATTATATGGACTGCCTTTTTTTCTTCTTGCTCACCTGCTTGCTGTGGGAGAGCTGTCAGTTATCAGCTGAAAGTCTGGTAATATTAAGATACCCTGTACACAGTTGTTAGCACTGAGAGTGTGCATAACACCACATCCTTTCTTCCTCTTCTTGTCCTGATACAGATTGAAAGGCCAAAATTAATTCCTTTTATGTTATACTGGACATTTTGACCATACAGTTTGAGTAAAGCCTTTTAGATTTCACTTAATCTTTAGCAATTAAAACTGTGACAGACAAGACTACTTTCTTTCTTCCAAAATTCAGAAACATAAAAGTGTACAGAAATTAATCTACAGTTGGTGGGTAAAAAAAAAGAAAATAAGGAAACAAAGAGTGACTGAGAGTGATTCTGTGAGTAAACTATCTGGGTGATGTTTACCTCTATGATAAGGCTGTGCTGTAGCAGACCTACTGCAACACTTCCATTCCAGCAAATGGTTGTTAATTATTGTGATATTGTTTAAACTGCAAGGAGTGAATAAGACACCTCTAGAGTGTCATTTTGCCCTGTAAGTTCAGCCTACATGTGAGTATTGGCAGATTGAAAAATTAAGGGACACATGGATGGAATCTGTTTGGGATGGAAAAGCAGAAGCAACCTTGACACTGCTCTGAGCCAAAAACTTGTGATGTGCTTGTCAACAGTGCAGACCTTCAAATGGCCAGTGTTTGCATGAACTAGATGAAATCTCAGGCAGTTCCTTCGTGGTACCTAAAACCAAGTTCAGGAAAAATGCAATAACCCTTTTGTAATATTGTAAAAACACAGTGCACGGTGAAATAAATCCATAACACAAATGGTTTCAGCTTTATAATGAATAATGATAATGAATAATGAATAATAATAATAATGAATAAGGTCATACTATCCATATAGTATCCATATATATAGTACTTAAGTACTATCCAGTACTTAAGCCCTGTCTGCCTGATTATGGTTTTATTTATTATTAGAAATTATTTATATAATATCCTTGGTGGATAGTGCTTCTCAGGGAAACTCCTTCTAAAGTTAAAAGTCTATCACATCGGGAATTTGCTACACAAACCAGAAGGAAAGAACTGCAACACAAACCAGTTGGGAGTAACACTTATTTCTGGAATAAAATCTAACATTTTGGAGCATGGCAAACTTTAGGTTTCACATTCAATTAATTATTTTATACTCTTGAAGATGTGGTAGGGGTTCAGTGAGGTTACCCATGACAGCAGCACAAGTACGGGCCAGTTTAAAGCGATCCTGTGCAATCTTTGGTGGGTTCAAGAGCGAGCCCTGCCCAGCGCCCGCTGCCCGGCTGCGCTCCCGGGAAGGTGCCGGGAGCAGCTGGGCGATCCTCCGGCTCCCTCTCCAGGACATCGGGCTTAATTACAAATAAACCCTCCAGCTCTGCGGCTCATGCAGCCTTCTCATGGGCAAAGGGAGGAGCAAAGCACGAATGTCACACGCATAAGCCGAGTACCCCCAGTATAAGGTTGATTTCGATGTGAAGCGCAGTGAGAGGGGGATGCAGGCAATTCTGAGCAGTCCTTAGGAAACGCTGCCAAGCACGGGTAGTGCTCACTTACAGACAATGTGAACAGACACCACAATAACCCCTCTGCTCACTGGGTGACCTGGCCACGCTCTGAGCATCAGAGCTCAGCTCAGCTCAGCATCCCCAGGAGCATCCCGCTCCCACACATCACTCACCTGGTCCCAGCAGGTCACCAGAGTGCCCTCCGGCTCTCAGTGGGAAACTGTCACTGACACGGACTCAGGGCTCAAGGTGTAACTTCTCTGCCTTCAGAATGCAGCAAAGGCAGGGTCTTTTTCTCAGATCTGTTTGTGGTCAGATTCACTTCTCCATTGGGTTAATTTACTCCAAATTTGAGGATAATTTCTGCTCTAGGTTTTCTACACATCCCCCAATAAGACAGTTCATAGTTTGTGACAACCATCAGTCTCTAGCTATGTTCCCTTTTAGTCTTGGTTTTGACCTCTTATTTTAAAGGTCAGCAGTTCCTTCCTATTTGTTAACCCAATTGCCTTAAAAGTGCTCCAGTAAACTCCAGTTATACATTTGCTTCTGGCAGACTTCAGCTGTCAGGGAAGGCTATGCAAAACCCTCCACAGAGGAGGCAGGGTGAATTGGCTCTGGGTAGCAAGATTTTCATAGCAGGGGGACTAAAGGGGTGACTTCTGTGCAAAGTTGCCAGAAGCTTCCCTCATGTCCAACATCCAATACCAGCCAGCTCCAGGACACACATGCTGCTGGCCAAAGCATCATCAGGGATGGTGACAGCATCTCTAGGATAACAGGGTTAGGAAGGGGGGGAAAAGCCCTATGCTACTGCAGCCGGGATAGAGGAGTAAGAATATGTGAAAGCAACAACCCTGCACACCTCCAAGTGCCAGAGGAGAGATTCCCCTGCAGCCTCTGGTGCACCTCCTGGTGAGGCAGCTGTGCCCCTGGAGGTCCTTGGGACCACAGAGATCCACCAGCAGGAGGATCCCATGCCTCAGCTGGTGGGTGCCTGAAGGGGGCTGTGACCCTGTGGGAAGCCTCCCCTGGAACAGGCTCCTGGCAGGACCTGTGGCCTATGGAGAGAGGAGCCACACTGGAACAGGTTTGCAGGAAGGACTTGTGTCACTGTCTCTTCCTGAAGGACTGCATCCCATGGGAGGGATCACACTGAAGCTGTTTGTGAAGAGCTGCAGCCTATAGGAAGGACTCACATTGGAAAAGTTCACGTAGGACAGTTTTCTATAGGAGAGACACTGGAGCAGGGGAAGATTGTGAGGAGTCCTCTCCTGATGAGGAAGGAGTAGCCACAGCCAATATTCTCTGTTGTCTTGTGCTGCTGGTGGGGACGAGGGAGAAAAATTGGAAGTGGAGTGCAGGAAGAAGGAATGGGTAGGGGGAAAGTACTTTTAAGATCTAGTTTTTATTTTTCATTATCCTACATTGATTTGATTGGCAGTAAATTAGACTAATTTCCCCAAGTCGAGTTTTTTTCCCATGATAGTCACCAGTGACTGATCTCTCCTTGTCCTTATCTCAGCCCACGAGCCTTTCCTTACATTTTGTCTCCCCTGTCTAGCTGAGGAGAGCACTTGGTATCCAGCCAGGGTCAACACACCACACAAAGCTGCAAAACAATGGATTACCTCATCAGAACAGCACCAATTTCACAGAATACTCTGAGTTGGAAGGGATCCACAAGGATCATAAAGTCCAGCTGTTGGGTGAATGGCCCATTGAGGGATCAAACCCACAGCTCTGGCATTAGCAACATACTCTAATCAAATGAGTCTTGAGAATCTGATAGTTAGGAGCTGACAGATGTAAAAATAGAAAGACTTAGGAACCAAGTAGGAGCAGATTTAATCAGTAAAGCAAATAATCAGGTGATATGAATTACTAGTTCGTAATTAGAATGAGAATCAGCTGAAAAAGTGTCTCATCAATATAAATGTGGCAGCCTTTCTATTTAACCCAAGACTAAAAAGCCAGAAAGGCTTTTATTTCCATGTGAAACTGAGAAAGGAAGGTGGTGTGGTTTTGTTTTTTCTTTATGCTATAAAGGAAAAGGCACCACATTTAGAGGCTGAACAAATGAACAATGAAGCTGAGTTTGGTGCAGAGGTAAGAGTTCTATGGCCACTAAACAGGAATGGCCTTACTTAAGGCATTAAATGTATTGACTTTTCTGGTTTACCTTCTCTAATTTTCTAGTAGTGACTAAGGAAAATCCATTTTTCCAATTGCCTGGTCTAGAACTGTTGCTCTAAATTTAAGGCTAGTTTAATATTCTGAGGAGAACTTTCTGAGCAACTTGTTATAGCTGAAAGTGCTGCTAATCTCTGTCTTCTCTTACAGGTTGTTACTAATAGAGATATTTTTCTCTGCGGTATGGACTCAAGAGACACCAGGTAATGCTGCTATAAATTGATTTCACAGCAGTTTACAGATTTTTCTATAGGTGATATCTAGGCATATGTGTGTGTTTTAAAAGAGTCTGAAGCTCTTGTAGCGGCCTTGCTTTCACAGTCTTCTGAGAAACTTTAAATATCCAAGGATTTGCTGGACACTACACTCCTTTGTTTTATGTGCCACTATATTAGACAAATGTTTCTACCTTTCCTCACTCTGGTAGCAAGTACTGATGAATTAATAAGGACTTTATTCTTATTTTCTTGAGTGTAGTTGTTGTTAGTCACTCTACAATATGTAAGGTATTTTATTGTAGCTTAACCCAGCTAAACACCAGATAGCTGTTTGCTTATTCCTCATCTCCTCCCACCCCAGTCAAATGGGGAGGTAACTCAGGAAAAGCCTTGTGGACTGAGAACAATATTTTAATAATTAGAAGCCAGTAAAATATGACAATACTAATTATAATAATAGAATTATTTTTTAAAGTTATAACAACTAAGGAAAATTTATGATGCACAATACAGCTGCTCATTACAGCTGATGCCTAGTCTGTCAGCAGCGATTGGTGCCTCCAGCCAATTCTCCCCAGTTTATATATAGGTTGTGACAGTCTATTGTATAGAATACACATTTGACCAGTTCAGGTCAGTTGTCCTGACAGTGTTTCCTTGACAGTGCTACCTCCTGGCTTCTTGTGGACCTGCTCCCTGACACAGTACAAGCCACTTAAAAATCTCTGGCTTGTTCTAGGCAATGCTCAGCAACAAACAAAACTTCAATGTGTTATCAGCATAATTCTTGTACTGTATTCAAAATACAGCTCTGTACCAGCTACTAGGAAGAAAATGAACTCTATCCCAGCCAAAACCAGGACAAAATATTATAAAGATAGCAGTGATTTGCCTTAGAGGAAACAGTTTTCTTAGCCAAAAGTCTTTCCTTACAAAACACTGCTGGTCCTGGAGCAGACAATGCAGAGAGCTGTTTCTAGGGCTGTCTGCCCTACTCACTGTGGGTTCTGTATAAAATGCATTGACAATCCCCAAAGACCAAAGTAAATAGATTCTGGAGAAAGTTTTATCCAGCTTGGAGCAATCATCTGGCTTCTGCACTGAGTCCAGTTGGTAGCTTGGAGTATGGGTGGAATGGGGTCATGTTCATCAGGATCTGTCTGCTGCTCCTTAGTGTGGCCATCTCTGATGTGGGAATTGCATCACTAATAAACTTCAGTCTATGGTGCTGAATCCTCTAGGAAAATGAATCCTCTCAGCTCTTAAAATGCACCATTATTGTAAAAGGTCTAGTTGGTGTTAGCTCATGATGCCATAGCAACTTCTGTTTGAAGCAATAAATCCTCATTTATTAGACGTGTGTCAAGTGAGAAGCCTTCTCTGGTCTCCAGTCCATGGTTTGGGAGCCATGGCCTGGTGTATGCTGAGGTCATAGCTTGGGACTGGAGTTTCTTAAGCCATAGCCTTTGCTCCTGTGTGGTCCTCTCCCAGTATGAGCTGGCTAGCTTCTGATACTGGTACCTGGGCTAGTGACCAGGGTAGGCTGATGGACAGTTCGTGTGGCTGCTCTCCACTCAAAACTGGCTTTTGGCCCCTCTTATGAATAGATGGATGAAGGTGGAGATTTCTAGCTATTTTGTGGTTTGTTTGTAAGGTTTTGTTGGTTGGGATTTTTTTCAACTCTCTTTTCAGGAGTGTGTGGGACTTTCACATTCTGTTTTATTTTGTCTAAGGTGCTCAGATTGGGGTAGCTAATGTAGTACCTTTTTGACCCTTTTCCAAAATCCTGTTTCCATGACTGGCTGTTACTGGTAGCATTGCTGAAATATCAAACACCATTACTAATAGGATACTAATTTTGGAGCTAGCTCTTCTCCTGGAATTACTGCCAGTATAAACACAACCTCTCACCCCTCCTGACCAGAGATGTGTGACTGTCACAACACTGACTTTATAAAGCAATCTGGAAAGTAGCAGATTTGTTTTTATCTTATTTTGAATCCCCATCTTACCAGCTTTTCAATACATCCACAGGACCCATGAGTTTAGAGTGCTTGGGGAACCTTCTGAGGATAACACTGAGTGCAGAATACTTTGAAGACAAATACTTATCTATTTTTGTTGTTGGTAAGTTGATGTAAAAGAATTTGGTGAGACAATTATGCCTGGTGAAATGTTTCAAATTCTGAGCTGCTTCTAGAATTCCTTGGATTATTCTGCTATTACAGACCTTAGTAAGTTGGATCATTGTAAGTAAACCAAACTGCTACCTTATTTCTGTGTAACCTATACTGTCAACTTGTTTTTTGACAAGTTAGCCATGATTAGACTTGATTTTGCTATCTTTGGGCTCAAATTGAAATCCACATGGTAGTTTCTAGGCATGCTAAAGCTGGTGGATTTTCTTTGTGATGAGAATGTTTTCCAGTAACAGCACATACTGTTCTGAAAATTCACTGTCTGAAGCTGGCACAATATTATTTATTGTTGCAGTAGTGGTTTTTCACATTCTTTGCTTCAGCTTAGTGGAGGCATATACTTAAAAAAGTTTAATAAAAATTATCTGGGCTCTCTAGCTATGGACTTAGTATTCAGCAAGTGGTACATTTCTGTGAAAAGCATCACAGAATGCCCTGGAAGGGCACAGTGATAATAATTTTGGGCTATAAACACCTGCTGTAAGATTATATGTATAAAATATAAATTTGGCCTTGAGGAAGATCTCCATGCCATCCATTCTTCTAGAAGTCTAGTTAAACTTGTGTCAAAACCCACTTAAAATGTGTTCTTTGTTCAGAGATCTTCAATCGTACACAAACACTCTGCAGCTGGGATATGTATATCTTAAACCATAAAGCAATTCTTTTTGGAAGGGAAAAAACCCAAATCAACTACAATGAAAAACACTAAAAATCTCAAAACCATAAGAATGGTTTGTGTACAAAAAACATCCAAGCCAATCTTTAGTGTGTTGATTATCCTGGTGGATTGTCTCCTGAAGAGACTCTTCTGGCAGGCAGCAGAGAGACATGAGCCAGTGCTGGCCACAGGTCAGTGTCCTGATGTTGCTGTTGTCATCTGTCACCATGCTGGTGGTTTGGGGTTTTTTCCTGTCCTCAGTCCTTCAGCCATGAGTGTTTCCTGTCCCAGTGTGCCTGTAAATTTACCTTTCCTTCTTTCTTTCCACCTTGTCACAGCTCTTTCCCCACTTTGCAATTCTGAGCCCAGGGGATGCAGCTGGCCTGTATCCGAGCAGGTTCAGCTGAATCCTTATGCCACAGCAGGTTTCTCAAGGAGTTGTCAGAGCAGGAGTTATACTTGTTAATACAGCTCTTTGCTATTTGCCTGTAGATCAGTCTGGCACAGCCAGGGAGATTGATGAGGCCATGGCAGCACAGTGTGGCTATACAGTAACTCACACCACCTCGAGGAGCATCGAGTTCCGTGCCTCTGCACTGAGCTGCCATTCTTACTTAGAGGTAAGTCTGTTACAGGCATTTTTGACTACAGTGCTCTTGTACACTAGCTTTATGTGAGAATCTACTGAATTATTAATGGACATTAACTGAGGTGCCATAATGTCTTCAATATCTGTTAGCAGAGAATAATTTAATTTTCTTCAAGTCTATCCGGAGGCCTGAGAGTATTCCATGGTGCTGCCATTTGGAGGGCCTACAGATGAACACATGAAGTATATCACATGTGCCCTAAAAGGGCAACTATTTTCTTGTGGATTACAAGGGAACTGCATCTGGCAGCCGTGTTGCACTCTGCCCTATCAATATTTAGTGTCTTGAGACAGTAAAAACTCAGACTTTGGTTGCTGGCTCACTGCTACTATGTCATAAAAGACAAAATCAGATATCTCTTCAGTTTATTTGTTTTCTTATTGTCCAATTCTGGGGGTAAGCAAAAGGAACAAACCTGGTGCCCAAAGTATTTATGTTGCCATGTAGCTATATACACCTATGTGCATATATCTTGTGTAGCTAATGAAGCTGAAAGTGATAATGCTTCAGTATGGAGCTGCTCTTCTGTGCAGAGGCTGGTGGGTGTGTTTTGTAATTTACTTTAGGGTCAAAAGGGTAGGTGGTTCCCAGCTATAGAGAATCAGTCTAACTAGCAAAGGTTCCCTTATCCCATGCAGAAAGATGTGTTCACAGTAACTATACAAATCAAAGCATCTCATGCTCCAGATATGAGCAATGCTACAACTCATCTGGAAAGTGCAAGTTGCCATTATGGTCTGTGGAGTCCCAGAGAGTTAATATGTGAAAGTAACTACATGGAGGTAAGTACTTGTGGAAAGTGCTAAAAGTAAAGAGACTTGACAAGATACTTTCTCTTAGATGGTATTTCCAATGCATATTCCCAGAATTTAATCAGCTTCAGAGTGCCCCACCATGAACAGCTTGTTAGTGAGTGCACAATATACATCTTAAGTGATACATTTTTATTATGATCATATAACCTATATTAGCACTAATAGCCATTAGTGAAATGACTATTAAATAAAGCTGTGAAATGGTATTCAAAGCATTAAGCTCATAGATTGAACTCCCTGAATGTTGCCCCAACAAATCTTATTTGAGACAACAGGGATGTATACCTCCTGAAGGGAGTTTCCCTGCTGAATTTGCTGAGGAGGAGTACAGAGGGTAAATGGACTCCTCTTGGAAGAGAGCATGGGAGTCAAGAACAAACTCTGGTTTTAAGTGGAAATAGAAAGTAGAAGATAGGTGGAAAACAAAATAGAAACTGAAATCAAGCAGACTATAGGTAAATCACCTGGCATGGTGCCATCTGTCTAGGAAATGCTGTTTTCCACTGGAAAAGGCTTGTAGAGAGTTGAAGACAAGGAAATAAGTGCTATCAGCAAACCCCTTATGGATGTTTTTCCCCCTCAGGTTTCTGTCAGGAAGGAGGTTCCACAGGCTATAAAAGACTTTGTTCAAGATCAACCTGAGGACTGGACTCTTGTATTTCCAGAAGTAAAACTACAGGTTTTCTTTCTAGTAAAAGCTAGTGTTACCTCTGGCACAACCATCCTTCTTTTCTTTAACCACACTACTTTCAAAAAAGTACTTAAGTAACAATAATAGAACTTCTATATCAAGTGGCTTTAGAGTATTTTTATTTATCAGAAGTACAGACAGCTGTAGGCTATGTCCAAGGAAGAAATCGAGTTTTTCCCAGGCAAGAGGTTATGCAAAAAAAACTGAAACAAAAATAAACAAACACTTCTTTAAGACCCCATGGCCCAGAAAAAAAAAACCTGTGATAAGGCTTTTTTTCATCTTGGCCTCTGTATGTGCAGAGTCTGCAGCAGTGCAGTTAGTGCCATTAGTTATTCTCTGATGCCCTTAACGTGGAAAGTTTTCTGTATGCATGGGGTGGGGAAAGCTGTGGAAAATTCAAAATAAGGCATCTAAACTACTGGACAATTCAATACAGTAAATCATTCAATGCAGTACATGTGTTACTTTGAACTTCTTGTTTAAACTATTGATGAATTTCTCTGGGTAGGCAAAGGCAGAAGAAGCCTCAATATGGCAAATAGTACTTCATCAGCCAGAAGAAAAAAGGGCTCTGCTTGTGAGCAATGCTTGGAGTGCAGGCTATGGACTCAACACCACAGACTCCAGGGTTCTGCTGCGAGTGCCATACACTGCTGCCCAAGTTCAGCTGGTCGAGGTTGGTGTGCTCCTTCTGGCCCAACAAGCTGCCAGGCTGTGCAGGTCTAACCAGATGCCTTTCTTACAGGATCAGGGAATTACCTTTTCTGTGCTGAGATCAAGTACATTTTACAAATACCAGTGGGTGATCCTGATGGTGGATACTGCTGTGGCATGTCCTGTAGGTAAGGAGTGTGGTACCATGCTCCAATGCCAAAATGGACAGGGATAGACTCACAACTATAGAGCTAACAGCTTTCATGTCTTGTCCCTAAGATGGTGTGGACTACACGAACAAAACCATCACCTGGACTGTTCCAAAGTATATTCCACCACTCTCTGCTGGAGTGACTAGCTTTAAGGATGTGCTTGTGGAAGCTGGTGTGGATCTACTCAAACTCTCTGCCAAAGAAATGGCTTCCAGGAAATATGTGTTATTGAATGAGTTAAAAGCAATTACAATGAAGATTCCAATAGGTGCAGAAGGTGGTTATTACAAGGTCAGTGACTTGTATTAGGTGCCATAAAAGCAACATTCTGGGATGTTTGTTCATTTTCTGATGAGGAATAATACATCTTGTGCCTTTGAAATGAAAGATGGAAGTGAGGGAGAATGAAGGGCTTCTTAAAAAAACTCCAGAAGCCCTGACCAAAGATAGTATTTGTAATCACCACTTTATGAAGAATTTCTTTTCTTGCAAGTGCAGGTAGATGGAATCCTACACAGAACTATTGATTCATGATTTCCTCAGGTTAACACAGCTTTCACCTATTAGTCATGATGTCATACTCCTCAGAGATGGTCCTAACTGGATTGAAAAGCATGCATGGGGGTTCTGTTGTATTTTACACTGGGTATTTAAGAAAATGGGAATAACCCATTAGTCCAGCAGATGCTCTGAACTGAGAACTGGGGTGAACTGAGTCCTGGGCAAATGTAACAACTGAACTTCTGGTGAAGATGCAGGAGCAGCAACTCCTGCAACTTCACTGTGAAATAGTCCCCTGCTGCTTTGAAACTTGGGGAGCGGGAGACCACTTTCTAAAGGAAGTCTTCTGAGTATTCTGAGATAATCTAAACAGGGATACAAGAGTTCAGGATTCCTGAGCAAAAAGGGACGATTGGTTGGGGCTGTAGATTTAACTGACCTTGAGATGCTCTAACATAACTTTAATGCACAATCAAGTCATACTAAAGGGTGATGATTTGAAATTTTAGACTTCTGTGAGCAATGGACAGCTTGGGGTAAAATACACCATCAACCTGTTCTTGGAACACCAATGGGAAGACAACAAATGGAGACTAACCAAACATACTATCATCAGGGAAATAGAAACACCATTTGAACAAGCAGAAGTTGCTATAACCAATAGTAAGTAGCTGAACATTGAATTTACCAAAGGTTTTGGTACTGTTAAGAGCTTAATGCTATTTGTTCCTTTTCAGATTTAAATCTAAGTGAGAGGCTAATGACTGTTATGGTGGGAACATTTCTCCCAGATGTTGAGCTTGTGAACTTAACCATTGAAGGAGTTCCTGTGGCTGTACCTGAAGCTGTTCAGCATGGCTACCTAATACATAGGGCCAGATATGCTAATGGAAGCAAAGCATATGTAATAGAAGTCCCACTTGATGCACCAAGTATTAAAAAAGAGGTGTGTACTAAGACACTGCAACATCCCATGGCATAGAAATTATGGTAACACTTGGTGATTTTTCATGTCTAAATATGATTTTCCCAGTACATGAGAGAGGACATGAGAGCATACACCCTGAATGTCACGCTCACATTCATCACCTATCCATCAAGTGAGACCTTTGTTGTCCCAGTAACTGCACTGTCAGCTGTGAAAGATGCAGGTAAACTTTTCAGAACTTGGGAGAAATTACACCAACTTGGCTGCAAACTCTGGCTGTGAACTGGGCTGATTTCAGCCAGGGATACTGCCAGTCCCAGAGAGTTGTATTAAACTGATGGTATCTGGCTGACTCTTGGCTGTTTTGCAGTACTGCCCAGTGCGAGAGGGTTTTGTGATGGGAGGAACCTTCATCTCATTATCACTCATGGGAATGTGGACCAAAACTGGCTACCTTTTGTCTCAGACTGGCACCTGACCCAAGAGTCTGCACAGAAGTACAACTACATTCTGAGGGACAATGGCACTCACCTGGAAATCTCTGTCCCTTTCCTTTCTCCCCATGTGAGCTATGAGGTAAGGCTGCCAACATGTAGCAATTGAAAGGCATGTTCTTGCTGTGGGATGTCAACAAGACACAGTATGTTCTTGAAAGCAAAATAAAACTTCTCTTTGAGACAGTCTTCAAAGGTATAATGGAGGACTATTTTCTGCCCTTGTAAGAAAACTTTAGTTTCCCTGGGTCAATGTTGGCAGAAATAGGCAAGGAAAATCAAGAAACATATTCTTCATTTACTTTATGGCTGAGCATCTTTAAGGACAACTATGCATGCAATGGAGTTTGTATTGCATTCTTTTGCAAAACAACTGAAAAAGCTCACTGTGTGAGCTTCTGGATTAAAAACATCCTGTTTAAATACATCCTGTGGATTTGACTTCACTCAAACAACATTCTTTGGCTTGTGATAACCTGCCCTCTTAGTTTTTGAATGCTTTAGTTGAACAGTGTGTCTTTATTCTCTTGTTTAACCTGTGATTGTCATCTCTAGGGCTTTCATACCTCTGCAATTAAGGCTTCATTCTACTTAACCTTGAAAGATGGCATCACCTTGGCTCAGAGGAGAGACTTCTCCGTTTCCTGCATATTTTCACCTTCAGAGCTAATACGTAATAACATGCTGGGAATTGGCTGTTAATGCTATTTGAGTTGCAAAACTAAATCATGCAGTCTGAAATGTTTCTAGGTTTTAGTTGTGTGATAGTCTGTTTGCTTGCCAGATTTCCTACCAGTTAATATGCCACAAGGCACGTCAAATTAAATATTGGATTGACTATCCTGCTTAGTACAAGAGCAGGGGAAGGAAGTGGGAAAGTCTACTTCCCTGCACACTTCCAAAATCAAGAAGCTTTAAAGGGTTTTTGTGGTTGTTTTGAGAGTTGAATGAGGTGGGAGTTTTTGGTGGAATGTGGGGAAGAATCAGCATATAAATTCATCGCTCTAAAGCTACTCGTTAGGATCAAATGTATTGAATATCTTAGCTAGAAAAATCCTTTTGAAGAGAGTGAGTTCCTTGTGAGCTGCCAAAAGAACTTGCCAGTAAATCCATTTAGAAAATCTTTGTTGTTAGGCTACAAAAGGAGTTTGAATCCCGATTTGTGTGAAAATGTATATTTCTCTTTCAGAGTGCCTGCCCAATGGCACTGTGATTATTACTGCAATCAAACTGGTAGGTGGTGAAGACCTGGACACTGCTCTGCTTGTCTTGAGGGACAGACAGTGCAAGCCCAGTCTAGTGACAGAGAATACTGCAACCTTCAAGTTCAATGTGAACACTTGTGGAACAAGTAGAAAGGTAAGGACTTAGTCACATGTTTACTCTGCATTGGGATAGGATTATTGCTAGACCTGGCACAGGTTGAGAGGTGAGCAGAACCTGTATGGAAGTCACAGCTGAAACCAGTTCAGCAGTACATCTATACTCTTTTACTGAACTTAGAAAATTCAGTTGAGAAAAATTTCTTATTGAGTAAAAATGTTTTTTCAAGGTCAGAGGTGCTTTCTGAAACTAGCCTTCAGTTTGACACCTCTGAATTGTTTTGTGGTGGGCTTGAATGCCAGTTTATGTTGGTCAGATATACTTGTACACCTTGCAGAAGCTTTTTGGGTATTGCTAATGACTACATGGCCAAAGACTAGAGTTGGTCTACCACCAAATACTGTATAAATAAAAAACAGATGAAATAAAAAATAATCAGAACATACCTAAATTCAGATCATCATAAATGCAGCTTGTTTCTGCATTGTTGCATTTCATTCTACTCATTGATTCAGTAAACAGGCACAGCAGTTGTTTTTCTCAGGACCCATGCACCTTTCTCAGGACCCTTTCCTAGGGTGTTCTATCATATTCAAGCTAATAAATTTTCTTCTTGACTATGGCATAGCTGTCAGCTGTGGCCAGCTTTAGTTCAGTGGGCATTGGGCTGTTGGCTGGTAATTTCTGGCTATTTCTATGCATATTCTGCTCAGTGAAATCTGGCAGTCAAGTGGAGGGATGCAGATATTGTGCCAATTGCAAATCAGACTCTAATGTGACTGTCCTGTTTGTAATGATGTACATCTTTCAGTTCAACAGCACAACTATGACATATGAAAATGAGATACTCTATTTCAGACCTGGCAGTGATACACCCATATACCAGTAAGTGTCACTCCCTAACGAGAGGTTGTACATGTTATTTTGGCTGTAAAAAAATCTAATACTAAACCTCTTCTCTCAGACTGAAATTTCTCTGCTCGTATGGAGTCAAGCAGACTGTCGATGTTCCATATGAATCTAAGAAGAACCCACCACCCAGTATTAAGCCAGAGTTTGGCTGTCTTGTTCTTTCATTGAAGCTTTTCAAAGGTAACATCTATGATTAGATTCTATAAAATCACTGAATGGCTGAGGCTGAAAGGGACCAGAGATTAATCTTAATTCATCCTGCTCAAGCAGGGCGGTGTAGAAAACATTGCACTATGTTTAGATGACTTTTAAATATATCAGAGGATGAAGTGGAAAATTAAGGCCTCTAATGGGAATTTTCTATTCCAAAATGCAACAAAAATGGTCAGATATCTGTAGTGGAACTGACTTAGCACCTCTGACACATGTACAGTTTTCCTGCTTCATCTGGGCATGATGTAAGTTTTGTGTAGTGAATGTGATGCCAGCTTCTTTCTCCTAGCAACTCTTGAAGAATTGCTAAGCAGATTCAGCAACTCAGTGCAATAGCTGTAACCTGTGTCAAAGGTGCAATACTGCTTTAAAATGGTACAGCAGAAAGGGCTGATTGAAGCCTGAACCAAACACTCACAATGACTGGAATAGCCATTATGATTTTTTTTTAATTGATTTTCCCTTCTCACTACCTTTGACACAATTTTAAATAAAAATCTTACTCTAATAGCTTTTTGCAGGAGTGTTTAATTTCTGGATTTGCAGAGCCAGGGAATATAATTGAGATTTTTGCTTTCAATGCTGATTTTGCTTTCTTGCCATTCTATCCCCATTGACATTTGTATGCTGTCCCAGGTTTTAGTATTACTGTGCCAAAGTAAATGAGAGTGGAAAAAAATAAAGCAGGAACTTTGTGAATACTTACTCCAAAAAAGGAGGCTCCAAATATCAATACTCTCTTGCAGAGAAATCCTATTCAGAGCCCTACCAGGAATCAGAATATCCTGTGGTGAAATACCTGAGGGAGGCTCTGTATTTTGAAGTTGAACTGCTCCAGCCTAAAGATGCAAGACTGGACCTAAACCTGGATGACTGTTGGGTTACCAACTCCCAAAGCCAGGACAGCCTCCCGCAATGGCACATCCTTATACATGGGTGAGGAAGGCTTCCCTCCTTTGTTTGGTAACTGCTTGGCACAAGGTGTGTGCCCCAGGTGAGAGGGAAGGAGAAGAGGCAGAGGTGGAAGTGGCAGAGGTGTGCTGCTAATGTTGGTGTCAGCACAGTAGCTGGCCCTTCTGGGGGCAGCAGGTCATGTGAGTGGCCAAGAAGCACTTCTAGTTAACAGTTCCGGCTGAAAAGAAAGAGCAAGAAGCAACCCTGACTGTGGCCAAAGACAAGGATCGTGAACTGAGGAGATGCTATTAATTTCCCTATTGCACAAGGAAAACTGAGAGGGAAGCCCTACTGTATTTCACCTCTTTTCTGTGTTTGAAGCTCTAGTTGAAGGTTTAGATTAAATACATTTTCTCTCACTTTCCCAAACAGGTGTGAAAACAACAAAGACTCCTACAGAACTGTCTTCCACAAAGTTAATTACAGCCTCAGAGTAAAATTTCCTCAGCACCTCAAGAGATTTGAAGTGAGGATGTTCACCTTTGTCCAAGGCACATCTCTATTACAAGAGCAGGTGAGCTGTCTCTGTTCTGCCATGAGCTGTTGGTAGTCAGGGGAGCCCAGGTGGTGATGCAGCCAGTGCTCTATAAGGGCTCAGCTGGCCAGTGCTGCCTGGGGCTGTTGGACACCTCCTTGAAGGCATAACACCCTCAGAGGGGTGAATAAAACCACTTCTGTTTGGTTCACAGAACAAAATTGTAGACTCATTCAGGTTGGAACAGACTCCCAAGATTATCAAATCAAATCTCTGATAACCATCATATGGATTAAATAATATTGTAAAGTGCTACTCATTTTTTTAACCCTTCCAGGGACAGTGACTCCAACACTTTCTTTGGGAGGCTGTTCCAATGCTTTGTCACTTTTGCAGTGAAAAAAATTTACCTAATATCCAACCTAAATGACTTCTAGTGCAATTTGAGGCTATTTTCCCCTTTTCCTGTCTTTAGTTGCCTGAGAGGCCACCCCCCACCTTGACACAGCCCTCATATTCTTTGGGATCAGTATACATTGGATTCCAAATAAGAATTCCCTAAACATAATCTAAGTATTCTTATCTTGCAGCTGTATTTCCACTGCAGTGTGGTGGTCTGCAACACTAAGCAACAGCCTTTAGATGGTTTTTGTCCAAGGAGATGCAATCCTGGGAAACACAGACTTGGTAAGAAAACAAGTCTCATGTCTCAAGTCTCCTGTGTTTTTGCTTAGCAAGTTGGCATGTGCTCTCATGGGTCATGTCAGGTTGCAGATTTCTACTCCTAGATTATGCTGTACAGGGGATTAAAAACTGAAATGTCTTACAGCCCGCCGTGCACATCCACATGGGCAAGTGTCATCTGGACCAGTGCTTGTTAGGAAGAAATACAGTAAGAAGAGGTTGGTGTCAATCTTAAATTACATTACTGGAACACCAAATGTACTGCTGCTATAACATAACAGACTTGTGTGCACCTCTCTTCTCCCTGCAGGTGAATGCATCAACTTCTGACAGACTAAACAAGAACTACTTCATTTTATGAAGTTGCAGTTAGATGGCCTAAGCAAGCACAGAGTGCTGCCCAGATTCACAAGTAAAATTGTTTCTGTGGTATCTGCTGGGAAAATAGATTGTCAGTGTCTATGAAGAAAAGGGTCTGCAAACCAATATTAGGTGTAACTCTAACTTAAATTATTGTATTGTTCTCCTCTGTTCCTCAACAGCATTAAACTCTTTGTGTTTTGTGTGTTCATCTGACCTGGTCTGCTCAGCTGACATGTCTGAAACTTGTGTTGCTTTGCAGTTAGAAGCATCTGTTTTGGAGTAGGGGAGGAAGACGGCAACAGGTGTGAACTTAATTGTAAATCACTTCAAGCTTTTTTTTTTTTAGGCTTCTATATGAACAAAGGACTGCAGGGAGCTTAATGCCAGTAAAAGAATGTGAGGTTTTTTGGAGTAAGATGGGATGAACATCCTCGATCCTGTAGTGGCTGTTGACAGGATGACTATAAACTGTGATTCTTACAGGAGTGTTGTGGCTCTGCAATGTCTAGTTGCCTTCCCTAGGTGGTCAAATTACTCGCAGGTAACATCAGTGGCTGCTTAGCTGAGTATCCTGTCAGCCTAAATAAAAAAAAAATTTAGTGAAGACTTTAATAGCAATAGTGACAGTATATGGACTCCATCTGCAAAGTGTTAAGGATTTTTCCTTACTAAGAATGGGATGTTTAGGGGCTCCTGTCAGATTTTCCTCTGTGTGTTTTGTTTTGTTTTTTTAATGGGAAAAAAATTTATTGGTTTCTTCTTTGTGTCTGAACAGTGGTGTGTGAAAAGAGCTTGGATTCAATATTGTGTTTTCTGTTCTAATGAAAGCTACTGCTTAGCATGAAACTTGATCCCTTAGGGGTAAATACACAATAATGGGTGTCTGCTTTTTAAATTTAGATTAAAGAGAATTATCCAACAGAAAATTTCTGTGAAAGCAAACTTGAGCAAGAACGTATTTTGTGAATCTATTAGCACTTTGTGAGACAGCATGGAGTAGAAAAAATTGTATCTCTGTTGCTACCTATGCACAGATCTCACTAAACAGCTTGTGCTGTAATTGAAGCTCATGTAAGTCTTGTTTGTCTTCCAGTTGCCTGCTAAGCATATCCAGTAGATCTCTTGCTGTTATTTCTGGAAAAACGTGTGGTCTTCATCATGAGAAAAACATCAAGACTGTTTTCCAGTAGAGATGGCTATTATGTTGAAGGATTTATTTTGCTACTCCTGTTGTAGGTGAAGACTAAAGCCATGGAGCTGTGATATTGAATATCAGCATGGGAATAGCAGGAAAATGCAGAACACATAAGCCTAACAGCAGATTTGACAAGTCAGTGACTTGGTGCCCAGTGCTTTCCCCTGCATTAACCTACTGGTCTGAGGACTGGGTAATGCTTTGTCTGCAGGCAAAACCCCTTAAGAAATCAAAGGAGACACCTCTAATGAGCTGCCAGGGTTTTGCATCTAAGAGAACACAATTATGGGTGCTTTAAGAGGTGTGGTGACTTCCCTGTGTCTTAGCTGGTGCTGTTTCCCCCAGAAATGAGACTGTTAAGCCGTGTTTTCTCCAGCTGAGTGACACTCTTCATGTGCCTCCACATTGCTCTACCAACACAGCACAGGCTGCCTGGAGGAGCCTGAGGCACCTTCTTTCTTATATTCCTGTGGGGGAAAAGTGTAACATTTAGAGACTGCTCTGAGAACCACACCTGCAGTTGGGCAGCCTGTTTCAGAACTGTTAACTCTGTCTTGGTTGTGGCTTCCTGGGTTTTCAGGATTTTTTTCTTCAAACCAAGACTCAAGGATATCATGAAGGAAATCTGATATTTACAATCTTGTCCAAGACACCTTCATTTATTTTCATAAGCTTAGTCAACACTTTGAGATGCTTTACCTGTTGATGGGTTTCTAAGAGCTGTAGAAAAGCAACATGATGTCCAGGTACTGAGCACAGGTACACTGTGGCTCTACTCTTCAGCTCTTCTAAAAGCTTTATATAGTGCCATTTTAAAGGATGGGTTATGTAAAGAACCATCTTTTCTATTAACCTTTCTGATATGTGGGAAAATTCAAGGACACTTCCCTCCATGGTTGGACAAGGATTTATATAAAGTTTCTTGTCAGATGTTCCAACAGCCTGTGAGACACAAAATCCATTTGAATATCAGTAAAAGCTTTTAAAGACATGACAGTAGTACTCTCTCTACTTCAGAAGTGCCTGTTTATACTAGAATTCAGGAACTGCCTTCCTGCTTTTATATATATATATATATCTAAAAGAAAAAAAAAAATCTTCAAGTGTTTTATCAACACCTCTTTGCCTTTTAAGTGGATATTTTATGACCACATGCTTTTCCCCTGGTATTTGGAATGTTATTTTTATATCCCTATTAACACAAGTTGAAAGCAGATCAATCTTCTTTGTTTATGCTTAACGTCTTCTGCAATTTCAACAGGTGAATGACAAAACTGTAAGGGAAAAGAGAAGTCTGGTGTGATTTGTTTTTATAGGAAAATGGGAACAATAACAGAAATGTACTGAAGATAGTTATTTCCATTTCAAATAAATGTTGGTAAGTCACTGTTAATAAGTAACCTCATATCTGGTCACTGATAGGCAGAAATCTCATTTTTTCTATAGTCTATATTCAATGACAGCTAGTATTTTAAAACTTTACTGTTTTGTGACTTAAAGTAGCAACAACTTACTATTAATACTGAAAAACTAAGAAAACTGACATCTGGCATATTCCTTTGCTTTTTATTTTAAAGGCCAAAGTCTTTAGTAAATGCTATGCACCTCAGTCCAGAGGAAAGCATGTTGTGACAATGTTCTAATGATTTGGAAAGCTTAAGGAAGTTCAAGTCTTGGCTTCTGCCACAAATCTGTTTGAGTTTTTAGCCACTTCCATATAATTTTTGTTTTTATTTGTGCCTGGGAATCCAAAAACACCTAAATAGTGTTAGCTAGAATGCTGGAAGGATGTGTGCATGGAAAGAAATGCTTTAAAGCATAAATAAGGTAAGTCTTTCTCCTTATCATAACATCAAGTACTGTAAGAGTGCAAGCCTGGACTGATGTTGGTGTACATACAGAACTAAAAAGTCAGGGGTTTGACTGGGGAAGGGGATTCAGCAGGACCCAGCTTCTATAGCTCATTAGAAACAGCTTTATTGGCATCTGTGAATTCTCTTTCCGGCTTCCTGCCTGTTAAAGGCAATAAGAAGATTTGTGGTTGCATGGCAGGTAAGTTGGGGAGCAAAAGTCAGTCAGACACTGGATTAGATACACCCTTAGAAGCTGGGGGTGTATCTCTGTTTCTGTGGAGTATTTTCTAGGCAGAGCTGGAAGGATAGCTCTTGGCTTCCCTAGCCAGAGGGGATATGGCAGCTCCCAGATAAGCAGCTCTCCCAAGGAACTGGCTGAAGCCCATTTGCAGGAGGTTTTCTTTGTCCCAAGCACACCTATGTGCAGCCCAAATGTGTCACCATAAAACCTCTTGGCACCTACATGGTGCTCCTCAGCATAGAATTTCAAAGCACTGTGTGTGTGCGAGCAGCCCCAGGCTCCCCTCTGCTTTGGGGGGTGGGGGGTGAGTTCTGTGGATTACAGAGCTGGGGCTTGCCCTGGGAGCTTCTTCCATGTGTGAGCCTTTAACCACTGGGAAATATTCTTGTCCTCAAGAGGTGATTTGACCTCCTTGCTCTCCTCAAGGTCTACATCTTGGTATTGCTGCTGCTGGCAGACAGCTCTGCTGCATCCTTTGTATTACAGAGTAGGCAGAGAAGTTGCTCCTGGATTCATGTGGAAAGCCTGCCTGCCAAGTGAGGCTGTGCAAGCCTCCTGAATCCTGGGCTAATGCCCTGCCTGCAAGGCCTCTTCCTTTGCATTGCTGTGCCTCTTGCTAAATAGAGCAGTATCATATCGCTCCAGCTCAGAACAGCCTTTGGTCCCCAAGGTAGAAAGTGAAACCCAGAGTCTATTCTCACACTGTTGGTACCAGCAACTGCTCCCTCCAGCAGCACCAACTGCCTGGTAACTCTGCTCTGCCCTGCCTTTTTCTTCCCTAATAAACGAGTTAGGATGGATGTGGGGCTGCAATCCCTCTTTTCCCTGGCTTCTGAAACTTTTAGCACTCTGGTCCCCCCTCAGTAATTCACCCAGAGAGGAGGCAAGGACCCAACTCTGAGCACAAAGAACAGCTCAGGAAACCGCTGGTGGGGTCTAGTTGTCTCACCTGATTTGGTGCCACTTGCTCATTTCCCTTGCTCTCAGCCTGCTTCTGGGCTGTTTGTCTCTGACTCAGTGAAAAGTGTGTATTTTAAAGCCTGGAAATTCTTATTTAAAAGAAAAAAATGTACTTATGTGCAGCAACTGATGGTAATCACCTCATTAGTAAACTGAGAGTGAAGAACTGATAGTTCAACCAAATTTCTAGGCCTTTTGTATCTCAAGGCTTCTCCTGGGGTTCTAAAATCAATTTCAATTAATTAATTTCTATAGAAGATCTTATAATGTACTTTATCCTTTTTCTCTTTAGCATTTGAGGACTGTTCTGCTGTCCTTTCATTTTTATGGCTGGTATCACTTAAGAAGTATGATTTCATGTACCTGAGAAGATTGAACACAGTAGAAAACTGCATTTTAGTGGTGATGGTTTCTTCTTTAGGATCCATGTTCTGCTCTCCAAGTTAGTAAGGAATTTTAATGACATCCTAACCTGCAAAAGGGTGAGCCCTTGGGAACAGAAGAGTTAATTTGTGTAGGACTAACCCCAGTTCCCTCTCCTGTATCTTTTCAGCATGGTGAGCAACTATCAGACAGAGTATTTAATTTTTCAGCTATGGCCTTTCAGCTACTTTAGATTTATTTCCATGTATATTTTTAACATACTGTGTTGAGGGAAGGTACTCATATGTGAGATATGTTCTCTACTTCTGTAATTTGTGCAACTTTTTCAGACTGAGGTTCAAATTTTTCTCTTTTCTACAGATTATTGTGGTGTTGCTGTTAGAATCAAATACAGCTTTATGGACCTTAAAGTCCTGAAAGTTAGATCTCTTAACTGTAAGTAGGGAACTTGATCTCTTTCATGTCACCTGGGTATCTTAAACTCCTGGGCCTAAAGGAAAAAGAAGAGGAACCTTAACTGTATTCAATTATATTGAGAATAATAAAATCCAACATTCAATAGCAGTAGGCCTTGTACCATCTTGTACTGTAAATACAATACTTCAGATTATTTTCTCTGGATCAGTGAAACATGTGCCAAGGGGAAGAATTCCAAAAGGTGGGGCTTATAAAGATGTTTTATGTTAGGTAGAGCAGGAATTCATTTATTTCTGGAGGGGAGGAACAAACCTGACAAATCCTGGGAAACCTTAGTCATGGGCAGGTACTAAACCTACTTCCTCCTATTCCCATACCTAAGTTGCTCCCATCCCACTACCCCTCACCCCTGATAAAAGGAGAGATCCCCTGAAAGGGGATCATACAAATTAAATGGTGCATGAGTACAACCTATTCTAATAAACTGTCTCCACTGTGGCTGTGGGCTTTGGCCCTGCTGTGGCACAGGGAGTGATTTCCCCAAGGTCAGCTTCGGTGCAGCCCTGTCCTGCTGGAGCCTGGAGCAGTGGCCCCTGGAACGCTCAGGCCAGGGACTACACACAGCCAAGGTCTGGTTCACTGACACAAAAGCAGTACCATGTTCTTCTGAGACTCACAGCCTTGCCTCATGGCTTACCTAGAGCTGTTGCTCCACCTTGGCCTTGCAAGGAGACAGAGGAACTCCCTGGAGATGTAAAAAGCTACAGCACAGCTAGTTCAGAGCCTTTACCTCCCCGTTTCACTGGAGTGGTGGGGACTGCTGACTGAGCCACTTCTCCACGGTGCAGAATACCTCCTCCTGGGACACTCAGCTTTGTGAGCAGCAGCTTTCTGAGGCCATTAGTTATCAGTCCCTGTTTGCAGATGGGTAAACTGAGGCAGCAATGCTGGATGACCAGCCAAGGTCATAAATAAAATTACAATGAAAGCAGATCCTTTTAACTCCTTGTTTCTCTGCTTTAACCATGACCTTACAGGCTGCCACAGCTGGAGAGCATAGTCTCTACCTGCAGTTTCAGGTGTGGAACATTTAAAGGATGAAGTTAAAAGTCTTCCCTTAAATAGACTTTTTGGTCTTTGAGAAAGAATGTGGATCAGGCTTTCACTTATGGTTCTGTTCACATGGATATTGTGCAGTTTCAATCATTTGCAAAATAGATCCAGATTGAACTCCTCTATGTGGCAAATCTGCTCAAATCTGGATCAGCTGCACAGATTTGTACTGAGGAGTGCTCTCCTGCCATCAGTGTTGCCACCTCACATCTCTAATTTGACAATTTTATATGGCTTAAAAAATTATTTTACTTACATTCTTGCTGAAACACTAACGACTGTAACAAATTTAACATGGGTTAGTTACAAACAGAAGCACATAGGATATGCTTAAATGTGGTTACATCTGAGTGACAATAGTACCTGCATAAATTTGAGGGTAGTTGCTTTTTTGCGGTAGAGCTGGATTTCATTCTGATTGACCCAATATACCATGTGAGAAGAGCACTGAATCAGCTTAGGCTGATCCTTGGAAGAAAAAAATGTACAAAGATAATTGTAATTCCTTCCAAATGAACACAGAGAGGGAAAGAAAAAAAAAAAAAAAAAAGAGAATTAACTTCTGCTTTGTGGTTCTCTGCTACAGGATCTATCCACAACCCTAAACCCTCAGGCCCCACAGACTAGCTGATCTGTGGGGAGAAAAACTTGTTACCTTCCAGCTGCTGTGCTCTCTATGCCTTACATCTCCCTCAGCACAAAAAGCTGATGTGACTTAATTAGCTCCCCACAAGTGGTGTCTGCTCCTCTCTGGCTTGTTTCATAGGCCAAGTCTTATGAATCAGTCAGGCAATGAGATTTACAAAGTAGTATGTACTTTTGGAGGTGTGGTGCCCGTCAGCTGAAAGTCAAAGTAATTAAAAATTAAAGCTATGTACCCAGTTGTTTCTTTTTTAAAAAAAAATCTTCTGTGTGCATTTGTTACAGGACTGTGCCTGGCTGTAGGAAAGAGCTGCTGACAGCTTTTAATAAAATGACATGATTACCAGAGCCCTCCTAGTTTTCAGTACACATTGAGAATAGAACTTGACATCTTTGTGAAACCTGAATCAATTTATTTCATGTCAGAGAGCAGGATATCTTAATCTAATCTTATTTGTTTAAGAAATTAGATGCAAAAATGTCTTCCATCATTTATCGGCATTGAAGGAGGTTTTTACACATTAAATATAGAAAAATTATATACGTCTGTATATATTAATAAAGAAGAGAGGACTTAACAGCAATTTATCTATACAAAATGTCAGTTTGCTTATATTTAATTTTCAATATTTAGCAGTCTTCATTAGATTTTACTTATCTATCAATCAGATTTATAATACAGGATACAGACTATGACACATTTATTTGTTTACATGCAAAGATGTTCTCACTATTACTTAGTTTCTTGATTTTTAGGTACAGTGGAAACATAGATAAATAGACAATACTTGAACTAAATACATGTTCTTCCTCATCCTGTGATTAAAGTGCCTACACTTGGTATTCTTATAAAGCTGTTGTCATTTTTTTTTTAAATTCAGTTTAACACCCATGGATTTACTATTGTCCTTATAAAACAAGCTCAGTTGGAACAGTGATATGTAAATCCTAGGAAGATGAGCTGGCTTTTTTTTTTTTTACTTTTGTATCAGACTACGTTTAATATTTCTCAAAAACTTATTAAAACAAAAAAATGAAGAAAGGCAAAGAGCAAGACTTGTGTCTCAGGAGCCTGCAGCTCAGGTTTTCGGGTACTCCTACATCACCTTCCAGCAGCGTGTCGCAGGTCCAGCGGCGGCTCCCTCCTCTCACAGCAGGCCCCACCGCTCAGACGAGGAAGGAATTTTGCCGGGTTTGGGTTTGTAAAGGCCCTGAGCGTGCCGGGGCAGGCGCTGCCGGGGGCTCTACACCCGCTTGACGCTGTTGAGGAGCTCGGTCAGTTCGCTGATGTACTTGATGGTGTACTTCAGGGTCTGTATTTTGGTGAGGGGCTGGCCCCGCTGGCTGTAGATGGGGGGCAGGTAATTGCGCAGTGTGTGGAGCGCGTCGGCCAAGGTCCTCATCCGCAGCTTCTCCCTCTCGCTGGCCTTCCTCCTGCGCTGGGCCGACATCCGCACCTTGGTGCCCTTGGGCAGCCGGGCCTGCCCGGGGCTGGGCAGGTAGGCGGCGGGGAACTCCAGCAGGCCGTAGGCCGCCAGGCCGCTGCCGCCGCTGCCGAACGGGGTCTCGGCCGCCGCCGGGCAGGGCGACGAGGAGCAGGACTCGAAGGAGGGCGTCGGGGACAAGCTGTGCGGGGGCGAGATGGGGTGCAGCTCAAAGGGCCCAGCGGAGCTCTTCCAGTCCCAGGATGACAAGCAGGCGGAGTGCTCCGAACCCAGAGCATCTTCCATGTTTATCAATGTCTCCTGCAGTTTGTCCATGCTGGAGGAGCGCTCGGGAGAAGCGATGCCCTCTGCCCACCAGCAAAGGCTGGAGCCGCCGGCTGCCGAGAGCTTTTTATGATGGAGGGAGGAAAGTGACAGAGTGGGAACACGGGCTTGGTGCGAGGAGTTCAAAGGAGCGCCAGAAGTGCTAAGATAGAAAATGAACTCCTGATGTGCTAGTTTCTTCTCAGTGATAATTATCAACCTTCAGCTAAAAAGCCTTTAAGCTAACAGGCTACAGCAAGAAGGGGAGAAAAAAAGATTATCTTCTTGCAACTAAACCGATTAAGGCTGCGCATCTACATTGAGCGTTGCACTGAGGGGAAAAGTGGTGAGAGAGGAAAAAGAAAATTAACCACTTTACAAAACCATTGACAGATCTTGACTTTATTCGTGGCTAACACAAACCCTAAACTTAAGCCATTGAGCCCTGATTTCAGGGTAGCTGAAGGTGATGGCATTACAGCAGTGAAGATGAGAGCCGTGCTGACTGCTGCTAGGGCAGTCTCTTATCTGCATGTTAATTGTGCAAGTCAGAGATGGCTTGTCTGGATCTGTGTGTGTTATGGCTCTCTGTGGATTTCTCCACTCGTGAGAAACCAATCACTACGGTTTTCAATATGAGAAAGGAGGAAAGAACTGCAATGCATTCCCCTGCAGTTTGTGGCTTTATGTGCTATTTTAATACATGACTGGGAAATTAAAAAGTAAATCTGTAATTGTAAATAAGGTCAAAGTCCCATTAAAAAAAAAATAGGAAAATGTAATTGAAAAGAAAGGTCTAGGAAGCAAAAAAACTTGAGTCCGGACAAATGTTTTCCATGGAAATTTAATTCCAAGTAATATACAGGTTATAAATGGGTTAGAGAAAACTAGAAGCTACTTCTGTAAAATTTTCTGCCTCTACAAATTTATTCTTCCTTTTTGGCAAAAAAGCCCTTTTCCAGCCCCAGTTTGATGCAACAATGGTTATGTGTTACACAGTCCATAATTTATAAATTAATATCATTAATAACAAGCACTTTTCATCTCTAGGCTTCAGTACAGCTTACAGTGATGATTAATGTTCTCTATTACTCTGGAGAAATGGATAAGTAGAGGCAAGGAGGAACTTTCCCCAAATCACACAGCAAAGCATTAGGAGAGCCAGGAAAACTATCCAAAACTCCTGAGTTCTGCAGCTGTTAAGCAGCTTGGCTGCCAGCCATGACTTTGTGTTGGCACATAATGGAAGCAAAATGTAATATATAATGAAAAGAAGGGAAGAAAGAGTGTCAACCCGGAGGAAAAAATAAAAGTAGGATTTATTTTAGACTTTCCTTTTGTGTAATGATCTCTGTATGCTCCATAATCCACTCCAAAGGAAGGGAGGGAATGCCTCAGAATGGCACACAGCCAAAACATGCTGAGGTTTTCTGGATTATGCCACTTCTTTCTACAAAATCCTCACTACAACCACACAGAAAAACAAAAAACAATCCAATACTCAGCAGTCAGTGGGAAGGCTTTTGTGAGTTTCTATGAGTTGGGTATAAAAATGTTAGGAGGCATCTTATGGGACACTTACTGGTTTTATGCTGAGATAATAAGTATCAAAAAATTAAGGATTTTTGCAGTTCAACCAGGGCTGAGGAACTTTGACTATCATGACATCTACCACACACAAGAACTCAGGGCACAGCTCCTACAGACAGGATTGCTTTGTGTTTCATGGTTACCTCATCATATTCTGAGCTCTTTTCTGGTCCTTCTTTAAGGAAAATGAGATTAAACAATCCTAAGAAGCAGAGATGCTAAAAGTGCTAAAAAGCTAAAATTAAGACAAGATGGCAGGTATTTTCTGTAACTTCAGTGATCTGAATGGTTTCATTGAGTACCAGGACAATGGTCACAATGTCACAAGATAGACGCAAGATCTAATTTTGCATAAATAAGGAACTGGTTCTGTCCCACTCTTTTTACTTTTTCCTCCCTGTATTTGTGTTTATAGTGTCTTTTCCATTTGACAGGGCCCCTGCTCTTATTTAATGTCTTTCTTTTTTTTTTTTTTCTTTTTTCTGTTAACACAACAATTAAAAGACTACAAATACAAAAATGTAAGCAGGGGGAGGTGGAAGAGGAGGCATTTTGTTACAGTGTGAAAAGGAAAAGAAGCTTCCCAAAATATGTATGTGTATACATATATATAGACATGTCTATATACATGTACATAATATATACATAAGCAATATATAAATATATTAAAAATACACATAGTGAGCACATATATAGCTTGTTCTGTACAACAGTTTTCATTTTGGAACCAAATAATAATTTAATGCAGTCAAATTTAGAACCAAAAACTTCAACAAGTCACTTGTTTCCTGACTATAAATAATGTATCTCACCAGTTAATCTATGGGTAAAACATAGAAAGTGTTGCTCAGACACCATGGGGTGAAATGATTTTGTGCATGTCCAAGATGTTGTACAGATTTTTTGCTGTGGATGCGAGATAAACACATTCTGATTCAATCTCTGTTCTTATATATTGGGATTCAGATGGGATTAGGCAGGGAAGAGGAATGCAAATTATAGCAATAACTATATCTTTTCTTATGTCTTATGAGTAAATGTTTAGAGCAGCCAAGGTAGAATATGAGAGTATGTAGAGGACTACTCTGGTTGCATGGAAAATCAGTGGATCTTGTAAGTTTATGCTTTTGTGAACTGTTACACAAGCAAGAAAAAATTGCAGGCTTTTCTGTATTAATAGCTAATATGGGGCTAGTGCTTTGCATCTGTTGTGCATCCTTTTCATGACCACTGTACTCCCTGACACTGTTTTAGCTTGGACACACCTGTTTATGTCCTAAATGCTCCCTGACCGTGGTCCAGGAGAGGCCACCGAGGGCACAGGGGTGAGCAAAGGGTTTCCCCAGAGTAAAGCAGGCATTGCCATAACACATCTTCAGAGCCAAAGGGGCTGTGTTTGCTCTGCTGCTGGAGATGCAGACAGAGGTTCTGTTTGGAAAATTAGCCACCCATTTCTGGCTACAGCCCCCAGGTTCCCTGAACAGACTCAAATGAAGCGTGCCTCAGTTTTGGGTGAATTGGGAAGCTGGATGACACCTCACACCTCACCTCCTGGTGTGATCCACAGCCTGTGTAAGTCAGCAGTCCTGTGGTATGTAGCTGTTCTTGGATCAATTAGTTTTGGACAATGTTACATTTGCACCCACAAGAATAGGAATTCTCACTTAAGAAATTATCTTGCAAAGTGCAGAAAATTATAATACACAAAATTCAATGGGAATGGTAGAACAGTTCTCAGCGTTATTTATAACTCTTCAAAAAGTATCATACAGGAGAAGACAAGGCTACAGGCTGGATACCAGTTTTATTTTTCTAAAACCTGTGACAATTGGATACTCTTAATAAAGTGCTAAGAAAATCTAGTATTTCAAGTGGCCTCTTCCTAAACAGTAAATTCACAGAAGAGGAAAAAAAAAAAAAAGAAGTTTTGCAATCTTTATTTTATTCTGCCTACTGCAAATTTTAGGAATTTCCTTTTTTGTCCATCAATAATGTTAAAACATTGAAGGAGAGTGAGATACTAGGCTAACACCAATGAAATGTGAACTGACAAAAAAATGATAAGACATTTTCTTCTTGACTGGTAGTTTGGATTTTCATTTCAATAATCTATTCTGCTGTACAAAGACTAACATCTCCATTTTCATCTCCTTTAAAATGAAATGTTCCCTGCTCATATTTTTAAATTCATCACAGGAACATGGATCCATGGAAGGAGTAAAAATTTTTCCATTTAAAAGACTCAAACCACCCGTGGCATAGAAAATTTCTAGAGCTTCAGGTTTTAAATTTAAAAGAAGAAGTCCAGATAATGTGGCATGGATTGTGTATGGTAAAAAATAAATTTTTGTGTACAGTCATTTACACTTGATATAATTTTTCTTTTCTATATTAGAATGTATATCCACCATACTGTGATTTTGGTAGGAGAAACAGTGAGTAAAAAATTATAGTGGCTGGGAAGAATGCAGGCTGAAACTGAGTACACACGGATAAATGTGTTTAAATAACATTAATCTCATCCCAGTCAGCCTTACAATCAGGATACAAGTCTAGGCTTATTTTTTACAAGAAGCAGATCATACTAACATCCTTGTAGAGTACTTAGATGATACAGTCTCATCTTGAGTTTGTAATGTGAAAATAAAAATAAAATACATCCCCCAAAAGCTTTTAAAGTCACTTCACCTCCTCTTTTACAAATGGTTCCCCAAGCAGTGGCTGCAATGCCATCCGCTCGCTGTGGAGGTGTCTGTGGCCATCCTGCACAAGGAGCCAATCGCCACATATAAGATGTAGGGCAAGCAGCTGCAGGTCTCACTAACTTCAGCAGACGCAGCAGGTGTTCAACACTTCTGAAAAGCAGTGTTGAACACCTCTGTTTACACCCAAGCTGGCAATAAAGGAAGGAAAGGATCCACCACATTTGTTATCCAGACTCACATTAGCCACCAGGCAATGCTTCTCTTCTTTCTAAGGCTTTGCTTCAGTTTGGATAGAATAATTTATTTTTTTTTAGAATTTTTAGACCTTGAAACTTCCTTCCTACTTGTGGAAGAAGGTTTAATCTGGGTCCAACCTCAACTGAAACAAGTCTTATAAATAAGCAAGTCGGTCAACAAATCCATATATATGGGTTTTTTTTGAGGTCAGTATGCCAAAGAATGCAGATGCATAGTCACTTAAAATTGCCAGGAAGAAAGAAGGCAGTAAGAGAACAAGGACCAGTTCTTAGTCCTGCTCTGTAAGAGGAAGCCCAAAATCCTTACCATACTCAATGAAAATAATGTGTAAATTGGATATCTAATTGCTGTTAGACAATTAGACCATCTTTGCTCAAGCAAACCTGTGGCTAGCACAAGAGAAAATGTTGTTATTATTTGCTTGTAAGACCAGAAATAGTCTAGTTCTAATGCTGTTAAAATATCTTGCCATGAACATTTAAAACTTTTAATGTTGTCATGGGCACAACTCCCAAGATATCCAGGCTGGACCCTGCTCATGGAGAAGAAACAGTCAAATGAGTATCACTGATTTCTCCAGGGCTTTGCATAGTGAACAAGCATCTCTCTGGTGTTGGGCTGGCAGGATCAGGACTTATCTATTTGCTTTACATCCTCAAATGTAAGTATTTGATCCTCCAAATAGTGTCAGTCTCCATCGACTGACAAGTAACATCAGCTCCGCAATTCATTTAAAACATCTGATCTCCAAGCAACTGGCTTCCCAGATGAAAAGCCCTACGTGTGGAATTTACACCTACCCACCTTTTAAGTAGAGAGTTTATTACCTAGTGGTTTTCAGCTGATATTTAGGAATGTCTTTTTAATACCCCTGTTAACAGAAGTTGAAAGGAGGTTTGACTATGTGGTTGGTCTTTAATGTCCACTGGCTACTTAAGTCAGAAGGAAAGAGCAAAGCTGGGGGAGGAAGAAGAGCCTAATAAGATTCATTTTACTCAGAAATGAGAAGTAACAGATATTATCAAAATGATAGAAGCTGTTTCTGCAGGAAAACTCTATTATCACTTAACACAGTTAATTGTATCAGCTTTCACATTTAGTTTTAAAAACTGATGTCTGCTGTAATAGAGTGGATATACCTGTGTTTCATGGGAAAGGTGGAGGATTAACTGTTGCAAGTATTTCAAGATCAGCAATGCCTTCTTTCCTACTCAACAGCATATATTAAAATTCAATAAATTGTGAAGTAGAATATATTTTATCCTCAAGTGTTTCTTCTACTGTCCCATGAACAGTGGGATGATTGCCTTAGCCATGTGTAACAGTGATTTCACAGGCCTTTGGATAGCACTTAAGATGGATCTATAGGCTTGGGATAGCACTTAAGGGTTTGTACTATTGCCTTCCTGCTATTACAATGGGCTTTCATGCATTCATTTTTCAGCATGATGAATTTTCCAAAACTGGGCAAATGTTACAAGAAATTCCAATAGCCAGGAAAATTGCATTAAAAGCTCAGTTGTGATTGTTTGTAGTTGAGCTGCAGAGCTGAAGCTGGGTGTTTGTGAAGGGGTCTAATTTTCAATTTCTGTGATTACATTTCAGCTCAGGCTGTTCCTTTTTGTCCACTGAACCTCCTCATCAGTATCTGCTCATTTCTTCCTCCCCCACATCCTAGCACTGATGTGCAGAATTGCTGTGTGCTGCCAACAGAAACCATGTTTTATCTCCATGCTAAAGGAAGTTATGTGCTGGGCACAGTCTCAGTTCAGTTTAATAGTTATAAAATGGATTGATAGTCTGGATGAGAGACAACATACAAGTGTTAGATTACAGATATTATTTAGCACTTACATATTTCACATTCCGAAATGAAATGATAAAATGTTGTGTGTCTGAGTGCCTTTCAGGGCACGTGGCTAGCCCACAGGTGAGGACCATTGATTTCAAACTGCAGTCATAAATTTCCTGGCAAGTTGCTAAATCTTAATTTTAATCACATTAAATCCCACCAAAAAAAACCAAGTCTGTCCTTCAGGCTATTGATGAATCTGAATGGGATGTTAATTTGGAGATTTTTTTTTTTGCATTTTCTCAGAATGCGTCCATGAATTTTGCCTACCAAATTAAACTCGGTCTCATAAGAGACCATGAATATATTGGAGTAAAATTGTTCACATTTTTTGTAGGTAATGCTGCACATGCAGAGGTTTTCATATGGTATTGAAGTGTGGGTAGTTGTTATCTTGGAGAGCAGAGCTTTCATCAGAAGGTCTGGAGAAAATTATCTGGGGGCAGCCTTGGGATGTGCCAAGAAAGCAAAGGCAAATCCCTGTGCTGGCTGGGATAACCCCATGCAGCAGCACAGGCTCAGCCAGGAGGCAGCTTAGAAGACCTGGGGAGCCTGGTGGGTTGAAACACTGGAGCAAGTGCAGAGAAAGGTCACCAAGCTGGGGAACCAGCAAATGTGGTGTGTGGGCACAGGGCCAGGGAGAGGGTCTGCCCCAAGACAGGCCTGACACTGCCTGCAATGGCAACTGCCTGCTGGGAGGTGAACAGAAGAGCAACCAAGCTCTTGGCACGCTGCAGGAAAGAGGCAACAAACACAATTTCTCAGTCTTAAAGGCCCTTGACCTTTCAGTGTGATGCATTATAGGTTTCCTGCTGGTGCTAGAAGATACAGATATTTTTCCTGCCTGATTATATTTTTGGACAGTTGCGTTTGTGTTGCAAGAGAGGTCTCTGTTCTCTACCACTGAAGACCCTGCTCCTTATCTTGACCTCGTGATCAGCTTTTATTTTCCACCCCTTCTCAATTTTTCTACTTCTAGTTTGTCCCATCTATCACTAAATATTATTCATTTTCCTCTTTTCTTTATCATTTAATTATTTTAATTTCTCTCTCTGTCTCTCTCTTTAAGGTTTCATCTACCTGATTTTCTGGGTCTCACTCTTTTTAGTGCTTCTTGGTACTGACAGTAGAAAATGATGCCTTTTCTTGACATCTCCTGCTCATGTAAATCATACATCTCTCTTTATCTACTCAGTTGCATAGATAAAGTTAACTTAGAAGCAAGAAACATTTAATTATCCACTTGAAGCAAGATTTTTAGGCAGTCCTAAGCACAGCCTACCAAATACTAATATTGCTATTGTATATAGTTACAGATAGGGACTCAGTTAAGTTTGTAAATTTAGGAAAAAAAAATACTTTAGGTCACTGCTATTTAGAAAACTATTATTTAATTTCTGTTTTTAAACACAAAAGAGAGTAAAAACCTAAACTCCTGCCAAGAATACTTAAATATGGGCCAGTAAGTCAAACTTATGAATCTATCAGGTGAAAGAGAAGGTAAAATGTAGAACTAGAGGGGAAAAAAGGATTACAAATCAAACCCTTAGCTTGCCTTCATTCTGAGAGCACATTTAGCTGTGTGCTGCTGTCCCCATCACTCTGAAGAGACCCAGACATCTGGTTTGCACCCTGCCTGAGTTCCTGCTTAGCTGATGGTAATTGGGATGTGTAAAAGCGGTGCATGCATGAATAAGCAGGTAGATCTCACAACAGCAGGTATGCAAATCCGGGAGGCAGCTGGTCCTGGCTACAGCTCCACTCCCTTAGGATCGAGTTTGCTGTAATCCAGGGCAAACAGTAAAGCACTGTCTGTAGAGGCAGGTCACAATCAGGACGGGAACTCAGGTCACCAGTGTCCTGTTCTCAGCCCTGCCACTGACCTGCATGATCTCAGAGAGGCCCTGTCTGCTGCTCCTGCTCCCTGGAATCTCTCCTTTCCTGGGATACTGGCTGTGCCAGGGGAGGGATTACCTCTCTGCAGAGATCTCTATAGTGCCCACCACAGCGATCAGCTTAAAAGGCTGTATAAAATGGAGACAGAAATAGAAAGCAATTAAATCTAAATTCTCCGGCTGGTGCTGCTTAAAGCCAGCTGAGTTGCCAGAGAAGTGATTTTCTACAGTAAATATTGGCAAATGGGTTGTAGTAAAAATAAAAACAAAGAAGGGGGGAAAAAAAAGGAAAACGTTGCTTTCCCTGACATTGACCTGCCCTGTCAGGCTGGGATGCGCATTCATCAGTGTCTTGCTCTTATCTGGTATCTGACATTCTGTGATGAGTTGAAAGGAAAGTAACACAGATGGATGGCGTTCTCTTTTGAAGAACAAAATGTACCGGGAACTGAATTTTCAAGTACATTCAACGTGAAGTCAACTCTTAGATTGAAGGAGCATCTTTTAAAGGAGAGGCAGGAAAGAGACCCCAGGGACTCAGAAGGGCGATTGGGGTTTCCCTATTGATGTGCATCCAAAGTAAGCTAACATTTACATAGTCCCTGCTATTTTCAGTGTACTCCAGACAATGGCTAATCAGTACTCATTACACAGCTTTAAAAAGGCTGAGTATTCTGGGCTGGTGAGCCCCATCCTCCCAAATAAAACCTAGAGCCTGAGGCTGTTTGGCCAGACACCTCCATCCTTAGAGCTCTCCTGAGATCAGACTGGCTGTCCTCCTCCAAGGAACCTACCAAGCCTTAGATTCTTTCAGAGGAAAAGCTCAATTTGTAGAAATATCATTTGCTAATGGAACAGGAAGGAATTTCATCCAGGGAATTTTTAATTAGTGAACTCAGACTACTTTAGGAATCAAATCTGAGATGAGAATGAAATGAGGCACTGGCTCACACTCCTGGAATTCATCATTATGATCCAGCAGAGGAATCAGCTAGTTATGTGGAATTTTAAAAAATCGTGAGGGATACAATACTCCTGTTTCAAATACTCAGCTAGGTTCATACTGAATTCTTAGACTTTCTACTTACATTGGGGGTAGATAGTAAATACTAAGAACATCTTTTATATATCCTGGGGGTGTGTGTTTGATTATGCTCACACATGCTCGTGGTGCTAGGAGCACCCTGCATTTTATTTTTCAGGGCTTCCTCTTCCAGCCCAAAGATTGCTCTCTTGCCCAGAGAGTTAATTTTTGGTTGGTTTTTTTTTTTTTTTTTTTTGGAAAACCAAATATTTAAATAATATTTAAAAGAGTGGCTCCATGGCTACAATATTTTTTTATCTCACTTGATGTCAAAATTTTTCAAGTGTCCTGCAGCAAGGAGTTTCTTTCAATAATAAATTAAAAGCTATAGAAGAAGCCAATCTTTATAGCTAGTGGGCATCAGACTGTATTCTTTAAAATTTTCCATGAGGACTTTTTTTAATTTAAAATAAACCCTAATAAAAGAAGTCTCAATGTATTTTATTTCTAGTCTAATGTAAAGGCCACTCAAATTCAGCAATAAAATACTTTTCTGGACACAAATAGTTTAATTATTTTTATCTAGTGTATATTTTCAGGGTGACTCTCAGAGCTACTTTTGCTCCTAGATCTTCCACCTGGTAAAACGTACATGTAGGTGTCTGGCCAGGGGCACAAGCGCTGAGGGGAAAAGATCAAAGGCCTATAAATGTGTCAAACTTTCAAATGCAAATCACCTGCCATAACGCTGCTGAGAACAAATCCTTCATTATCACCATTCTGTGAAAGGCTCAAATTAGCCTGAATTAGCTGAAAAGAACAAGAAAAAAAAAGTCATCTATCTTCCTGTGAGTTTTATTACCTTTAGATTTATTTGGCTAATGGTTTGATAGCCCACTAATCCGAATATCTGCATAACAGATTCTTCAAATGATCCGTAAATAAAATATGTGGTCACATAATGTTGCTATTAAAGTGAGATCTGTGACAATAGATTAATAGAAGAGCACTTACAATAAGCCACTCCTTTTCATTGCCAAACTATGAGCTACTGTGATTGATATAATAGCAGTTATCAACTGGCTTCTTACCTTGAATCACATTTAGAGGAATTTTTTAATGTGCTCTTCCCAAATCGTGCTTTCTCCAGATAGATGCTGTACCCATCTTTACTGTTGGCTATCATTCTACAAACATAATTACTTTCCTAAGAGGTACTATGTTTTGGAGTTTTTTATTAATAGTTTTAGTGATGTAATAGACTATTTGATCAACTTAATTGACTAGAAGAGCAAGAGTTTTAAACCCACACAATTGCATTGTACTTTATTTATAAGGGGAAATCCTAGCACTGTATTTTGTTAAATGAGCAGCTACAGAGAGGTTTTGTAAAGTAAACTTTATTTGGAACTTGGAAGAGGATAGACAGCTGTCAGCTCTTGGTTGGGTTGGACAATGGCAATGTCTGGGAGGAGCTGGCTAGGGACCATGAGCTCCACAAGCTTCTTCAGGTATCCTTGGGTAGGTCTGGTGGGACTTTCCCATTGGAAAACACCAATGATTGTTGATAGCAATTTTTCTGAAACTGTAAATTTTGTCTTCCCAACACAAGCAGTTTGGTTTTATAGTAGAAAAGAAAAAAACCAAAAACTTAAATTTTTGGTATCTTACAAAGTAAATATATTATCACAAAGAAGTTTTTGCAAGACAACACAACTGGTATTGTAAGAAATATAATCTTGGTGGATTTGTTCAGTTCTCTGTAAAAATTCAAACATTTTCAATGCCAGAGCACATGCCCATTTTGCATAGCTACTCTGCAGCTTATCAATGTTTGGAGAGGAATGTTCTCTCTGTAAGACCTCAGAGGTGAGCTGTTGAAAACAGAACAAGTAAAGAATTTGTGGTCTTCAAAAATTTTTTTATTAAATATGCTAGGTTGTTATACAGAAATCAATAGATTATTACAGCATATTTTTCAGCCCACTTTGCAAGCCACTAACCAGAAAACAATGTGGAAGGTGCTGGATTAGAAGGCTCTGGATAAAGGTGTGTTTGGTAAATAGAAATGTGGCCTTTGAAGCTGAAAAGGCCACCACCAACTCCAAGTAGAAAATGTCACTCTTCATCCTGCTTGCTTTCATTATTATATCTTGGAACCCTTTATCTAAATGATTATTGTAGTATTTTCTTCTGGTATTGCTCAAAATAATATTCTTTAAACAGAACAGCAGACTAACATATTCTGTGAGTTTTTACCATTACCATACTAAAACCCATAGTAGTGAGCAACTGAGTGTAATAGTGGGGGAAAACAACAATATGCCATCAACTGAAAACAGTATTTCTTCAGAAATCACAAACAAAAATCATGAGGCTGCAACTTTTCCCAAATATCTTTCTTGCAAATTCTAAGCAATCTGCAAGAAGTAAAGGGATTTTTAGAAAGGGCAACAAAGTGACATACTCTTTGATGATGGCATTTCAGTAGATGCAAGAATAAAGGTGTATTTCTTCTTGGAGATGCATGAGCACAAACCCATCACCTTCCCTTGGACCTGACTGATAGCAAGAGCACCTACAAATCCCACACATCTCATGTTAAATAATAAACACAGAGAACACAAATCACTACCTGAAACCATGCTGTGAAAGCTTGTATTTTTCAGGTTAAAAGGTAGTAGAAAAGCAGGAGTAGATGTTGGGCTGTGAGTGCCTCAGTAAAAATTGTAGGAGCCATACACAGGGAGGACAACAGTTTGGCTGGGTTTGTACAAAGGCAGAGCTGCTGATTTGCATGCCTTGGGCTTTCCCAGGAGGTTATACCCAATCTGGCAACACAAGTGCTTGGGAATTCAGGATTCATATATGCCCTGTGCCACCCCACTGGACTATTTCCTGCTTCTGTTGTATTTCCTAAACTTCTCTGTAATATTGTCATCACCTTTCTCAATTTTTGATAACTCCTCAAGGCAGAGCCTTTACGTCCTCATGTACCCCTCCTGTACCCTCTGTATTCTTTGATGTGACTGACAGCCAAAGACAGCCCAAATCACAGCTTAGGGCAGCACGTGGGAGCTGGCTGCCCAGCAGACTGCCAGCAGAGCCACTGCTGATTTCTTTCCATCAGGAAGGCATGGCACACTTAGCAGAAATCAGACTATTCCACATTTCTAACTGGCAGGTCTGATTTGGTAAAGAAGCCATTCAATGATTAGAAAAGCTAGCAACATATTTGTCTGGAGATAAAGTCCTATGAAGCCTCTTACATTAGGTATGCATGCAGCTGTCACTCTTGAAGCCCTTTGTTCCATTAAACTCCAGGTTTTGGGTATTCTGAGACTGAGTTCAGGGCTCTTTCCCACCCAGTTGTAGATCAAGCAGCGAATTTAAGTCTCCAGTGCAAAAGGTTCCAAGAAAATGTTTACAACACACTGCAGTGGGCTGAGGGACAGAGAGGCCTAAAGGCTAAATCTGCTCTGGGATGTGGCATTGATGTTTGACTGAGACAGTCTGAATTCAGCCTCAAAGGGGGGCACAGATTTCATGGTTTTGAGGCAGATAAAACTTGGACCTTTTCTAGGGCTGAGCCTATCTTGTCTGTCCATTGTTATGTGGTGTCACTGCCAGAGCAACACTGGGACCCTGGGATGGAGGACTAGGACTGCATGTAAGGGTTCATCTAGTTTGCCCATGAAATTACCCAAAACAGACCACACTCACAGTTCTTTTTACCATGTGCCAAAGATCACCCAAAACTTACCACAGATCCAACCTTTGTGAAAACTATTTGGTGAGACAACTACTTGGGCTTCAAGCTTAGCTGCAGAGGTGCTCTACCAGAGCAAATTGCATTTTCAAGTAAGATATTACAATAACAAATACTAACATAGAGCTACTTCTGCACTATGTTGGCATTTAAAATATTCCTGATTAACTTCTTTTCCTTAATTGATTTTTATTCAGGCGGCTAATGGAAATTAAATAACCATCAGGAATTTTAGTAGGGCTGTTTTTAATGAACAAAATTTTCAAAGGTATGTCCCTTTCTCACATTGTGCTGTTTCTGAAGTAGCAAAACCTCTACAACTTGGTCAAAGGAAATTGGGGCAGGGGTGGAGACAAGGCTCGGGCTTAAAGAACTTTTAAAGTTTCTTATGTGAGTAATCTTAAATTAAATTAAATTCAGTACTGATGACCTAAATATATGAATATATAATATCCATTATATCCATTACAGATATATAATGGATATAAAACCAGCATAGTACTGATGGTAGCTATAACACAGGATACATGAGCAGGAGAACTGTGCAAGAGTGGTTCTGTCACCCATGGTAATTTTGTTTTCTTGAAACAGTTAAAGTGTTTTGTTTCCTGAAGGAAAAAGCGCTAAATCTTGCACCGAGTTTACGGTTTTGTCAGTAGCACTTGGGTTTACAACAACTCCCAGTAATATTCCAACTGCGCTTTCCTTTTATCTGCTGTTGTGATATGGCAGGGCCTGACACCTTTTTAGACATGAAAAGACTATCTTGTCTCAAGTAACAGCTGCCATTAGTCTCTTTTGCCACTCCATTTCCAAGCATCTCCCTTGACACAAGAGCACAAAGCCAAGGCTGTGCAGATCCTCAAAGTTAAATAAATCCTTTCTCAAATTAGGAAATTTCTTGGTTAACTAGCAAAGGATTTATTGTGTTCATCAAATTTTTGTGTTTGTTAGGCAGGTTCACATGTGGATAAGTATTTCAACACCTACGGAAAAATAACAGTGGGATACAGAGACACTGAGAGGTGATATTTTAAATGATATATTTTTTATAGCTCTCTATGTATATATTCCATGTAAACAGCATATATTTTCCTTTCTTGTTGATTGTGGACCTGAAATAGTGAGCTACAAGCCTAAGGAACGCCAAGTAAATATTTCCCTTTGTCCAGCCATGCTGAACAAATGAGCTGCATTTAATGTTTAATATTCTTTACAAGTGGAAATAATATTTACACTACTAAGACAGAACCTATGGCTCTGCTCTGTATCTCTGTGAGCACCAGTCGAGCTAGAAGGATGCTAGCAAGAGTGACAGATCATATAAAGTATTTGGCCTGGGACAGCAGTCATGTGGAAAACCTTTCAGAAAAAAACTTTAAGAACAATGAGCCCCTTACCTGCCCCACCTCCACAGTAGGTAAATTTTTAATTTTTTAAATTTATATTATTTTTATATTTTATTTATTAATTTTATTATTTTTTATTATTTTTAAATTTTTTTTATTATTATTTTGAAGCACCCTGGTAGAGCCTATTCAGACAGACATGATAAATGAAAATCTATTCAGGCTCATGAGGTTGATGCATCAACTGATTTATTCTTACAGGCAGTTTAACATAATCCTGGAGAAACATTCCCTGCAGAAGAAAGTTACATTACACCCCCTCAATTTACTTAAAGATCATTCTCACAAGTGTGAGAAGTTGCAAAGCAGCCAGCACAGTAAAAAGCTCCAAAGAAAAATCATCCCTAATCTTTAGATTGAGTAAATTACATAAAGATGAGAAACCAAAACAATTAAAAAACTGTAATTATCCTTCTGTAGTGAATCACAAGCAACAGTCATCCCCAATGATAAATGTTTTTATTTACTGCAATGAGCAGCTACAGCCTAAATAGAGGGAGCATTCTACACAGTTTTGGGGTTTTTTTTCACATCTATTGTTGCTTCTAAAGTAGTGGCAGAAAATTGGCACAAAATTTGGATGCATTACATATGAAAAAACTGAAAATTTTCAGTTTTTCACGCTTGAACTGTACTTGTAAAACCTGATTAATTAGCAGGAAAAATCAGCAACGTAATATTTTTTCCTCTACAGTTCTTAGTGTCTTATATCTCATTTCCAATTTTCATCATTCACCAAATTCTGACAGTATTTTCACCTCCTTATCCATTAAAGCAGACATCTCCAGCAGATTTGGAAAACAAAGAAAATTTCCTCCAAAATCCACTCAGGCCCTCTGATGATAAAGAATGCTCTAAATCAGAAATGCACATTGTGGGTGAAACTGAGCTATCCCCCCAACAAAAGAGCACATTCCCATACCCTGGGGGGGAACAAAAGTGAGCTTGTTCACACTATGTTGGCATTTTTATTAATGAAAATTTAACCACTAGATTTCAACTTTCAGTATTGAAAATCATCAGCAAGGGAAAAAAAAATCATACGTAACCAAGAACAATGTTTTTCCACAAAAATAACCAGCAAAACCTCAGATCTCTCCATGACTGACCACTGCATAAGAAATGGTTCCCTGCCTGCAGTACGGGGCTTGGAACTACTTCACAATTCTATTCTTCCAGCTTCCTTCTCAGATCAGCTGGGTGCGTGAGTCTCCAGAAGACAAAGACCATCTTCAAAACTAAGACTTTAATATTTTTGATTTTTTTTTCTCATTCCCAGAATACATTTGTCATTTGGAAAATCAATTATAAATAAAATTTTTCCATCTTCTGACAGGATAAACTAAGAAACTACTGTTTTGGCTAATTACAGAGTATATTAGCTATAGGCTACCTATGTCTTCTTTAAACATATCTGGGATTCAGCTTCCAAACTTGGTCCTTGACCATTATAAAGAACTGACATTTTCACTAAGGCACAGATATTCTAAATTTCTCTTGTTAACAATATATCTTGGCAAGAGTTGTCTTCTTTCTGGTTGGTATACAGAAAAAGTTTCAAACATATAAATACAGACAAGGAGGCACTCCTTCAACAGGCATCTGTTGAAGACAGCTTTTTTTGGTGTATGAGCAGAGATTGCTTCCATAATAAAGACGTAGGAAGAGCACCTTCAAAACTATAATTGTATTTAAGTTTCCCCTTTAAAAATAAAACCCAAACATGATATTATTCAAAGAACCTGTAATATGATAATTGGATTTTCTGTAACTTAATTTTCACACTATTATGAATTGAAGTGATTGTTAGATGGGATTTCAGCCTTCTTTAAGAAAAAATACACTAAATTTAAACTTAATTGAAACAGCCATCAAATTTCCTTAAATATCAGATATGACAGCCACAACACCAGAGTATCTCACATGGCTTATTCCACTCTTTGGAAGAGGCACACCCCCAAAGAATGGCTTATTATGGGGCATGGCAGAGATAAATTTAGCTATCCTGGGAGGTACATCCTGCTGTGTGTCTCTGCCTGGTCCTTCAGAGATGGTCCACACAACCACAAACACAGGATTTCAAAACCCATTTCAAAACTTGCAAAATTAAGTTAGTGGAGCCAAATGGAGAACTTCAGTTTAAAAATGCTACATCACTTTGTCTTATTAAGAGTATCCAACAGCACTGCAGGCACTATTCTACTAAGTATTTTTATAAGAAAGACTAATAAAAATAGTAATAAAATCCGCACAATTGGTCAGGAAAAAAACACTTTTTCTTAAATGAATCTCCCTCACCCTTGCATGCTGTATCCTGATGCTTATGTATCAAGTTCAGAATGTAAACACACCCAGAATGACTGGTACTTGCCTACAATGAACTGTTTGGTACTTTTGTTAAAGTTTTCGTTTCAAACTTCAGCTCCAGTGACAACAATTCCTATTCATCAAAACTGTGTCCACATAAGATTGATAGAGAATACTGCAGAAACTTTGAGAAAGAACTCTCCAATAACTGTCTTAATTGTCATTATAATCTATGGAGAACCTAATTGATTTTGATTCTTCCTTTCAGTCTTTCAGACAGGGGAAGGGGACTGTCTGCCCACGCATAAGTCAGAACAGCACTTTTGTCTTGCTGTGTGGGATCAGAACCCAATCTTTCAATTGGCTCTGGACTTTGGGAACAATTAACTTCCTCTACAGAGGATGGTTTCAGAGATACTGGCACTGAGAAACTATTAACAGCTTTCTTTAAATTAGTGGCTTTCCTGTTCCCTTTAATTGTAAGGGCTGAGTCACTGTTTGTCCTTTTGCTAGTAACAACACTACTACTTTTCTTTGTAAAACATTTTTTAAACTGGCCAGGGTTCAGTTGCCTTTTCTGCTGCTCATAAACCTGGATTTTATCCATGTGCCCATCATCACTGTCTTCACTAGAAGAGCATCTGTTCTGACAGACACTCTTTTTAAAAGAAGCTTTCCAAGTAGTTTCAGTACAAGCTTCTTTAATGCGACAGCCAGTTGCACCTGCTGGCTTTTGAGATGCTGGAAGCATTTCACACCCAGGATGAAGTGTCTCTGTTGTTTGCCCACTGAAGGCTAGTGATGCTGAACCACTTATATAAGGGTTTTTTTGCACCATTTCAGCCAGGATGTTGGTTTTTTTGTGCGCATCTTGATAGATACGTATGCTGGATTCACTTGCACAGTTTTCTGACAGAACATTTTTACTTTCCTGCACTAGGTTATTTAACTGAAGTGAGGAAGAAACATGATTTCTATCAGGATTCAATGTTTCTTTTGTTTGTTTAAAACAATTCAAAGATTCCAGTTGCACTACATCTTCAGACAAAGGCTGTGATGAAATGGGAGCCTTCTTAAGTATTCGCTCACTTAAAGACCACTCCTGAAGCTGTTGCATAGCATCATTATAGAACAAGTCATCTTCACTATCAGAATGCAGATCAGACTGTGTAACGTCAGAACATTCTGAGCTACTTCTTACTGTTCCATGACTTAGGTGATGTGAGTGTTTTATGCATGTGTTTAAGTGAGCTCCTGGGTCACCATCATCACCTCCATGGGTTGGTGAAGTGCTGAAGGAGGTTCCTTTCCCATCAGTAGTGCTCAGTTGCAGACCTGCTGGTACAGAGGAAGAGGATGATATCCCTGAATACTTAGTGCATTGTGAAGGCACGGATGAGTCAGCAAGAGCAGCTGCTGATGCTGACATGTGACCTGTTGCTATGCAGGAAGCTGAAGGTAATACTACATCTTTTGATCCAACACTTCTCTGCTGTGTTTGATCTTCTAGGGGAGCTTTTATATCTGACATGGAGTGTTGCACAGGAAGAATTCTGGATTTAGGCTTTAAATTAATTTGAGACAGAAGATTGGTAACTTCATCATAAGCATTTGGTAATTCCTTTTCTTCTGGTTTGTCTTTCTTTTCTGAAAAGAGAAATAAAAAGTGCACTTTGAATAGCATATAAATCACAGTTCATACTTCTTAGTGCAAAAGTACAGAATAGTAAGTTTAAAGCACAGTCCCTGCGAGGCATCATGACCTCATCTTGTTTTGGCATGATATTGCTCAAGATCGGAGAAATGTTTTTTTGCATTCTGGCAAGACACATAAATTCATAAGAAATAAGCTTCTGTACTTACTTTTCTGTTTCTTCTGAAGAAATTCTGACTTTTCCACTTGATAGAGGGAAACAACATCAGGATAAGCAGCCTGAAACAAAGACTCTTCTTCTACTGTGACTACAAACAACTCCACAGGCTCATCTTCTGGATCAACATAATGTTCTGAAACAGTAATGAATGTACGTTAGATACAAATATACAGATGTCAAAGTAGGGAATGAAAAACCAAACAGCAAAGATTTGAGTACAAAGAAGGTACATAAAAAGTCAATAGCATAATATTTGAGATTTATCTGTAAGTCCTTTTCTTCCTGCCAGTCTCCTGGCACAGAGAGACCACAGGGAGGAGTTTGGCAGGACAGAAAATTTTCTAGCTAGTAAACAGTGATAGCTTCAGGTACATAGTGAAATAAGGTATGAAATACACAGTTCAGGTCTTATTTACATGTACCGGAAAAAGTAGCTGAAGATGGAGTCCCTTGCTTTCTAGGTAATTTTTTTTTCTTTAAAGCACTGTTTTTTCTTTCAGGGTGAGTGAAACTTGATACACTGTTTCCAATCTCACCCACATTCCATTGCCTCAGAGTGTTGCCAAACTCTTGTCCCCTTTAAAGCTTGATTTTATCTTTTTCTATGAACTGTTTTGTTCCATAACGTACATAGAAACCAGACCCACCTGGTTTTTGCCATTCAATTTCAAAACAAGGAATTCCATTTTTAACACGTGCCTTAACAATCCTGTAAGAAGAGAAAGGCCATTAAATGACTTAAATCTAGACTTAAAATCTAAAAATATTTCAATAGTCTAATTTGGAATGATTCAGAGAAAAAAAATCTTCTTGTTAAATTGAAATTACTACATCTTTTAAAAAAATACACTACTGTGTATACAGTAAAATTTGGAGTACAGATTTGAGCACTGAAAAATTTTATTTGACACTCAGAAGAGCATTTACACAAAACAAAAAAGCTCTTCCGTAAGAGACAGAATGCAGTCTCCTACAAACATCAGTTTGGTATCTTCAGCTGACCTTCCTGAAAGGCAGGTCCTGCTTGGCCAACCTCATCTCCTTCTTCAACAGGGTAAGGGAAAGGCTGTGGATATTGTCTGCCCAGACTAGTAAAACCTTTGATGTCATTTCCCACAACTTCCTCCTGGGGAAACTGGCTGGGATAGGTGCACTGGGTTAAAAATGGTTTGGATGGTCAAGAGAGGAGTGATAAGTGGAGTTACATCCAGCACGAGGCCAGTCACTGATGGGGCTCCCCAGGGCTCACTACTGGGGCCAGTCCTGTTTAATGTCTTTATCAATGATCTCGATGAGGGGACCAGGAGCACTCTCACTCAGTTCACAGATGACACCAAGTTGGGCAGGAGTGCTGACCTGCTGGAGGGCAGGAAGGCTCTGCAGAGGGATCTGGACAGGCTGATGCTGAGGCCAGTTGTGCGAGGGTCAACAAGGCCAAGTGCTGGGTCCTGCCCTTGGGTCACAACAACCCCTGCAGTGCTACAGGCTGGGCAAGAGTGGCTGGAAGGTGGCCAAGAGCAAAAGGAGCTGGGGGTGCTGATCAACTGCAGCTGAACATGAGCCACAGTGTGGCCAGGTGGCCAAGAGGAACAGTGGCATCCTGGCCTGTATCAGCAATGGAGCGGCCAGCAGGACCAGGGCAGTGATCATCCACCTGCACTCAGCACTGGTGAGGCCACACCTCAAATGCTGTGTCTGTTTCTAGGCCCCTCGCCACAAGGGGTGGGACTGGATGTGCTGCAGCATGTCCAGAGAAGGGCAGTGGAGCTGATGAAGGATCTGGAGCACAAGTGTGAAAGGAGCAGCTGAGGAAGCCGAGGGTGTTTAGTCCAGGGAGGACCTCATGGCTCTCTGCAACTGCCTGAAAGGAGGTTGCAGCTAGGTGGGGGTCAGTCTTCTCCCACGTAACAAGTGATAAGAAAGGAAAGGAAATGGCCTTAAGCTGTACCAGGGGAGGACTATATTGGATATTAGAAAAAATTTCTTCATGGAAAGGGTTGTCAAGCATTGGAACAAACTGCCCAGGGAAGTGGTTGAACCACCATCCCTGAAGATATTTAATTTAAAAGATGTGGAGATGTGGAACTCAGAAACATGGTTTAGTGGTGGACTTGTGTGTCAGGTTAACAGCTGGATTCCTCCAAACTAAATGATTCTAGGATTTTAAGATACTAATGCCAGAAAAGGCTTTTGCCTTGGACAGTAATTTTCTAAATGACCAGACAGGGTCATTTGAATATTCTGTGTGAGAGTATGAAGAGAGATAGAACTTTAACTGAGCAGGGACAGTCAATCACTATGAGATTTTTCTAAAAAGACCATTTACATCCCAGTTTAGTAGTTTCCTATGCCTGAAGAGTAGGATCATGCTGATCCTGCTGAATCATTACTGCATTTTTAAACACTTGTTAACAAAAGAAATCTTCAACAGCACACACCATCTGTCTTTTAAACTCTTGAAATGCTAAGAAGTGTTATAAACAGAGAATGTCAATGAATTCATTCAAGGTAAATGCTGGTAATTTATCTTGCCAATCTGTTTAAAAAGCATTCTCCAACCAGTCTCCCCAATATTTTGAAAGATAATACTGAATAGATCAGTATCTCTGGAAGTACTAATTCAAGATTATGACACACCAACCCAGAAGTGATACTATCACACTGCTATTGACTGTCTTCCTCTGCCCCAAAATTAATGTCTAAAAACTTTGACTAGCATGGGAAAAGTACTAACATTCTTCCAATAAAAGAATTAAGGAGGCAGGGAGAATTTGGGTTTCATTTGGGAAATGAAACCATCAGATAAAGTTAAAATAAGTCACAATTCCCTTCACAAAGTGAAGTTCAGGTTTGCCAACAGACACTGTAGATTCTAGAAGTTGACTTAAGTTTAAGAAAAGATTAGATCATTTAAAAAAATAAATTATATTGAGAGCTAATAGAATAAGAAAATACTAATTCTGGTTCAGTCAATTCTTAAGTAACAGAAATCTGGATGGTGAGAAATTATTCTGGGAGAAAGTAATTACAGGCTTATCTTACTGTTTCTTTCCCTGCATGTCCATTTTTAGTAACAATATACTTGGCCATTTTTACATTCCTAAATGTAGCAGTCCTGAATGAAAAGCAGTGTTGACACATAATACAATGACAGCTGGTAGGTCTGATAAGCAATCAGAGACTATGACTGAATTTGCAGATGCTCATTTCTAAGCCTGAACTCTTATTTTGAGACACAGAATTCAATTAAATGTCTGCTAAGAACCTGAGCAGAGGACCTAAGGCAGATCCAAGGAAAAGGAACAAAAAGCAAGCATAGAACACAAGCACTGCCAGTTAGAATGAACCTGCTCAATGTATTACTTTGTGCAGCAGTAGTAGAAATGGTGCACTGATCTGAATTTTTACCTCTATTCAAAACAAGCACAAAGCTTGAAACAAAGATGGAAGAAAAACATATTTCCTTTTTTTTCAGAAAAAACTTGTGTTTTTTTTATCTGCCAGCAGAAGTAAACATATTAAGTTTAAAAAAGTCAAGCTACATTACCGAATTGCCTGCAGCTGTTTTGAGTCAATGTATCCAGATTTTCTCTGGATCATATCATAACGCGTCAAAAGTGCTAAAAGCTTCTTACAAGCGTAATGTTTGGTCCAGTCCATCTTCTCTGAAGCAAATAGCTGTTTGTATAAAAAATATCCCAGACTTTAAAACTTTATCCTGTTAGATATCATGCTTAGATAGTTATGTAGTTGGGACACTAAATACTTAAAATATTTAGAGTGCTTTTATACATCAGTGTAACGCCCAGCAACACCTCACTGCCAAGGGAGGGAACAGCCATCCCTACCAGGACACATTCATCAGCTGTCAGTGCCAAGCCAAGGGAACAGCTGTGTGGTGGTACCAGCAGGGATAAAACAGTTGTTAAACACCTTGTCAGATTCACATCAGCTCTACCAGGAGCTGTGAAAGTTACAGATTTCACATGTGAGACAATGAACATGGATTTTCATTAAAGCCACATTGTTTAACTGTGGTCTGCTCTAATATCCATAATTCTTACAGTGTCATCAAACCCAAAAAATGAAACATTGTAAGAGATTTGATTTTGCCAATAAAAACAAGTAAAAAGCCTTCCTAGAAAACAATGCTAATGTGTCTATATTAACACCCTCAACCCCACCTAGCAATACCAGACAATGAAAAACAAAACAATGACAAATGAGCTTTCTTTTTCTTCTATTTTCTATCTGCCTACTTAGAGCAACTGATTTTTTCCAAAGTCTTCAATTTTAGGCTTTCAAAACAGTGATGTATACTAAGATGTAGTAACAAGATTCTTTAATTCTTATTTCAAGTAAAATTATCAATGAAGATCACAACTATCACAGATGCCTTCCTTAGTAATAAATAAAAGATTACTAAGCTGAATATTCAATATCTTGCTATATACCTGAAAGGACAATAAATTTGGCCTTTGGCATTCCTTTATGTTGATCAATTTATTCTTGTTTACAAGAAACTCTTGGATAACCTTGAGATAAAACATAAAAGAGACAGTTTAAGAGTGGGCAAAAAGCTGAAATATAAACTAATTGATTAAAACAACTGATATTAAGTAGGTTTGTTTGTTACCTCAGAGAATGGAAAGCCCTCACAACTCTTGGCTTTTCTGCAGGTAAAAACAAATGTGTTAGGAACTTAGGACAAATGGGGAAAAATGGAGAATCTAAATGCTTACCCTGCATACAAATGCAGGAAAAAGCAGTTAAATTTTCAGGCCATTCCTACTTTCTGATACTGTCCTCCACTGCATTTTCTTGTTTCGCTTGCTCCCACTGATGCCATGCACAAGGGCAGCAGTGTTTGGAGTCATTGGGTTTGCAGCATCTGACTGTTTCACAGAATTTACATCCACTGTGCTCATGTTCCCTGTAAGATCCTATAGCAACAGACACACAAAGTGAGAAGGAGTTCCCAAAATCTCCAAACCTATAAAGGCAATATTACAAATACAAAGCTCAGAACACACATGAATGTGATGTGAATAGCAGCTGTAAGCAGATCTGTGTACATTAGCATTAATGGATCTGTAGTAAAAATTGAAAAAGACATGCAGGCTTCCATTTTTCTGAAGACTCTTTCCCTCAACAGTTTCAGTTCTTAAGCTGGAAACTTATTATCTAAAAACTATAGAAGTAATGTGTGATAATCTGGAAAACACATATAAATTATATATTTGAATCGGCTTTTCCTTCACCAAACGATGGATTGGATTTGAATGAGTTCACTGACCAAAGAGGATACCAAAATCAGGGTCCTTGGGATTAATATCTTTTTGAGAAAACACTCCTGAAAACCTCATCAGTGATGAGGTTCAGTTCTCTTGATGCAGGACCAATTCATGCAACTAAAGAAGCAGTTGCTGGGCAGTACTACTCTAGTGGAACATGCTGTCTTTACTGATCATGTTAAAAAGGCAAATATCTGAGATCCCACAACAGCACTGTGATAACATCCCATCAGCTGTCAGCTTAGTTTCACATCTGAAGAAAATTAGTCCCAAGCTTTAAAAGTCTTTTATATAAGGGTACATATACACAATATTGAAAATGTGAAGATGGAAGCTGAAAAGTGTTTCTAATGCTAGTAGAAAAAAAAAACCTATAACCCAATAAAAATACAGTTCAGCTGTTCAGTTACAGTTCTCACTAACCTGGATGATGGCACTCTGAACAGTGAGTTACCCTTTTAACAACCAAAGGTGGATTATCATCATACTGAAATGGTTCCTTCCACTGCTCAAACCTAAAGGATAATGTTAAAATGATCAAGAAATATTTTTAGCTTTCACACTTAAACCACTGAAAAATAATCTCTTTATATTTCTCAAGCATTTATCCAAGAAACAGTTTTCAACTTATGAAACAGGGTTCTTTAACAGTACATCACGTTGGATTTCTAGCATTGACACACACATTATAATAACAAACATAGAAAGCACTTGGTATCTCATATCCTAATCCACAACCCAATTAAAAATTAGCAAGTCTCATCAGTCCCTACAACTTTCACTCCAATGTATCAGCTTATACCTGCTAGGTGAAGAGCTAGGAACAAGCTAAATGTTTAAAACAAGTAAGAGACTTGCCTAGCAAAATACCCAATTCCTTTAGCAAACACAAGGTAAGGAATGTGCTAATATCCTCCCTAAATTAAAGTATTAAAAATATCTTGGAGCTGAAGTACATACTATTAAGTCTTTGAATAAAAAAAGCACTTAAGTAAATTTCCATTTTACCTTTGCAATAAGTTTTGACCTCGCAGAGTCTCAATTAACTTTAAAGCTTGTTCCTTCCCAACTCCTGGAACCCCCTATAGAGTAACATGATATATTAGTTAATTACAAACAAAATACTCATATTCTCACAAAAAAACATCTTTATTACATAGTGTAGAAAATTACAAAAAGTGATTCCAGATGTTGAGAATAAATAAAAATATTTTTGACCAAGTTTAAGGGCAGAGAAGGTGACAGATTACAGCTGTAATGCCAGCGTAACACACAAGCTGTTCTTATGCTCAACAGCACCTCTGCTACAACAAGGCAAAGAAAGAAGCAGAAAGCAATACTAAACTAGAAGAAGTTCAGAATAGAGAAGTTACAATGAAGTAGTGAAACACTGGCACAGGTTGTCCAGAGGGATGGTAGGTGCCCCATTCTAGAAATATTCAAGGTCAGGTTGGAATGGGGCTTTGAGTGACCTGGTTTAATTGAAGATATCCCTCACTGCAGGGGGGCTGGACTAAGTGAACTTCAGAGGTCCCTTCTGACCCAAACTATTCTATCAGTCTATGACTTAAAACACACATATTACTTTCCAGTTCTTTTCATCTTCACCCTATTTTGCCAAGATTCAATTTACCTAATTATAAAGATTGTACTGAACGTACTTTCTACAGCATCATTACAAATAAATCTATATTCATTCAGCTGTAATGGCACAACTGAATACATACAACCATCTCAAATAAATTTACACTTCAAACCAAGTCCTCATTGGACTATAGTCAGACATTCAAGTAAAGTCAGATACTCAGCTTCTGAAAGGAAAGCATTATTTTGATGTATTTCAACAATTCAAGTGCAATTATAGCATGGTATTCTCATTTACCTGTTCTGCCAATCTCCATTCCCAATGCACTCCTGTAATTCAGCTTTCTTTACAAGTTTCTGTCCTCATCTACTTTGCTGAGCTGCAAGAACTCAAAGGACCTATCTGACATCACGTAATTGTGAACCTGGCATTCCACGATGGTACAATAACCACTGATTATCCACTGGTTTTTTTTACTCCCTCTCTTTACACAATAGTAACAAACTATTTAAAGATTCCTATAGCAGAAGCAAAATTTAAAAAAAAAACAACAAAAAACAACCCAAACCAAAAATAATTAAAGGTTTGTTTTTTCCAGCAGTATCAGTTGTTTAAAGGACAGTTTTATCAAATTGGGACACAATTGTTTAAGAAAAACTAGATATCGACTTCAAGCCTGGATGGGAGCAATCACTGCCTGAAGTCACTACATCATGAACAGTATGGAAATCAAGTTTCATCCCACTTCTTTTCCCTCTCAAATAGCCATTACAGCAGCTTCTGTTCAAAGTCTCAAAAAAAGAATTCAAGAGTTATAGTAAAGAAAAAAAGAAAAAAGTGAAGTAGTAATGAGTGAGATTCCTCTCAATAATTAGGTGATCACTTCTAATTCTTCATAAATTATATATTTATAAACAATGGAACAGGAATACATCCAGAACTGCCTTTACTAATAACTACAGCTCAAAAACATCACTACTAAGTCTTCCAAAGAGCACAGACAAAGCCATTTTTTCTTATTTTCCACAGATCCTCTGCCAGGGATGCACTTGTACATGACTTGTTACAAAGCATCCTCATAAACAATGGAGTTCTCACACCTTGGCTCAATGTAAACAGCATCTAAACTTGTGCCTTCACCTCCATTATAGAGAAGGTTTGGAACAACACAAAACAGTCTTAGAAAGACTGATGATCATGAACCATTTTGAATGTAAAATAATTATATTGCTTACCTTTGGAAGATAATCACAGCCCAGAAGAACTGCTAGCCCAATCAAAGACTCTCTGTCACAACCAAGTTTCTCTTTAATAGAGGACATTGTGTAACTGTCAAGATGTGGGTCCTGTAAGAGAAATTTATTTCATATTATTTCTGTTACATCTGTTACAGGGAAGGAACTGCCCTGAGTCACTTGAGTTGGGATTGCTTACTCACCCCTATTCACCCACACCTGCAGGAAAGGCGTCTACCCCATAAGATGGAGTCTAATGGAAAAAAAATAAACTTCAATTTAACAAGGGGAAGTGCTGAATTCTGCACCTGGCATGGGATAACCCTGGCTGTGTGCACAGACTGGGGAATGAGAGGCTGGAGAGCAGCCCCACAGAAAAGGGACCTGGGGGTCCCTGGGGCTGATGGCAAGTTGAACAGGAGCCAGCAGTGCCCTGGCAACCAGGAGGATCAACCCTGTCCTGGGGGCATCAGCCCCAGCATCACCAGCCAGGCCAGGGAGGGGATTGTCCTGCTCTGCTCTGAGCTGGGGCAGCCTCACCTTGTGGCAGTTTTGGGTGCCACAATATTAAAAATACATTAAGCCATTAGAGAGCATCCAAAGGAGGCAAAAAATGGGCCTTGAGGGGAAGCCATATGAGGAGTGGATGAAGTCACTTGCTCTGTTCAGCCCAGAGGAGACTGGAGACCAGTGACAGGACTCAAAGAAGCAGCATGAAGCTGTGCCAGGAGAGGTTTGGGTTGACTATCAGGAAAAAAAATTTCACCCAAAAGATGGTTGGGCACTGGAACAGGCTCCCCAGGGAAGTGGTCACAGCACCAAGATACACCTGACAGAGCTCAAAAAGTGTTTGGACAAGGCTCTCAGGCACATGAGGTATACCTCAAAGGTACAACCCTTGAGGTATCCTATGCAGGGCCAAGAGTCGGACTCAATGATCCTGATGCGTCCCTTCCAACTCAGTATATTCTAAGATTCTAGGTGGTTTTATTGTTTACTACCTGTAGAAAAAAGTGTGGCAAAACTAACATTATCAAATCTTAGTGGCTGTGCAAGTCATTTCAGGAAGTGAAGTTTTTAAAATGCATGTAAACATTTTAAGGTACTACTTAAGTAAAATAACAGAAAAAGAATTAAAATGTTACCTAACATATTAGTCACAAGCTAAAGGAATATTTGAAAGGTAAAGCAACTCAAATACAAAATGGAATCAAGATTAACATGAATCAAAACATAGGCTACTGTCTTCTTCCTCAATCACAACAAAAAAATCTCACAAGCCAACAAACCAAAGTGATCCATTTCGCCAGAACAAATACCCCTGACAGACACACACTCACAAATGATTTTTTTATGCTGACCTATATAATACCAACGAAACTGGTGACCAACTAAATACACCTGAAAGATTGAGCTTGCCTTCATTGTTGGTGATAAATGATAAGGAAGCTGAATGAAAGAACGAGGTCAAGGAAGACCTCAAACATGGTGTCATCAAAGCAAATAACCTTCCATCAACCCTAAATATTTTTTTAAAGAGTTAATTATTTGTAGTGCACTTCTTTTGTTCTACTGATTTTCTCATATCTCTGAAGTATTTTCTCAAAAAGTCTTTCAGATGAACATTATAAATTACAGAAATTTGGGGTAGCCTTTTACCAGTTCTGGAATATTGTATTCTTAACAAATGAACACTTCAGCTTACGGCCATAAATTATTTGGTTTTTTGAATGATCACAAAAATTGATTATGATAAAAATGTACAAACTACTGTATTTATATTCAATTGGGCCAAACAGCATTACTTGCAAGTATATTCATAATAAAATGAACCTGTAAGATGCAAGTATGTGGACACTTATTAGACCCAGGAGGCTGATCATTCTCATATGACCTAAGGGTAAAACTTACAGGAAGCAATTACTTCACTCAGCTCCTCCACTATAAAGGAGGAAACAGGGAAAAAAATTTGCTATTTAGCTTTATATGAGACACCACAGGGTGCCACAAACACAGGCAATACTACCCTGTTCTCAGTAGTTTTCCTCTCACAGCTAATGTAAGAATTACCAGTGAATCAAATAAAATGTTCCTGTCCTAAACATACTATTTTTAACAAACCCAACTACTACAAGTTAAGTTTAATAACATGTAAGTATTTTCTCAAGTCCCTTCCTTCTATTCACATTTCTGCAAAGAGTCCATAGAAAGGGTGGGAACACGGTGAGGTACATCACCTTAGCGTTCATAGCAAAGTTCCTATAAACTGTTTGAGCTCCATACAAGAAAACATCTCCATCATTGGTAATGCAGCCATCAACAAGTCCTTTTGCATTTAGGTAGGCACACATTGCCTCTGCTTCTCCAGCTGCTTGAACCCAAGGGACACCTAAACACTCCAGCAGTTCAAGACACTAAAAGAACAACACAAAAGGAAAGAGGTTGAATGCAGAGCTATTAAATTCACTATCAGCATGCATTTTCTCAGACACAAATGCATATAAAAACCGCTACTGCCTATATAACACTACATCAATGAAAGCACTATGTTAGCAAAAAATAATTTCCTCTAAGTAAATATCCACAAAGAGCTAAGTATTAATTACAGGTGAACACAGCATGATTAATGGCCACTCCTTCCCAAAAATCTTTACACTTTAAATAGATATTTAGGATGTTTTCAGAAGAGCACTATCAAAGGAGTATTTATCTTTGTGAAGCAATGCTGTTTACTCAAGCAGTAAGGCTGAGCCAGAACAGACATCTTACTAACAGACAGGCACTAAATTCCCCAAGAATATCAAGCAGGAAAATACAATGCTGTCATCCTAGTAAGGCTGGACCACTGTATATATATACACACCAATATATATATACATACAAATTTCAGAGAAAATATTTTGGAATTTAAAAATAATACATGAATTGGTATGTACAGGCTGGTGAAGCCCTAAGTGTCCATAAATTCTACTTCATAAAATTTTGAATAGACAAAAGTGGTTAATAGTGGAGAAAGGATACAAAGAAGTATGGATACTAACGCTATAAAAGTCCAGCAAAGTTAAATTTTGCAATAAACACACAATTACAGTTGTAACAGCACAACATGCCCAGGAACATATCAATGAGAGAATTATTCTGACACTGTTTCTCTTCTGTAACAGATGCTGTAAGGCCTGACCTCAAAAGTGCACATTCCTTCAAACTTCAAAACTACTTACATTTGTTGCGTATAAAGCCGAGAGAGACTGAAATGTTAGGGGTTAATGACTGAAACAATTGGCCATTTGAAAAAGCAGCAGGTGCTTTGCTGAGGCCAGCTTTGCGCCCCCAGCCAAAGAGGAGGAGAATTTTTGGGTGTGTGTTGGTGAAACCTCTGATCCGGTATGACACGGGGTGCACACCCACCATGGATGACCACAACCAACCAGCCTTTGTTTAGCAGCAAGCTAGTTTTTGAGCGAGGTGAAGCTGACAATAAATAGATCCTGTGAGGTGAAATAATGTTTTTTATCTTGCCAATTTCCTCCTTTACACAACTGGCTCGGGTGTAAAAGATGTATACACCAGTCATTCAGTGTCATTCCACCCCAAATCCACCTAGGGTGGAATTATTAACAAGGAATCTATTAACAAGAACCTTAGTTACCTGGCCTTCAGGGGTGGCTTGTAGCAAAAGCTAGCAATTATTTCAAGTTCCTGTATTTAATTTGGTTAAGATTTCTTTCTATCACATTAAAAATACTTTAACACTCAGTAACTCACCTCTTTTAACATGGCTTTAAATAAAGATCTCCCTGTTCTCACAGCTCCAGATTTCTTCGAAGGCCCATAGCGCATCTCATTCCTCTTGCTCATGGTGTCTGCTTTCAACCTGGGGGCCTCTCCTTCCATGACAAACACTAGCTTAATTCCCATTGATGTAAAGAAAGAGAACCGAAAAAATAGGTTTCTGCAATAAAGCAAAGTGTTCTATAAGCTGAAGTATTTGTGAAGACTGATTTCTTCAGACATTTTCCTTTTTCCCCTCATATTTTCCTGACCTTACCACTGGAAAAATCCTAGCATTGTCTTTACCTCTAATGATTCTCTTGCCCCCAAGCTAAACAAACCTCTGATCTATATTCCTGTCTTTGGCTGAAATTGTCATACTATGAAATTTTATCAGCTTTACAAAATTCCCAAGAAAATACCATATAAGGACAGGAAAGATCTTTTTTGGTTGTAAAGATGTAAACAAAGGCCTCAATATAAATACATTCAAGATCCAAAATCAGCCTCCAAACACAAATTTACATTGATTCATTTATATCAAATATTAACCCCAAATCTATCAATACAGGTACACCCAAAGTAACTGAATGCTGTGGTATTGGACAGACTTACAGATACCATTACCATGCCAATTCATTTCTTATGCAAACCAACACCACTGAGGGGTGGAATTTTACAAGGCTGTAGTAATAAATACTTGGACTACAACAGTAAAATTAACAGCAGTCATATCAAACAGCATATGCTTTTACCAGTAGTTCCAATATGAATCTTTCAAAAGGAGTAGATAAAACATTTATATCTCTTTGACTGACATGGAGAGACCATTACACTAGATTTAATTTTGTACAGTTACTACTGGCAAAAAAACAGTAAGATGGTCTTTCGAGGTTAGTTCTATTTTCACAAATGATGCAAAAATTCAATCCATACAATAAGTTACTCAAAAATACAAATTAAAAAAAAAAATTAATTTTCAGCTGTCTGAAAACATTTTTTTTGGTAGAAATCTGTTCAACCCTTTGTCTTGCTTTGGAGCTCTGGACTGATGCTTCTATTCCACTGCACACAGGACATCCTACCAGACTGATGTAATGACTTTGGTCATGCTGCCATATTTTATAGTTAATTATCCATTTGGGTTTATAAGTATAAAACATTTTAAGACATTATTCTCAGGAAATGCTGAGATTTTGTAGTATGCTAGTATTTCATATAATGCTGAATTTAACAGAAGTCACAGGAGTGTATAATGCCATTGAGTAACTCAGTATTCTGTACTGATAACCAATAAGAAGCATTGATGAAAATTTGTGTATATTTTCATTTTTGTCAGCACTGTTTGCAGAAAACAGTGCTTTGAAATTATAGATGCTTAGACATGCTCATTCCTTAGGTAAGTCATTTAAATAAAAAAATATATACATATTCTTCAAGTTTGTTCAAATGCCTGAAGAATGATTTAAACATAATTCAACTTGGGGGTCTACTTAGAATTAACCTCAAACCCTTTACATATGTAGCATAAGTAATAATTGTATCAAAACACCTGTCTTATGAATTTCAGAGCTACTCTTAGAGGTCTATTGAATAAGTAACATATTTAAATTATACAGCTCCAAGACTTTCAGCTCGAATAATTGATATGGATACCATACCTGAGATGTGGTTTGGTAACTACTCCAACCATTTTTTTAACGGTCTGTGCTTCACAAACCCACAAACTTAAATCAACAGCAAGTGTTTTCCCTCTGAGACTACTGAGGTTGACAGGTTGTCTCACAGGCTCAAGAATTTGCCATAGATGAGTCACTCCCATTGTTTTAGCTTCCCTGTTGTCAGAAGGTAGATTTTAACTGTGAAGACTAAACAAAATAAAACAGTTTAAGAATATGACATGAAGTATTATGACTGAGAGGTTCAGAAGATAAATATATTTGCCATTATCAGTTCTACTTTTAAGAGCTAAGAGTATTTGCAACCAAGTCTTTTAAGTGTAGTGATTTCAGTTCACTCTGGCTTATTACCAAATACTTTCTTTGGACTGAACAGTTGCATTACTAATAAACCGATCACAAACAAAAACAAATGCAGTCGAGGAAAAAAAAAACACAGTGAAAAAATACTCATTTCCAAGTCTAACATAAGTCATACATAAACACAATCCAAGTTTTATTCAAAAAAACCCCACAGGATTCTTAAGGCAATTACTTCCTGATTTGAGGTAGGATTCACATTAAAATTTTCTGTTCAAATAGAAGTAGCTTAAAGCTATTTGAGGAATATTTACAATGACAACAGAATTTAAACTTTCCTTGCATTCCAAGGTGATACAAGAAGGGTCAAGCACAGAAATTCTGGCTTGGGAAATTCAAGTTGGAGTTCAGGAAAAAAAATGATGGTATTGCTCCAGTGGTTGCTCACAGGTTGCAGACATTCTTAACATCCAGCTGGCATACTCTCCTACTGCTTTAATCCAGTGCTGGTGGGAATCACTCTGAGCAGGGAATCAGCAGTGATTGACACTGAAATTTGGGAAGGGAACTCCACTGTACCACCAAGACGAAGGCATTACTTTATTCTGGCCCTGGATGCCTGGGGAGTAGCTCTGCCCGATGTACACACACTGCTCAAGATAGGGCACCTCCTTCTGGGCCAGGGATAGTCACATTCATCCAAACATTGTTACCTTTCTGAACAACTTGTTACTTATGGCAGGCACAAAATTTAGGCCTCTATTCCATTTCTTTAACTACTACAATCACTCAACCTCATTTTAGTTGTATGCATACAGAGTATTGCTTTTGTTGTTCTATGTCAAGCACATAAATTTAGTTAAAAATACAAATTAAGCATAGAACTACACAGTACAATTTCTTGAAGTCCAGGATGATCAGTTTCTCTAATGCACAGGGGTAGTATCCAAACCTTCCCAAAAGACAAGCACAATAATTCAGCTTCAGTGGGAGATGTCCTTTTGGTGTTACCATTTGGTTTCTGCTAGTCTGCATCAACAAAATTTCTTAAAAAAAAACTGTGTCAAGTCAGTTTCTAAATATTGTTATGGAGTGTCACATGGCTCTTAACTAATGGGAAAGACAAATACACTACAAACACCCTACATTTGGTTAGATTACAAATAATAAAAAAGTATGAAAATTGAAAACTAAAATAAAGAAGGCCAACTTTTTCATTGTGATAAAATACAGCTATTTGAGGATGTAAGTTTTTCATGTTCCATTGAATATATATCTAAGAGCGAGTTATGAAAGCCTGCAAGGCCTACCAGTCTTTGCTTTTTTTTTGAGTGTACTTCATAAAACATTTAAATTTGAATTCAGTGTACAAATAGCTCAACTACTCTTATGACAAATGACCTGTCTACTAGGATTAAAGAGCTTCGTTTATCACAAGCCTCCAGCCCTAGAGAGATGGCAACTTCCAAAGAACCAAGACTGAACTTGATTTCTTTTCATATTCTTAGAAATCACTGAAGAAAATCAACAGTAAACATAAACACCCCCCTACAAAACCTTCTCAATGTCTTTTTAGGCCGGAATATGCTAAACCTATAAAGCTTTTATGTCTTATATAGTGCTTTAAGAGTACATTCTGCTCTACTAAGTTTTTTACACTGCCAGAAACACCAGTTACTTAAAAGTAACTACGGAAAACATTTAACGCAGAAATTCAATTTATACAGAGATACGTTCACACATTACCAAGGTAACTTGCAAAGAGGCTAAGCGTATATTTTATGTCTCACCCAGAGGACTTTAAAAAGGAGGAAAAACACGGTGGAGGAAACACGAAGGCCCGGATGTTTTTAACAACTCTCCCCCTCTCTGCGTAACCCCAGCACAGCTTTGCCAATAAACCTGCGCACCGGGAGGACAGCAGCGGCACGCTCCAGCATTTGCAGATTGCTCCTCATGTGCTAAGGATTTTTCCTGCATGAACACACTCCCGAGCCGGTGCCGGCGAGCGAAGCGCCCGGACGCGCGGGCTCCCCTCACGCAGCGTTTGAAACTCCCGCCCCGCTGCGCCCGCGCTCCCCGCGCCCACAGGAACAGGCGTGCCCGAGCTCCCCTGGCTGCTCAGCCTCGGCGCGGCAGCGGGTCCGCCTCGGCTCGGGAGCAGGTCCGCCTCGGCGGGGACCAAGGGGAACGCACAGCCCCGTGAGAGCCCCGCCGGGCCCGGTCTGACCGGCTCCAGCACGGCGAGCGCTCCTCCCCGCCCCCCCCACCCGAAAATGGCGCGCGCACGGAAACGGGCCCCGCGGGACGCGGAGAGCGCAGGCGCCGCACTCGCGGCCGCGGCTCTTCCGCCCGTTCCGGCCCGTCCCGCCCCGTCCGCCCCGCCGAGTGGGGATCGGGAGCTGTCCCAGGTAACGGGGCGCGGAGCAGCGAGGGGCGAAGGGAGGGCAGAGGAGGGACGGGTGACCCGTGCCGGGCGAAAATCCTGGCGGGCCTTGTCCGGGCGCGCCCCGCTCTCTGGACGGCTGGGAGGAGGGAGGGGAGGGCGGCCTGGCGGCCGCAAGGCGGGGCAACGGCTGCCGCCCGCTCCTCCCGCTGCTCCCGCTGCCCCCGGCGCCGCGGTTGCTGTCGCAGGTGGCTCTGCGGGGCCAGTTAGCGGTCGGAGCTGGCGTTTGTCACCCGCTGGCCAGCGTGGGTGCCCCGCCGGGTGGGAGCGCTTCCTCCGGTGCCCACCTCTGCCGGCGGAGAGCAGGAGCGGCGGCCGCCCGGGCGTTCCAGCCGCCAAGGGACCCGTGTCTCTTTACAGGGGGTGGGGGATCCTTCCAGGTCGTGCGGTGTTGGGGAAAGTAACAGGTAATCGTGGACTTGAGGGGATTTCTGCCCCTCTTTCGTTTTCGCTGTCCATAGAGGGGGCAGAGCTGCCCTCTGTGCCGCAGTGCAGTTCTGGGCTCCTCAGTACAAGAGAGAGAGATGGATGTCCAGTGGAGGGCTGTGAAAGATGATTAAGGGACTGAAACATCTCTTTTATGAAGAGAAGGCTGGGGGAGTTGGGCCTGTTCAACTTCGAGAAAAGACTGCTGAGAGGGGACCTCAATCTCTATAAGTGTCTAAATGGAGGGTGTCAAGAGGATGGACCAGGCTCTCCTTGGTGGTGCCCGAGCAATAAGACTAGAGGGAACGGGCAGAAACTGATGTACAGGAAGCTCCATCCGAACATGAGGAGGACTATCTCTACTGTGCAGGTGAACGAACTGGAACTGATTGACCAGAGAGGCTGTGGAGTCTCCCTAACTGGAGATACTCAAAAACTGCCTGGACACAATCCTGTGTTGTGTGCTCTGGGATGACCCAGCTTGAGCAGGGAGGTTGGACCAGATGACCCACTATGTTCCCTTCCAGCCTTACCCATTCTGTGATTCTGTGGGTCAGGCAGTGCTTCTCCAGTGTTTAGATGGGATGGTGGAGGCTTCTTATGCATTGGCTGCAAATATATTAGGAAAGAAGTCGTGAATGTTGGACATGTAGTCTAACATGGAATGTCTGTCTTGGTACCAAAAATGTAGAGCACCCCCCTGCTGTGTCTGAGGCTGGGCTTCTGACTTCAGCCCTCTGAAATACCTCCCTTTATGTACAACAGATAGTGTTGTACTTCCTTCATAGTTATTAACTGCCAGTGCTAATTTGTAATTGTACTGCTATTTTTGTGACTGTTAAATGTAGTGTGCTATACATCAGCTAAAGACTTCAGGTATTCTCTTCTTCCCTTTGCTTCTTCCTGTATCTTGTGTTCATCCTGCCACAGGTCTGCTCTGATGTCTTTGCTTTATCTCTGTTTTGCCAGCTGGGTGAAAGGCAGGGTTATAGCTGGGCTAGGTCCAAAGTTTTTGAAGTGGATGTCCCACAAGACAGATGGGACACCTTCCTACCTTATGTGGATACCAGGCCAGCAAGGGCTCCTAGGAAGCCAGTGATGTGGGTTTGGTGACAGCAGGTTGCCTGTGTCAGCTCTGGATGAACCAAGCTGTGACCAGCCAGGTAGGGAAAAGGAAACAGTTGTGGAGCTCCACTATGGTGAATGCTGTGGAAAGATAGGCCACTGATTAAGTTGGACATGGGTGAACATCAGTGAATGCAGCCTCTGCCTTCCTATCCTTTGATGTGTACAGGGTAAGTACTTTTCTACTATAACATGTAGCAGTCCTTATCATTTTATGCAGGACATTTGGGGCTTGCATTCTTCTTTTGTGCTCTCATTATATGCATAACAACTGCTTGTTGTAATTTGTAGTGCTCTTTGGTTGTTTTTATAATTGAATCTGTCTTGCCTTGTTTTGCTCCCAATTTTAAGTCCAGTTGTTAATTTCTAATTGTATGCTTTTAAGTTCCATGATAGTGAAGTTTATTTTATTTATTAAATCAGTACTCGTGACTTCTGAATGACTGTTGGATTCTTGTTTGAATTATTAACTTGACTTTGTCATCACATGTTTCTATTAACACAGTCTGACTTTATCTCACAATATACAAAAGTATATTTTATAATTTAGTGTTGCCGCTGAAGATGAATAGATCACACGGACACAGGTCGAGGTGTGGTGAAGAGAAGAGAGAGGTTTATTTTTCCCTCCAGGATTTATAGGCTCCTGACCACAGCCAGGGATTGGGTGGTCAGGATAACACTTTCTCACTGCACTGGTCATGAGAGATGCCCATCACAAGACGTGTAACAGAAAGAATGTACACATATCTATGTTTACAGTTACTGTCTTGGGAAAGTCTTTAGAAAACTGTTAGCAAGCTCAGAAGCTGAGTTTTCAGGGCGACACTTTAGTTTTTAAATATGATGCCTGATCCATTAAAAAAATCCTTCTGTTAACATTTGTCAGTAATGTCCATTGTTGCCTTAGTAGTCTGTTACATATATTAAAATGTTAAAATGTATTGATGTATGTTTTTGCCAGTTCGTTTGCAGTATAGTATTGCATACTTTAGTAACATTCAGATAGGTTGGATCAGCTGCTTTGCTTTTGCCTTTATAGTTATTCCTGAACTGTTGTTAAAGTTAGTGCTGAGACTGAAAACAATGATTTTTTTCAATTAAAAACTTAAGGTAGAAGATTAGAGGTGCCTTGGTGCAAGAGTTTTGGGAGCAAATATAAAAATAACTTTTCTTGTCAAAAATATCAAGATGACATGAAGATAAAATTTAAATATATGTCATGTTCTGTGTATTTATTTTTTAATAGGTTGATTATTTCTTCCTGTGCCTTTTTAAAATTTTGTTTCTTGTAAAATCTTGTTAATGGGTTCCTTGTGGTTGCGGTCAGCTTCTCACTCCTTTCAGCTTTTTGAACTCAGGGAAGGTTCTGCATCCACTGATACTTGTCATAATTTCTGAGGCTACTTAATACAGTTTGCTTGTAGTTCCAGTTAAGTTTTCTTTGCAGTACTAGCTCTTCAGCAGTTTTGAGGTGCAAACTATTTTGCCTTTCTCATAGTTAGATTACATGAGATTATTTTGTTCTGTTTTCTGTTCTTATACTCTCTTTTCCTTAAGTGTTCAAATAGTATAGCAATGAAGCTCATAGCCCTCATCTTTAGTTTGGATGTTATTAATTACAATGTTTAAAGCTTATGTGTCTTCTTCTTTTTAGAGGAAGATTTTAATGGAACAGCAGATTCAAGGAATACTTGTCTTCGTATTTGGGTGATGGATACCAAGAGCTTGTATGTGACTGTTTCCTGGTCTGAGTAATTTGGGCATGAAGGCATGTTTTTGTAGTAAACCAAGAGTAGCATAGCAAAAGGTATGTAAGCTGAATCATGAAGTGCCTTTGCTCCTTGTTTTCCATGTGTGTGGTATTAAACTACATAGCATAAAATGGGTATGACAGTTTTGCTGTAAATACTTAATGGGCATCATCATGGTAATAGCAATAGTAATAATAATCATCATCAGTAATAAGTATCATCATCCTTCTCTTCTGCCTCTAATATTTGATAAAGAAATCCCATACCATACAAAATTATTGCAAGAAGTGTCAAATGGGAAGTTTATTGCATTTCTGTATCGGCTTTGAATTTTATTCATTCTTCATAATGGAAAGGGATGAATACTGTTTTTTCTTTATCTTTTAGGTACTGTGTCATAGAAAATTAATGAGAGGATCATAAGACGCTGTATTTTATAAAGCAGCCAACAAATATATAGACTAGAAATGAGATATTCTGTGTAATGATGTAGGAAATTTTGGTGTCTCTTGTGTCTCTTATAATAAATGCTGTTCTCTGTGATGCTTGGTAGTATAAGCTGTCTGACATCCCATCAGTTGAATTCAGGGAATAGTTTTGGCCAAGCATGAGGCTGATACAATGAAACTGCTCAGAGAAGATGCCTTTTTCCACAGTGACCCAAGCATACAGATCTGCATGGTGAAGTCATTAGGGAGCTCACCTAACTTACATTAAAAGGAAGAAATTTTTTCTTGTGTTACTTTTTAGTAGAATCAGAGACTTGAGGTGATTTATTGTTTTGTTGTGTAAAGAACTGCTTGGACTCAGGGGGATGAGACAGAATGAGAAGAGGGAAGAAAGACTGCTCCTCTCCATTGCAGCCAGAGTTCTTGTGTCTGAAGTTGTACTTCAGCAGTCTTCATTTCATTGAGTTCTCTGTAGTTTCTCCAAGTGACTAATCTTAAAACACGTACAGAGAGAATGTGGAGCAAGACCCACTGAGAAGCTCTGGGAGGCCTGAAGGGCTTTGACAAGGCAGCCCCTGGGGTGCTGAGGCTGTGTGCTGCACAGCTGGACCCTCTGTGCTGACCCACCCAGCTTTCTCACACACAGTGTCACCTCCCTCCAGGAGATCATGTTAGGAACTGTTAGGCTGACCTGTATGACTTCTGTCCTGGATCATCCCATCTGTCCTAAGGGACAAGGAAGTGCTTGCTTGTTGTCATCACCTGTATTCATGACTGGGAGTCTTCTGGCCTCCAAGCCCCCCAGTGTGTTTAGACTTGTGTTACCAACTTTGGGCATGCTATGTCTCTAATGCTGGTCACTCTTTCCTGTGCCCCACACATTTTAAAGAAATAATATTTTTATAATTTATTGTTATAAATAAGGAGCCTATTTTTAGGCCATATGTCATGCAGTGATCTTTCTATAGGAGCGAATGTTAAGTATAGTTATTATATGCCTCTGAATTTTGCTTGAACTGATGATGTGCATTAAAGTTGGTTGTCATCTTTCTTAGAGGGGAGCTCTAGATTAAATTCATGCAAGCAAAGATGAGTAGGAGAACATAATCTGTTTCAGAAAAGTTTTGATGTTAGAAAACTGTGCAACTGATGTTAGTTTTAGCCTGTTTTAGATACTTACCAGTAGCTGACTTAACTACTGACAAATAAAAATATTGTGTATTGCATTTGTGTAAATAGCACCTTGCTTCTACTTAGGGCAAATATGTCAACTTCCATGTTTTGTGTAGGGCTTTGTGTCTGTAGGTATGAGGAACATAATACATGCTTTTGAGGGAATAAAAACCATGCCATAAGCTTATGATTACAGAAAATACAAGATTTTTATATGTTTTATTAAAGCATGTTAGTTTTGCAAGATTTGTTTCAGATCAGTCCCATTAGTGGTGGGAGTCTGTGTGTTATTGAATTGTAGAGGAAACTCATACATGTGTCCTCTATATAGAGAGAATAGTTATCCTTTATTAGGAGAATTTTGTTTACTGTGATCATATTATAGTACCTTGTGTGTAAGAAACAGAAACAGTGCTATGAATTTAAATTTTCCTTTATTCTACTTTTATGTGTTCTGCATATTAATTTTCTTGGCTTTTGTCAACCACAAATAATTAATACACTGTTTTTACCCATGCAGCTGACTTTAATCAAACCTCTATTGATGCTGCTGATTATACTATGTTAGTTATGTACTTTTTACCACTAATCTTCAACTCCTTTGCTAACCAAAACCAATTCTAGCATGTATTCCAAAGTCTAATGTACCAAGGGAAACAGAATCAAGATTGATTTTATTTTTAATCAACACATTCAGCTTGATTAGAATAATGAAGCCATGTTTCTTTTGTTTTGATGCAACTCTTTAATAGTAGGTATAGCCTTAAATCACTGAGATTTCAGTTCTGGGAAAGTATTTGTTGCAATGTTTGCTGTGATTTTAATATTTGTTTTACCAAAGTGAATAATTTGGTATGTCTGTGTTGTCACCTGTGGGTATGTTGTCACCTAGAATAGTGAAACCTATATTTCATTATTTTCATTTTCAGTACTCATGGGTAAGAGAAAGGAAGAAAGTGTTCCGAATCCTGGGTCTCAGAAAAGACAGAGAAAAGAATACACAGATGTAAATACTGATGATGGTAGTGCCTCTTCACAGTTGGTAAGTAGTTCAAAATATCATAGAGATGAAGACAGAAGAAAAGTTCTTATTGAAATAAATGTCTTGGATGTAGGTGTCAGTAGAACAAAGATAAAAGAAACTAGGGATACTGTCTGTGATGAGGACTTCTGCATGAGGTTATTCTTAGCTTGTTTCTTTTTGGTTATCTAGGTATAATAGTTGATCATAAAATAACAATATTCTGATTTAGTAGAAGGAATACTGCTGCAGTTGTCAAGTAAATGAAGGAAATGCATTTTGACAGAACTATGGTATTTTTCATTTACAGTTGTAGTAAAAGCAGACAAAATATTTGGAAAATGAATTATTTACTAAAAGAAGTAAAGGGAAGTGCCAAAAGTAAAAGAAGTGCCAAATACTTATATGTTTTGTATAGATTACACTTTCAGATGACTGAAAAAACCTAGTGTTTGAAATGCAAATTCTGATGGAAAAGAAACTTGAAAACAGGAATATTATTTTTTTCTGCTTTTCTTTTAGTAGTTTAATTTTAGTTTGATAGAAGATTTTTTAAAAAATATTTTTGAGATTGCAAATACTGTCCTGTGTATTTTGACTGAACATTAGGAAACATTTCTTTACCAGTGGTAAGATACTGGATCAGACTTCTCTGGGAGGGTGAACCTGTATGGATGCACACTTTGGTGTGCACCAAAACCACTCTGTCACTGCCCTCCTCTCCTGGGCAGGGGGTAGAAAATAAAACAAAAGGCTTGTTGTTGAGATAAGAGCAGAGAGAGATCATTCCCCAGTGGCTATCATGGGCAAAACAGCCTGGGGAAATTAACTGAATTTATTTACAATCAAATCGGTATTTGAGAGATAATGAGAAACGAACCCAAATTTTAAGACCTTTCCTCCCTTTCTTGGCTCATTTTCGCTCCCAATTTTCTTTTCCCTGCAACAGCACAGGGAATGGGGGCTGCAGTCAGTTCATTACGTGTTGTCTCTTCCACTCCTTCAGAGGGAGGACTCACTCGTTCTGTGCTCCAGTGTGGATCCTTTCCACAGGATGCAGTTCCTCAGGAACAGCCTGCTCCAGTGTGGGTCCCCCGCAGGGTCCCAGGTGCTGCCAGCAAACCTGCTCTGGTGTGCGCTCCTCTCTCCACAGGCCACAGGTCCTGCCAGGAGCCTGCTCCAGGGTAGACTTCCCATGGAGTCCCAGCCTCCTTTGGGAATCCCCTTGATCCAGCATAGGGCTCTCCGTGGGCTGCAGGTGGATCTCTGCTCTGATGCCTGGAGGACCTCGTGCCCCTCCTTCACTGACCTTGGTGTCTGCAGAGCTGCTCCTCTCGCATATTCTCACTCCTCTCTTCTCTGGCCGCAGTTGCTGCAGTTGCAGTTTCCCTTTCCTGACTCTTAGCCTGGAGGCACTACTGCTGTTAGAGATGGGCTCAGCCTTGGCCAGCAGTGGGTCTGTCTTGGGGACGGCTGGGGAATGGCAGTGGCTCTGTCAGACACGGGGAAGCTTCTGGCAGGTTCTTACAGAAGCCATCCCTGTAGCTTCCTGCCCATGCTACCAGAACCCAAAGCCGGCGCAGCTGCCTAGAGAGATGGTTGTTGCCCCAAACTTGTCAGTATTTACAAGACATTTGGATAATGCCCTTAATGACATGCGTTAACTTGGTCAGCCAACTGTGTGGATCTAGTAAGTTAATATTTTATGTTGTCTTGATAATGAATTAGTAATAGGGAGAACTGAAAGTTACTATGTGTGAAGAATCAGTTTTGGTAACTTTTTATTTTACTACATAACTACTCTATAGCAAGCGGCTTTTCACAGTGTCATGAAACTCTTCTGTTGCCTTGGGGCTTGTAACAGCCGATGTTTTATATTGTACTGTCATTTTAATTCTCACTGCATTTAAAATTTATAAACTTAATCTCACTAAAATGCATACATAACTTGAGTTTTAATTGTTCATTCTTTAGCCTGACGGTGAAGTTGGCATAATTGAAAGTATCCAGCTGAAGAACTTCATGTGCCATTCAAATCTGGGGCCTTTTCAGTTTGGATCAAATCTCAATTTCGTTGTTGGAACCAATGGCAGTAAGTATTAATCACATAGTGTCTTTCTCAAAGAACACTTCTGTTAATAATGTAGAAGATGTGATTTTTATTTGAAAAAAGAATTGCTAGCCATCTTTCAGGCAAGGATAAGGATTCACTTTTGGATTCACTGAGGTTACTACACAGGTCTGTCCCAGTAGTTAGAGGCTGATGAATTAGGTCTATAACATTGGAGATTTTTGCAAAAGATAATGTGAATATAAATATTTTAATAGCTAAATAATGCATAAATTTTTATTTGAACTAAATGTAGTTAGATGTTTATTACTAAAAGCACAGTAATTGTCCAAGTGCTTGCAGTGCCCATCACTGAGTTTGAAGGAGCCACAGTGATTGTAATGGGGTTGAAGTTCTGCTGAAAGTTGCATAATGCTAAACTAGATCTGAACCACATTCAGCAGCATCCTGCTTCCTGATGGTTTCAGCTTCCCAAGGCCTTCCCAGATTTTTAAAAGCTGTTGCAGTTCGTCTGGAGAGGCAGGGGAGGTGTGGCTCTCTGGGCTGGCGCTCGGAGGAGGAAGGGTGCCAGGTGTAATTGAGAAGAGTTGCGCTAGATGGCTCCCGCAGCCCAGGGCTGCTGCCGACTGCACGGACCGGGAGTTCCACGGCCAGCAGTTCCCACATGTCATATCGTGTCATTTGTCATAGCATATCTTATCAGCCGGCATGACAGAGTACTTCAAAATGATAGCCTTAGCCCAGGCCCCGAAGGTGAGAAACACCAAAGCAGGGAGTGCATGCTATGAGGAAGGTGTTACATAATGCAGCTCTGAGAGCCAGCACGATGACTCTGAGATCAAATAAATCAGCATTGTGATCACACCTATTAAACTAATACCATGAATTCTTACAGCAAGTTTGTTTTAACATACTCTGATCAGTTATATCAACCCTTTGAGCCCCACATTGGGTGCTAGAAAGGACTGTTGTCATTTAATTCCTTTTGGCAACTAAATACCATGTGGCTACTCAGTCATTTTCCCATGTCCCCTAGTGGAATGGGAAGGAGAATTGGAAAAAGGTAAAACCTGTGGTTTGGGGTAAGACCTAATAATCAAAATAAAATATAATAATTATCATAATGAAAAGCAGGAAAAAAGAGAGGAATAAAACCCAAGAGAAACAAATTGTGCATAATACAGTTTCTCACAACCAGTCCATCCCTTAGCAGCCATCGGTGGCTCCTGGACAGCATCCCCGAGTTTACACACTGGGCATGACATTCTGTTGTATGGAATATCCCTTTGGCCAGCTCGGGTCAGTTCTCCTGGCCGGGCTCCCTCCTGCCTTCTTGTGCACCTCCTCACTGGCAGAGCATGAGACACCAAAGAGTCCTCGACTTTGCTACTTAGCAACAACCAAAACAGGAGCATGTTATTAGCATTACTGTCATGCTGAACCCAAAACACAGCACTGTACAAGCTACTAGGTAGAAGGGGAACTCTGTTCCAGCTAACCTGGGACAGTATGGGGCACACAGAAACTATTACAGGAAAAGGAAGTGATACCTCTTTATATGAGCTCACTTCTTCTGAAGAAAGAATTTTAAAAAATATAAATTTTGAAAGAGGGTTTAAAAGCTTTGTAGACAGTTAGATAAATGGTAATGTGTGTTTGATTTCTTTTGTTGCATGCACATTTTTAGTATGCTTTTAAGAAAGGAGAGATTCCTTCCTTCTGACCTACAATATCTTGAATGCAAATAGCTAAATAGAAGTAACAGAAGTTTGGCTCAGCATATTGGGTTTTTGTAGGGAGAACCTTGAAAATGGCAGATACTTTACTAGTGTTACTGTTACTTTATATGTTCAATAAGGACGGACTTTGGTCTTCTAATGCATGAATATGTAAGTCAAAAAACTGTTAATATGGGTGGAGTAGAAGCTAAGTATCTTCTTTTTAAAGCAAGTTCAATGGTTCAATTACAGGTGGAAAAAGTTCAGTATTAACAGCACTAATTGTTGGACTTGGTGGAAAAGCCACTGCAACTAACAGAGGTTCCTCATTAAAAATGTTTATTCAAAAAGGAGAGACGTAAGTAAAACTTTAAAGTTGCATATGTAGCTTGGTGATTGTCATTGAGATTAGCTTATGAGTTTTCTGTTTATGCTAATTTTCTTCATCTTCTTATGGGATCCACCAGACTTCAATTAAAAGCATAACACTGATGAGACTATATTTAAACAACGTCCTCCCCCCACAAAAAATCCACAAACCCTGAAAACAAAAAACTTCAGAAGTGTTGCCACTAGTGTGCCATTATTTCTGAATGTTGTAGTTTGAAACCAGCTGGAAATTAAACTCCAAACAGCTGGTCTCTTTCCCCTCCAGTGAGAGAGGGATAAAGGTAGACATTATGGGTTGAAATAAAAATGTGCTGAAAAAAGCCATCAACGAGATAAGGAAAACAAACACTAACAGCAACAATACTAATAACAACAGTGTGTAAAAGAGGGTGATTACAAACAAAAATGTTCACTGACTCAAGGCAGCTGTACCACAGCCCCAGTCATGCATCTCCTTAGACAAAGAAGAAAATGGCAAATGGAAGTGTCTGTGCCAGTGCTGTGAAAAAAACAAAACCAGTGATGGACAAATTGTCCACACCCACATTCCCTCCCCAAGCCCAAGATGAGAAAAACAATGACACACCAGCCCCACCCTAGGACTGGAGCCACCTCACTGCTTCACTCGCTGTCCACTTTCCCTGGAATAAAGGAACAAAATGGTGGCAGTTCCCCTTCCTGTTCTGCTCTTCCAGCTGAAGCTGTGCCCCCAGGGATGATGTGTGGGGCATAGAATAACACTCACATGGCTCTGGGCTCTGCCCCTCGCAGTAATGGCAAGCAAATTTACTGTGCCTGAAGCTGGGACACTGAACTAGCTAACATTGTGATATGTTCTCTGTATTCCCTGTTCTCATATATTACTTCCATACTGTAATTGAATATCCTACAGAAAAATGGAGTTCACTAGTAAGTGAACTTACTAGTTATCAAGAGCAAGTTACCATTGTTTTGCAAGCAGTGAGGTTAATTATTTTTCAGTTTTTCTGGTGAACGAATATACAATATAAAGACCTTAACTTACAGCTGGATATTTAAACGTGCAAGACGTGGATTCGTCTGCTGTGAGAGTGGGGATCGTGTTTAGGGAAACCAGTAAAAAGATAGGAGGTTTAGGAGTTTATGTTCATATGAAACTGTTGTTCAGGGTCCCAGCCTTTTTCTTTCAGAGGTGATTAAGAGTAAAGTTGTTGGTAGTACTTGTGTATTAAGTTAATGTTTCAGCACTCACTTGAGAAACAGGAAAAGGGAATTTGGAACTGAAATCATATCTCATCTTTTCTAGAAGAATGCCTTAAGCATTCTGCTATAGATTACTTTGGTTAGGCTGCAGAAACCAGAAAACTGTTTTATACAGAAGCCAGTTTAGAAAAAGGAGAACTACCAAACAGCAGCTTGATTCTGCAATGTAAAATGACAGCACTCAGACAAGAAGGGAAGATGGAAGAAATCTTCTCTCACAAATATTTGCTTTTGGCTCATTGTTTAGATGAAGCATAGGGAGGTGCAAGCAGTCAGTATATGACAGCAGTGTGTCTGACATGGTTATGGAGAAGAGGGCTGGAGTTTCTGGCAGTGTTTGATTCCATACCACTCACATCATGGCAGGGCAGTGGTGTTTGCACAAGGAAGCTGGGGTCAGAAGCAGAAGGATCACCAGCTTTTGCTTTTGCCAGGCTCAAGGGAGGTGGTGTGTAGGTTTCAGGGTCAGGTCAGCAGACTTTGCCCCTCTTTGCCAGTGGCAGTGTGTTTTGGTTTAGAGACAGATTTTTGGAGAAAACACTCTGGAATGATGGTGTCCTCTAAAGAGAATGGCTTTAATAATCCCTTTTGCAAATGAGAAATTGAATACCAGTGGGTGAAAGTGAAAAAATGCTGTTTATTAACTAATGAAGTGCCCAGACGACACAAAACAATTGAATAAATGCTAGATACTGAACTTTGAGAACCTTACCCCACCACACACACTCCCCTTGCCACCCACAGACAAAACACCTCAAAATGCCAGGGAAAGAAATAAACAGGCTGGCAGCGTGACAAAGCGGGCACAAAGTGGCAGCTGGCCTTTGTCTCAGGGTAGAAGAAAAAGTTCATGCAGCAGCTTGGGCAAAACAGATGGGAACCTGTTGAACCTGTGGCATTGGTCCCCTCCTCACAGCAGATGAAGCTGGTGGATTTTGGTGTCCTTACTCTAGTTGGTTCATCTTTGCCCAAGGTTTTGGGCTCGCTAGGGTGACCCCTTCTGCTGGTCTCAGTGATTATCTGATCTCGGGCCAAAACCAAGCTGAAACAGTTCAACAAAAAACCTACAGAAGGGTTGCTGCTGCTGTCCAGGGCAAAGGTGGGCTGGAGGGAAAAAGCTTCATGCTTAAGCTACAAAAATCGAGTTAGCTAAACAACTAAGTAACCACTGCTCTGCACAGCGCCCAGCCCGTTTGTGTTTGAACACGAACAAAGGCTCCTGCCTGTTCTCTGAATTCACCTGAAAGCCACAGCAGCCATTTTTGAGCATAAAGCAGACAATTGGGAATAGAACACCATCATAAAATCACCCCAAGACACAACTCCTTTCCCTTTCCTCCGAGCCATGGCTTTTCTGGTTTGGTGCAGAAAGACAGTGCCAGCAAGCCTAAGATGCCACTCAGAGAAAAAGAAAAGGCAGGTGATACCTTGAGAGGCTGCCTAGAGCAGCTAGACAGTGTTAAAGGAATGAAGTAAGTATTTATTTAAAAGGCGTTCAAAGGATACACCTTGGGCAGTACAAGAGCTCAACTGTGGCTACACCCAGGATGGACAACGAGTCATGAGTCTTCACACTTTTATAAGTTTTGGTCCATTTACATATTGGGGATAATTGTGCAATTACAGCTTCAGGTTATGAGGTCCCATCCTCCCAGATTGCTCTCCTCGATTTGCTGTTGTTCATACTTTTCTGGCCTGAAGCTGCAACGATGTCCTTAGTTGTTGGGCTGGAAAAGGATTGTTTTGTCTAACTAAACTGTGAAGAGAACTTATTAACACTTTATATGAAGTTCAGACATATACCAAGGCAGTACAGAATCTAGAAAATATGAAAGCTAAAACTTCAGGCATCAGAGGGAACGGCAGCGGCACGGAGCAGAGTCGAGTCAACCTGTGTGGAGCCCCAGCCAGAGCTGCAGTGACAGCAGCAGCCGCAGGAGCCACCACTGCAGCAGCAGTGCAGCACCACTGCTGCCAGAGACATCGTGATGGCATCAGCCACCAGAGCCACCACTGCAGCAGCAGTGCAGCACTGCCACTGGCAGAGCTGCTGAGCACTCCAGTCCCATTTGTGCAGAGTCAGGCCCAGGAAAAAGGTCCCCTGACCTGTTTCAGAGCCCTGTCAGGTCCCACCAGGTTTTGTCTTGTCCTTGTTTTTCCATTTCTGGGCTGGGCAAGGGGAAGGTTAAGCCATGAGCATCCCTGGTGTAGTGCCTTCGTTTACTCGTGCACTAGCTACATGGCCCAGCACAAGGCCAGTTGTAATTTTGCCTTTGTCTGGCAAACCATACCAGGCACTGTCTTGGGGAAGCATTTTTCTGTGGTGGTGAATACCCTTCTGTGGATAACACACTATGTTTTGTACACTCTTATTAATACTGTTGTGGTTTTGAGATTTGCAGTAAATTGTGATTCCATCTTATAATATCTCCTATTGTTTCCTCCACTGTGGGAAGGGTGTGGAGGAAAGGTGGCAGCTTCAGCTGGGTTTATTATTCCCGCTGGCTTTTAAACAAGCAATGTGTCTAATGCTGTTACGGTTCAAACCAAATAAATACAAGTTCTTCTGGTTGGTACTGTGACTGACTTGCAGCTGTGACCTGTAGGATATGTGACAATTTGTATGGAAAATTAAAATATTTTGATTTTTTGTTGTTGCTTTTAGATTTGAAATTAATTTCAGTTGTCTTTTTCATTGTTATTGTTATTTCTTTTAGTTCTGCGGATATTTCCATAACTTTGCGAAACCAGGGAAGAGATGCATTTAAGCCAGAATTGTATGGTACCTCTATTACTGTGAATCAGCACATTAATCAGGATGGAAGCAGAACTTGCAAACTGAGAAGCAAATCTGGTTGGTGGTAGTTTGCTTTGTTCTCAGTCTTGTCTCTAAACTTGTTCATGGCTTTGAATGCCGTGATGTTAGTAAAGGATGGTGTTTCTCTTTTCATAAAATCATTCAAGGGTGATGACAATGTCCATTTTTTTTGTTTTTATCCCAAGCTAAGAATATTTTAGTATGTCAAAAGCATTATGTATTTATTGGTATGTATTATTTAGTAGTATGTTACATTATGTATTCGTTTTTACAAAAATCTGCTTGTGTGATGAGGCTGAAATTTAGTCTTTTTTGAGGTTTTACTGAATTTGCTGATTTATCTAGATTCTGTCACAGAGGGTTTATGAAGTAAAGAAGCATTTCAATTAGAAATCTTTCTGTGCAAATGGAAATATATTGAAAAAATAATAAAAAAATTCCTAACCAATGCTTCTCATTTAGGACTAAGTTCGTTTTACAAAAAGACTGATCTCATTTTTTACATTTTCTACAAGAACAAAAGACTGAGACATTGTACTTACTGATATTTTTCCTTTTGTTTTTTACCACTAGGGAGCATAATTTCTTCAAAGAAAGAGGAACTCATAGGAATCCTGGATCACTTTAATATACAGGTAATTGTTGTAGTGTTTAAATTCTGTGCAATTTAAGAAGACATTGGCATGTGATATTACAATCTTTCTGTTAAAAAGAAATGTACCATTCCTTAAAGGAGAGAGTTTCACCTCTTATATATTATTTAAAGATTAAATTCATCAGCAAAAGAAAAATTTACATATATGCCTCATGCGATGCAGAATAGGATTCTGTCGCAGATTTGTTGTTACCTGTGACCTGTGAGTCATGTATCCTGTTGAGACATGTATCCTGTTGGTAAAAATATTGACATATGTAGGTTTCTTTCATTTCTGGAATATTTTTTTTCTGCTGATTATTTCACTTCTTGATGTTTCAGAAATTTGAATGTGGTTTTACTGCCTAAGTGATTAATAAAAGATCAGGTAGTGCATATGAAGTTTAAAATATTCAACATACTTAGAATTTCAAATAATAGAAATTTCAGTTAGTATGTATTGATTTTATTTTGTGGTAACATCTATAAGAATATGTGAGCCAATTCATTGCATTTATTGGAGTACTTTGATACAAAAAGCATTTCTACTCCTGATATTGTTAAATAAGTGGAACTTACAGGTACTGTTTTTATAGAAGTCATGTGTCCCCTTGGAAGCAGTTCCTTAGTTGTTCTTGCTATGTTTTTATTTTGTCCTTGATATAGGTGGATTTTAAAATTTTCTATTTGTTATTGGTTTTGTTTGTTATGTTTTGTTTTTTTTTAAAGACTTGAAAGGATTAGAAAGCTTGATTTCTGAACCTTAGCTTATTACTTAGTTGCAAGATTGGAACAGGGTGCTCACTTTCTTGCATTTGCAGTTACATGGTAACTTGTAATTAAAATAAAATGAAAATGATTTATTTTTGCAGGTAGATAATCCTGTGTCTGTTTTAACCCAAGAGATGAGCAAACAGTTTTTACAGACTAAAAATGAAGGTGACAAGTACAAGGTAAGAAAAGCAATTTAACATAGTCATAAAACATTAAAATTCTGATTGAAAATTTTTATAGCATTTGGGAAAAAAAATCAAATTCCTTAATTTTAGTAACCTGTTTTGGGCTAACTCAGGTAAGTAGCTAAATACCACACAACCACTCCCCTCACTTTCCTTCTGAGCTGCCCCAAGCTTGGGACTGGGGAATGGGAAATGAAGAGTAAACGTAAAAAAAAAAATAAAAAAATTAGAGGGATGAGATAAAAATTGTGTAATAACTGAAGGGAAAGCTGGAAGGAGAAAGAAAATGAAACAAAATAAAAGTTGCAAAGGCACTTGCTCACCACCTCCTGTTGGTAGACTGAGGCCCAACCAGTGCCCATGCAAAAGATGGCTAATCCCCCTAAACCCTCCCTTATCTGTTTTTATTGCTGAGCATGACTCTGCTGGTTTGGGCTGGGTTAGAGTTAATTTTCTTCATGGCAGCTTGTATAGGGCTACACTGCATTTGTGCATTTGTGCAGTATTGATAATGTGCAGATGTTTTCATTACTACTGTTTTTGTAACAGCTGAGCAGGGCCCACACAGAGTCAAGGCTTTTTTTTCTTTTCCCATCCCACTAGCAAGGAGGCTGGGGGTGCTCAAGGAGTTGGGAGGGGTCACATCCAGAACCAATGACCCCAGCTGACAAAAGGGATATCCCAGACCATATGGCATCATGCTCAGCATATAGAGCTGGGGGAAGATGAAGGAATTAGGGGCTGTTTTGAATGATGCATTTGTCCTCCCAAGTCACTGTTAGGCAGGATGGAGCCCTGCTTTCCTGGGAATGGCTGAACACCTGACTGCCCTGGGAAGTGATGAATTCCTTGTTTTGCTTGGCTTCTGTGTGCAGCTTTTGCTTTATTAAACGATTTTATCTCAGCCCCTGTGCTTTCTTGCTTTTACTTTTCTGATTCTTTTCCTGATCCCACCCCAAGGGAAAGTGAGTGGGTGGCTGTGGCTAAATCATCACAATGATGGTTTCTGAGGTGGCATATCTCTGGCTGCTTGGATCATCTGCCTGGTTGTATCCCTCTTGGGGTCTTGCACACCTTGCCAGTGTATTCACTGGGAGGGCAGACGGAGAAACAGGAGACCTCAGTGCTACAGTTAAAATATGAGTGTGTAGTCAGTATTGTTTTGATCACATGTCTAAAATACAGCACCATAACAGTTGCTGTAAAGAAATTTAATTCCATTCCAGCCAGAGCCGATTGCACCAATCATCCACATACACAAACATTTCTGAAGATTCTTCTCTCTAAAGAGATGGATAAATTTAAATTTTAGGGCACTGCTGATTCCTTATTCATAATATTCTCTGTTGGAAATGAGTGTTTTAAGTTGCTCAAAGAGCCACTGGCACAAGTATCAGCAAAAGCAGGTTTAATATTAAAGTGTGGCTAAGCTTTTTGCAAAGGTTCACTTTCCTACTTATATAGATGCACAAGAGGAAAATTGGACTAAAACCTAAAATCAATTAATCCAAAACCAAAATCAACCTAAAATGATCTACATGGAGGTTGGAATGGTAAAAAGGTAAGGATAAAAAAAGAGTGAGGGAGACCTTCCCATTAAGTCAGAAAGGACCCCCTTGCCAAACTTAAGTCTAGTCTTGACAGCAGTTTAGGCCTAAAGGTTTTGACAGTGCTTTAACTTAACAGTACTTAATTAGTAGCCTGATTTAAACAGTTTAACAGAAGATTCTTACCGAATTTACAGTAGCACAATGGTAACTCACTCATAGACCTAATTTTCTTACTAATCTAAGTACTTAAGAATCTTAATAAACATTCATAATACAGTTGCTATGCAATATGCATACTCGTGTATAAACAGACCTAAAGAGTATGTACAAGCTGGTTACCTGTGAAGAATTCCCCTGGAGCTCAGAGAAGTACTCATGTCAAATGCCTTTGGATCTTCTTGTTGGGTGAAGTGTTGAACCATGAGGAGTGGGGGTATCACCCCAGGCTCTGTCAGCTTCTGGCAGCAGTCCTCCAAGTAAACTTGAGAGTTCTGTGGTTCACAGTGGTGTCTCACTCAGAGGGAGATGCTGTAACAGCCCACTGCGGTCCAGGAGAGCTCAGTGAGTCTCATTGGAGACCATTGTTTATAGGTCCCAAGAGGACCACCAGGAGGGTGGGCTTTAGTCATAGTAATTTTTCTTCCTGACCACAATTCAGGTCAGTAACTTTCTTTGAAAGTTCAGTAACAAAAATGTTATTCGGTTTGGGTTGTTAGGCAAGAAAAACAAGTTTCAAAGGCTCTTCATTAGAAAAAGGAGCTTGTCAGACAATAAAAGTTCCTGGGAGTATAGAGTGTTTCTGATAAACTCAAGAGGAACTGAACCAGCTGCTCTTCATCAAGTCTGGAGCCTAGCAAACAATTCAAATATCACATTGTGGCCCAAACAGGGGATGGAAGTTGTACTACCACAACCTGACCAGTTTTTTCACTTTGGATATCATTCAGCATGCAGGGATGCTGGGATGAATGGTCTGTCTGTCGTAATTATTGAAGGTCCACTTAGATAAGGTGCTGATCTCACATCTGCATCTTTTTATTCCTTTCTAGTTTTTTATGAAGGCAACTCAGCTGGAACAAATGAAAGAAGATTATTCATTTATTGGGAAAACTAAAAAAAATACTCGTGTTCAGATAGAACAAGGGGAAGAGGTATGTAAAAGTTAAATAAATTATTAGGACAGATATAAGTAGTGAAGGAAGTACAGGAGTTAAACTGCATAGTTTTGGATTTATTAGTTACTCTAATTATTATTAGAGACATTAGTGACATTAAATTTCAAAAAAAATAAATCTTTACAAAATTTTATATTATATCACAGCTTTTTTCAGTCATGATTGAATCCCTGTTTTCTTTTTTAAGCGTCTTGAAGAACTTAAGAAGCTTTATTTGGAAAAGAAGGAAATTTTCAAAAGTATTGCATTTGTGAATGACATGCAAAGTCGTCTCAAAGATTTGAAACATCAAATGGCGTGGGCAGTGGTAAATGTCTTGATAAAATACGTTTGTTTATGTGAAATGTGCTTCATTCCCAGTCTGCTGTGGATGTGCTAATATAGACTTCTCTTTAGGTGAGTGAGATGGAAAAAGAAATAGAGCTGCTCAAAGAAGGCATCAGAGCTGAAGAAGGAAATACAGAGTTCCTTCAGAAGGTAGAAGAATGCCAGGTACATATATGGTCTAAACCATATATCACTCTACCTGTAGTCACCCCCCAAATCAGAAATCGGTTGTGAAGGTTTTCTTGAGTATCACTGCCTTTAGAAATGATCAGTGATTTCAGTGGACCTTTGGAAGCTTTGGGATGGTTATGACTTCTGTACATGGCAAAAAAGAATAATTTTGTCATTTCATTTCATTATCATTTCATTCAATTGTCATTATCATTTGCATATGAAACACATTTTGTGCAGATAAATGGGCATCATTATCTTGAATCCAGAATCATAGAATAGTTTGGGTGGGAAGAGACCTTAAAGATCATCCAGTTCCAACCTCCCTGCCATGGGTAGAGACATCTTCCACTGGATCACGCTGCTCAAAGCCCCATCCCACCTGGCACTGAACACTTCCAGGGATGGGGCATCCACAGCTTCTCTGGGCAGCCTGTGCCAGTGCCTCATTATCCCCACAGTAAAGAATTAATTCCATATATCTAACCTAAATTTCCCCTCTTGCAGTTTAAACCAATTTTTCCTTGTTGTATCAACACAGATAATGAAGAGCCCCTCTCCAGCTTCTTTGTAGGCCCCCCTTCAGATACTGAAAGGCTGCTATGAGGTCTTCATGCAACCTCCACTTCTCCAGGCTGAATAGCCCCAAAACATTTTAGTCTAAAACTCCTATAAACCTTCTTTGTTAGCACGTATTTTCCTTTTTAAAAAATGTTTTTATTTTTTTTTTCCTTTTAAAAAGTATTAGTTTCACAATTGAGGCATTTTTGCTTTCATGTCTATGTAGTGATGAAGGAACATTGTCTAGACACTGTTTGATTTCTTTTGATATCATGGTACTTGACCTTACTGTATTAAGAGTCCTGTGTTTGAGTAAAATTTGAGATAGAAAAAAAGCTGTCTGCATGACAGATTTGGTAGTCTTCATTTCCCAAGAATGAACATTTATGAATTGTCATCATAGCATATCCATAGTGGCAATGACTTGCTTTATTTTTTTAAACCCAACAATACTCAAGCAATTGAGAGGTGTCAGATGGATCCTTTTGAGAGATATTTGTCCTGTAACATTGAGGTTTTTGAAGAAAATTTTGTTCCATTGCTACTTGTTTTGTTGTTTTTTCACCAAAGGCAAAAGTGAATGAAGCAGAAAAAAAGTACAAAGCAATACAAGACAAATTGATAACAGTAAGTGAAGAAGCACAAGCCCTTCATCCTCAGTATATTTCTTTGAAGGCTGAAGTGCAGGCAAAAAGAAAAGCAGTCAATGAAACTGAGGTAGGCAAAAAAAATTCTTTCAAAGTTCATGTCAATTTAAAGCTTTAAACTTGTCCATGCTTTACCCATCTGTAATTCTACACCTGTGTCTTTGCTTCTTGAGTCTGTAGTAGAGTTCAGAGAAGGTGCAATTTCCTGCCTGACTGGCAAGTAGTGTCTGTTTGGGCATGTTTTGGCATTTGTGTCTTTACATAGTTACTAAACAGTGTTAAGCTTAGATCAAAATCAATACATAAATGTAATTTTTGAAAATGAAGTTATATTTGTCTGGTTTGGTGCAGTTCAGTATTTACTCAAAACTGTAGTTACTTCAGAAATTATATCTATTTCTTAAACTACTGTATCCTATTTCCTTGATAGATCATTTGTAATCGTTCCAAAACAGAGTTAAAACGTCTGGAAAAAGACAGTACACAGCTATGTAAACGAATTGAAGAACTGAAAAGCTGGTAAATACAGATACAGTGAATATGTTGTATGTTTATTAAGATCTAGGTGGTAAAGAAGAAAGCTCTTCTGACTAATGAGAAAATCTGCAGTAATAGAAAATATTTATTTAGTCTTTAGGAGGGTCCAGTTAAATACCTGGATTTTTCTGATCCTGCTTCTTTACATACTGAGATTTTGACTAGAATGTCAAAAGAAGAGGCAGTTGGGTAGCAAAAGTGGCTTCTTTGTTGTTTGTTTGCTTGTTTGTTTGTGGGGTTTGTTTGTTTGTTTGGGGGTTGTTTTGTTTTGTTTTTGGTGATAACAGATACTCTCGCTTCCACGATAATGCAAAACAAATATGTCTTAAACTAAATGCAATAGGAATGTAGCTAGGGGGAGTTACATGTTATTAGAAATTTTACAAAAATATTTAAAATTGGCGTTATTGCTACGTAGATCCTGCAAGTTAGCAGAATCTTACATGTAACTGATGAGTAAATCTTCTGTATGCTACAAGTAATTCATGTCACTTGTAAAGCATCAGTATGGTTTTAAAATATGGATGTATGTTCTTTTCTAGTGCTAATCAGGTTTCAGAGCCTGAGAAATTGGAAAGACAAAGGAGAATTGCATACCTAAGGGAACAGTTAAAGGCATACCATGATGAAGAAATAATGATTGATCAGCAGGTGGATCAGTTTCAGCAGGCTATATCTAAGTGTAGGGAAGAACATTCTAGACTCAGGTAAGTTATGCTTTTTGAATGTAATTGTTTGCCTCTGTTTCAAGTTGGAGAAAATCCCTTTTTTATGTATCCCTTCTTAGGTACCTGTGATCCCTGAGGTGTTAGGCTCCAGGTTTTTTTCACATTACAAGAGAATAGATACACTTAGGAGTAATTACTACTTCTATAGTTAAGGCAGACTCACAGAGTCTTTGAGGCAAAGTGGTTCAAATATTATTTTAGCCCATACCCAAGACAGAAAAAACCAAAGCACTCTGGCTTTAATTTGGAAACATGAACTTGAGCAATGATTACCAGAGGGGATTATGGCAATGTCATTAAAGGATTTGAGAATTGTTCCTTATTGCACCTGGTGTATTAGTTTAAATGCCTCTTATCAATTATTGTAAAAAATGCTTACTGTGTGTTTTGTTGAAGATCTTTGAAGACAGTGAAATTGAAGCATATAATTAGAAATAAAATAAATTTATTATAATTTGTTAGAAATAAGTCTTGTAGAACTGTTGCAACGTAGTAATTTTCTATCTTGCTTTTTTTTTTTCTCATGTTTCTTGAAGCCATAAAACATTGCGTGTGTGTACGTAGCTTTACATTGAACTACTGACATCTTGATACACAGTGCTATTAGTAATTGAAAAACAAGGCTTTATAATTATTTTAGTGCACTTTAAGCTCTATAACTACTGAAAAAAATCTGTTATCTTAGGAGAGAAAGAAGTGAAGTGCAACAAGCACTGGATGCCCAGCAGAAACAGTTGAGAGACCTGAAAGATAGTAAAACAAACACTTTGAAAAGATTTGGACCACATGTACCAGCATTTCTTGAGGCACTTGAAGTAGCCTATAAACAAGGACGCTTTAGAAAGAAACCTCTTGGACCTTTAGGTAAGAATAATTCCTAAAACATATTTTCTCATGGGATATTTTTGTATGGGTGCTAATGTGTAATAGTGTCTTTCAGGGAAACTTTGTTCTTTAAAGAGCCTTTTCCTTCTGTACTTCCTGGACTAAAGGTTTTATCCTGGTAGGTTACCTTTTGCTTCTGTCAGGCACTCACTAACAGCTACTGGCCTTCCTCATTTTCCAGCTGTTTTTGTTGAGGTGTTTCACAATGGTAAACTTCCAGTGCATCCCTCCAACTCCCCCACACGCTCAAAGCATCAGAGAACGGTGCTTTGAGTGCTTCTTCCTCAATAGATAGCACTGTCCAGATCTTGGACAGATTTTGTTCAAAATGTCCAGTGGCTGACTTGTGGGTTTGTCAAATTTGAGATGTTTTGCATGGAACAAGTCAGACAGACCCAACTGAGGTTTTCTTGGGAGGCCTGCTTTTATCTGTCTTCTGTTCAGCACTGACAATGGCTGATATTTTCAGTTTGTGAATGGGAGGAAAGGTTTCAGCATATTCTGGATGTAAAGTACATGGCATTTACTGCAGGGTGAGAATGTACAAACGTGTGCTGCTGAAGACAGATGATATAATGGAAATCTTCATGTTGGTTTAATTTGCAGTACAGTTCCACTGCCTTCATTGTTAAAGCATTAAATTGTTGATAAGCTATCTTTGCCTGGATGCATTTCTGCTAAGCTGCCATAAAATTGGTACCCTAATGGAAGAAAACACAGGCCTCCAACTATGTGTAGGTGTCTCTAGGCAGAGAAATTATATGTTAGTGTACTCAGGTCTGTTGTAGAGTCTTTCAACTTTTAGTCAACCTCTTAATTTTTTATTCTGCCTGTAAGAAAGGTTTATTTTAGACTCTTAAAAAAACCTGCAATACAACAACACAAGATCCTTGAGTGGTAAAAATGCTCTACTGAATGTTTTGTCATGTAACACAGCACCTTAAGCCTTGCTTCTTATGTTTATTTAGGTGCTTTGATTCACCCAAAAGATCCTGAACTGATCTTGGCTATCGAATCCTGTTTAAAAGGCCTACTTCAGGCATTTTGCTGTGATAATCATAGCGATGAAAGAACTCTTCAGTTACTGATGTCAAAATATTATGCACGTGGACATAGACCTCAAATAATTGTAAATAAATTTCAGAATAAAATTTATGATACTAGTCAGAGGTAAGTATGTTTTGAATTTTGTTGTTTAGCCTTGATGATTGAAAAGAACTATTGGTAATTTATTTTTTTAAGAATCTCACATGAGTTTTATGAATGTTATTTTTTTTCCTTTGCTTCAGAGCTGTTCACCATCCAGAATTCCCGTCAGTTCTGACAGCATTGGAAATAGATAATCCAGTGGTTGCCAATTGCTTGATCGATATGAGGGGTATAGAAACAGTCCTGCTGATTAAAGTAAGGCTTTATGCTCCCTTTTGATCTTTAAAGAAACATGTGAAGCATTTATGACACCTTCACTGGAAGTGTCTCTAATGGATAAAAGAGGTAGAGGAAGTTTTGCTCCCCTTTCTGCCCCATGTGTTTCAGGACCTTTCCTGTTAGTTTCTGGGTTGTTTGCCACTACCTTTCTGGGCCTCTAAGTGCTGTAGTTTCCCAGTCTGAATGGTCCATGTGTGTGTAATAGAGCCTGACTGCTGGCTTTATCTCATGTCTCTCTGTTAATTTGTGGGTTCAGGATGTGCTGGTTTTGGGTAGTCCAGGAGTTACCAAAATTTGCAGCCTGCCCTACCAGTTGTATGTAGAGCTGGTAACTAAATTTTCTGACACTATCTGATTTCTGATCTTAATTGATTTTTGATTTTCTGTTAGTGCTGAAGATATGAGCTCGCAGATTAGATTACCGGTAAAATGTTCAAAATAAAAAGTTGAAAATAAAGTTTGTTATGTTTTTACAAAGGCGTGGTAGTCTCTAAGTTAGCAGAGTTAATGATCCTTACTTTTTGTGAATTTTATTTTTCTCCAAAATCTCTTGTCCCAATTTATCCTCTGACATTCTTACTGGAAAGAGGCAGTTCATGCTCTGTCTGAAGCTAAGCTGACTGTTTATCAAGCTTGGCTGTCACTGAGTGAGTTACATAACATCTGAACCTTGCAGGCTTTTCTCATGGCAGGAATGTTGGAATTGTTCTTCCCCCTCTGCCTGAACTAACCAGTGATTTTCTTAACATCATTATCTTTGAACCCTACCTGAACAATTTCAGCTGAATCTGAAAGAAGTTTTCTGTATAGAAAAGGATACATCAGAATGGATAACATGGTTGCCTTGGACAAAGGCACTTGTGACCACTTAGTCTGGCACTGCCAATCTTGGGTTTTTTTACTAACATGTTTCCCTGAATTTCAATTCAATGTTGTTCGATGTCCTTCATACCTTGCTTTGGAAGCTTGTTTCCTCTGTTTATTCTACTTTTAACATTTGAGTATATCTCTGCATAGTGACCTTCTGGTTAATGATTTTTTTTTCCCCAAGGCGAATTATAGGGGACTGATTAGACTACAGAATTCACAAATAAATGGCCAATTAAACTTAGTGGGTTCTTGAGAACATAAATGTCTTACTCGACTAAGAAAAGTAGATTATTGACATTGCAGATAATTTTCACATTCTTTAATTACTATATTTCTTTTCATTGAGAATTGAAATTATTTCTGGGTGAAAATACCTAGACAACTTCTAAATTCTTGTATTTAATTATGGTTGATTTTCTGCTGGTATTATAAGGCCATTTTGTTTTTCAGAGTAACCGTAGGGCTCGTGAAGTAATGCAGTGCAATCGGCCTCCAAAAAACTGTAAAGAAGCTTTCACTGCTGAAGGTGATCAGGTATTTGAACGACGGTATTACTCTTCCAATTTTGTCAGACCCAAGTTCCTAAGTCAAGATCTTGAAGCAGAAATCAGGTTAGCATCTTGTAACGTGTTTGTAGAAAGTGCACTCGTTGGCATGAATAGTGGAATTGCATATTTGTCTGTTTGCATGTACACTACTCTCTAGTGTCTCCATTTTCTTTCTGAGATTTACACTTCTTTTTTGAGAATTCTAGAAAACCAGTGTCTTTCTGTGATAGGGACAAACTTGTGTTGTATCTAGTTATCTTTAGCTTGTGGCATGTAGGTCTTGCCCACCAAGTAGGGATTTGCAGTGCTCAATACTCCAGGAAATCTAGCTATCTTCTTTTTTATGCTTGGTCAAAAAGAGTGTGGAGTCAAAAGTTGTTTCTTCAAAAATGCAATATTTGAACAGTGGTGTCATAGCTTACTGCAAGGGAGACCTGACTATTCAAACCAAAGTTGTTAGCGCACATCCTCCTACTGGTTTCAAACTTTGCATCTGTGTTTCCTCAGGCCTTTCACTTCATTCATGGTAGATATCTCTGAGAATTCCCTCACCTATTACATTTTTAGGGTTTTTTTCTCTCATTGCTCTCAAAATGGTAGTTGAAAAAGTGAAATGTACTTCAAAGATTACAAACTTGAACTGTCACCAAGAAAATTCATGACAATAGAATACTTTAATTTTGAGGCTCAGATTTTATTAGAGACATATTAGGTAATTTTAGTATTCATAGCTCATGGTATAAACTGAATTGAAGGTTAAAATTTATTTCTACAAATTCAAAAGTTTTAAATATGTCAGTTAACTGTAGTTTGTTCATATCAGTACGTAATGAATTTCTCTCAGAGATTATTTTAACTTTCAAAGTGTTACAGGCATTCTGTTACCAATTTTGCTATGGGGAGTGATGTAGGCTAGTTAAAAAGGAGCGTGTTGTTACCCTTTGTCTTGTCATGCAAGTAATTTTTATTTGTGTATTTCTGTATGTGTGTGTGTCAAATAATATCTGTGTAGTATCTAACATCTCAATATCACTTTGTTTATAAAGTCACTTGGATAAAGAAATTGAAAATAAAAGGGCACAGTTGACAACATCTCAGCAACGCTTACATTCCATTGAAAATGAAATTAGGCAGAATGAAGATCATCTCTATGGTCATCGGAGACACCAAAAACAACTACAGGTAAAAATAGGTACCGTGTTAGTTTTTAGAAACTCCTTAGTCTTCCCCTATTTCATTTTGACTTCTGCAGTCTATTTGGAGTCCCTGATAGTTTTTAATTTTTCTTCTTACTTTTGTTGTTTGCTTTCATGGTTTTTATTTTTGTCATATGCTTTTATGAGGACAGAATGATAGAGGCCACATGAATCCTAGCATATGCTCTTGTTTCTGTTTGGTGTCTTTCCCCACCCTTGTGTTAAATCTTGCAAATTTCTACTGCTTTTTTTACACTAGTAGTAAGTTGTTACAAAGACACTTCCATCATATAATGCTTTTCCCTCCTTTATTTCTGTTGAGCCTTGTACATTCCTAGAATCTTGTTTATCTTCATGCTCTTCTGGTATATTCTTAACCCATCTTGATATGCTGAATATTTCTTCTTTAAGTTTTCTTCATTTTAATTTCTTTATAAACCATTTTACAGCTGTTAGCCTCCTTTCTGTGGTCTCTGGTACTTCTAGGTAGGATATATATTTGTGGTGGCCAATGGTGCTCCAGATAGGCAGTGTAAACTAATAGATACTATGTAAGGTTATATTCAGTAAATTATAAGTAAGAAGCAGCAAAAACCCAGGCATGTGGTCCTAAATACTGAAGATAAATACTTGGAGGAAGAAAAAAAAGTATTTTATTCAATTGTCACACTGAATGGAAATATGATAACTTTTAATGAATTAAAGTGCATGAGTTTCAGAACAAGTTATATCTCATGGAAATTAATTCCACAGGTGGGTGTGAAGAGTTGTGTCTCTTGTTAGTCACTAATGAAACTAAAAAATGCACGGATCTTCTTTCCTGTGATGACTTAAATGAACAGATGTGAACTTTTCTCTTTAGTTGAGCTCCAGAGCATGTATTTTCTTTATCTTCTCAGGTAAAAGTACGAACAGCAAATGCAGAGATAGCAGACCTTGAAAACGTGGAAGAGCACCAGTCAGCGGACATCCATATATTAGTAAGAATAGATTATTCAGTTATGTCTAATCAACACATGAATAATGTCTTTTAATGTTGGCAGTGTTTTGAAATAAGCAAAGTTGGATAGTGAAGAACGTCACACTTGCCATAATTTAAATATTTCTGTAAATTGAGTGATTTGATTTATTTTTTCCCCTCGGGTTTTGCAATACTTGTCTTTTTGAATGAAAAAGTATTTATTATGATAATTCATTAGGAACAGTGTTATTTTGTAGGAGATAACAACAATCCACTTACTCTTCCTGCATTGCACTGTATATTGGATGTATATTGACCACAGATCCAGAGGGAAGTTAAAATTACCCTGTTCTCAGTCTTTTCATCATGACTCCCAAATAAAATCCTCTTAATTTTCAGTCACATAAATATGAAGTTCCACTTTTATTTTGCAGCTTGATTTAGTGGTCTCCGACAAGATCTGTCAGTCTCTTCCTTCTACATTGAGCTGCTCCTACTCTTACTGGAGTTAATACATCATGTAATACTGTACTTTAATATTGATAGTAAAATAAAAATCTGGTACAGTAGTTTGCAAATGTGTCTCCTTTTATTATTCTTAACTTTAATACATTTTGACAGCAAGAAGAAGCTGAAGAAAATAAGAGTAGGATGGAGAGTGTAAAACAAGATATGCAGCTACAAAGCAGAGAAATGCAAGAACAGAAAAATATTCTCCAAGCAGCTGAAAAAAAATTAGAAGAAGTGAAAGAAAAAATTCATCAAGTAGAAGAAATTGCTGCCCCGATTAAGGTAACTATAATTTTATATTGTATTTTTGATTTGTTCCATTTGTATGTCAAGGTGAATGAGGTTAAGAAGATGAGAGGCAGGCGAAAAGAACTTGTAGTTGCCTGATGTACTTAAGGTCTATCTAGAAAGTGGAGATGGAGCATTCCATCTAAGAGCGTGTTGGAAAATAAGCTTGGTGATATTCTGAAGGTGACGTTGATTGTTACATGTAGTCACTGTAGTGTTTTATGTTTAAAGAGTTTGTTTCTGGATATCTTTAGTCATGGAGTGAAAAGGAAGGAAAAACAATTTCCTTTACTTTCCTTTCTCGTGCATCACATTTGTTGTTTTTGCTTATTTGTTCCTAGGAAACTTTGGCTAAGCATAACTGTTCATTTCTCAAAATAGCATTTGAAGTTCTATATGAAGTGGTTGCTTTTTATGAAATTACATAATCACAGAAGGTACCAGTATATAGTTTTACTTATTCAAGACTACAAAAGGCACCTGGAAATGGCAAAGAATAGCAAGATTTAAGATAAATAACAGAATGGTGATATGCAAAATTTGATATTGGCAAATTGAAGACAGTCTCAGATTGGCAAGAAGAACTCATGGTTTAAAAATAGAAAACAGATACAAGAGTTCAGAACCATCTATACTATAAACTTGTAGAAGGATGAACTGAAGAAAACTTAAAAGATCACTATGGGAATCTCTTGTATGTCTCACTTAAACTGTAAATTGCTGTGTAGTCTGCCCAAATTAAAAGAGCAAACAAAAAGACTAAGGAAACAGGTCAGCAAAGCAACAGATAAATGCATTAGTTCTAATGTATCTAATATGGAAATTCTAGAGATATGATCTATTTTAAAGGAACCACTCTATGGAAAGAGATTTATTCAGAATATGGAAGCATTATTGCATGTTATTTAGAGCACTGAACACAATTAAGAGAAGCACTGAAATTTCTACTGAACCTATTCACTGAAAAGGTTTTAAGTCAGATGTGTTGTTAAGTGCTCTACAATTTTTTAATGAACTGTTGGCAGATAGCAGTTGTTACTTAAAGATAGGATTGGAAAAATGTAAGAGCATCTGTTATTGTTGGTGATAGTTGGCTTTCTTGTTTGTTGCTGTGGGGTTTTTGAGTTGTTTCTTGTCTTTTTTTGGTTTGGTTTGTTTGCTTTTTATTTTTGTTCGTTAAGCCATCTAGTTGACAGGAATGAGGAAGGAAATGATGTCCTAATTTATATCATTCTTTATACCTCTTTGCTTCTCTGGAAAGATGTATCACTTCAACAGTACCAGTACTTACATGGTATAGAGGTTGCTGGTGAAGGGTCTGGAGCTCAAGTTCTGTGAGGAGCAGCTGAGGGAGATGGGGCTGTTTAGTCTGGAGAAAGGAGGCTCAAAGAGGACCTTGCCACTCCCTACAGCCACCTGAAAGGAGGTTGTAGTGAGGTGTGGCTCAGTCTCTTCTCCCCGGTAACAAGTGACAGGAGGAGGGGAAATGGCTTCGAATTGCACCAGGGGAAGTTCAGTTTAGATATGGGGAGAGAAATTTTCATGGAAAGGGTTGTAAACCACTGGAACAAACTTCCCAGGCAAGTGGTGGAATCACCATCCATGGAAGTGTTCAAAAAATTATGGCTACATTGTACTGGGGGATGTGGTTAGTGGTGTATATGGTGGTGGGTTTGGGTTGATAGTTGTATTTAATGTTCTTAAAGGTTTATTCTAATCTTAACTATTCTATGATTCTATGATTTTATTACAGGTATAGCAGGACACTGAATTTTCACACAGAAATAGAGTTCTGGCTGATGTCACACAGTTATCAGAAGTTCCAGATAGAATGTAGCATAAAAAATAAATACAGGTTTTTGAGCTTTAGGAGAAAGCATAGCTTTTTTTAAAGATGGAAACATCACCTCAAGATATAATTCCTAAAATCATTGCATGTATTTATTCCTTATCAGAATTAAGCATAGACTTTCTTGTAAGCTGCTGTTAAAGCTCCCAGACTCTAGAAGCAGTGTTACTGAAAGCAAAATAAGTTAGAACAACCGGTGAAAAGTCAGTAAACACTAGAGAAATTCTCAGGAATCTACCCCAAACAGTTCACATCATGATTTGTTCCAAACAGGCTGAATTGAACCAGGCTGAGTCAGAAGTGGAGAACAGTAAACGCCATTTGCAGCACTATGAAGACAAGCAGAGAGAACATGTGGCTTGCATAAATAAGCACAAAGATTTACTAGTTTCCAAAGGAAAGGAATTAGAGGTACGTGTGTGGGGGCTTTTTTTTTTTAGCTATTGAAGTCAGGTGGTCATGATTCTTCTAATATTTAGTAATAAATCATTCCACTTGTATAACGTACAGACCTTATTAATATACTCAGCTACACTGAGTATTCTCTCAGCTATGTCCTATGCTGACTGTGTAAAGTAATTTTGTGTAAGTGAATTGAGGCCTCATTTTTTCTGATGGGACACCATTTCTGTCTTGATAGATAAGTCAGGGTTCAGCCATTTCTTCTGTCTTTTGCAATTAGATGATTAAAATTACTTAAAATCTGTGGCTAACTTGAATTGAATAATATTGTTTTGGTTTCTTGGATGGTAGGTTTTTCTTTGTACAGGCCCCATATCTGATCTTTTGAAGACTTACCTAATCAGGCATTATTAACTAGCTCTGAAATGGCATCCACAAAGACTTTTGGAAAACTGCCCTATTTAAATATGGTGATTTTGGTTCCTTATTTATCTGCATTAGCTAAATAACTGTGATTGTATTAAAAATCTTGGATACAGTTCTTGGCACTGAAGTAACTCCCCATGTGTAAATGTTGTCAATAAAATTGTTTACTGGGTTTGCTGTAATGGAAACAAAAAGAGCACAGAAATATTGTTCTTGCTTGGAGTTCATGTTTTTCTGTAGCATAAAATACTTGTTGTGAAGACTAAACACATTTTTGAAAAATATGACAATTATTTGAGCTTCAAACATTCCTTTAGGAGAAAATGGCAAAAGCAAGGCAAATCTTCTCAGACCGCATCAAGGTCAGCAGAACTGTTAAAAGTCTTGATGCAGAAATGAATCGCTTGAGAGAGAAGATAAATTCAGAAAGCAGTCACCGTGGAAACAGAGAAGAAATAATCCAGTAAGTCATCTTTACTGTCTAAAACAGTTTAGGTAAGATAGAAAAGAGAGGGGACAGAAGAGTTTTCTTACTGACTCACTATGTGTTTATGTGTGTTTTTAGTACTTAAGCTATGTATGAAGGTGTAGAAGTGTGTTGTGCTGATCCTCCCAGTACTGAACAGATTTAAGAGTCCTGAAATACCTTGCAGTGATTTTAAGCAGCATCTTATGGTATTACCAATAATCAGATACCCTCTTAGTGTTTGGAAGTATCCCAGTTATAACTACACAAATTTAACTTGCTGTTGTTTTGTTGTATTAAGCATAATTAATTTTTGTGTATTAAGTATAATTCTAGTTTGAGTAACTAATGTACAAGCTTGGCAGCTCCTTGAGGTTTTGACTTCAGTGTGTTTCAAGGAAGCACTCCCCTCAGATATTTTTGAGCATGGGAAAAACAGTCATTCATTCTCCTTGGTGAAAGAGTTTATTTTCAAAAGAGTTAAAAGAATTAAGATTTAATTTTTGTCCACATTTTATTTGCGAACAGGGTCTTACTTGACTTATCAGGTGCTTTTGGCTTCCACATAAATCCTGACAAGAAAGTTTTAATTTGAATATTTTGATTATCAAAATGATTTTCAGCATTTTCAACAATAGCTCAGTTTTAATGTAATGCATATTACTCCTGACCTTTCTGTTAATTAAAACAGGCAATTTCATTATGCAAAGGAAAGATACGAGGATGCAAGCAATAAAGTAAAGAATTTAAGGAGATTTATTGCTGTGCTGGATGAAGTAATGACAGAAAGGCTCAAAGTGTATCGGCAATTCCTAAGGTGAGTTTAAGGCAGTGTTCACAACAATCTTCTTAACCTAAGCTTGCTCCCAGTTTGTTTTATCATGCCTGAGAGTTTAGAGGCAGCCTGTACTGACAGCTGGAAAAGCAGTAAGGTAGTGAAGCCTGTATTATTCTTCATCCCAAAGACCTCAGCTGTGCTGACTTCATCTGAAGTTCTGTTTGAGTGATGGCTTTGGTCAGTAAAATGTCAGCACCATACTAGAACTTGAAATAATCTGAGCTGTCACTCATTTTTATTGATTATAATCAGTGGTGCTGATGTGGGCCAAACACTGCTCTGTACTGAAAAATTTTGAAGACCTTGATTCAGATTTTGTAATTTGACAGCTTCTTCTGCATTACTGTGTACACGCCTTCTTTCTTGCTTCAGTACCTTAATATCCTATATCTACCCATGAAGATTTTGTTGTTGCCTTCCTTCAAAAGGATTCTGTCCAGTATGTGTAATGTCGCCCACTTGAGAGTGCAGGTGATTTTGGGAGAATGTTGTTATTGCAGGAGGGCTTAATACTTAATGATGTGGAACTGTTGATGAAAATCTGTTGTCACTTTTTCATGTATTTAAAAACTTGCTCCCCTCATGTTTGTTTTCTTGATTGAAGGAGCCTTTCTATGCAATGCAAACTCCACTTTGAGCAATTATTACGTCTTCGAGGTTGCTCTGGACATATAGTTTTTGATCACAAGAATGAGACACTTTCCATAACAGTAAGTTATTTTATATTATTTCAATTACCATAATACATAATGAATTATTATTTATTTTAGTCTCGGGTGCTAGAAATGCATTGCAAATGATAGAATAAGTTGTTTTTCCCTCTCCAAAATGTGATACACTAAGTTGTAGTGCTATCAATATTCTGATCAAGTTATCAATTTAATCACATAAAAGAGTTAATTATGATTACAAGTAGAAAATTGTGGAATATAAGGTATAGAAATGTTAGGAGTGTTGTGCTTGAAATATACAGCCATAGGAACCTCACCAAGAAGTCACTGGACTTCTATGTTATGGTTGAGAAACTCTGGAGACTGTCATGCACACCAGTTATGCTGCTTGGAAACCCGCCTGCCCTTCCCAGCTTGGTTTGAATATCAGTGGTTCCAACCAGTAGACCTCAGTAGAGATGACCAATGATTATTTTAGGATAAGAATATTGATGAAGTTATATAACTAACGAAAGTAATTTCAAAGGTTAAATTTAAGAGTGGGCATATTATGCATAGTAGGTAAAAGAACTTACATAGCAATGATTCAGCAGAAAAAGGATGTAGAAATGGCTGGATTTTGTCTGTTGAGCAGGAGTCATTGGAGGAGTTTCCAAAAGCCTGTGTGAAGAATTGTCTGCTTAATCACATCAAATTGGTGTTAGATAAGTTTCTTTCATCCCATTTGGTAACAGTTGGATGTTGTTGAAAACAAGCAAGGACAGAAAACATTGCCATTTTAAATAGGCATGTTGCTGGGTTAAAAGGAATAAATGTGGATTGGTCATCCAGTCTTTCAAAATAACTCATTCCTGGCTCATTGATAGAAGTTCAGCAGTTATTTGTGTGACTGTATAATGGCTCTAGTTGTTATTTGAACAGCTTAATGTAAGAAAGCTTCAATAAGTTGGTGTTTTTTGTGGGGTTTTTTTCTGTACCTTTTAACATACATCCCAAAAAGTTTTATCATGGATTTATTTTCTTTTGTTTCTGTGGGAGACTTCAGTTTTCAGGATTAAGGGGGAAAATTTGCAGTGGCAACATAAATACATGTCACAGTCCTAATTAGACAGGTGAAGCACATGTATCTGAAGAGCTAAACTCAGTCCATAAAATATCAAGTCATTATTGACTTTATCAGAATATATTTTTGTAATAGCTGATGTCTCCAGTATCTCACAAAAGAGATCTGTATTTAGTCAAGGAATGTAAGTTGCAAAAAGAAAACAATTCCCTGCAGAAAAAGATTCCACTTCAAAATAATCCTTATTTGCCTACTTAACTTGTTAAAGGCAATGCAATTAGCAGGGCAAGAAAATGCTGAAGTTCCATCTTACAGGAGTGCCACAAGATGTCATCATAATCAATGTAACCAAATGCCTGTTCACAATGTTTTGTGTATTCCATGTAAAGAATCCCTTCCTCATTTAAAATTATTCTGTAAATCAATTACCTGCTTTTATATTGTACCTGGTAACCATTGGTTTTTACTGCTATGTCAACATGGCATTTATCAAACACTGTTTAACAGCTATCAAAAATAGAGATTTGAGTAACAAAACTCTGGCAGAGTCATTCGATCAATTCAGTGTGTATGATTGTGATAGAGGAAGTTGCAGTGATCCTAGAAATGTGCTACTAAATGTTTAGGAGCCATCCCATTCCAGAATAGCAGTTGCAGTGAAATGCAGAAAATTGTTTTCAAGTGATGTCTGTCTGTTCATGTATAATGTGTTTGCTGTTAAAATTATGATTGTTAGTATGTCTTTATGTCAGATTTAAAAATTGCTCCAATATTTTTATTTTAAGGTTCAGCCTCGAGAGGAAGAAAAAGCTGCCCGTAGTGATCTAAGATCTTTATCAGGAGGTGAACGTTCCTTCTCCACAGTTTGTTTCATTCTTTCTCTGTGGAACATTTCTGAATCTCCTTTCAGATGCATGGATGAATTTGATGTCTTCATGGTATAGTTTTAAATTAAACTATGTCTGCTATTCTGATTTGTATAAATTAGTGAAATAGTTGGGTTGTTACTTGTATTTGGTTAGATTTAAAACCACTATAGATAACTTTAAATTATAAAAAGCCCCCAAACCAAAATCAAAATCCCCCAAAACGAAATTTGTTAGTGATCTTTTTCACTTGGTGCCATAGTCTAGTTGTGGTGTAGGGACATGGGTTGGACTCTTTGATTTTGGAGGTCTTTTCCAACCTAGTCATTCTCTTGAATTCTGTTGAATTTGTTTGGTGACTTTTGAAGCTTATTTTGTTTCTGACGTTGGTATCCAGAAATGTGAGCCTTTCTGTAAATTTATGTGCTCAAACCTTTGTCCATCACAAAAGTAATAAATCAGCTGTTACTGTGTTTGTCGGAGGTTGACTCTGCATGTTGCTGGGACATTCTGGGCTTGGCACATGCTTTGATTTCTACCAATTTTGAGATCAGTATTGGGGTTTTGCAGAGCAAATGTAGCAGTTGGGTTCACTGTTGCTACTTATTTTACAGAAACTCATAATTCAGCTAGGAGCATGTTTCCAAGATGTTGAAATGCAGAATAATGAACAATAAATATTAATTGTAGCTAAAACTGATAAATCATATTTTTTTGTACCACTTCCCTGGACAAGCCACTAACCCATTTTGAAATTTCTTTTTTAAGATTTATTTCCTACTTATTAATATGCAGGGTGGTGTGAGTTTGAGAAAATATTTACTTCTGTGAGACAAAGATTTGATACTGGCTCATTTAATTTTGCTTCAGTGTCCCTTCCTCATAAATCATTTATTTACTATGAATCATTTAGAAGGAACAAAGATAATGTAGTTTATATTAAGGAATTTCAAAAAGGACAGTATGCATCTAAGGTAGTTTTTCAGCCAACTTTCAAATCTTAGATTCTCTTTTTAAAAGTTAGTTGTGCAGAAGTTCATCCATCTTTCTGGGAAAGGATGGTGCTCAGAACTGTAGGCCTTGCAAAGAACTGGCATGTTATCTGTTCCATAAATTATTCCACACAACTTGTCTTTCCTCTGCAGTGCCAGTAAGTGCAGCCTTACTGTCCACACTTGCTGTAGGTGTAATCACAGGGCCCCACCACACGAGGACTCCACGCTGTATTTTTGTGGGAAATCTCTGCTTTCATGAGGAGCAGAGCTTTGTTAGTCCCTAATAACAAGCTAATAACAGTTTCCTATTGCACATCCTTTTCAGTAAGCCCAATATGTAAGGTTGCATTCAAAATAATGATAATAACAATAATAATCTTAATAAAATCCAACTCCATAATATCACAGGTTTCATGGAGCCCTTAAATCCTTTCAGGTGATTTTTCAGGCAGGATTTTACAGGAAGCATTGTTCTGTTAAAGTACAGTTCATCTCAGCATACCAGTAAAGAAAGAAGTACTGTATGTTCATCAATGATAGAAAAACACTATAAATAGATGAGTGTGTGATTTTTCTGATAGAAGCTTTCCATTGCTCATGTATGCTAAAAAGAACAGTCTAAGAATTTCCCAGGCTATAATTTGTAGCTTTTAGATTTTTACCCTAATGTTTCTCCAGTTTTTCTTAGTTTTTGTTAGTCTTATTTAGATATTTTCTTTAGCCAGCCTTGACTGTATAGCATTTAATTCTGGTAGGTTTTCTAGAATCATGTTTTCTAATGTATTTATTATGTCAGTACCACTACCTGACAGATCTTTTGTCTTTAGGATATGCTTAACAGAAGAATTGCTATTGATATGATTCTGGAGAGAGCTGACTTTCAGCGACATCGACAGTTTATTTTGTTCACCCCCCTGAGCATGAGGTAATACTGTTGTGTTTTTTTTCAGGATACAAGAATTGCAAGGGAGTTCTCTTGCAAGGAGTGTAACTTGAAAAAGTTGAATATGAGGAGAAAGATATTTTGCTGTTTGTAGCAGTAGAACATGAACAATTAAGCAGTTCATTGCTGATGGTTCTGTGAATTTAAAGGTTTTTTTTACTCTTCCTTATATAATGGTAATTCAGTGGGACTTGAATCAGTTCATCTGGAATAAAACAACTTTTAGAAATGTTTTCTTTTGTCAAACAGGCTCTTCTTAGCATAGCTTTGTATGTCCCTCTCCCCTTCCAAAAACAGCAAGACATGGGATCTTCTCTGTTAATGCTACACTACTTTTGAGGGGTTTGTCATTTCTATCAATTTTATTTTCTGGGTTTTACTGTTGCTGATCCAGAGACTCATAGCTTACACCATGCTTTAAATTTTTGATCTAGTGGTTCAAAATTCTTTCAAAACCTTTATATAAAATCCTGTTAGAGCCATTCCCAGTTTAAGGGGACATATCATGTCTCTAACCTTGTGCAGCCAACCCAGCCCAGTGTAACCAGTAAAGCCTGAGAGGGTAATCAAAGCAATCTTCAAAAGGTTGATTTATTCCTAATTGTCTTCCCTCACTAAAGTACACAAAAAGTAGGGTAGTGGTATCTGTTGCTATTCCAGTGGAAATGCTTTTGTGGAGATTTTCTGAAACTAATAAACACGCAAGAATTTTTTATATGGTTACTGTTGAAAAAATGAATAATTCAAGTTCAGTTTGAATTTGTTATATTGTTCCATGATTCATGTTAAGCAAACATTAAATTTAACAAAAATATGGAGGAAAATTCAGGAAAAATCCATTTAGGATAATCAATGGAGATGCCTGTGTAAATTTATATTTAGTAACTTTGCTCATTCTTAGTATGTTGTGACTGATGACATGTGTGTACAGTGTGTGCTACTTCAGGATCTGTAAGGCAAATCCTGACTTGTATTCCATCATTTGTTCATTTGGAGGTTTTTGTAAAAGAATCTTTTTTCTAGTTAAGGCAATCTAATTGTTAGAATTCACATGATTGAAATGAGTGCTTGTCTTTACCTCAAGCTTTTATTGATATCGGGTCCAGGATCAGTTCAGTGAAGCCTGAACTTCACCCAATGTTACTTTTTTTTAAAACTGTCAAAGAAAAAAGTTGGTGTTATTTAAAGGAAAATATGTAATGTAAAGAATCAAATGAAAATACTAAAATTCTTGGAGAAGAAAGATTGTTTAAATGATGCATCCTTTATTTTTAGTTCTCTGCCTACGAGTCCCCATATTCGAATCCTACGCATGCCAGACCCTCCAAGAGACCAAAGAACACTGAATTTTCAAAATAGGAATGACAGAGATGAAGATCAATAAGTATCTCTGTATGAATATGGTATAATATTGAAGATAAATGTGGAATAATATATGTAAAACTATTGCTTCCTGATTCTGAAAAAGATTACAATTTGTTAGATACTCTCAGGAAGATATTTCTGTATTATTATTATTAATTATTTTTTAAAGGATTACTGTGTGTGCACAGAACAAGAATAAGCACAGTTTGGATGAGGAGAAAATTTTGAATGTTCTGTTAATATTTTTAGCTACCAATTATAGAATTTTTTTATCTGTTGTTCTGATTTTTTCTTCTGGAAAAGTTGAAATATATTTTGTATAACTATAAAATAATATTTTAATAAACTGTTTGAACTGATACTTGTGGTAATGTTTTAGTGTCTCTACACACTTAAAATTGTCGTTAAGTTAAAAATAATTGTTTTCTTCCTAGCTGTGTTTTATTTCTTAAATGTGTGTTAGGTAATTAATAGCTACAATAAAATGCGTTTCATTTATTTTCCAGTGAAACCACAGTAGCTGAACATGAGAAGCTATTAGAACTTACACTTTAATAATTAGAAAAGTGAAAAATTTATATGTAGTATATTATATTGGCAGGAAAATAGTTCTTTCATTCCTTTCCTAAAGAGTTTGAGTGTCTTTGGACATGAGCTTACAAAACCCAGCAAGCTGTGTCTTTATAAACCTATAATCTTAATTCCAGTTTACTGGTTCTTACACACTCTTGAATTTCTAGGTATAGAATAAGTCTCTAAATATGAATTCTATGTTATGAATTTAAAATGTATTTTAAATTAATTTATAAATTTATTTATTCTATTATAATTATTATAATAAACTAAAGAGAAACAAGTCTTTCCAATATATAGGAATTAAGTAGAAAAATAATTTTGGGATATAATACAGTAATTTTTCTACAGCATTGTAGACCTGTGTTTTGTTGGGTCTCCCTGCCCTCCATCCCCTCCCACATTTCCCTGGGACTAGAGCACTTAAACTTGTTTAGATATTGCAAGCATTTATTGGGGATAAGAGGGAGAAAGAAGAACCAGATTTTTCAGTCACTCAAATTAACCTTTTTTTCCTCTCCTGTTCTTTTTTTCTCCAGGACCTTGAAATTTTTGGCAACTCTTCAAAAAAAAAATCACTTTTTAGAGTTCAGCTGCATTTCTTTTTTGTTGTTTTGGGGTATTTTTTGTTGTTTGATGTTACGCGGCTACAAAAGCTATTGAGACTACTCAGAGAACAACATTCAGCATTTTCTGCACTTTTTTACGGAATAGCAGTTCCTCAATAAAACCTTATTACAGTGTAAGTTTTTACTTTGCAGCGTAATTTGTTTTCAGTTGCAGCACCATATTAAACTTGTAGGTTTCTTTAAAATATGGAAGCTAGGTAAGACTTGTAGGAAATACACCTTATAGAATCACAGAACCATAAAAAATGCTGATTTGGAAGGGACCCATCAGCTGCATGATGTTCCCAGCTGACTTCTGGCAGGTTGAATCCTGCATAAGAAGGGCAGTTGAGGTGGAAGTGTCCCTTAGTTCCTCAGAGAACCATTCGTCAATGTCATTGTCCTGGCCAGGAGGTCTGTAATGGACTCCCAAGGTGACATTGCATTATTTATTTATACCTTGATTCTTATTTAGAGGCTTGCAACTGTGCCATGCCAGGCTCCATGCATTACATCCCTCCCGTGACTTACGGTGCCACCCTGCCCACTTCTGCCCTGCCCGTCCCTCCTGAGGAGCCTGAGACCATCCAACAGGGCACTCCAGTCACAGGACTAAACCCACACAGTTTCATTTATTCCAGTGATACCAAATCTCTGGGATTGGGCCAAAGCCTTGAGATGGTCTTGTTCCTCATGCCATGTGCATTAGTGTAGAAACATTTCAGATGTGCTTTGCAATCAGCAAACCTGAAGAAGACAGAGGGTTCCCATTAGTTTTCTCAAGTTCTGGCCTACCATCCCATTGCTCCCCACTGGCAAGGCTGGTTTTGTCCCTTCCCACTTTCCAAGCTGGTTTAAAGTTCTGTCTATGAGCCCTGCTGGCTCCTGTGCTAGAGCTCTTTTTCTCCTCTGAGACTGGTGCTTCTCATCAGGTGTCAATAGAGCAGGTGTTGAACAATCATCCCATGGTAAAAAAAAACTATTTTTTTTTGCTTACACCAGCCTTGGAGCCATGTATTGACCTGGTGGATCTGCCTGTTCCTGTCAGTGTTATTCCCTGTTACCAAAAGGATTGTGGAAATCACTCCACGTGTTCTGATTCTTCAGCCTTTAACCCAAGGCCCTGAAGTCTCTTTTGATTATCCTCGTAATTCTCTGTTTTTTCATCACTGCTGGCTTGAACAACCACTAGTGGATAGTAGTCTAAGTAAGAGGGCCTTATTGGAGAATTTTCCAGTAATTTCCCTTTTCCATGCCCCTGGGAGCCAGCAGAATTCCCTGTGAGTTGGGTCTGGTCTGCATATCAGGCCCTCCCTCATCTCCCTCCCCTTGAAGGGAGTCTGCTATTACAGCTACCCTTCTGCTAAGAGAGGAGGTGATGTGGAGTACAGGTGTTCCTTCAGGAGGTTTCTCTGTCCCAGTAGGACCTCTGCCCACCTCATCAATTGTCTGGCTGTGTTCCAGAGCCTCATACCTGTTGTAGAAAGTTCCAGTCCTACTTGTTTTCAGAAGGAGGAACCTCCTGGTATGTAGAGTGACCTGCTTCCAGCCTTCATCTTGAACAGACCCTTGAGTAAAAGACCTTGACTAATTACCCTGCAGTGTTCTCAGTCCACCTGCTTCTTCACTACAGTGAAGGTTTGAGACTCCTGAGAGTCTTGAGACTGTGGCATCTCTGTAAATAACCTATCTTGCTTTTTCACTCAAATACTACATAGCCTGTTCACTTCCTCCTGTAGCCCTTTCACCTGGCGACAGCTCCTCAAGCGCAAACCTGCAGAAGAGCTGTTTGTCAGTGCCAGCCTCTCAGAGGCATCAGGCGCTCCTGTCAGCCTGTGACCTGCACAGCTGCCTCTGCCCTGGGCAGGCCTGGCTGTCCAGAGCCCTCTGACAGCTGCTGTGGTGAGCTCTGTGCCGTCTCATCTCTAACTGGGGAAGCTTCCACTGGTACACAGATACAGCTGGGGCTGAAGAGATGGATCTTTCCATGCTCTTCTTCACCAGGCACTCTGCCTCTACTGGCAGACCTCAGAAAGCCCAGGCTAATGGGCAGACTCCTGGCAGCTGTGAGGAGGTTACTGACAGAAAGGACCAAGCTGTTTGCTAATGCGTGTGCTGCGAGACAAACAGCGGTCATTGATTGAAATGGGGAGGTTCTGGCTGAGTAAACCAGGAGGGATTGTTCATGGTGAAGATAAGAGGCATTTGAGCAAGTTACGCAAACAGGGTTAAATATCCGTCCTTGGAAGTTTTTGGAGTCTATCGAATAGATTCCTGTATCTCCTTCAGGGACCTGGGCTAGAGAGCTGTGACTGTCCTTACCCATCTGAACAATTCCATAATTCCATATTCAAGGTCCATATTCAATATCCATATTCACCTTTAGGATTATGTGAAGATACTGGGGGGCACTTTACAAAGTGCATACTTGGCAAAACTTGTCTGGAACCAGCAGGTTGAGGGAGGTGATTCTGCCACTCTGCTGTTGTGAGATCCTGACTGGAGTACTGCGCCCAGGTCTGGGGTCCTCAGAGCTGGAAGAGCATGGACCTGTTGGAGCAGGATCAGGGGAGACCACAAAGTTGCTCAGAGGGCTGGAGAACCTCTGCTATGGAGACAAACTGAGAGTTGGGTCTGTTGAACCTGGAGGAGGCTCCAGAAAGACCTCATAGCACCTCCCAGTACTTAAAGGGGCTGCAAGAGAACTGGAGAGGAACTTTTTACAAGGGCATGTGGTGACAGGACAAGGGGGAGTGGCTTTAAACTGACAGTAGATTTATATTAGGTATTAGGAATCAATTCTTTATTGATAGGGTGATGAGGCACTGGAATAGGCTGCCCAAAGAAAGTTGTGGACACCACATCTCACAAGTGTTCAAGATCAGGCTGAATGGGGCCCTGGGCAACCTGTTTTAATGGAAGATGTCCCTGCAGGGGGCTGGAACTGAATAATCCTTAAGGTCTCTTTCAGCCCAAACCATTCTTTGATTCTAGGATATGATCATGAGCCACATGTTTACTTGACTTGATTTTATAATGAAATTGGAGTATGTTTTAGACCTCTTTAGAGTATGAGATAGAATGGCATTGCATTATTTCTTCCTGATTTTATTCAGCATCCAAAAAATAAAATGGCAAGCGTGCAGAGGCAGGAAAGAGTAATTTATCTTCACTGGTTTTCTGTGAGTTGTATGGAGAAAAGAGCTTAACGAAAATTAGTACATTCTTACTGAGCTAACACTTCTGCTTTCTCCCAAGTTTTTTATAGACTTACTTGAAATATTGGAGGAGGTGGCAACAATTCTGGTCTTTCACTCAAATCAGTACATTGTATTTATTCTAATCTACCCCAGTACTTGATGAAGATGTGTTCCTGACTGTATAATTATTATATTTTCATGGTGGAGAACTAATTCTGAATAAACAATTAGTGAAGCCCTTGCATGGATGCACTTATTTTTGCAGTGATCTTACTAAGGTATCAAAACTATCATATTCTTGGTTCCTTAAATACAGTTCACTGTAGTGGCTACCTAGAGAGAAGATTGCAGTGCTGATGTTACATTTTTGAGTTTGACTGTATTTGAGTTGTTGGCCATTTTGTATGACAGTACATTGCTTAATGCTGCACTAAAGTAAATGGAGCCTGACTAGCTACATAAATTCAAGGTGCAGGGAAACATAGAATGAGAGATTGCTTCTCATATATGTAAACCAGAGGCATAAAATCTGAGAAGTATTCAATGTGGGCACATATTACATACCCAGAAGTATGTAATTTCTAGAATGTGTGTTTTAAGTTACAGCCAGATTCATGAAGTATCCCCCTCCCTAATCTGCTAGGATGAGTATTACCTGTGCAGTGGAAGTAAAATTCTGATATTAGAAAATGTAGTTGATATTTCTGCTTTTGCTGTTTGTTTGGAATACAAAGCAGCTGCAAATGAGAGGATGGCTCAGGATGGTTGTGGCAGCAATCAGTTCTGTGATCCCCCCCACAGCAATTCTTAGCAAGCTGTGTAAAACTGGTTTTTGCTGCCTTTTTTATCTTTAATTTTAAGATGAGCTTCACTTTTTAAATTTGAAGATACAGAGAATGATTTGGTTTGTGTCATGTTTTATTGTTTGATTTTTAGCTATTAAAAGTACGGTCTCATTTCTTCATAAGGTAAGGAGGAAATATCAAACATGCAATTTTAAGATGTTCAGATTGTTTTGTTTTGTTTTGTTTTTTTTTAATCCAGCAAGCAACCAACTGTTTAAAGCATCAGGGAAATGGGGCATAGGAAGGTTTTCATCTGCAATTTCTGCACTATGATAGTTCTTCATCCTTTCCCAAGGCTGGGCAGAATTTGTCACAGGATAGAGAGAAACTGGATTTGTGCACATAGAATCGAAGGGGAAGTTGGTTCTCCTCACTATTCCTCCTTTATCATCATACTTCATGGTTAATTTATCAGTAGTGATTTTTAACAAGTCTGTTTATATGAAACACAGAGGAGTTTAGTGTCAGATGGTAAGAGGAAAGTCTCTTACTTCAGGAGGGAAAAACATTAAAAAACATGTTTAGGCTGAGCAAATTAATTATATTTCACTTACACAGCTTAAAAAGCAGTGCAGGTCTAGCAGCTATGCTGGTAAATCTTAGCAGTAGCATCTTAGAGCATCAACAGCTGCTCCATCCCTAATTACAAAAACTGCAACTTTTGGTTTTGTATAATATGACTCTTCTAGTGAATGAGTGCAAAGTAGTTTTCTTTATGCTTCAGTAATGAAATACGTATTTCCCAGTGTACAGTGACAAATAATTAAAGAGATTGAACTTTTTTTTTTATTACCATGCTGTAGACATGAAATAAGAATTAGGGGAAAAGGTCAAATGTTATAAATTTATTTTGGGACATATATATTGCAACCTCTGTGGAAGCTTTTGAAAATTCTGGCAAAGATCAATACACTTCCAATAAAACCTTTAAACTTGCAATAAAACAATATTTTAAACATTATATATATATATATTTATATATATTCTTAATTAAAGGGTTAATTTTAGCAGGATTTTCTTTTTTTTTTTTTTTTAATATACTGCATTCCTCTGACATAGCTCTTTCCAGATTGAAGGGATGCAAATGAGGTAAGAATTAAGGCAAACCTAAAAGGCATGCAAATGAAGTACATTTATATCCACTGACAATACAAGCACGTGTGGATCAGACTTGGGAGCCGAGAAGCTCTTCCCTTCTGTCTGTCCAGTACTACTTTACAGCAGAATGGTGACATGATTTATAATAAACAGTTAACATTACCATGGGAATTATTCAGTGTCACTAACATTACTCAGTCTAGGAGACACAGAGCTAGCATCAGTAAAACATGAACAATAAATAATATAATTCACTGCAGCACAGGCCTGCAGCACAGGCTTCAGAGGAAGAGGGTTGTTGTGAAATGACATTGCACACATCACGTTGTGGCAGTTTATTTTTATAATATATACTTTTAAAATTCTTTAGCAAATGACATTCTCATGCACACAAGTGTTTCAAACACAAGAAGCAAGTCCATTTATAGGTAGTCCAAGCAAATTTTTGTGTGTGTGGAAATAGCTGCAAACTGAATGGAACATTAAACTTCTGTGCAGTCTATGACGCATCGTACACAAGCTCATTTTTGAATGTCACACTGCAGGAGTAATACAATGGACGGATCACTCTTTGCAGCTTCTTTGAATTCATCCAGTGTGATCTGATCGTCTTTGTTCTTATCCATCTTACTGAAGATCTTGTCTACCCGTTGCTCAGGCGTCAGACCATCCTCATTCATTTTCATCATGATCACAGTGCCCACCATTTTGTAGATGGCCTTTGGAAAGAAACCAAATGGAAAATTCAACATGAAATTCAACCTAATTTTTTGATGTGATCAAATTCTGGAAATATGTTCTTACAATAAAATGATTGCAAGTTTCTCTAAAGATTATTTTCTTTTTTTTTTTTTGTTTTTTGTTTTTTTCTTAGAATCCGAAGTCCAGATACTTAAAACAAGGAAGAATGTATTTTACTTTCTTTAGATGTAGGTTTATTTTGATGGTTACATTTTGCATCCCAGAATGAATTTCTTTGGCTTCCTGTTTCACAGCGTAAGACTCTTATGAGAAATTGATGTGAAATATTTCACATAAATTCTGAATAATTAGTTTTAGAAGTCACCACCCTTAAATAGGTTTCTGTGTGTACATGTGGGCATAATCTGGTATTAACTACTGTGGCAAGTTGCTGGCAGATGATGAAGGTGGTAAACTTTATCCTTCCTCTTATATGTTGTGGTCATCTTAAAGCCCATCTGTGAGAGCTCACTTAAAATAGCGTGTTGTTATCCCTGTAAATTTCTGTAATCATCTGAAGTTAATCTCCAGTAAGGCTTCAGCTACTTGAGCTACAGTCCAATAATTTCATGGGTGTCAAGTGACTTTGAGATGGGCTTTGTAAATCCTGTGCTGTGCAGTTCTTGTGATTAATCCATTCATCAGGGGAAAAAAAAAAATCTCAGGTTATTAAAAAAGCTTATATGCACATATGTACTCTCTGCAATTCTCCAAGATTACATCTATTAACAAACACGTTAGTGTTCTTGTACCACTTGGTACCAGTCAGTGCAGGATTAATGTGTGTAATGTGCATTTAATGTAGCATACAGCCTCTGGTGAGCCTAAAATCTAAAGTCTGTGTGAACAAGGAATCAAATTTGATTAATGTGGTGACTTTTTGAGAGTAATGTTGATCTCACCTCTATAATTTCCAGCATTTCCACTCTTGTAATTTTACCATCACCATCCAAGTCGTACATGTTGAAGGCCCAGTTCAGCTTTTGCTCAAAACTGCCTCGTGAGGTGATGGACAGGGCACAAATGAACTCTCTGAAGTCGATGGTCCCATCTCCGTTTTTATCAAAGGTTCGGAAGGCGTGCTGGGCAAACTTAGAAGCGTCTCCATATGGAAAGAACTGCAAAAGAAAATAATATACAGAACTGTGTTAATGCAAAGGAAAGAGCTGTATCCTGACTGTGAAACACCAAAGTGAGGCTTTTATCAAGAGTGGCTGGTGAGCTTTGTGGAAAACTGAGAATCTGCAATGTAAGGTTCCTTAACAGTTACACTGGAATGATTATTAAAAACTTATTTCTACAAAAATCTCTCAGGTTTCCACAAGACAAAATACAAATATTGCAATGCTAATTTAAACCTAAATAAACTAGATGAATCTTAAAATTAAGTTGTGTGTAAATGGCAGACTGTGTGTAATATTCTCTGACTATATGAAATACAGAAGTCAGGGTGCATTCGAAGAGAATTTTAAGCAGCCCATGACATGTTGCAGCCAAGTATATGTGTGGGATTGTTGTTATATAACTTCATTTATTTTTTTAAAAAAATAATCCACACGTAACATAAAAAACCCACATGAACATATGTTCTGTTCTGCCAACCAACATTCAAGTACACAAGATGAAAACACAGACTCAGTTAAGCAATACAGTGCAATGCTTTTCATGTTCAATGTGTTACTATCCTTTAGTGAACACTGCAATTGACTGTAGTTCAACAGAATATTTTAAATTACCATAACATGTAGGTTTTCAGTTGATATATTTTCCTCTCAGGAAGTGTATGTTTTAAAACATTTGAACAGGTAGTTGTTCTTTCTGTTGGCCAGACTCAAGAAAACACATCCCTAAAGAAAGGGGATTTTACAGCAGTGCTGAAGTCCTACTGCATACACAAACAATGTTTGTTATTATATTCCCAGCACAATTTCATGGAGGTTTTCCTGTTCCTAAAAGATAAACATGCATTACTCCCCATATGAGAGCCATCTTATTTTGTTCTTTTTTAAAATTCTAATTCTTATTAAGTACTTTATTTATAATATAAGTTTGAAGGAAAGTCTTCAGTGCCAGCTGAAGTGGAGCTGCATTTTGCAATTTTCCATTTCCCCATCCAGACCTGTGTCTTGCCTTAAAAACTTTGCAAAGCTTAGAGCTCAGCCAGCTGCTTGCACTATGTGGCCACGTGGGTCATGTCAGGAGCCCCTGCTGTGTGCCATAGGGGTCCCAACCTAAAAGTTTCCTTTCAACTTCCCATTTTCCCTGAAAGAGCATTTGGTATTGTCTCCTCCTGAGAATGTAACTTCTGTGCCTGTACTCAGCCCAAGCCCTGCTTCTGTTCTCATAATCAAAACTGATGGAGCGGTCGAGGTACTGCTGCAGCTCCTTCTGTGCTTTCTGGCCTTTAAATATGATCATGGTTGGGCTCATCAATAGATACAAAGATATTTGGGTTCTCTGATACAATTCAGGATTTCAGTGGCTGTAGTTACCAGACCTTGCTCAGTTCTTCTAGTGACAGCCCCAACCTTTTGTCAAAGCAAAGAGAACTCCCTCCATGGGAAGGCTCCTTGGGCTCACAACCAGGCATTCAGGGTCAGAACAAAGTTTGCAAATGTCATCCAAAACCTGAATGTTATTTTCAGGTTCCTCATTGATTCCTCTTCTCTATGATCTATCTCCCCCTCCAATTCCTGTACCAGCTCCAAATGTTAACACAGGTGATATTTAATTTTATGTGTATGGGTAGTTGAATGTGCACTTCTCCAGCTCACTGCTGAGAGGCTGAGAAATGGCTCTCATGGCCTGTATTCCACCATGAATTCCATGTCCCCCACCTTTTATTATTAAGGGTCTGCTGGCTGTTCAAAGCTGAAAGGACAAATCTTTTGCTTTTTAAATCTGTGTTGATGACTGTCCTGTGACATATACGTAATGGAACAAAACACTTGAAAATTTTACAGTCTTCAAAGTATTTTTGCTCAGAGCTGACTGCTGCTGAGGGTGCTCCTGATCTCTGTTCCTGTGACTGTCACTCTACAGTCTCTATAAAAGAAAGGTAAATACCTGGAGAGAACTGGAGCTGCTCTTTCCACTGCCCAAAACCCCAAAATACAGAAATGGTGCAAACATACTGGTGAGACCAAAGAACGAAAGTACAGTGAAAAAGCACACCTACACAAAAGGCAAAGAAGTGTCAGACATCCAAAAACGTGGGGAATTAGGCTGGGTCAGTGGCTGGGGATGCCGAAGACCATTTTAAATTTGTTCTGGAACACATTTTTCAGTCTTCCACTGGAGGAGCATCAGCAAGCTGTGCCTGCCTCTTTGCTGGTAACACAGCCTCATGCAGCAGGGAGTAAAACATCCTTCTAATTTTTTATCACAGACAAGACCATGATTTTTTCTTTTCTGAGGTGAAGAAGACAGTGGCACTGCTCACCTAAGTCTTGGCCTTTACAGCATGTAACTATTGCCTTTTTTAATTTTTTTTTTTTTTCTATTTCTCTTCCTCTAGGGAGCAAATGCAGTAAAAGGTCCTTTAGGGACTGAAGGCACTGTTCTCCCGTCTGTACCTGCTGATTTGTATTATTTTTAGCTCAGAACAACTCAAAAACATTGTCAAAACTTGTTTAAAAACCTACTTGAAGATTTCCATTGGCCTCTTTTGAAACTATTCATAAATAAGGCATGAAGTAAAGAAAACTAAAACAATTACAGAGCAAAAGATGCCAGCACTGGTAAAATATTTTTCGAGTTTTAAAACACGGTGAACCTTAGCAAAGTACAAAGGCACAGGCTTTAACCACTCAGAGCAGTCTAAGACAAGGGGCAACTGGAGACAGGGATCTCTGAAAGACAAACTCTAATTTTTTGTCAGAGGGAATATGAGGAGGGTGGTTTGCCTCTCATGTGACCTCAGTGAATAGTTCAGAAAAAAGAAACACAACTGGGATTTTCAGATAGACCTTCAGCTTTCAGTGTTCCCTGCACACCCTTGACCAGCTGATCAATACATGTGTGAAAGCTGCGAGTTCCCATCTGCTGCAACCTGCCACTGGAAAGGGCACTCCATGCACCAGCATTGTCCCTGATTTACCCTTTCCACCCAAAAATCAAGACAAACTATACCAGCCAGGTCCATGGGTGATCCAACACTGTTCATTCCTTTGTTTCTGCTTCTCTAGTCTTATCTAGTGAAAGGCCTCCCTGGTCTAGAGAAAGGTGTCCCTACCCATCCCAGGAGGTTGGAACTAGATGATCTTTTTTCAACCCAAACCATTCTAAAATTCATCTCTTGCTTGGTCTGTGTATTTTCTAACAAGTTAGATCAACATGCTGGGGTGGGAACAAAGTCTTATCTCTACAGTCAACTGCCAATTAAGAAAAAAAAAAAGGAAGATTAAAAAAAAAAAAATCCCTTAATCTACTTTTAAATTTTCAATGAGGATTGTCTTGCAGATTCTTAGCTCCCACTGTGTTTCTGGACACCTTTCTGGTGTATGGGGGGCATTCAATCAGTCCTGGAATCAGAATATCTAGAGAATAACACCTACAAACTGTACATTACCCTTGGGGAAACTGATCAAATATCTGAAAATATTTATCTACTTGGCTGCAGCTGCTTTAGCCTCTTTGAAGTGATACTGTTCACTAGCAACTCGGTGATCAATTCATTCAGATCATCTTCGGGAGGGAATTATTGCAAAAGCATGAAGCATATGCTAAAGCATATGGCTAAAATTTTAGCATGTGGCTGAAACATAAAGAAAAAAAAAAAGAGATCAAAATTTACTTCCCCAAATTCCCCAGTGATAGGGAGGGGTTAGGAAAGAAAAGGTCTCTCCATCCTTAATAGGATGGGGTTCAGTGAACTTACAGACTGGCCTGAGTAGTGCTTTGTTTTCCACATGATCTTATATCATGGGATATTGAGATGCATTTCTATTAAAAGGGAAATTCTGCTATAAAATAGAGAAAACTAGAATTGCACTAGTACACTAGTACTAGAAAGCAGGGCATGCTGCCTACACATGCCCAGGTGACAACTCAGTTACTGATGTAAGGTCACAGCTTCCAGAGCTGGGGTGGGAGCTGGAGCACAGGACAGGAGGTGGGAATGGCACAGGGCTCCTGTATCCAGGCTTGGGGAAGATGAAGAAGCAGCTGCTGCCTCCCCTGTCATGTCCCATCTGGGGCTCAGCACTACAAGCTCCACTGACAGCTGAAGCAGAGAGGGGGAATGAGAGGCTGCAGACAGTGCAAGGAGCAGAACAAGCTTTGTCAAAGGCGCAGAAAAACAAGCCAAGCAGTTGGCTCTCACAAGAAAAACCTTAAACATTTGATGCTGTTATGCTTGAAGGAGTTATTTATCCTTCTTATCTACTTTATTTGTGTTTTATAAGTCTGCTAGGCATCCATGTTAACTTTGTAAGTGAAGAACACAAGCACTTTGAGAATCAAAAAGTTTTTTTGCTTTTGAAAGCTCAGACAGATGTTTTTTAATAGCAAATCTCTTAGAGTTGAACCCAGATGCTGATAGCTGCTGGTCTGCTCTGGTCTTACAGCTCCTCAGCACTGAGGTCACTGAGGAGGATACCTGTGATGATGGGGAGCAGACTGCTCCTTGCTAATTTTCCAAGAAGATGAAGTTCTGGATTCCTGCCAGCAGCACAAACACAGGAGTTGTTAAGATAAGAAAAAAAGATTATTCTTTAGTTGTCTCCTTTAGACAAAAAAAATAAAAAAATTATGTTTACTACATTGCACTGTACTCTTGTGCTTCATGCATTAAGGCATGAGAAGGGGAAGAGGTATCCAGGCTGTGACTGTCAGCACCTTTTGGAAGGCTGTGCCACTCTGGTACCAGGGTGACCTGCAGGGCTGTGGCCTGTCCCTGCCACCACCTCTTTGTAAACATGAAAACTCCTGTAACAAGGGCAGAACCCGGCCAGAACAAAAAGACACAGCCACACATCTGTCCTTGTTCTGGAAGAGATCTGACTGCTGCACTGTCCAGCACATCTGCAGTGTAAGGTAGGAATATCCCACCTCACACAGAAATATTGCAGCCACCTGGCTTCAGCCTGCCAGAGGGTCCCAAGGAGAAGGCAGCATCCACAGCTGTGGGTCTGTAGGTCTAGCAGCAGCTAAACCATGGGGTGAGCCTCTGGAGAGGATAATCCTGTGGACCACCAAAGACCAGAATCTGAATGTCTCTTTAGATCCAGGACTCAGTTTTCCATATGTGAATCTGTGAGCTGTCCCCACCTCAGAGGTGCACTGGGAGGATAAATGAAAAAAAAAAAAAAAAAATAAAAATTGTGATGGTTTCAGATGCTGCAGCAGTGGAAGTCACAGAGCTGGCAAGAACTGGGGAGAGCTGCCAAACCTCATGGATGTTTGCTCATGTCTCAGCTCAGTAGCTTTAGCTGTGAACACGTGTGCACGCAAAGACACACGGGGAGGTTTATAAACAGCTGTTAGCTCTTTACATAAAGAAGAAATATGTAAATGAGCCAAGAAATGTGACTTTTTCTGTTCATGTTCTGTTCAAAATTCACAACTTGTACAGGCTGAAGTGGGATCAGCAAAGAGTTTGTGTCTCACCCAGACCACAAAGACTGTGACTAGCCCTTACATCATGGTTAAGGACTAAGCTGCTCTGTCTTTTAATCACCACAGAAATTCTCATTTGAAGAATATGTAGAATAAATATTTGAGAATTTAGGAGCTGACCATGAATTATCAATACCAGTTCCTTTCAATTGTGTGAGACATGAGTTAAGAGACCAGAGAACAAGCACAAACCACAGGATAAGACTCTAAAAAGCAAGAATACACAAGAGATTGACGAAGATGGATGGGAAAAGAGGAACCATGCTTCTTCTTCACAAACACTCATCTGGCAGAGTCTACCTCTAAAAAAACATTCAACCTGAAAAGTTAATCTTTATATTCACATTTGTGGGGAATTAGTCATTAACTAGCAGGAAATGAATTGATTTTCAATCCCAGCTTTTCTCTGATTAGATTTGGACAATAAGAAACTTAATTGAGCTGTGGTAGTGCTATAGGTCAATACACTAGCAGCTCAGCTATTACTCAGTGCTAATAAAAAAAAAAAAAACCATCTTCAGGGAGAATTCTCATCAAAACAATTAGTATTGCTAGTGCTTAATGCCACAACTACCACTGATTAAATGTTGTTTCTCTTTGATCTTCCTTAACTAAGCAGCAGCACTGGAACACTTTATTTATTTTAAGTTTGGCACAGTCATCCACTACCCCAAGGTCAGCGACAGCACAGGGCTATCAGGATCCTGCTGTATTGTGGCTATGTCCTGGCCTAATTACAGCTTCCATGTTATCTCTCCAGGAATCTGGGAACCTATCAAAACGAGGATACACTGGGACACTTTTTTTTTTTTACCTCCTTTTTTTTTTTTCTCCCTCCAGTAAAGATCATTTGACTCCTTTTCATTTCTGAAAGAGACTTTATTTTCCCAGTTTTATTTCCCAAGGTTCAGAGTATTAACTTGAATGCTATGCCTGCTGTGTTGTGAAGTCCTTAGTGCAAATTTCCCAAAAGAACAGAACTATAGAAGCATCAGCAAGTGCCATTTCCAGCCAAAAAGGGATTTGAAACACGAGTCACTAAAGTCTGAGACAACCAACTCATGAATATACAGATGGAACTGCAGGAAAAAATACTTGTGCCTGAAATATCTGACTGTCTCATATACTTATGTAATGTGTTCTCCTAAAATTCCTCTACATATGGAGTTGTTATAGCCTGGTACTGCAGAAAGGAAACTGCAGAAAGAGAAGGAAAATGGCTCTATCAGAAAACTGATACTTCCCAACAGGGAGAAGAGGTAAGGGAATTGAATGGATCCCAAAGTCAAAGAGGAGAGTTGGGAAGGATGGCAGCAGTAGCAGCAGTAGTTGACATAATACAGAAGAGACAGGTGGGCAACAACTTGGTGTGGTCATTTTTTCTCTGCTGTCCCTAGGCATATCCTATTGACTTTTATTTTCAGAACTGAGTTTGAAAGCAATCCAGCAACTCGCACTGGAACTGCACTGAAATGAGATTTTGAATAATTTTAAATGAGGCCTTCATTTCCAGCTTCAAGGTCTGTCTTAAAGCTTTTCTTCTGCAATGAAGCTGAGAGCAGATAGGTTTTCAGGTAGCCTTCCAAAAATTCAGCCTTATCTATGAGATAAGCCTTAATAATACAGCCTTACCTATGAGATTCATCCCCTTGTAACCCTTTCAATTCTGTTCTTATGGAGACTAAGAATAATGATAATAAAAAAATTCTTTTACCACAGTGCAGCTTTAAGAAGACAGCTTTCCAAGTTCATGTATTTTTGTCCTTACCTATCCTTCTCAAATAACATAAAAACTTTCGTAGGTCAGTGCCAAGACTTACAAGCCCAACAGGATATAAAAACCTTGGAATACCAGAATTCTGGTGCAAGGGAACATGCATCTATACCTGTATATACACCTAGAGAATATATATGTGTGTGTATCAATAAAGAGACATACATCAAGGGGATGGACAAAATCAGTTCTTGTTTAGAAATGGGAAATTACTGTTAAACTCACTGATGTTGAAGAAAACTCACTTTTATTTACATGAAGTGCTGTGCACATTTGCAATTCCACATGAATAACTATTATTATTGCTGTTATTGATAGCCAGAGGATCTAGGAATCTTGGTTGAGCAGCATATGGATAGCACCTAAAGCTCTGCATGTAAGAGAGAGGAAAATACAGTGCAAGGAGGCTGAAGACGTTTATTTGTGACTTGAAAGGATTTTCACAAGGGTGGGAAAGAAGACAGGAGTTGTGCAACCCATTGTGTCACCTCCTGGTAATCAAGAAACTGTATGGGCAGGCCTAGAATAAACCACAGGTGTTCAAGCAATGACAGCTCTCAGGTACACTGCCTTCTTGCCTTTAGCCTCACAGACCAGCTCCCCTGAGGGGAAGATGTCTTGAGCAAAGGCTTTCAAAGGATGTCTGGAATCATAAAAAGTAGCATCACACTCTTGTTCCTTGTCTAAAATGGTGCAAGAAGGGAAAATCCTCATCATATACAGATTTTTTTTCTATCATTTGTGTTCTTTTCTTTCTGTAGAAAGAGATGTAGAAAAGCTCCCTGTGGGCCACATGGATAACTGCTTTCACACAGAGATGCCATCTCCCTGAACATGCAGTTGCTGTGCTGGTACTGGCTGTGCTCAGCCAACAGAGACAAAATGCAGATACTGATATTGGTGATACTCAGTACTAGATGGTTCCCAAAGGTGTCTCCTTTTTAGGAAAGAGGCCAGCTAAAGAAGACAGTGTCATGCCACAGAGTTCCTCCCAGATTTCATCCCAATCAACTCCAATCAGCTCTTGGGTGCTGCAGATTTTTGTGATATTCCACAAACTGGCTCTTCAGAGAGGTCAATTACCCACAGATTCTGTTTCCTCAGTAACTCTGTATCAGGGTAACTTTGTATTATCAGCTTCCAGTGGGTTTTGTGAGTTTATCCACTTTTCCAGGTATCAGACACAAGGGCTCATTTTAGGGAAATCCATAAACCTATTACTATGGACTGGAACATGCTGCTTGTTGACTCAGAGCACTGCAAGTGAGAAGAAAGTGCCTCATCTCCTGCATTTGTCTGCTGATGTAACCTTAAATCCTTCAGTGCATGGTAACTGAATTTCAGCTCCTTTTCCCCATTATTAAACTACCACTGATGCAAAGAAAACTATGAATAGAGTAACCTATTACAGAAAAGTCAACCAGCTATGGGCTTACCTGTCACTTGGGTCCTTCAAGATCTTATAATTATTCATATACTTAGTCTGTGAAAAACTTCACACTAGAATGCAGTAAGACCATAAAAAGGGATAGTATAAGATAAATTCTAAAATCTGCAGAGAATGAGTTACCTTTAATTTAAAATTACCTTTTTCTAAAAAGTGAGAAAAACTATATTAACAAAAAAAGCATCAATATGTATGCTTAAAACAAAGCTACTATCCATGCCAATCCTCCCAACACCGTGATATCTCATTGCATGCAATATTTGACATCCTTACAGTGCCTGAAGTTTCAATAACATAATTGGGAATCATGTGAAAGGAAGACAAAACAAAAAGCACTTAAGCAGTACACTCCCCTGGTGTTGATTCTTTGCTGCTTTATTTATCACAGAAGCTTAGTGTAGCTACATGTTTTCCTTTGGATTAAGTTTCCCTCTGTGCACCAGACCAGCTCAAGATCCCCGCACCACTTCAATTGTGCATAAAATTCTGAGCCTGACAAATGCAAAACTGACATCTTCACTCGAGTGGTGAATGAAACTTCTTTTCAAAATCAGATCTATATGAATTTTTCCCATGATTTTTACAAAAAAATCTCTAGAAACCTGGAAGCCCAACTAAATAAAATTTCAAGTAGCAAAATACAAGATCTATTTATAGACATGGCTAAGCATTACTTGAGGGATGTATCATAATCAATGTTTCCCATTAAGAAACATTACCTTAAGAACACGCTCAAAAATGTAGAGTGATGCAATTTGAACTGCCCAGCACTATAATTATAGTAACTATCTCACACCGGGGAGCAACTTTTACTTTTCCACACTGATTAATGAATATGAGTAATAGATTTATGTTCCTCCACCCCCTCCAAGTATTCTGGTAAACATGTTAAATAAATCAGACTGTAAGGTTTCATGAACACACAAAAGCTACTCAGTCCTTAGCAAGCATGCAAGAACACAATAACAACAATAATGGCCAAAAAATAGTTTGGTATTGGGTTGAGAACTCAAAGGGGGTTTGATTAGTCATATGTGCCTTTAGAGAAGTTCACTCTCTTGTGAGAGCAGCACACTATATTCCTTAATATTCTTCTACCCCAGAGTCAATGAAGATGATGAAAAAGCTGTACAGACATTAATGGTTGAACAATAAAAAGTGTAATTACAGCCAACCTATTATGCTACCAACTGCTTTCCAAAAGGATTCTGGTTTATGCTTGCCAAGAGGGAGCCTCCCAGGAACACTGTTCTTGGTGAAGCCAGCTCCCAAAGCATCCTTTTAAAGTTTACAGCTGGGGGATACAGCCCAGTTCCTGACATGCACAAGTTTTTTCATATCTCCTCTGTGAGCTGACTGCATATAATGCTCCCTGGAGACGAGTTGTTTCTACAGGCACAGTAACAACATATATTTTGCACTTACTTGATGGACTCACATTTCATACCAGATGTAATTAAGGATAAAATACAAGGAGTTTATTCTAGAAAGGTGTCAGGTGTTAAATTCTCAAACAAATGAAAAGTATCAAAACCAGAGTAATAAGAAGATGGAAATTAAACAAGAAAGCACTCTCACAATTATTTGGTACTACCACAGAGGTAACAGATAGGGTCTTTTCTCCACCATGGGGGCTTTTCTAAATTTCCTCCTCTATTGCATTTTCTCAACACACTCCTATCTTAGAGCCTTCTTGATGGTCAAAGGATTTTAGAGGTCAAAGACTCTAAACATTTAATAACTCATTTGTAAGAGGCATTCAATGACCAACCACTCTCTTATGGCAGCTGTCTCTAGACTGCAAAGAGTTTCACAGAGACACCATGTGACATCTTATTTAAAAATATATGACAGGGCTGGCATTTCAGCTGCTTTAGAGTTCATGTTCTTACAAAAACAGGGCAAACTCCCCCTTCCTGTAGCACGAGATCTTGATGAAGAGGTGGCAACATCTTCAAAACTAAAGTCATAATCCAATTTCCTCATAAAGAAATCTCAAAATTCTTTGCATCTTTCCCCAGTGACATCCAAGCATCTAAGGCTGAAATATGCCCGGAAAATGACCTTCTACAAAGCAGCCAGTCTCTGAGGAAGCAACAAATACTAACTGAACAAGAAACACAGGAGAACTGTGTCTAGTCCCTATTAAAAAATAGGAGAGAAGAAACTTGAAATATGGACAGGACATGTCTAAAGAAAAACAATAGCCTACCAAGCTAACGGGTGCCAATACCTTTTAGTGCTGTCAAAATACAGGCAAGCTTATGTACCACTCTGGGACTGAGGGTCCAACTCTGAAATCACAACACTGGCATTTCTTGCTGCACCTGGGGTGGAGCCTAGAGGATACCTAGCCCAGCTGCCTGGGCAGACTTGGCAGCATCATCTGCTATGACCCTGGGAATGGCATGAGAAAGAAGGCAAAATCCTAAACCACCGCTCCAGAGCTCTCAAATTCAACATTTTAAGCGCTCAGCCAAGAAGACACCATTAGCAGTTAGGAGTAGTATTTTAATTCTCTGAAATCTATGAATGTCAATCAGAGACTGCTTTCTAAGGTAGCTCTGCTCTTCCTTTTTTACACAAGTGTTGGCAAGAGCCTGCACCTCCAATAGCTCAGTCTCTCCTGTTAGAATGTCAGCAGACTGCCAGCTCTTTGGAAGCTCCCAGAGCTGAATGATATTTTCACAAAAGTCTGCCAGCTGGAGACTCCTTGTGTCAAGGTTTTGGCTCTCATCATTTGGGAAACAGCGAGCGTATCCTCAAAGCAAGCCCCAAAGAAAAAGGTAGATTTTTCACAGCTGTCTGGATTATTCATGAAGAAAATTGTCTAAATTCAATCTAAATAAAGCCCCGCTGGCAGAGAGAGAAGGTCTCAAATTTAATCACTTCTACCTGCTGTCAGCATCAATACTTATTCCAGCCCTACCCTAAAAAATGTTTATATCTGGCTTCTCTCATTCAGTACATTCTGGACACCCTCTCAGCTCTGGAAAAGGTCTGGTATCCAACTGGTGCCACAGGACCTACACATCTCATCTGGGAATATATCGTCTTTTCTTCTGGTAGCACTGTTCACCAAAAAAATATTTTTGTGAGTTGATGTGTTTAAATGGTTTGCCCCATCTAGCTCAACAAACACCATTTAAATTTTCATTGCTCACTGGAGAGAGATGCTGCCTCTTAGTGGGGTGATAAATCCCAAGGTGGGTTATAAAGCAACAGTAGGCATGACCCAAGTCCCATTCCAGGTGAGAACTTTGTGATTTCTTGGGGTTATTTGCATGACCACAGGCTGAACACATGAATATCTCAGTGAAGAGTAAGATTTTAATTCTCAGCTGAAATATAAAGTGCTATTTCCTCATTCTTTCTTAAACTGATGATGTACTCACAGTCCTTCCAGATTTACAATAAACAAGACAGTCCTGTTGTACATCCAGTAACATGCATAAATATCTGCAATCTACAGCCTACTTCAAGTGCTGATCTGAAATTAAAGAGAGAGAAAGGGATGGTGTGGTGCTGAAGCTTGGATGCAATGTAAATTTGAAGCCACAGCATCATGTGTTTGAGACCTGTCATGAAGCTGAAATACAAGTGAAGCTGTACAGCAATACAATGATAGCACAGTTCAGCATGCTCATGAAGTGACTAAAATCCAGGATGACTGCAGAGCCAAGGGGAAAAAAAAGCTGGTTTTTTTTCCTACCCTGTGTACATAAATAGGAAAGATCTGGTTGTGTTGATCTGTGAGCACAATGAGATGTCAGTCTAAAGCAACAACTAACCTGAGCTATAGTTATAGAGTGGTAGAATATGTTGACTTTTCAACTGAAATGCATCCTTGGCTGTTTCTCTTGCAACAGAGCTGTGTTTTCACAAGAGGGCAATGTACATTTTCTAGTCACAGCAAACCAGTTTGTGCTTTTCCCCTGACAAATATCAACATTCCCATTGTCTCAGGAGAGACAACAATCTGTAGATGTAGCCAGATATACCAATTTGTCAGATGTGTACTTAATAACAGGTTTTTGATTTAAAAAAGCTGTTTTCACACCTACAGAACTCTGAGTGATCCCAAAGTGCTTTGCTGGCATCTATCTAATCCCACAACCCACATACATGGGTGGACACCAGAGAACTTGCAAAGCCAAGGAACGAAACAAACGAGCATGTGGGATCACACATAAATAAGCCATCTACCAGCTTTTATACCTGACCTATCACTTTATTACTTTTTGGATCCATCTGCTTGGGACTATCAGTTGAAAACAGCATGGAATTTGTTTTAAGTAGGCTTTATGAAAACTCAAATTCCCAGATAAAGGATCATCCCGCATTTGCAGACTGAGTCCCCAGTGAGGCACAGCCTTGTCTAACACGTACCAGGAGCACCAGGGTGGCTGCCTGTGCCCTGCAGTCAAACAGCACATGAACAACATGCCCAGGACTGATGCCAGAAGGTGCAAAGCTCATTGTTTCGGTGCAAATCAGTTATACAACAGACACCAGTTATACAACACACAGACATTGGGAGGAGCCACCTGTTATTCACACTGCGTGGTGTGGAAGCACGTAACTCTCCCCAGGAAGATTACTGAGAAGTCCAAACACAACTACAAAGAACAGCATTTTTTGAATTTGGATATTGGAAACAATTATCACATCTGAATCATCTACAGCTCTCCAGCCATGAAAGCAAATAGCACACTACTGAGAGCGAAGGCAAATTTCTGGCTGCTCTGAATAGCCCAGGAATTACAGTTTCCATGTAAAGCAGGTGAGATCTTGGTTTCCAAATACTTTGGATCATGAATCTGATCTTCTTCCAAAATCTCCATGGAAAGGTTGGTTTTTGGTTTTAGGCATTAGTTACAAGTGCCAAGGCCAACTGATGAGCTAAGATGAGGCTTTTATGTCTGTGTTATGTTTCTGAACAAGTCCCAGCCAATTACTTAGTCATTTACATTTGAATACTGTGCCATTCATTGCTTTCCACTGCACTGTTTAATGCCAGGTTTTGAGCTTTACTTAAAGATTGTCCGAAGGTGAGGGAGAGTATGAGGTGTGAAGGACCTTCCAGGAGCTCCCACAGTGGGGAGAGCAGTTTCATACTGTCTCAGCATCTGATGCTGCTCAACACTTCTGGGCTGCCGAAAGTTAGGCAGCATCCCAAGAAGCTTCAGGGAATTGGCAGAGCTCTGGGGCCCTGCAAATCGCGACCATTTTCACTGGAAACATTTATGACACTGGAAGGAAGGTTGCCCCATGTTCCTCAGCTTGCATCAAAATCCTGTGGGCATGTCCTTCCCTGCCTGGAGATCAGATGCAAGATACAGCACTGCTGCACCTTCAAAAGCCCCTTCCACCATCATCTCTTTTCAGTTTAACTTGAAAAGATAAAAGCAATTTAATCTTTCCTGCCTTCAACTTGAAGGTTTTGTTCTAAATATATTTTGACAGCAGAAATAAAGACAAAGTTTTAATAGAACTAACTGAACCACAAACTGAATTATGTATTTCCATTTCAGGAGACAATCTTGCTGCTAATAACATCACTCTCCTTCCAAAAGCATGCATGACAAAATTCAAAGCATTTCTCTGTTCCTTCACGGCATCTGGTGTCTGGCAGCATCTCTGCAGCACAGGGAGCTGCCTCTTACACGTGTATGTGTCATGTGTGCCACGCTTTGTCCAGGAGCTGGGGTGGAACCATCTCAATTGCTGAACCAGTCTGTCTGGAAAATCTGTGTGCTAGAGGATTGAAACACAGGCTGAACCCTGGCAACATCCCTGCTTTGGATCTCTGCCTAGAACCTTTATTTCTTCAGTGTTCTCTGGAAACATGCAGCAGCTGCAGGCTTTCTGTAGGACCCCCACACCAGCCATCTTCCCCCAGAATGGAAGCACATGGCAAGGCAGGTCTAAACTGTACTGACAACCTGGAGCATCTTAACTGCTCAACACTGGATTCTTTATTTGGTTCCCATCTTACAGAAACAATAGCAGTCACCAAGCAGCTTACTAAACCAGGGTCAAATCCCTAATAGATGCCTTGCTCACAGATTTGTTATTATTTAGCCAAACACCCTCTGAAGTCACCAAAAGTGCCAGTCAAACAAAGACATGTTTTATTTTGTGACCACAAGGAAAGGGATTGAAAGAATTTACATCAGCTGCTAAGCATATGCTCTAATGACCACCACTGGATTATTAGTAGTGACCTAGATGTAGAAAGCTTTGATCTTCTTACTCCTGGTTTATTATCCAGTTTCTAGATCTCTTAAGGTCAACCAGAGTGAATAAAAATTAGGATGGGTAGAAACTGCGTGTGATCCAAGAAAGAGGACCATGAAATATCGATCCCAGACATTTCACTGACTAAAGCAGGCAGACACCAGTAAACATGATTAATAAGAGCAAGCCAGGAAACAGCATTACATTTCAAAGAAGTCTAGGGGTGAATAGCTTGAGGAAATGAGATACAAAGACTTTCACATGTAGGTCAGCCCTTTTAATCCATCTCTGCTCATAGCAAACTCCAGTCATTAATATCTGACAGCTGTCTGGCTGCCACGTAGAGTGAGATGGTGGTCTTTGTTTAATTGCTCGTGGTATCTGAAAAACATACCATACCAACAAAACTGCAATGCTGGAAAAAGTCTAAGCAGGAAGGTCAAGGACTGACTATGCTTTGACAGAGGATCTCTACCCCCTTACCAAAAGGCTTCATTTTCTATTAGTGTCAACCTGATGTATCTCAGGGGTAAGAAATCTTTGTGGGTGAACAGAGGATAAAGAGAGCAAAAAAGAGTTTAAAGAGGCCTGTGGTAACTCTGCTGTCTTGAACTCAGACCAAGGGCCAGCTCCCCAGCTGGTGGTTCCACTGAAGTGCCAGCACAACACCAGTCCAGGTCCAGGGCTGCTCTCTGCTCCTTCCAAAAAGAGCAGCACAAAGCCAGGACCAGCAGATGCAAGGGTAGACACATGGAGCCAGGCAGAGAAGCAGATCATGGCCTCAAAAAAAGAGACTGAGAAGGAAAAAGGTGCTGTCAACAAGCCTAGAGGATGACAGTGCAGAAGGTGAACTTAGCATGGGTCTTTCCCCACATGGAGCTGGTTTTCACATCTTGGTCCTGTGAGAATTTAAGATGTGCACCGCTGGTCCCACTCTGTCTCTCAAGGGGGTCACAGAGGGCACTGGGGCTGCAGAAACAGCCTGGCCACGTATCACTGACCCAGCCCTCAGCCCAGGCTCCCTCTCCAGAGTCACAGCAACCTGCCAGCTGAGAAGGTGTGGAGAGAGGTTAAAGCTGGAATTCACACGATTGGAATAAAGGCTCCACCTGTAAATGATGGGTAAACAGAATTCCTTATTGCTGCCTTTTCAAAGTCTTTTCTTTACAATAAAAGTCTGGATTTCCAAAGCCCATGTGAAATACCTGACATTCACTTCAAGAAATGAGATTATTTTACAGCTTGCAAGACAAATCCTCCCAGTTGCATATCAGAACAGAAAGCTCTGATTTCTATGTTTAACTAAAAAAATAATATTATTTAGGTGTTTGGGTTTTTTGGTGGGTTTTTTTGTTGGCTTGTTTGATGGGGGTTTTTTTTTGGGTTTTTTTTTTTTGTTTTGTTTTTTTTGGTTTTTTTTGTTGTTTTTTTTTTTTTTTGTTTTGTTTTGTTTTTTTGTTTTTTTTTTTAATAAAGGCCAGGTTTAAAAATACAGTTTTGATTCATAAATGAAAATGGTGATTTTTTTCCTATTCTTTTTCTCTAAGAGCTGTGCCTTTGTTTTTTGGACAAAATTTATATCACTTTATCTATTCCAAACCCAGGTATTCCATCTCAGCTACTTATCAAGCTTCCCTCAACAGTGACTGAAAAGAAGCAGTCACCTCCAATATGAAATTGTTGTTCTTAAACTAGGAGGATGTTTGGAACAGATAGGATGAATTCTCCTCTCAGGTGGTAGTCACTGGAGGTGCCCAATGTATAACTAGTTTAGACTCTAACATGACAAAGTTAAGTTCAACACAATCTTTTGCAACCTGGAATAGCTCTTGAAGCATTTTATGGACATTTTTCATGGACATTTTTCATGGATATTTTGGGTTCTGTCTTGACCAGTGTGCTCTTGAGGCTATTATATAAAGCACAGTACTTTTATGTGTAATAGTCAGATTGTCTGAAGGTTATTTGTTTGTGAAAATGACAAATCAAATATGTGTCTAAAGAGAATAGTATGAAGTTAAAAATTATGGGTTTAAATACTTCTTCTTCACAACTACCAGTGTTGCTTAAGCTGCTAAGAATAAGAAACCTGCCAAAAAGGGAGTCATGGGTTTTGTTTGGATTTTTTTAAAGTATTTTCCTTTTAAAACGCCTACACTTGCTTTTGGAACGGTGTACATGACATTCAAGAGTCACATTTGCAAGTATTTTGCATTCAGCAATATCTTATAAATACCAGTGCTCTTTCATATCACATTTTTTATTCTATACTGATCATTCACATGGCCTCTCCAGCTGTTATACAGGGATCGACTTCCCAGCAGAATTTTTTTTTCTTTGCATGTTTTCACTAAGTAAACAAATAAATGATGCAGAAATGTACTGAGGTAGAAGAGCCCCAGGTGAGAATTTTCCCAGTTTCCAGGATAATTCTGCATGGTGCTCCCCAAACAGCCACCCATCAGGCTGGAAGGGAACCACCACTAGATGGGGGTGGTGGATGCCACACTCGGGGCACTTCTTGGTTGGCTTTCTCACAAGAAACACTTGGGCACACTGTGGGAACCTCCACCGTGCTCTAAGTCAAACATTAACCTGGATCCCACTCCAAGCAAGAGCCAAGTGCTTTAACTTGCTACAGGCTCTTGTATCACTGTCAAAAGCTGCATAATGGAAAGCCTTAAAACTTCTGAAAAATGTCATGCCCAGTTAGAGACAACTGAGCACTGCAGAACATTGACAAAAACAAAAATGAGGAATTTAGGAGTTTCTCTAGATTTCATTTAAAATAATCACACCCTGCCCTGTCATGGTTCAGCTGCCTTTGTTGAATTTAGCTCCATAATTGGCAGTGGAAACCTTTTTGCTTTCTCTCTTATGGAATTTACATGTTCTGCTGCTCTTCCTTCCAGCAATGTAATTAAAAAGCCTGCTTAGCATAATTAATTTGCAAACAGGTTGGATGAAATGGGATTGTATCCCAAAGGCCTTCTCAGCATTAAGTAGAACTACCTCAAGTATACTTTAATCTAGAGTCTCCTGTATATAAATTTCTTACATTTTGCATTTTAAAAGTTCTTCATTTTAAAAGGTGCTGCAATTAGCAGCCCAGTTGTGACTTGTGCTGCTGACAGGGACCTAGATTACACAGCTCATTCTGCAAACTGTGTCCCCAGAGCATCCCATCCCTGGGCAGAGAGAGGCTGTGTAGTCAAGAGCTGCTCCATGTTGAAGAGGTTTTTTTGTAAAAACAAATTATGTTCCTCAAAAATCTTCTCTCCAACCTGATCTGAAACAGCAACATGGCATTTTAGATTTTGATGGGAATATTAAAATCAGTCCTGCACAGCCAACCAAAGGGATACTCAGGGAACAGGGAGGGAGGAAAACCTTCCTCCAGGGAGCAGCTGGGACCTCTGCTCCTGTGCCACTGCTCAGATCAGCAGCTGTCGTTCCCCACCAAGAGCTGTTCTTCTACCTGCACCAAGAATTGGCACTATTCCACCCTCATTTGTATTTTAGGTTGGGTTTGTTGTTTTGGTTTTGGGGTTTTTTGTTTGTTTGGGGTTTTTTGATTTATTCTGTTTTGGGTTTTTTGTTTTGTTTTTTTTGTTGTTTTTTTTTAACTGAGAACCTGTCCCCTTCACTCTACAACAGAGAGGCTTCAGCTCCCTCCCATGATAAACTCATTTCCAAAGAGTGATAATAAATCAATCATTTATGGCATTAACAGCTTAACTCTAGAGACTTTTAATTCCAATACAATTGCCGGCAACAGCAGGCAAATGGAAAGCCCTACCCCAAACCTCATTTAAAGCTTATCATCCCAGATTAGAAACAAAGAAGATTATTTCAGTGATCTAACCTGAGAAAAGACCATTTGGGTAGTATCACAAAGTGGGAAGTACACTTGAGATGTGACAGTAATGGACAAGTGATGCAGTAAACAGTTCCATCTCCTTCATCACAATCTTTCAACCACTTGAATTCACATGGAGACTAACAGAGTTGGTCTGTCAATGCAAAGAATAAAGATTATTCTCTGCTAATAAAAACTGACGTGTTGTAGTGAAGTGTGGCACCTGTTAAACTCAGCTGCCACACAACAAAAAGTAATTTAGCAAGCTCATGGTTTCTAGTGATTATTGGTACTATCTGCCAATATTATTTCTATTTATGGCCTAATTATACTGCTTTTATTAGCAGTTATTTTCTAATACCAGCTATGTAGTTCATCAAGTAGTGAATTGAGTGATGCTGCTCAAGATCTCACCAATGGAGAATATGGGGAGAGCAGTCACTGGACTTCATCTGTTGCTTCATGACTGGAAGCAATGAACATGCACAATGCTGTCTCAGGCACTGAACTGGCCAATCTAACAATGCTTCTAAAACATGCAGGCATTTGAGCAAAACCACTTATATTAAAAGAGCTACTGCCTTTATTAATGAAGACTTCTTCCACACATAAACACTGTATCACATCACTGGAGATTTACAGGATCTATCACAACTAAAAAGCCATGAAAATAGTCTGCAGGGCATACCTGAAGCCTTGAATTACAAACTTGTAATAGACATGGAGGTTTATCAAGATCTGTATGGAAGGCTACTAATCACAACCTACTATGGTTTAAGCAATAAATTTAAAATGTTAATGATAAGACAAAAATAATGTAATACATTTTATCTTGTTTTAAATTATTAATAGAATGGGAGAGAAACAAGTACTTGATTGCTTCCGTAGGCTTCATAATCTTAATTGGTTAATATCAAATACTTTATTGAAATCGTTAATAATTTAGTTTCATTATTAAGTACGATATTGAACAAGCTATTAAACTTGCTAACAGGGGACAGATAACCTCTTGAGCATCAGGCTCAGAGAAACTCATCATTGCATCTCACAACTGAGTGCCCGTGTGAATTATCTGATACATCAGAAGGCTGCAAGCATGCGCACAGCTCAATCACATCATCTTTATTTTCTTAAGGAAAATATTTTCTTAAGGCAAATATTGTCCAGACAGATATGACAGACCAACTCTAGACCCAACCAGGGCCCTTGGCCAGCAGCTCTGACATAGCACAGCCCAGCACTGCTGACTTTGCTCAGGAAAATAGGGAAGAGGTTGTGGGAGACTGAAAAACCACATTAATACGAAGTGTCAAGGGGACCTTAACAGAAGCTTAGAAAACTGCATTGAAATACTTTCCAGTGGTGGTAAGATTGCATTCCAGCCCCCAGTACACTTCAAGGCATGACTTTATGTGCTCTAGAGGAGACAGACACACCGCTTTTGTGGAAAGGTTTGATTTTGCTTTGGTACCCACTCCAGGAAGGGCTCTTCATCCTGGGAATCAAAAACTGACAGACACAGCTGTCTTCAGCATGGGTCATGGGATGCCATGGGAGTACTGTTAGATCTAAAACCCCCCTCCTGGACATTTTTCATTAGAGAATCAGATCTCCCCTGAAAATATTGGCTCAAGTGACTAAGCTAACCCTCCCATTGAGCAGGCACCTAGAAACAGACCTTGTGTGAAGAAAAAAGGAAAAATATATTTCCTTTTGGATCTGCCCAGTTAGGTTAATTGTACATTTTTTTTGTTTCTTCAGCATCTCTATTATGCTGGTACACCCAGGATCTCCTGTGGAAATACTGTTTGCACAAATTCTTCCCAAAAGTGCTCTTCATCTATACAGGCTGTTCACGCTTCTTTTCCCAAATTAGCCCAGTAGAGCAATTCACAGGTCTTGCTGTGGAAGTGCTTAATTTCTTTGAGACAGACTGTCAGCACCTGGATTTCACTTCTGAATTCTGAGTATAACAGAGGGATGCTTAATGCATAGACCTTATCTTACCATCCATCCTGGGTCCCTTTTTCTTGGCAAAGGCAGACAAAGAAAGATCTTATTTCATGCTGGCACAGAGAAAAAGAGATCAAGCCCAAGCACAGATGCTGTAATAAACTGGACTCTGATTTGTAAAGAATAAGGCTTACCATGCAGAACAGCCACTTCTCACCTAATTTATTGATTACACACAGTGTCTTGAACCCTTCTCTACCAGTGCAAGGGAAAATAACAACTACATGTTCTTGGTTGCAGACGGTGGAGGGATAGCTCACTGACATCAGTAAACCTTCTTGCCAGAAAGATTATCTTATATGCAAGAGGAAGATATCCTTTGAAGAATAAACCAATGAGAGGAAGACATCCTTAATGAGTTAAAAAACTACCTCACAGAACCAGACAATCATTTATTTCTTCTTAACTTAGTGATGGTTTGTTCTCCAGAGGAATTCAAGACTGTTCTGGCAGTTGAAACCATCTCAGCTTTTGGACTCTTTCCTACAATCTGTCTTACCAGAACTCTCCATCTCACTCTGTCTTCTTGTAGTTGTAGATAGCTCCCATTTTACCACTGGACTATTTTAGCCAGAGGTCACTCCTATTTTCTCTGTAGGTGAAACAGCATTTCTGGCTTCACATCACTGTTCCTCACTTCTTCAACACAGAAGAGCAATTTGCAAGGACACTTTTGGGTGGAAAGCTTGAAGAGGATAGGAGCAAAGACTACCTGCTTTTTCTGGATCTTCCCTATGGTCCCATCTTGCTGGTTCAGGAGTGACCAGATAATCCCTGTCCTCTGAGGAGTCCTAGCTGGGGTCCTGGTGAGCACAGCTGCCAGCACAACCATTGGCAAACACAACTTCCCACTGCAGAGCAGGTGCAATAGAGGCTCTGCTCTCATCCAAAATCAGAGGCATTAACTGATTCATTCTCTTGGGTAGTCAATCCAAGGACACAGTTCCTCCATTCCAACAGTACTACTGGAAAGAATGATTAGTTGTTGCCTTGACTGATGTCACCCAGGTGTGTTTTTTATGGAATCATAGAATGACTTAGGTTGGGAGAAACTCTGCAAGACCACAAGACCATGACTAAATCACCTCCCTAAACACGACATCTACATGACGTTTTCTGGCTTTTTTTTTTTTTTTCTTACAGGTATTTTATTTGTGACCCATGATCCTATTTCAACTTGTATTTCAACTTCTCCCTGGGTACATTAGCTCAAATTCCTTCAGTTAAGCTGAAACATGTGAGTGCAGGTGAGAACATTCATTGGAAGTGTTAGCATGAGGAATAATCAAAATATTTAGAGGTTTATTATTTTTCCCATGGGTTTTTTCCACAGGTGCTGATGACACAATTTATTCCAAGCACTTCAGGCTGGCACCTTCAGGTGCTGCCATTCAAGAAGTAATATGATCCTCCTTTATGAATCATGATACACATGAGAAAAGAAAAAAGTAGCCATGTCTGTGAGATAATAATTACTGCACTGAGAACAGCAGTAAGACTTTCAAATGAGATAGCCATCGCTTCTCCTTACAGCTTTAAACATATAGTTAGAAAAAAAAAAGTTAAGGCTACGTATACACTGTTCTTCAAAACAGCACTAACATAATATAGTAACAAAAAATACAAAGCATTATGAGGCACAGAAATCCAGAAAATACAGTTAAATACCCAATATGGACGTTAAAGTGAGCAGTTGAAAGTCTGGGGTTATCTGAGGTGTACGTGTTTCTCAATGTTCCTCTGCACCCAGTAGAGATACTCTTGCTCTTGGTGATTCTAGTGAGAATTACTATCTCTTTTCAATAACTTTTCTATAAAAAAATCTAAGAGACACTAATTTCAATCTGTGAAAGGCTTTGCTGTTCTTTGGAAAGTCAGGGAAATGGTACCAACCAGATTATCTTTACACAGACGTCCACCTACCCCATCAGACACCTCTAAGAGGTAAGGAAAGAATACACAGTGTTGACTCTCACCCAGCAGACTGTAAATGCATAAATAGCAATGGATACATTTAAGACTTCATACTAGTGATGCTGACAGGGGAAATACATCCAAATTGGACAGAGTTACCTGAGTGCTGAAGAAAAAGAAATTGTTCAGTCAGACTGAACCATTGATTTAATCTGAATTTTTGTATGTCATGTCATTTGCCTTTTTTCTTCCCAAAAAATTACAGTGTGGTTTTATTACAAAGAGATAAACTAATCCTAAATTTTGAATTATGTTAAAAATCCAGTTGCACTACTATAAATGTGTATCTTTTTTTATTTCTGCACAGAATTTTGTTTCAGTGTTTTTCACAGTCTAAATATTTTGCCCAAAATGTCACAACAGTTTTGTTGCCTCATTTCAATAGTTTTGTTAGTAAAGTAGTGTGTACCAAAGTAAGCAATACATGTGAAAATGCTTCGTCTCTTACAAAAGTATTCCTAAGGCATTGCATATATATATGTGTTGGTTTCTAGACTACCAAGGGAACTAAAGAATAAGGAATTTATTGCATAAACTGCCTGGCTAAAATGACATTTTATGATGTTATTTTCTCATCAAATTTTGTCTTGAAGTGCAGGAAAGTGTAACCATTTTGTAGGAAACTTCCCTTAAATGCTTTAATAAAGACAGGTAAATGTATTACTTGGCATACAGTGTTATTCTAGAGGAGGAACTTAAGGAACTATAAAATGCCTTCAAAACTAGGGAAACATGAACAAATTTTAGAGGAGAATAAAGAACTTTTGCTTCTGTTGAACATAATGAAAATCTGTCACTTTCACTGTCCAAACAGTTTGAACTTGCTCATTGAAACCTTTCTCTGTCCTACAAAACTTGTCTTCCCGCTGTTAACACCACGCCAACACTGCTGCAGAATTCACCTGCCTGTCCTGTCAGTTGAACTGCAGCCTTCATGGTACCTCTTTCTTCACTGTACCAAGGCACAGATGCAGACTGGGTCAGCACTTCAAGCAGGGGATGTTCCCTCTTACCAATTACCATTTTGTAGCAAGCAGCATTACGGGTTCTTCCCACTGTAAGATAGTTCCTCCCTTCCAAAATGTCTCCTTGAAGTCCGTCTGTTGTTACCCAAGTTAGGCAGCTGGAATTTGGGTTGTGTCTTCTGAGGCTCTTGGTGTTGTTTCACTCTTCACATTGACTCTCATGGCCTGTTCCCCTCCACACACCACCTTCTCCTTCAGGGCAGGTTATTTTGCAGGGTAAAGTCCATTTTTATGCCTCGTGTTTGTACAACACTACTGGTCATGCACCCTTACACTTAAATGCTGGAGCCATTAACTGCAACAGCATTTCTAACACCCAAACCATTTCTTAGAAACAGCCCCACCCAACTGAGCCAAAGCTGACACCAAAAACACTGATGGAAAAAAAGCCAATCGAGCCTTTGAAAAGCACTTGAGGCTGACTCATTTCTTATCCAAGTACAAATGCATTTCTCTCTAAAAGAAGAAGCAAAGTCACTACACAAAATACTGTGAATCAAACTTGGTTGAAACTAGATGATGTTTAAGTTCCCTTCCAACCCATTCTAATATTCTATAATTTAGAAATACTTTATACTTTATGCATATAGCATTTCTTAGAAATACTATATGCTTTGAAAGAAACTAATATTTTTTTGGTGATATTCTCCTTATTCCTTACTCCCCATTATCCAACACTGCATATACACCTAACATTTACTGGTAAGGTTTGGCAAAGCAAAACCAATCTGACCATGGTGTGTTTTCAAAAACAAATCACCAAAACACAATAAATTGATTTATTTTCTTAACTTTCTCTAACACATGACATCACTCTTATTCACATGTTTCTAGAATGGAATTGTATTCTTCTTATACCTCCACATTTCTACATATTTCCAAAACCACATTCCTCACTTGTTATTTTAAGTATATTATACATCTGTGTTTCTATCCATCCTCTTTACAGATCTGGGATTTAACTCCAGGCTTTGGCAGGTAACAGCCCTGTTGCTTAGCAGCAGCTGAGGCACATGTAAATGAAATAATGGAAATTCTTGCAGTTTCAAAAGTGGAAAGCCTTTGCCTGCTAAAAGCGGATGTTTATAAATCGTCTGGGAGCGGAGTAAGTGGCACTATTAGATTAGAAAAATTCTTTCCAACAAAATACAGTTTTGAATACAAATCCAACTGGCCTGACACAAGTAATAGAGACTGAGGCTTAAAAGGCAAGAGTCAATATTTAATTATGATTGCTTTTACATATTGATTATTCCAGCATTTTAACCATTGTGTGATTACCAGTAAAACAGGCCACTCTCCATTTTATTTAATGGGTGAAGTAATTGATTCACAAAAGTCAACCGCAAAACTTTCACTGCCTTCACAGAACTGGGATTTCTTATTTTCTAAATCTGTTTTCATTAACTGTTATTTCAAAAAGCATTTATCCAAGTGTCAAAGGGGATGGATCCAAAGCCAATTGCTTAGGACTTCATCTTTGCCTAAAAAATACCTGTTTTAATCTGCATTTGACAGATCCATGTACTCACAGAAACGTGCAGATTACAACCTAAGGTTCTTAATTCTGTGGTACCAGCAGCAGAAAGGAACACAAAATGGTCTCCAAACTGAAACAAACTGACTTGAGAATGACCCCAGTCAATGATGAGAACTGTCCCTTTCTACACGTACTTGTATTTTCTGCATTGCTGGCATGTAACATGTTGAGGGGTGAGCCCATCCTCCTCATGCATTTATCTAATTTGAATCTAAAAGACAAATATGAAACATGAGAATCCCTCTATAGTGAAAGGAGAATGCTGTTTCCATAACATCATATGATAACAAATCATAAAATTGAAAAATAAAGGTTTATGGACAGGTTAATTCCTTTGAGAACTCTCCTTTCATCGAGCAGCTATAAAAAAAACAAAAGTGGTTCTGCATAAGGCAGACAAAATGAATAATCCCATGGAACTACCTGTCTTTCCATTATTCTAGTGCAGCCTAAATAACAAACTAGCATTCAGATGGCAAAATTAATCCCAATTCTTGACTCTGTGCTGAAGCTCAATGGCAGAGATCAGGGTGACTAAATAATCAGTGATCTACTGGAGAACACCCTGGATTTTAAATGACAGACTCTGCTAATCATCCCCATAGGTGCAAATAATCTCCTGAAAATAAATATATGTCTATTTCCACCTCCAACCCAGACTGATTCTTACCATCAGTAAAACAGTTATTTTGACACACAGATCTTCAGGACTTCTTTGACATAAAGATAATTTAAAACCTCATATTTTGCTCTGCAGTGCCACATTCCCTGAGTTCTAGCTCCATTTGTTGTTTATACATTGCATATTTATACATGGCACAAGATTGTTTTTCTTCACTGAACTCTGTACAGGAAGAAGATGAAATAACAGATTTTCCTATTCTAAATATTTGACAAAAGGTTTTATTTATTTCAATGGAATGTTATTTATTTGTGATTTTTTTCTCCTTTCTAAGTATGATGGCTTGTCAGCTTGTGGCACTTATTTTCTATTCATTTTCATCATCTGTGTCCCTGGCTCCCATGAGAACACTTTAAATTTGTTGCATGGCCCAGAAATATGATAATCAACAAATATTTCTAGGCCAAATCCATTGTCACAGTGTCAGCATGCTCATGTGAAATACTGATGCAATTAAACACTGATTTGCCACTCCATCTCCCAGCAAGACAGATATAAAATACAGTTTGGTTTACATAGATCTTCTTAAATTATTCCATTTAAAAACCTTATGAAAGTTAATTGGTTATACTGAAGAAGTGAAACAGGAAAAATGCTTAATACTTTTATGGTGTTTTGCATTTTACTGCTGTACAAACATAAACTAATTAAACCTCACAATACCCAAGTGAGGAATGGAAGGAAGCATTATTATGGTTATATATTACAATTATACTGTCTCATGTAGAATTTCCTGGGTTTTGACTTTTAAAGTAATTATTGTAATTATCACAAAACTAATAAAAAGTCAGAAACAATCTTTTTTTTTTTCAGTATGAATATAAGCTAAGCAAATAAATAGTTTACAAATGCCTAAAAGCTCACTTTTTCCTGTGTATCTTAGCTTCTGTTTTCCCTTTGTCCATCTGAGTCTACAGGATTTGATTTTGTTTCCACCAAAGGGGAAGAAAATCTTTTCAATGACCATAGTAGATACTCGAATTTAACAACAAAAACATAAGGAATGTGTGAAGTAAGATTATCTCTGTGATTTTTAGCATTTACTAAGAAAATATTATGAGATCTTGATATAAAACATGCTTATGCACTCCAAACAACATTATAAAATCTGTATCATAGTTTGCAATTGGGATTAATTTTAATTATTATTGTTATTATGAAAATTGCTTTTCTCTCAAATAATGCTTACCAGGGTCTGTATTCCTCTCTCCAGTTCTAGACATCTAACAGCTCACTGGCACCCTTTAGATACAGGTAGATAGACTCTTTCCAAGAGCAATTTCTGCCATGTCTGTCATACATCTATCCTGTAATGAGATCATTTCCCTCTGGAAGTGCCTTTGCTCCCCACTAGTAGCCAAGTCCCATGCATTTCTCTTATAATACTGGAATTTTCAAGGGACAAAATCTACTTTATTAGCTATACCAAATTGTGATACAACATTTGAATGTTCAATTGGCTCCATAGCTAGTCACCACAAATTTTTAGAAGTCAACCAAAGCTTGATCATCCTCTGGGAGAATCTTCCTTATTAGGCCATAATCAACCAAATGATAATTTCAAAAAGGAGCTCATGTAATTTCTTTTTAGCTGTAAAGATAGTTTCATTCTTTTTTAGTTATGTAGGATAGACCTAATAATAAAAATGTTTTTAGAGTGGATAGAGCAGAAGAGAAGTTGTCTAATGAATCCAAAATATACACAGTACTCTTTTGCTGTCAAGTGCTGGAAAAATAAACAAAAAAAAATAAAGATCTGATAATATATCAAGCAGGTCAGGCCGAGATTAATAGAAGACACAACTGAAGGATGGGATACCAGTCAGAGGGACCTGGACAAACTCGAGAAATGGGCCCAAAAGAACCTTATGAAATTCATTAAGGTAAAGATCAAAGTGCTGCACATGGGTTGGGGCAATCCTAGATATGAACACAGACTGGGAGAACTCACTGAGAGCAGCCCTGCGGAGAAGAACTTGGGGGTTCTTGTGTGTGAAAAGCTGAACATGAGCCCACAGCCCAGAAAGCCAAAGGTGCCCTGGGCTGCACCCAAAGCAGCGTGGGCAGCAGGAGAGGGAGGGGATTCTGCCCCTCTGCTCTGCCCTGGTGAGACCCCACCTGCAGGGCTGCATCCAGCACTGGGGTACCAGCACAGGAAGGACATGGAGCTGTTAACAGCAAGTGCAGAGGAAGACACAAAGTGCTCAGAGTGCTGGAGCACCTCTCCTGTGGAGACAGGCTGAGATAATTTGGTTTGGTCAGCCTGGAGAAGGGAAGGAAGTGGGGAGACCTTATAGCAGCCTTTCAGTTCCTTAAAGGACTCTTATAAAAAGGAGGGAGATTTTATATGGGCAGATTGTGAACAGGACAGGGACAATGGGTTTAAACTGAAAAGGGACAGATTTAGATTAGGAAGAAATTCTTTACTGTGAGGGTGTTGAGGCACTGGCACAGGTTGCCCAGAGAAGCTGTGGATGTCTCATCCCTGGAAGTGTTCAAAGACAGGTTGGATGAGGCTTTGAGCAGCCTGGTCTAGTGAATGCCATCCCCGCCCATGGCAGGCATGATGGAACTGGAATGATTTTTAAGATTCCTTCCAACCCAACCAATGCTATGATTTTATGACTCTAATATTAATAGATTAGTGTTCCCACCTTGCAATCTAGAAACCAACCGTAGCTCTATTCAGCATGATGGCTTCCACCTACCCAAACCATGGCTGGAGATGGTGCTCAATTCATTTGCCTGTTAGAAAAGGAAATTGCCATCAAATGCCATCAACAGGGGTTTTCTGTAATGTAACTCCTTTTCTGCATCAAGTTGCCAATACAATCCTTGTGCTAGTTATACATAGTATTTTGACTGCACTTTCCTCATGACACTAGAAAGACCATCTGGCTAAACAGATGTGGTAATCTGATTTGTTTGGCCATTGAACTGAAAAAAACCCACAATGGCTTGAATGGGAGTTCCCAGGAGTGCCCAATCCAGCACCTTCTCTGTGCTTCCAGATATTATGTTTATCACTTCAGGAACAGCTTGGTAATGGCTTATTTGCTTGTGGGAGTTACCAAGACAGAAGGAATTTCCATACAAGAGACAAAGAGGAAGTGATCATATTTTCATCTCAAAAAAAAAGTAGCCATACGGCCTTCTGTCATTCTTTTGCAGTGTTTCATATGTTATAAAACAAGAAACTGGCAAAATGCAAGCCAAACCTTGGTCCCTCAGAAGATGTCAGATCTCCCATGGGTTTGAACAGGATCATTGGTTATTTAATCTGCTTATTTACAACCTTATCTAAGGGCTGCAGGTCTTCTCACAACCATGTGTTTTATTATAGATGTACAACCTTAAATATGGAATGGCTTGCTTAGATAATGTCCCCCTGCCAACATAACCATTATCTGTCTTGATTTTTAAACCCCTTAGGTTTATAAAAATAAATTTAACTTTAAATCTTCCAAAGTCTACAGGAAGTTTACACTTACCCAACCGTAATTTCTTCTCTTTTAAATTTACTTTAATTTCTCAAGCCTGTTTGATACCACCATGTATATAACTTGCATTACTGCCAAAAAAAGTTTAAGAAAAGTAAAAAATTACAAAGAATGACCCCCATCCAATCTCTGGTTTTAAAAATTAGAAATGTATATGTTTAAAGATTAAAAGGAAGGAATTTTCAAAAATCTTTCTGGACACATTTCATTTTAGTTCAGGTAATAGAGTCTGGATAGTTCCTTTTCTCAAGTGTTTCTCAGCTATGCCCATTCATTTTACTTTGCATTTCATTTTGCATCTTGCCAGAGCTTGTAGATTTATAGTTTAGAAAAGTTCTTGAAAAAAGCTATAAGGTTCTTTGCATAAAGGATTGGGCTGGCTTTCTGATATTGGACTGACCTTGTCTTGAAGAAAGCAGAGAGACAAATGAAAATCAAATGACCAAGCCTCAATCATAGGCTGAATGAGCACAACTAACAGCAAGTTTCTCATTATGCTGAAGTCACAAAGCCGAGTTTGCAGAAATTCAAAAGCTGGAGAAGAAAAGGACAGAGGACAGACATCCCATCAGGCTTCACCGCTCATCTAGCTAGTGCCCTAGGGAAGAAGGATATGGGCTAGCTGAGAACAAAAGAAAAGCACATTATGGTTAAGAAAAAGTTGGGGATGCATCTAAAGATTCTACATGCCCGACAGGAGGATTGTACAGGAGTCTGGAGATGCCGAGGCTGCATCTTCTGGTGCACTCCAGAAAGAAGGAGATTACTTTGTTCCTTTGGGAGGAAAACGTTTATTTTTCCATTATATTGCATTTTGTGAATTTAGGATAGCAAGATAGCAAGAATTGAGGTTTCAGTGCAAATTAATGAGTTCTGGCAATTTAAAACCACACATTTTTAATCCATCACAAATTATATTAATGGAACTATCCTCACTTTGGTCAAACTCTTACCCCCCATCATAATGCTTCCACTCCACTGTAGATGTGACTTGCACTGTTCCCACTCCCTTTGCTTAAACAGTAAGTGATCCACACAGTAACTGCATTTCTTGTAAAGAGTTTCTTTCTCCCTCTGTTTTTCTTTTGTCTCCAAGACATCCTGTCTGCATAGCAACACGACTTCAGCTGTCCCTTGACCCAGCTATTGCACCAACGTGCCAGCAGTAAATCCTGGGAGGCTTCTTCAGCCAGGCAGCCACGTCAGCTCTCCCAGCACTACCACGCAATTTTATACCGTGTCTATACAAAAGGGAAGGAGAAAAGACATAAAGTATTCTGGTCCACTGGTGTATTTTGCAGTGGCATGGGCCACTCCAGAGAAATCAGCGGTCCTTTTAGGACTATGTACTGGCTTTCAGAGCATTATCTGGAGAACAATATTTCTGTGAATCTGGAAATGTAAATATAGCCCAAAGTACACTGGCAACATGTAAGATGCACACACACGAGCCCAGAATAGAGGAGAGCAAAGAAAATGATTGAGATGAACAGTCATGTGGAAATAAAAACACTGGGTACATGTATAGAAAATGGAAACAAATAACTGAAAACTGCCTGAAGGCAAGTACTACTGGTGATAATCCAGGGATAATGTTTTTGTAGGGATTAACTGTTCTGGAGCACTTTTCCCATGTGTAAAGCACAACATACTTTTTATTCAGATAGGTTGATTTGGCAGTCTCTTTATTTCTAGCAAAAACTATTTATTGTGCTTGTGCAAAAAAAAATTCCAGCCTTGGACAGCCAGAATACAGTTGGTTTTTTTTTTTCTTTCCCACTGACAATTGCCTTCTGAATAGACCTCAAGAGCTAATTTCCCACAGATAGTCCACTTCTATAGAATTATTAGAAGCTTGTGTGCCAAATTAATAATTTTGAATCTTGTCTCTTTAATGAATTTGGCTACAAGTTAATGTAATTTTTATACTGAATGTATTCAATTCATTCTTTGGCAACAGATTTCATTTCTTTGCAAAAATGCCATTATTCTTACAGAGAAGTAACAAAAAATGTACATCTCTAAAAGAAACTGCTGGGTACAAAGACGAGCAGTTACCTTTTGTTAGCAGTATTTTTTAACTCAGTTTTATTGCTGTGGACCTGCTGGTGATTTTCTGTATGAGAAACTAAATTTCCTGAGAATGAAAATTTTCATTTTCATGTTTCCTTTCAGGTTGTTTCAGAGCATGTGCTCTTTCTCGTGATTTTTCATGTTTCAAAGATACCCCAGGGTAGTAGATACAGAAAGCAGAAATAACCTTATTTCTACAATTCTTGGCCATACATTAGAATAACCCCAGAACTTATGTCTCTGTGAAAACAACCTCAGGTCCATTAAACACCATTCTCCTGCTATACAGAAAAGCTCCTGGGAAAAAGAATCTTAAAAATAAATGAGTGGATAGACTAATACATCATAGGAGCTAATTTGTGGCACTGAGCAAGCAATTTCAACATAAGGCCACCAACTTGTTGGGTTTCCCTTGTCACATACTGTATTTAATTGTGGCAGGAACTAATCAGCAGATAAATAATTGCTTCTTCAAGTCAGGGCTAATATAGTACCTTTACAATTAAAAATTATTATTACTATTATAAACTACAATTTTCAGCTTACTCTTCTAGGCTTTAACCACAGTTTTCTTGCTGGGCTTTTAAGAATCACAATATAGATCTCAGAAAGTGTACCTTCCTCAGTCCAGGTGTTATCTGAAGTTTTAAAAAACCCTTTTTTTAAAAAACCACAATCAACCAAACAAACATCATGCATGGAAAATTATATCTAAAAATAAATAACTAAAATTTTTAAATATAAAGTATCGGGAAATTTGACTTCTAAGAGTAATAAATAGTGTTAATTCATCCCTTGTTCTGTACAAATGTGCAACAGAAAAGATAAAATGAAAACAACTGTGCATGAAGTAAAAACTAATGATGCTCAGCTGTATCTTTCTGTGGCTCTAGATATACTACCACTGTATTCCTCTAAGGAAATTGTGGGATTTGGTCATCACTAAGCAACTGTGAGCTCCAAAGTGATTGCCACCTAAATCACTTACCCTAATCAAGAAGTTTAATGTGTGTATAATGTTTGTACTGAGTGTACCAACCCACATGTAATATAAGACTCAATGTGCTGAAGATGCTTTGCGCAGAAATGTAGAAATTGGACCCTGAGGAAAGGAGATGTGTTTTCCTCCTGAATGAAATTAGCATTGTTAATTGAGGACAGGGGACAGCACCTGACCTGCCAAGGTGTGGGTAAGAGGCTAAGTGGGAAGCAGTGATTTCACAGCTCCATCCTTTCCTGCCAGGGCTAAGGCATGTGTGTGTGGATAAAAAGGCTCAGAAGGAAGCTAAGGACATCTGCATTTCACCAGGACCACACCCAAAGAGCATCACCTTCCAGAGACCCGCATTTAGCAGCTGGATGAAAAGCAGCTGGCTGGAGTTCATCTGGTAAAAACAGATCCATGCTAGGAGGAAGTACATCCCCTAAATTAATCTTCACACCTCTGATGTCCTGTGAGGCTTTCACAACACAATTTCTTGTTTTAGCTGATCCATTCTTAAACAACTCCATTATTTCAGTTAAATGTTTTAAGCTATAATTATCTCACCAACACACAAAATTAGGGCAAAGTAATTGCTACATTAATAAACACGAACACAATTAAAGTTTTTCAGAACCAACAAGGTATCTAGAAGAGAGACACAGGTATAGCCAACATGGACGTTAGCAGTACACGCTGGGGCCTGTGAACACAAAAGCAAATTCAAGGACTGTCCCCTTTGATCAGTCCCTGTGTATCTGGTATTAGCACCAGGGACAGGAACCACATTGCCAAAATTCATGTATCTTGGAACAGGGCTTCGTCCATCCCCTACCCTGATGGGCTTGACAGGGAGGAGAAAACTTGAGGATATCTGTCAAAGGAAACTGTGAAGAGCCATAAGTATGCTTAGAGGTATGGAATCTCCTAGTAAGGGATAACAGCAATCCTAGGGTATATCCTACCAAATGAAAGGGAATCTCTAGAGGCATCTAGAAATAACTCCATAATTCAATATGCTCCTTCTGAAAGCTGCTGACAAGGTTCACATACAATTTTATTTCAATTAATGGCATAGGATTTTTTAATGCCTTTTTTTGTTAACATGGAAATAATCCCCAACCGATCTTCACTTTGATGTGAACTGCAGTACTGATTTATACTTTTGTATATACTGCTCTTTCTCTGGACTACAGGGAGATTTTATTTAGAGCTGCATGTTCCATTCCAGGCTATTCATGCAATCAGAGAGCCAACCTTCACATCTTCTTAACCTGGATTCCACACCACATTTTCTGAGAATGTTTCAAACGTATTTTAGTAAAATGGCAAAATCTCCTCCTGTCTAATTTTCCTTCTGTTGATTACTTTATCTTCCAAATCATATGTTCTTCTAATTTTGCTTTCTTTGTGATTGAATATAAAATTAAGACATTTACCTAATTCTCATGCCAGGTAGCAGTGTATCATCTCAATTCAGCAATCATTAGATTTGTCAGTGTAAATAGTCTATTCCTATGAGCCTTAATTAGAAGTGAAAAGATGGAAATTTACTCTCATTGAAGAAAAAGGAAGTTGATATCCCAAGGTACTGGAAGTGTTCAGACTACAAGCAGTAGAATCTGACTGGAATGTCAGCTAATGTCTACATGATAATAACAACTGTTTGACTCGATAACTAACTGAGCTCCCAAATGCTTTTCCATTCCACAGTACCCTGAAAAAGCACTTCTTGTTTCATGAGCTCCCCCCAGCAGCAGATGTTGCAGGGGTAGCAGTGATTTGCCATCTCAGCACACCACAAGCAGATGGAGCAGGCTGACACAGGCACTGCCTGGCTGTGAGCACCATGGTTCACTCACTAATGAGTCCCCTTTAATTTCTGAGATATTCACACCTAGCTACAGTGACTTACTCCATCAAGTACATATTAGTATGGTAAATCTAATTTCTGCAGAACTGATGAGTTTCCTGGGAGGAGAGAGGAAGGAGAAGGTGAGGCACGGAGTCTGATATAGCACAGAGAGGTACAGGGATGGGGTTCAGAGAACCAAGCTCCTGTCCATACCTCATGAAATGAGAATGCTTTTATCAGCTTCAGGCATTGTGCACAAGTGAGATATTGCAAGAACACTTTGATACTAAAGGAAAGCACCTCAATGTTAAAAAGTTTAAAAAAAAATTAAATCACAGTAATTCATTCCAGCACTGAGTTGAAGTGCCCTGGTTTAATGGTTCCTTCAGGAACCCTGTGAAACTAAACAGTTTTTTCATATATATCAAACAAACAGAAATGTTTATAGTTCAAGAAATGTGAAAAGAAGAAGTCCCTGAAAGACCCTAGCTCACTTTGCCTCAAGTAACTAAAACACATGCTTACTAGCCTTCGGAATAGGGCTAGTATCTTCCTAAAAGGATGATCTGCATTTCAAAATCCAGGTCACTGAAGGACTAAAATACAGGTTTCCACTAAGACATGGTCACACTTTAACTACAAAGCACAGAAACCAGTGTAGACCTAAACCAGATATCTGATTAACATCTGGCCAGAAGTGCCATACTGTTATGTGCATGTATAACTCCAGGAAGGCATTGCCAAGCCATGCTGTAGGAAAAAAGAACACACCCTTGCTCCAAAGAAATGAAGTAAAGGACATTTATATTTTGACCCATGAAGTAATATCAACCCTGACTTTGCTAAACACATCAAGCAAATGGTTTAAACTTTTAGTATTTCAACTGCTCATACATAATATAGAGACCTTATGCGCTTCACTCATGATGATTTTATTTGATTACAAGAGAAGGGAAGAGCTCTGAAAGAAGCACAGTCACTATTACCTCTGTTTCTTCTGCACATCCTCAAGGATTTTCACTGGTTTTGTGAATAGCCTTCCTTGTGATGAGAAGGAAAGCACTGAGGCAGGATAAAGGAAGGGAGGAAGCAGAAGTTTCAGGATGACAAAAGTCTGAAACACTTGACTTGTGCAACAGATTGTGTAGAGGTTGTGAACCACTGATCAGTCTTGACAGCTGCTGTTAGGACTATTAACAATGGTACAATAAGCATTGCTACAGCAAATAGTAGATCTGAACGTGATAACAGCTATGGGACGTGGTGCTGACAGTTCACTGTTCCTTTTCTTGGAGCTCTTTCACTCTTTGTGTTAGCAATGGCTCTCTCCATCCAAGCTGCAGTGCTCCTTTATTACCCTTCAGATAACCTCGTTAATGAATTCAGTACTTTGCTTCAGAAATAATCACAGTATCCCAAATTCATTGTTTTGATTTCTCAGAGGAATAAAACATAGATCAAAGGTGAGCTGCAAAGGAAGAAGGCCTCTTATAAAAATGCATGACAGTTTTGGGAACTGGTGAGTTTCTTCAAAATAAAAGATGAAGTGAAAGTAATTTGCATGTTATTGTTGGAAAATTTACCCAGCCTGCATTCTTTTATCAGACTACAGTGGAAACTGGGGCATGAATGTAAATGGTGATATTTTTAAGCATCCTAGGCTGGATCATCATGTCCTGTCTGGATGTACTCTCTTCAATGCATTGGAAGTCAGTTTTAAATGTTTCCAAGAACCACATATAGCCACAGAATTACAGATATATTCAATACTTGGTAATAATCAGAGGTTTGGACTAAATCTTTGCATTCCCACACATCCGCTGACTCTGTACACCCTGAAAATGCCTTTGGACAGTTGGACCGCTTTTTGGATTCCTGTGACCATGATTCCTGACTCTTCCAGTGTCAGCATATGTTACTGATTTGTTCAAGCATTAGGAAGGTCCATTCCACTAGCCTGGATGCTCCACAAGCTACTGTTTAGAGAAATTAAGATTTAGCTGTTTAGATTTCATCTCTTAAAATTGTCTGACTTCCTCATTTCCCAGATTTAGAGTCTCCAGAGGAGATTGTCTAGGGGATATGGGCCATTATATGCTCTACAACAGAAACAAAAAAAAAAAAAAAAAAAAAAAGAAGAAAGAAAAAAAGAAAGAAGAAAAAAGAAAGTCTTTTAGCCTTTAAAATTAGCAAGGAGAAAAGGACTCGACCTTCTTTGCCTTTGAAACTTTCACCCCTTCCCTCCAGACATAGTGTTTAAACCATTGCTGCCTTTCCATGACAGGTCCCAGTGTGCACATCTTCAGACCTGATGAGAGGAGCTCTCCAGACTCCAGATCCAGCTTGTAGGACTGGACACAAACAGTTAATGGAGCTTGCACCAGACTTCACAGCACTCGGGTCTCACAAAGATAAACAATTTCAGGAGCTCAGCACAGCCCTAAGCGCTTAAGTAAGGATCAGGAATGAAAACTCCCATTAGCTTCACTGAGATTAGTGTTTCAATCTAAACTGACTCCATTCCACATTGTTAGAGGCTCTTAGTAGACAGTGTTTTGATTCACAGCCATATTTTCAGAACTGTTTGCTACTCTGCATGCTGGTCCTCTTCTGGAAATAACTGTTTTCATTTTGCTTTGCAGCTTAAATGAGAATCCATGTTTATTTACTGTATTTTGTTTTTCAGGATGGTTGCTGATCTTTAAAGCTCTATTTACTAAAGACAGATTTTAAAATCTGTTCCACAGAACGATATTAAGCCCAGACATTATTTTTCCTGGGATCAGCACAGAGACAGAAATGCAGCAGAAAGGCACGTTACCAGTATCGTCCCCTTCCCTGAATTGCTCAAAGTCATCTTCAAAGCTAACACTGCCTTCAGGGTTTGTTTGATTTAGGTTTTATAAGTAATAAGTATTCTGGCCCTTTGTTTTAAAATTCATGGAGCACAATTTCAGCTTCTGTTTGAAATATATAATAAACCTTTTATGTGGTTCAGGAGTAGACCTGCATTTTGGCACAGCACCTGCCTATTCATGCCTATAAGGAGAAGAAAAAGAATAATGGCAAAAGCAGTTTTGTATGGAAAACATCCAGGCAACAAGACCATGACTCTTTTTTTAGCCAAATCCTGTTTGAAAAGAAACTGCAATCACTTTTAGTTTTAAAGTTAGCAGAACCCAGTTTTAATACAGCTTTGGAGCTCCAAGCACATTGCTCATCCTGGAAAACACTCCCCAGTGATAGTGCTGGACCACAAGCACAGTTGCTTTTCAGCACACTGCCATTTAGATTCTGCTATATTAATTTTATTTTCATAGCAACTTCACTGAACCTCTGGTGAAAAAGAGAATTTCTTTCTAATGACTTACAGTAATTGTCTCAGATGTGCAGATTGGTATTAAGTGCTTAAGGAATGCATTAAGAATCTCTGCCTCATCAACTGTTTTACAACCTCCCACAAGCAATACTTCTACTGAGGCCAGTAATGTTACTGTCATTCTTTTCCAGACTTTATCTGCCTATCTAGATATGCACTGCTCTTTATTGTGATGTCTCCAAACCAGTGCTATCTGTTGCTCTATTTTTTTGCATCAAAAATTTCTAAAATAACAGTATTATTTTTCTTATTCCACATCAGTTTGAAAAATTCAATAGCACAGCAGCAATATTAACAAGTTTAAAGATTTTTTAGAGTCATCTTTATAAATAAATACATATGTTGTTTTCTGTGTTGCAGTTAAGTTTAGGTGATTCATGCAAGCAAATATCCTGTCATATTGTCCAGGAATACTGCTGGCACACCAGATGTGATCTTCTGGAACATAGCAACAAGGCTAAAATCATTGTGTGGGTAGATCAATCAGTATTTTTTATAATCTACATTATTTCAGGACATGCTGCAGTTCTGCAGCAACACAGGATTGGTATAATATGCTAAATATATCAATTATATTTGGCATAATATATTTAATATGGTATAACATACCTTAAAAGTATTCCTGTTATAGGGAGAGCTTAAGTGGCCAAAGGACACTCATAAAACCAGCACAGCTCTACCAGATGATCCCAGGAAACATTAGTTTCTGTCAGTACAACTGCATCTATGTTTGGGACATCTGCAAACACAGCTGTGCCTTCCTACTTTTTTTGCAGCCACTGAAAGCCTAAAATCCAGCTCTAACCTGATATTTTGAGGAGCTCTGTGCCATCTTTAGAAAGATGCTAGTCTGTCTTGAAAGAGGCTGCAAATACACCCACTTAAATTTCAATAGATTTTTGAGATTCTTTTGTTCTACGCATATTAAGATGAAGGACTAGAAATCAATTCCTTCAAGGCCGGAAATGCGAGATAGAAGCAAAAAAATATGACAAACCATTTGATTCTAATTAATAAAATAGCATTATTTTTTCCTTTTTCTTTTTTTTCCCTTAATTTAAAAGTTATCTATAAAACTCCAAAACATCTAAATAATATTGGTGTAATAAATTCACAGAGTAAGTTATTTTATTTAATATTAGCATTATATCATGATCATTCCTAACTCTACTTTTCCCCTTAAAGGACCATTGGTTTTTCTTTCTCTTAAAGCAGAGATATGCTTCTCATGTTCAGTGACCCAGTTCCAAGAAGTATCACAATATAGAAGCCTATTTTCCACTTAATAAATATGCATAATTCCTGTGAATATTAGCAGTGATTATGCATTTACACACTCCAGGGCAAATTCATCTAAACCCAGTGAATTCAAAAGATCTGAAGGAAAATGTATTTGGCCCTCTAGACTGCAAGAAACCCTAAAGAATGATAGGAACAGTCAAGAGGTTTTTATTGGTATTTTTTATTTTAATGACAGTTTTGTATATTAATTTCTTAGCTTTCTGCCTGCAATGGAAATGAAGTTTTATGCCAGATAAAAGAATGAAGGACTTTTTAGGAGAGAAAAAGGAAAATTAAGCCAGTCAGTAAGGATTAAGCTTAACAGTTAGGGTATTCTCTTTGAAGAAGGAAATTCTAGGTTCTAGCTCAGCTGATGCTACTTCCTGCAGAAAAAGAGGTTAATTGGGATATTGCCAGCAGCCCAGAAGGTCTTATCTCATCCCAGGTAGATAAATGAAAGGGCGAGCAGTGCAGATTCAAACAGAGACATGATAATTCACAGAATGGGTAAAGTGGGAAGACACCACAGTAGATCAGCTTGTCCAACCTCTCTGCTCCAGCAGGGTCATCCCAGAGCACATGGCACAGAAGTGCATCCAGAGGCTTCTGGAATATCTCTAGTGAGAGGGACTCCCCAGCTGCTCTGGGCAATCAGTTCCAGTGTGTGGTCACTGCACAGTAAGGAATTTCTTCCTCATATTCGGGCGAAACTTCCTGTGCATCACATTCTGCCGCTCGTCCTATCGCTGGGTACCACGGAGCAGAGCCTGCTCCATCCTCTTGCCACCTTCCCAGATACCCATAAACTGAGATCCCCTCTCAGCTATTTCTTCTTGAAGCTGAACAGGCCCAGCTCCCTCAGCTTTTCTTCATAACAGAGATGCTCCAGTCCCTTCATCACTGTCACCCTCTGCTGGACCCGCTTCAGGAGCTCTCTCTCCCTCTTGTCCTGAGGAGCCCAGGAATGGACACAGATCTCCAGACACTCACCAGGCCTGAGTAGAGGGGTAGGATCACCTCCCTCGACCTGCTGGCAATGCTCTTTCTCTAACTGATTCAGTTTTCTACAGCTCAAAGAGTACATAAACCACTGTGATAAAGGTACGGCAATTACATTATTTTTGTCACTTAAGAGAGAAAGCAAAAGGACTCCAGTCAGTTGATTTTGGTTTTCCTACTGTTTAGATGATTCTCTGCAGTAGGAAGATGCAACTCCCATACTCTGGAGAAACTCAGAATTTAGCACCAGTTCCTGTCCTGAACAATGCCTCATGGTTTTTCACATTTCTTACAAAACGCTGGCTCGAGTTTTAGCTTTCTCAGAATGCTATCCACAGATTTTTCCCCCTCCCATGCTCTGTGCAGACTGTCAGGACAGCTAACTCAGTGTTTCAGTATTCAGGACTCTTTGTGGCTCTGGACTTGCAGTATATAACCAACTCTTCAATAAACTATTTAAAATATTGCAGAAGCAGTACTTCATTCAATGTCACGGAGGGAAACATGAGCCCAAACAGTTTTCCAGAGATTTTGTATCCCAAGAAGAATATATCCACCAAAAAAATGGACCAGTATTTTCAATGAACCTATTATAATGCAGAAAATGTTAAATGCAATAGAAAATGCTATATGCAATAGTATAAAGTATATTTCTGTCTATTAGCTGCTTATTCAAAAGAGGTATTCTTGACTAATTATTTTTATAGACACTTCCACTAGAAGTGCTGCAAAAAATTTTTCTGTAGAGTCCATTGGTGTAACTGCTACTTATTTTAAGCACTGGATGATTTATATTCATAATGGAAACTTCAATAGCAAATTCCAAGCCAAACTAGAGTAATTCCCCCTTTAGTCAATACAGTTTTCATCTGCATCAGTAAACAGCACAGTACAATTGATGCCAATAGGTAGAGTTGGAAGGGCTCATGTTGAGGACCTGACATCACATCACACAGGTTCTGGATGTTCCCTTTCAGACCAACTCAAGATAATTAGCAGGAATTAGATACAGTAACACTTCAGGTGTGAACATCTAGGACACATCTAGCTATGTTTCATGAAAAAAAACAAACCAAACAGTTTCTATGCCCCAAGACTGTGCATGTACTTTGCAGTTCTGATGGAAGAGAAGTGCAGATAACCAGGAAATTCACCTCCAGGTATTGCTAATATAAAATGTTTTGTCTGTTTAGGATGAGGATATATTCTACTGTGTGTGAGTAAAAACAATAAGGAGCTTCCTTGGCATCTAAGTTAGATGACCAACCCCTTTTAATCAACACACATGAAAAAGCACCCCACAGATGTCACAAAGAAAGAAACAATGTCATCTTAGGTCAAAATGAACTGGAAATAGAGGCAACTCTTGTATTTATTTTCAAAATATATTGATCTATGGAAATCTTCCTCAACAAAATCCAGTTCAGACCAACAGATAAATGTCATCCCTCCCAACTATAAATTTATGCAGAGGAATTACGAATCAATACATACTTCATGCATTTTCACCCTGAATATACTTTAAGTGAACTGAAATGTTATAAATGTAATCATAATGACTCGGGTTTCCTGCTGGTGGCTGCTCCTGGAAAGATCAGATTTCACATCTGGGGGTTTATCTGCAGCCAGAAGCTGGGGCAGACAGAATGTCCTGCACAGGAGAAGTCGCCACCATGGCCAACACTCGAACCATGAGCTCCTCAGAGACATTATTTTACAGGCATTCCTGCCACAAAGAGAGAAGTAAAACTCTGGATTTACTACAGCTAATCATATTTCTCCTCACCAAATTAGTATTTTGCCCCATATAGACATTAAATATAGGATGACAATAAAATGGACTAAATATATGGCAGTGCCATTACAGAGCAAAAATCAAACCCCACAACTACCAAAGCAAGAGAGAGAATCATATTTGATGTCCATGTCTAAAGATACATGAAGCCATAAAACTAAAAGTTGGATATTGCAGTTTAGTAAGATTACAAAGCTGTCTTCAAATAACAAGAGCAAGATACTGCTTGTGCTCTTCATGTTATTTTTTGCATTACCATCTCTGCAAACATGATATTGAATTTACTCTCTGATGTGTCTTCATGTGTAAAGTATCTTGTGAAATATCTATGAATGCTTCAAGCACCCATTTGGAGGAAGGAAGTCCTGGGAGTTATGAGATATTTTCAGATTTTTTTTTTCTCACAGCATACAAAATAATAGAAAAAAAAACCCAAAAAACACCACTCCACCAAAAACCAAAAACCAACCAAAAAAAAACAAACCAAAAACAAACTCGCAACAACAAAACAAAAAAAAACTTAAATAAACAAATAAAAACAAAGAACAAAACATCAAAACTAAACAATAAAAGTACCCCAAAACACCTTTACTGTGATTTTCCAAAAAGAAATTATTTCTGAAGAGTTCACATACTTTATCAAGAATTTTTTAAAGATTGTTCATTTTTCCCAGAAACTTGTATGAGAAATGACTGGATGCCTGCTCTTGCTGGATGTGCAGTGAGGACTGTTTAAAACTGAACATATAATTTATAAACAAGCACAACACCTGAGGCTGTACAAATTCTTTAATCTGAAAATATAATTAATTACAAACTTATTTGTTTACTAAGAATAGGATTGCAAGGTAACATCTTCAGCCATAAATATTAAAATATGAAGACAGGAGCTTATTTGTGTAAGCTGAATTAGAAGTTTTTTCCAGAACAATTCATTAGAAAGAAGGGTCTAGGTAATAGTTTGCAGAGTGATCTGGTTCAACACTGAAGAAATTTAGGAAAGAACTGTAGCATGCATTTGAAGGAAACAACAGTCCCACGTGTCTGCAAAAATTGCCAGTGTGCTCAATATTAACTGCTTACATTTGAACGGCTGCTTTATTTTTATTCAGCCTCACATTGTATTTATGAGCTGTTCTGATCCTACAGTTCATCACTGCCATTCAATATTTCTCCTAATTAACATTACTTTGAAGTCTCTGACCTTTAGGCTGACACTCAATTCTGAATTAAAATATAATTATCTTTGTAACATGAATACATTTTTTATGCTACCCCCATGTTCTTCTTGTTACAGAATAAATACATAATAAATGTAAGGGAAAGACTGCATTGAACGTGACAAAGTAATGGAAAATAAGAAGAAAATAAACAGATCTGCCTGCTTTCCCTTCCCAATAAAACAAGAAAAAAGTGACAGCAGGGGAAAAATAAAGGCAATACCTAAAATTTATGGGTGAAATCCTTTGTGCACAGTGCATAATTTATCTGTAGGTCATACTGGCATTAAACTTCACCACTTTTATATAAGTATGTCCAACAATCACATGGTTTATATTGAACAGGACCATGGCCATCCTTTGAAGGTGAATGATGTCCATGAATTTCAGAGCACAGGGAATGTATTATATTTCTTGTGAATAAATCACAGTTTTTTTGGGGTTTTTTTTGCTTCTGGTCACTATAGTTACACGAATCACTGGTGTGATGAGGGCAACACTTCCCACTCATTGCCTCATCCTTACCTTTGCTTCTCTAAGCAAAGTTATTCCTCAGCCTAAATGACCAGCAGCTCTGCATCATATGTTTGCTTTAAGTTACTTCATAACTTTTTCTACAGTCAAATAACTTACTTTTAAGTTAACAAATAACTTAGTGAACAACTTACTTTTACGTAGAGCTGCTGAAACTCCTCAAGGTTCAGTCTACCACTTGGACAGTCCTTTAGAAATCCTTTGTACCACTGTTTTAGCTCGTGTTCATTGAACTCCGTGCTCTTCACCAGATCCTCCATCACCTCAGGGGCCAGCTTACTATTTTGTTTCCCCATTTTGCCTTAAGAAGAAATAAATGAATGCAATTAGCCAAATGTGAACACTTTAAACTGGAATTAACCACATAACTTGAACAATTGTTTTGCATTCACTGCTGCTTTCATTCAAATGCAACTTCACAAAATGAACCTAAGTGAACATGAGCCTAAGTTCTGCTTAATTATTGGAGACTGAAATAGTGAAAAAGGCAACATTCTTCTTTCATTTAGGAATCTTAAGGCCTGGAGACAGACTATTCATTTACCTTAAAATTAGGCAATTTACAGCTTTTCTTTACAGTAAGATTGATAAAGATTACTTGTTCTTTTCTTTGAATGTAACAAAATATGTCACAGATTCAGGGATGTTCACAGAATACCTCTTTATCTTTGTCTTGAAAATAGTTTCTGATATGACAGCTACATTAGCAGCTAGTCCTCCACATGTCCAAGGCTTGAACAGACACACTTGTACCATACAGCATTAGGTATTCCACTGGGAGGAGGCAATGCAAGAGTCCACAAACTTGGTCTCAAAAAATGATGAGACCAAACTGGAAACATAAATTTAATTCCTACACATTTGTACATGTACATGTGTGTGTGTATATATATATATATATATACATGTGTATAAATAGATTTATATATTTAATGAAAAATTGATAAACATACGGTTAACATTTCATCACTGTTTACATTTCATCACCATTAACTCTGAAGATATTCACTGCATTTGTTATATACATTTAGTATACACTTAAAATATTAAATATAAAACAGAAATGCAAAATTTGTGTGTGTGTATAGATAAATACAATAATTCCATGTTGGCCTTTTGAAATACTTTCAGGCTCCTTGACATCTGACCAAAGATGTCCTTTGAGAGAACTTTAGAGAAAACCTCATCTTTAACTTTTTCTCATTTTGCTAGGTTTTTTCATGAGAGACACATTTCAGCTACTTTTTAATCAGATGACAGACAGCACTTAACTTGTCCTGTAGAGAACTGCAAAGCGATGAATAATTTCTTTCCAGAGCCCAGCTTTGCATTTCCATTTTTATCTCCAGTATAGCATCTGTGTCTAATGACTGCACCACACTGAATGCATTGATTTCTAGTTCATATCACCACCCATTCCTGATTTTAATCTATTGCTTTTGGCATCTTCCCCTATTTCAAAGCATAAGTTTCTTTCTCCTCAGAAGGACATGCATTGTTCTCTTCCAACAAATCAATATATTTATATAATTTCCTTTATGGGAACATTCCTTGAGCAGGTGCAAAGTTAATAATTCCTCCCAGTGTCTCTGTGTGGTCAACACATCCCCTGGTGCCACAGTGCCAGCAGCACCAGGTCTGTTCCTAAAAGACCTCATGGCCCTTCTCACTTTTGGCCATGGTCCTCCCTGGTCTAAACTTACTCCGTGCTCTAAACTTACTCTGAGGCTCTGCCAAGCTCCTGTTCACACATTTTGATAAACTTAGCACAAATATGTGAGAGCATGCAGATGTCCAGAAATCAGCTATTTTGACTAAATGATGGGTTTGCAATTTACGGTATTTAGAGCAACTGCCCCAGCCTTATCTCTGAAGTCCCCATCTTCTCATGTATGACATTGACCCAGTTTGTCATATTCTGAATTTAAATCCCATGGAGATTAAAGTATATTAATGTAGTTATTGCTCTAGCTCCAACTCAGATGGCTTTTACAAGAAACAGTGACTTTTAAAAATTTGTTTGATTCTTTATGGGGCATATTTACTTCTGCTTTTTTTTTTTTTTTATTGACACTCTGTTACCTTTTGCAGTCATAAGGTGCTTTGCTTAGGACCCAGAAAACCCCTAAAGATACTCAGCAGTTATATTAACTATCCTAGGTAGATTCAACAAACTATTTTTTTCTCTCCTAATTTAGCCAGTTCTGCTTTTGCTTGACTCTTCACCTGGATTCATACCCCCATAAGTATTTAACTCAACAATATTTATGGATGAAAAAAAAAAGCATCCTCAATGGGCAAAGATCAGATGGTTTTAACTGACCACTCTTCTGTTAGAGAAGCTTTTTTATCTTTAGATTTTTTATCTATCAGCTTTAAGCCCTTGGCACTAGAGAGGTGGAACAGAGCTGTGAATCTCAGCCACATCTGCCAGAGGTGCCTGTGCTGTTTTCAGTGATGTGAGCATAATCCACTGTAGAACATCTACAGAGCATGGAGTGGATCTGCATGTGTGTAAGAATATGAGATATGTATGAATAAAGACACATATCCACACATAACCTATCATCAGAGTCAGAGAAAGGAGTCACCAGCTTTTTGCCTCTGTGATCCAGGTCCCTAATTTTGCCATTTTTCTGCCACATGTTGTCCACCAAGTGCCAAACACCTTTTCAGCCATTTCTGATGTACCTCACCACAGAATATCCTCTAGTAAAGGAAAACCACAGCTGGCATTTTGACAAACACTCTCAGAAACTATTTTTTCCACAGAACCAAACCAGTATTTGAGAAAGGTATAATTTGTGACTGCTGGGTTCTGTACTCTTACTTGCTGCTCCAGCACAGCACGGTGCATGATCTGCTGGGCTCTGTTTGGGACAGAGTGAGCAAACTGACCAAGCTGGTCACAATGCCTTCCTGGAATTAGAAGCAGTCATTCTTTCTTCATGTTTTAAAGCTCTTTTCTTACAGAACTGAATTGCAATCTGCAAGAAAGCTCAAGAGTCTCATATAATTATAAAATATCAACTCAGACTTCTGGGTCTGAGAGATCCATCTTATTTGGGAATAAAACTCAAATACACAGATTATCTAGTTAATCATATCCTAACATCTTCTAGAGCTTTATTGAATCTCTTAATATTATTGAAAAAGTACAATCACCCATTAGCAACGAGCATGCTACCGCCAACACATTTAGTTTTCTAAAATTAAAACTATTTTTAATTAACTTACAATCACAGTTTCCCAAACATGCTTTTTCCTTGTAAAAATCTACAAATATGCCTTAGGAAAAGACAGGAGAGAAGAGCTGCACAATCACTAAGATTTCAAGAGGAGGAAAGATCACTCTGCAAGTTTTTTTGTTTAGTAAATTTTATCATTTTCAACTATAAATTTGCTTCTAAGTGATATATTTCCAACCATGCAATGTGACAATCCAAGCACGGCTATTCATACTCAGTTGTGTTTTCTGGCAAGAAATCATGAAAGAAAAGAAAAAAAAGGTTCACATGGGAGAGAGATTCATGATAACCAAGGAACCAAGCAGGTGAGTGCCACATAGCATTGATATAATGTCAAGTCTGCTCCCTGTGAGATTACTCTGGCAGGAGAATGGTTATTTACACTAGCAAGGGCAACACAATCCAAACTGGAGATCAAGAAAAACACTAAAACTCTACTATTGTGCAAAAACTAGCAAGAGCAATGAAGGTTGAGTTTAAAAACATATCCCTTTTCTGAAACACTTGAAAAGGCTGTCAGCCATCCCGAGAAAATTGCTTTTCAGAAATAGTAGGTTACTCCGGTATTTCATTAAGTAACACCTTAATTGTTGCTTTTACAGGTCCATAGGAAAGTCAGATGTAAAAGATGGAATTTTATTTAACAGCCAACCCCCAAGATGAAGCAGTCCAGGCTGTACCAGCATCAGGCAGGGACAATGTGAGGATGGATCTGCCTGCTCTTTGCCGTGCTGGACCTGAGGAGGCCCACAGCAGACAGCTCCTCCAGCTTTAAGGCCTGGTACTGTTTGTTTGATGTATTTCCTGCAATGCTATCATGTGTCAAAGCTCTCCAATCGATCATCATCCCAACCTCCTGGTCAATGGCAAGGCTTTTTACCTAGGATATTTCACAGCAAGTTCTGCACAGGTTTATCAGCTCTGCCTCTCCCATTTGGCTTGCCAGTAGTAAACTGTCAGTGTGAGCACAGTTTCACAAAACAAAATTTAAACTAAACACCTAAGATAAGTTTAATTTGAATAGCAAAACATGACTTAGAGAATCTTGTTTGCTGTTTAATGACTTCAAAAGACCCCCCAAAATGTTGTTTACACAGCTCCATTCCCAGCCTTCTTTCCTCTCCTTTCATCCCCCTTCAGCCTCCTTGGTATGTGCTCAGTGTTCAATGGGACCAAGAGCAAACAAATGGAACTCTGGCTGTTCCTAAGGAAGAGTAAACTGAGTGCTGCCAAAGATCTCCTATTTGTACTGAAAAATGACCCAAATTCCACTGAGAAGACAGCACCAACAATGTTCAACAGTGTCCCTAAAACCCAGCCTTGTGTTGTTTTGCTTACGTTCCTTAGACATAGTTACATAAACCCATTCTCTTTCCAAATTGCATTAGAAAAGTGCTGCCAGCAGTCCAAGGGAGGTGATTCCTCCCCTCTGCTCAGACACCTCTCACCATTCCCCAGGTCACTGTGTCCAGTGCTGGGTTCCATGCACCAGACAGACACGGATTTACTGGGGTCCAGCAAAGAGCCACAAAGGTGATGAGCACAGGTTATACAAGGGAAGTCTGAGAGGGCTGGGGCTGTTCAGCCCGTAGGAGAGAAGGCTCAGGGGGTCTTATCAGTGTGGGTCTAAATACCCAATGAGGGAACAAAGACAGCAGAACCAGCCTCCTCTCAGGGGTTCCCAGTGAGGCAAGTGGCAATGGACACAAATTCGATTTCAGGAAATTCTGTCTTGATGTTAGGAAACATTTCTTTACTGAGCAGGTGATCCAACACTGAAACAGATAACCCAGAAAGGTTGTGGAGCTTCCATCCTTGAAGGTATTTTAAACCCAACTGGACACAACTCCGAGCAATCATCTGTAGTTGACCATACTTGAGCAGGGGCTTGAACTTGAGCATCTTTGTAAGCCCCCTCAAATCTTGGTGATTCTATCATTCTGTGAAACACAGGAATGTGTTTTAAATTAAATGGGGCCGTCACACCGCCTGTTTTTGATATCCACAGCAGCTGCCTAATTTCACTAAATTCCCACATGGGTAGCTGAGAGAAAAAGTGCTCATCCAAGGCAGCCTTTGGAGAAGAGATACTGGCGAGTCAAGCCACCTCGCTCCCCTCACTGATTACAGGAGTGCAGAAAGATTCACCTCATAACCCTGGGCACAAGCACCAAAGTGATTTAGGCTACCCCAACTTATTCCCGTGTACTCTGGCTGCTTTGACACCTGCCCATGCTCACACACTCACTTTCCCAGTAAGTCTGCAGGAGATGAGGTCGCTGGCAGTCAACCAATACTTCTGCAGCCTTGTGAGGTCTGTGCATTAAATGAATTCCCTTGTATGGTGCATGTTTTTCTTGCTCTTCCCTGGCTTTGGGAAGTGGGAATGAATCGTGTGGACTATGCCAGAAGCAAATGACAACACTCACTTTGCCAGCTCAGCTGTGCTGGCAGGCACTCATTAGGCTGGAAGGAAAACTGTGGTTCATCCCCACCCCTCTGCCCACTCCCAGCCCACAAGCTCCCACAGGAACGTGCTGACTCCTGGGGATGACATGTGAAATCCAGGCATTGAGCAAGCAAGAGTGGTGGGCGTCTTTGCAGTCTTTGACACAATGTAAATCTATAAACGGCACATCAGTGTATAGACTCCAACATACACACATATATAGGGGTAACAAAACCCCAAACAATTAATGCTGGGGAAAGCAGAGACCAATGTCTACACTCAACAATAGCAGAATAATATTCACATGATTTTTAAGCAGACTGTTTATCAAATTTCCAGCTTTGTGCTGATAACTATGACTCCTAACAACTCCCAGCATTGTTCCTTTCTCTTCAGGCTGTGTCAGATACTGTCTTTTGTCTACTAATGCCAGCATGAAGGATAGATAGAGAGGCTATCAAGCCACACAGATGCCTCATTCCTTCCAATGCATCTATTATTTCACAGAAGAAATATGGAGCTAAAGTCTGTCTTTCACACACAAAACAAACAACAGCCTCATACCCAAAGCCCCAGTGAAATAAGTGTCCGAGGAGCTATATGTTTGGGAAATATGAGAAATTTTGCCATCCCCATGGAGAGAGACTCTTTACCTGGAGCTGTAATGACATGAAAAAGGGCACTGTTTTTCAGCTGAAAGAAGGTACATTTACCCTGGATATAAGGAAGAGATATTTTACAATAAGGGTGGTGAGGCACTGGAACAGGTTGTTCAGAGAAGTTGTGGATGTCCCACCCCTGAAGGTGCTCAAAGCCAGGTTGGATGGGACTATAGGCAACCTGTTCTAGGGAAGGTTCCTTACCCATGGAAGGGGAGCTAGATGATCTGTAAGTTCCCTTCCATCCCAAATTGTTATACAATTATAATTTCCCTAACCTATTAGTGAAGTATCTCTTCACATCAGTTGTCAACACAATTTCTAAGTCAGCCTGCATGAACCAGGGATGATGCTGAGCCCTGCCCTATACTTTGCATAGTAGAACCACTCAGGAAAGCTCTTTTTTTGTCCCAAGACACGCAAATGATGAAGATATGTTAGAGGAGGTTCTGGCACTGAGGCATGACACCAGCTCTTAAGATTTGGACATGATCTAAGTCCTACACTATAAACCTTCTGAAAAAGGGGTCACTCAGCTTAGAAGGGACTTTCTCCTTTCACTCTCTCTCCTGTAAGCCAATCCTCCTCAATGGCCTTTACTTCATGATATCATGGCATCTGCAGCTCTCCAAACTCCCACAAGACAAGAACTGCCTCACACAGCTCAGTTTCATCTTCCTGCTCTTTGCTCAGAACCCCAAATACAGAACAGCTCCACACCTGCACTCTGCCCACAAGAAAGAAGGACTGCAACAACCGGTAGGAGTGGAGGATGAAAGCAATCCACCTCCAGGTGTTTGCTGTCAGGACAGAAAAGGCAGGCAAGGAGCATCATGCCAGACACTGGCAGCAGTACCAGGGGCAGGAGGTACCCAAAACAGTGACAGCCAAACGGGGCTGGGCAATGCCAAGCACAGTGGCCCCAGTCTAGCTGACCCTGCTAAGTGGGGCTGAGTGCTATACAGTCTTCCCCCTTCATACAAAACTTAGGGCTCTATTTCAAGTTTTTAACCTGCCATGACCGAAAAATAAGAATTAACATGTATGTGTGTATGAGGAATAACTTCTTTATTGTGCAGGTGACCAAGCACTGGAACAGATTGCCCAGAGGCTGTGGAGTCTCCCTCACTGGAGATATTCAAGAACCATCTGGACACAATCCTGTGCCATGTGCTCTGGGATGAACCTGAGCAGGACTAGATGTCCCACTACAGTCCCTTCCAGCCTGACCCATTCTGTGATTCTGTGTTTGTGCAGCACCATACTGAAATTAGAAGCAGTTGTGATTTACTGCTGATAACATAAACTTCAAACTATGGATGAAAAAACAGGCTAGGTTCTGATTTATGTGGCACTACAGCAAAAATTGGAATAAATCCAGTGATTTCAGATTACTTTACTGGCTTTACCAAATATCAGATTCAGGCCTGTAATCTCTCTCTGTAAAAGAAATGGAGGAAAATAGAGAGTAATGGCATTAAGGAATGCAATTATCCAACCAAATTGAATAATAAATGCAGAAAAGAGGTTTAACCAAAAGAAGAGAGATATATTTTTAAATTTTATTTGAAATGAGATGGATATTCAATTAGATTCAAGCAATAAAAAAAGCATTTGAAAGGGTAAAACCTGTACAGGGGGGTGCTCTAACATAACAATGACTGATATGTAGGATTTTTCTCTCTGAGTAGAAAGCTAACATTGAACTTATTTCATTAAAAGTATGTATTTGTTTTCTGTTAATTCTGGAATAAAACAAAAGGGTGTTCTCTACATTTGCAACATGAAAATGAAGGGCAATTCCAGACCCACAAGTAGCTCCATTGTTGATGCAGCCCTGTGAGTCACAGTAGGGCTCTATTCAAAGCCCAATGCTGAAGCCAGCAGCTTGGGTAGAAGCAAACCTGCAGACACGTCTGAGTGACATAGCAGGGTCTCATTTCTGCCCCCTTCTCTCATTTGGATTGGGAAATTGCTTACAAAAAGTGATAGCTGGCTTTGTTCGTTTACAAGTGGACACAGATGGCGGGACAAAGTGTAACTCACCTTGAGTTGTTCAGTGAGACACAAGTGCTCAGAAGAGTTTCCAGGCTCTAACACTTATTTAGACTTGGAAGGACAGGGACAAAATTCTTCTTTTGCTTGCTCTTTCTCTCAGGCTTAGACACAGAGGAGTGTCCACATTTCTGGAGAAGGCTTAGGCTCTGAATGGTCAGTTGTCTTTAAGAAAATTTTTGCTTCCCGCTTACCTCTGTTATCTGGGTTTGATACATCATAGCTCAAACTTGTTTGTTTGTGGTTTATTTTCTTCCAAGTCCACTTCTTTTCCAATATTTCAATAAAAATCAGTGGTTTATATGTTCTACAGAGTTTAGTGATTAATTTCTGATGAGAACAATCAGCTTGTTAATGCTGAATGTCAGACACATATATGAGTAAAACTGTTGCCATAGCTTCATTTTGCTATTGGTCCATTGTCTATAGACAGTGGTGATCAGTAAGTAACAAGGAGGTGTGATTTGATGAGGAAGACTGATTTTTCAGCAATGGAATGAGTATTTTCCTCACTGGACCATTGTCCAGTAAATTTTGTCCTTGTAAATAATAACCTTAAAATGCCTGCAGGACATTTACCTTTGTCTGATAATTCATATGGTGAACACCATTGCAACCACCTAATTATCCATAATGCTCCAACATCAGAGCCTTGATTGCTGTGACAAATTTGTTTTGTACCTTATATGAAACATGAGTTTTTGATTGCTTTCTCTGAGGTTTTATTCTAGAATATGGTTTCCAGTAGGCTTTTCCTCATGAGATGAGAAATCTGTAACCTCCTGGACATTACTGCTTCAAAGTTGCTACTGGAACAAATCACACAGCAGCATTACACAAAGATCACTTTCTGAGCCTTGCATTTCAAGCCTTTTATATAATTCAAGTGTTTTATACAATTTTAGATATGTCAGAGATCTTTCCAATATCCAGTACTACACCTTTTCTGGGATAGTTGCTGTAAATGCCTCTTTCTGGGGGGAAGATTGACAGGGCATGCCTGAACATTATAGCTTCCCTGAGTAACTTTCAGTGTTCTGGAACCAGTCTACATCTGTGTAGACTGTAAACAACTATTCAGTTTTGTTACGCCAAACTGTATCATTTCTTCTGCCCGAGAAACTGATTTTTTTGTCAATTTGTAGAAACTAGTGTCAATTCTAGCATCAATTAAAATGCTGCTTTTCTTTGAGATAAAGATTATTAAAGAAGGTTCATGTTTGGGGATAAGGTTTTTTAGACTTTAGTCACCGCCTTGACTTCATTTACATATATGAACAATTTTTTTCCTTGGTTTTCATTTGTTTATAAATAAATATTCATTTACTCTGTCACAATGCTATAAAAAAGTAATATCATGCTATAAAAAATAACGTGCTTTCTCTCAAATTACAGGATGTCTTATTTGATATCAGCTTGTTCTATTGTTTGAAACATAATTTTACTCTTCTGTTTGATATGTGTAAAGCCAAATTCCCTAAGTTGATATGCTTACCAAGAAGTACTTTTACTGTTCACCTCCCAGCCTCATTTTAATTTGAGCTTGAATCCATCAGGTGCCTTTTTAGGACTGTACCTCTGACTCATAAGTCATTGTCTTTACTTAATAGTACATACTTCAGTCTTCACTTATATCCATATTCCTCATCACAACTCTTAAACAATAACTTTGCCTTCTGCAAAGGTGGCTTGATCAAATCTTTGCTGTTTAAAAAGTCAGTTGTCTTTGGTCCCTCTGCAGTCAATGGAGGGGGGCAGAAATTTCAATGATTCACCCCGTGCAGAGGGAGATGTCTGAAAGAGGCAGGATGAATATATGCATGTGTATTTTAAGATGGAATGAATCAGCAAGCGTCTCTTTCTTTCTGCCACTTGTAGAGGCAGCCCTGTAAACCTTCTAAGATCCGAAACTGGATTTCTAAATGCTTAAAGTGACGCAAGAAAGATCCCACCTCCTAAAAAATCCATCCCATCTAACCTATGCTGTTCCTGATCTCACTAGGGAAAACATACATTTGCCAAAGTCAGTTATTCCTATGCATCACAACACTTATTCAGGTGTGATTAATATCATTACAAGTGCAACATGTGGGTGAACCAAATGCAATCCTTCCCACAATGCTATTTACTTCCACCACAGCAGTGGAAAAACTCTCTTCTGCTCTTTTCCAGGCCCCCACAAACCAAAATAGTTTAAAATAGCTGAATGGCAGAGATCAAATTGTTCAGGATTGTTTCATTATACCCTTGTAATTTCCTCCTTTTTCCTCAGTATAGCTCTGAACAAAGTAAAGTCCTGGCCTCTAAGAAAAATCTTTTTTATTATTGTTAAATACAATATTCTTTCTCAACGAATTTCACTCTTACCATCTAAATGCTATATTAATTTCTCCAGCTCATCTCTAATATCCAGTTCCCTCTTTACCCAACAGAATTCCTTTAGCAGCCATGTCCACTGGTGCAAGGCCCTCTCTCACTGCTCTGGATTCTCAGGGAGACACAGGTACAGTGAACACCGTGTGGCCCTCCTCCAGTCTGCTGAGCATAACAGCAACCAAGACCAGAGCTCAGACTGGTTTCTCTCTGTTCTCAACTCACACAGCAGTGAGAGGATCTCTTTTTCATCTCGTTCATGCTGTGATGTATCCTGTGATGACAACTGATGACACACAGATGATGTGTGACTTGCAAAGGATGGAGTAAAACTCTGAGCAGTGATATCAAAATCACAATCTATAAATAGTGTTGCAATGACTGAAATAAATGTAAGCTAACACATACAGGCACACTTCAAACTTTCGTTTCCAATCCATTTCTGCATGAAGAGGAGCACCCCAGACCCTGGTGTTAGCTGGCTTACTGCTGCGCATGAGCTGATTTCAACAGATCATTTTGACCTATGGGCTAAACACATTACTAAAATCCACATGCCTGTGTTACAGCTGACATTAACAGGAGTGGTTAGCAGGAAAGCAGATTACAGTTTTTTGTTTTACTAAAAACCTTTCAAAGTCAAAATAAAGTGTTTGCATCATTGTGGCCAGTGATCCACTGGCGCAATGCTCGCCCCAAATTCATTATAAATGAATCGTCAGAACTATCCCTTGTGACTGCTTCAGATGTAGCCTGATTAAATGCAGAGGAAATATATTACTGAAAAGATGAATCATAATTCTGCAGAACGAAATCAATGGCTTTACACCTTTGAGTTGAACACTGAGGGTTGAACAAAAATGTTACTCATACAAACGAGTGAACAGATGAATCACGTACACAGCCTGGACAGGAAAAAGGTACCTAAAATTTAATCAGAAGTAGCCTTGACTATGACAGAAAGCAAGAGAAAACCTGAAAATGTTTTCCCCAAGGTAGAACTTTCAAATAAAAATTCTTTCTTTGCACTACTATGAAATGCAAGATTTTTTCATCACTTTTGATATTACGGTTTGGAATAAATGTAAAAATTTTACATAGAGTGGTTGGATGGCTCATTTGAAATAACATTTTAGTTCCTTCAGTCTAGCTCTAAACTGGCAGATTGGTAACAAGGATGAGATGCCCTAACAGGTACCACTGGTATGACTTAAGCCACTCCAGTTAACTCAGCTGTTGTGACACAGGGTGTCCCACCTGTGTATCTCAGATGCCTCAGGTCCTTTCAGGTGGAGCTAGACACCTCTGCTTAAGCAGATGGATCACCCAAATGAGACTGTGTCCTCCAGACTTAGACAGATAACTTAGAATCATAGAATCTTTAGCTTGGAAAAAATGTCTAAGATCAATTCCAACCATTACCCCAGCACTGTGTTCACCACTAAACCATATCCCCAAGTGACACATCCGTGTGCCTTTAGAACACTTACAGGAATGCTGACACCACTGCTTCTCTGGGCAGCCTATTCCAATGTCTGACCACCCTTGGAGTGAAGAAATTTCTCTTCATATCGAATCTAAACTTCTTCAAATGCAACTTGAGGCCATTTCCTCTCACCCTGTCACTTGTTTCCTGAGCAAAGAGACAGACCCCCACCACCACTGTGGCATTGAACAGTGACAGTTAAATGCCACAGTGCCCTGTTTATATAGCAGAGAAAAAAGTCATTGCAGAGAAATTGATTCATCAAGCTTATATCTAAAGGCTCTCCCTCTGGAGTCTATGAAAAATGCTGGTCTTCCCTTAAACCCCACTTATGCTATGTAGGCAGCATCTGAAAGCTGGGAGGGAAATAAGGTGTTTCTGATGTCGCTGAACACAGTGACACTCTGTACAATGCTGTGTTAGACATCGAGCCCTGAGCCTCCTGCCCACTCCAGCAAGCACACACCCAACCAGCAAAGAGGGCCAGTGCAGCCAGCTGCTGTGTCAGCAGTGCCCAAAGCAGAGCTGCCAACTTACCTGCTCTTTGTGCCTGTGATCCATCCACATCCTAGATCCATCCACAGAACCAAAGAATGGTTCAGGTTGGAAAATCAAGTCCAACCATTAACCCAGCACTACCAACTCCCATCTGCTATTTCACAGAATAATGCACAAGAGGTCCAAATCACAGTTGATCTCATTTTTCTACCTTGATATCCTTAACGGATATCAGAGCAAAAATATCAAAGCTGGGAATGTGTGAAACTGAACTGGTCCCACCAGGACTGAATTTGGAAGTATTCACTGACAACTGTTCTCCCTTCTCTAGGAGATTCCTCTCCCAGAGCTGCCAATTCAATTTCTGTCATAAAGCACAAAATTGATTCCAATTTTAATATGGCTTCAATACAGACTGAGAACATGAGTTCTTTAGTGCAGACTCTATTACATTGGCAAGCCCAGCATCAAAAAGCAATAATGCATATAACTATTACCTGGTGTTTCCTCATTAATTTACATGTTAGTAGACTTTGAAATCACTCATAGATAATACAGATGAGCCTCACAAACCCTTCTTCCTGGAAAAACGGAAGTATTTTTACAGGTGACAGAGCTACTGGCAAGGTTATATATTGAGAGGAAAAGAGAATACACTCTGACATTAATATTGATAGAAACTGCAAAATGAGCAAAAAGGACAAAGCAAAAGGAATGCTGGTTTGTCTCAGAGGAGACTCTGTGTCCCCAGTACAGGAACCTCATTATTATTTCATGACCTTAATGGCAAGCCCCTGAGCCTCGTGTATGTCCTTTATAACTAAAGACTAATTACAAATACAACCCAGTAAATCTCAGTTATGAAGCATTTGAAAGCTGTTAGCTATTTTTTTTTCTAGTTTTGACTTAATTTATACAGTATAACAGTTCTGCGAGACAGCATGGTAAAACATACATTCCATGGGTCCCAAATATGAATCACAGCATATGGTCTTTCTCTTAAAAGGTGCCAGAGGGAAACAGGGAGGGAGAGAGAGAAAGCCTCTACTGCTAAAGGACAGCGCAATTTCATCATTTCATACATTAAAAGTAATTGGAACAATTTCTTCCGACTGTTTTTCAATGAGAGCTCTACTGGAATAAATTTTTATAAAAAGTAGCAACTGCCACTGTGCTAATAAAACCGATAAATTGCTCAGCTGAAACATGCTTTTTTTTTTTTTTTTTTTTGTGAAATAGTAAGAGGTATACAAAGGGAAAACAGAGATACAGTCTAAATTCCAGTAGCATCTACCATGGCCAAGAATAATAAAATCTATACCAAAGAAAGAGGAGAAGACAGAAGCGACCAATACAACACACCACACATTTGTAGTACCACATCACCCATCTTCACCCAACTTCTGTGCCTTATCCTGCAAAGGACAACAAGTTTGTTGTGTTTTGGGCTTTTTTAGTTTGAAGAAACGCCTACTTTTCAGATCAGTTTCTAAAATGCTTGTTTTTCTAGGACACAGGGTTCAGGAGTTATATTTTTGGTGAAGACATAAAAAGGTAAGCAACATTTTTGATTTGGGTATATCAGTGCATGCAGAACTCCCTCAGCAAAGTACATGGAAATCTGCTACAAAGGAACAGCTCTGGGAAAGGCCATAGAAATACATTCAACAAAACAGAAAAAAAGCAATGGCAAGGCAGATAAAAATATGGAGGAAAACAAATAAACACTTAAATTATTATGAAATTCACAAAATCCATTGTCTGAATTCCTTCAGTTTAGCAAACATCAGGATTAGCAATTGATGGAGGTTGCTAAGCACAGACAAGCTGACTCAGAAATCTTTCCAAAGGTCTCAAAACTGCAAATCTAAAATATCAGCCTACAGATCCATTAAATTGTCTAGGAAAATATAATTTTGTTCTGATTCACTGTCCACCTTTGGTAGGCTATGAATCCTGGAAAGCATGACATATAACTCTAATTCTTAAGGGGCAGGATGTTTTTTCCTAACTTAGGGCTGTCTGTCGCTGAATTGTCCATGGGAATAGTTGGAGGTCTGTGGAACCACACTAAAAGGTGCTGGATAAAAAAGGAAAAGTAACCATAAAAAGACATTTTCATTTTCTAGCAGACCTGTATTTGCAGAGACAACCTCGAGGCTTCTGCCAAAGCCAATCAAGGAGGATCCCTCCAAAGTGAGGGGGAATTGTTGGAGGTAACAGGCAAGGACCAAGAGCCTGGACAGTCCTCACATGGCTGTGCCTTTCACAGCAGCTGCTACCCCAGGTGTCAGGAGACAGCAGTGGGTGAAATATTTTTATTTCCATGCATGATACTAAGCAGGAGCTGCACTGGCAGCTACCCTGGATTATTTAAGTCTGTAGAATTTGGAAAGCTAGAAATATCAAACACTGCCTTCCTTGGCATTACCTCATGATTACTTCACTCATCACTGGAGAATGTGGAGGCAAAAAGGTTTAATATAAAAATGGTTGTTGCTCTCTCTAATGATTCCAGAGGCTGGGAATGATATAATCTCTTTGGGGATGATATAATCTCTTTCATATTTATTATGCTTCTGCTTCTGCTATAAAGCACACAAATTTAACTGATTGTAAGAAGGACCAAAATATCTTGAATGACAAACTGGAAAATATCCTGTCTTTATAATCAGACACCCTCTTCACCACCAAATTGCACCCACAGCTGTTTTAATTTCACTAATGCCCCACATCTTTAGTATAGGAAAGTAACATCTACGGTGGGATTTAAACCAGCTTGCTTTAATGCTCTCAAATTTTGGTGTCTGTTCTAAACTAGTAATTTAGACCAATAGAGACACAGTTATCTCCAGGTAGAAATTCAGCAAGTTGATCTGAGACACTTCTCCTAGGATGGGATGAGTCATGCTTTGGAGGTGCTGTCCTCTCTCCATTGATTCTCCAGACTATCATGTCTAATAATCACTGATTAAATTAGCTTTCCTGAATTTGTCTGATCCCTTTTTGGCCACATTTATATCTTGGTCTCCACAACATCCTGTGGAAATCAGTTTTGTAATTTAATTAAACCTTATACAATAATTTCATTGGTGACCCTCTTTCTGGCCCTGTGAGAAAGAGTCACTATTTCTAATTCACCTGCTCCTCATCAGACATGAAACATCCAGAACCTGTCCAGCCTATGTGCCACATTTCTAAACAACTTTACTCCCTTTTTCTAGGCTTTTTCCAAGTTTACTAATTCTTCATCATACAAGTGACTATAATTACAAATGGAATTCTCCACACACTTATAAAATAAAATAAATTTCTACTGTCATACTAGTCCTAGATATTTTAGCTGCTATTTTATATGAATTGGAAATTTCAGAGATGGATCCTCATTGATTTCCATTTCCTCTCCCAATCTCTACTTGTTATAGGTATCAATGTATTTTGTCTGACAGGCATTGCCTTCCTCTTATTAACAATATATCCACCTGATACTTTATATTCCCGATATTCAGTATTTTATAATCGTGCTGCAGCAATTTATTGTCAAATTTAAATCCAATGGTTATGAGTAACCTCAAATCATACACAAAACTTCTCACTTTACTTGTCAGTTCCACAAGTCATTTATGAATACTTTTCATTTTTTCTCCCATTCTCCGTAAATTGCAAAAATTTGTGATAACTGTTTTTATGTCTACTACCTCTTACCATATTATGGGTATATAAGTACCACAAATAACTTGGAAAATTTAAAACTAGGCAAAAAATAACAATAAACATATTGTTATTATTAAAGGCTAAAAGCTTGATAAAATATCTCATAGAGTCCTGTATTTTAACAGCCTAGAAAGAAGTGTTATGATCATTTATGGCAGCAAAAGTATGATTTCACACCCAAATTTCTGGTTAATTTCCAATATTTGTCATTGAACAAAAATACAGTTTTTGGATAGGCACCTGGTCTTGATTCAAAGTTTGAAAGCAACTGATAATCTCCCAGATCTGCAGCTGGATCAGGCCCTGCTTACGTTAAATTCTGTACTGGTAGAGCTGTTAATTCTCTCTGGTGTGACAACACAGGAGAAAAGTTAAAATAAATTAAGGCTGCAGTTTAGGAATAAGATAAACAGTGGAATAAAATATAACAATAACAAAAAAAAAAAAGTATCTCCAAATCCCCAGAATCCAGCATCAGAAAACAGAGTAAAATTAAAAACTATTGTGGCACTTTCCACAAATTTGGAACACCTTACTTAATCAAATCAGAGGATGTAATATAAGAAAAGTTCCCTACCAGAAGGCAGAACTGTTTGAGCTGGTTATACTTGTAGCAGGGTTTGGATTTCTTTTTTTTAAATTATTATTATTTTTTTTTTTTCCTTTTCTCCCTGAACTACTCCCAAAAGACTCAGGATAAAAAGAACCTGTTGCAGAATGGCCTCTGGAAGTGAACAAGCCTCCAAATGATGGGCTACTGGTAGCAATATTTTTTGATCTCCAAGGCAAAAGGGAGTACAGAACAAATGGTATTCAGAAAACCTGCATTTTCATGGTGAAAAGCAATCCCTTTATCTTTCCTGATTACAGTAGCCCTGTTATTACGACCAAGCAAGAAGGGAGGGGAGCGAGTGTGTGTTAAGAAACAGATCCAGAAAAAGGGATCAAAAATCTCTTTTCTTGTCTATAAAAATCTGTAATATTTTTTGTGGGAAATGTGCATATCTTGGAAAGAAAAAATGTAGATTTCAACACAAGTGATATAAGAACAGGTTTACACAAACATATAAATGCTTCTATGGGTGTGGACTACTGGCTAATGCAGGCGATGCCTAATTGCATTGGTTCATTTCTATTCAAGTGAATCAAGGTGATGCTCAGTACAAATGTATCAAGCATCCCTCAGGCAGCTTGAGTGCTCTTCAGAAATCTCACCAGGTACCTAAATAGCTATGCAAATCTCATCTCAAGTATTTAGTTGCTGCATTCCCTGCTCAAAATGCAACTTAAACTCTGTCACCTTTACTTTCTAAGAATACAACACCAGCATACAAAGCAGGCCAGACACTGAACTTCTAAGGCTGTGATTCCATGCCCTGTCTCACGTGGTACTGCTTCTCAACATTCTGGAGGTCCCAGTTTCTCACACACTGCCACTGTGAACCTGTGAAAATTCAGGTTGGCATTTGATTCTTCATGAAAATAGCCAGGCCTGTGAATAATCCTGTATTATATCAGTGTTAGTCCTGTGTAACTGCGAGTTCTAAGCTGTGAGTGCACATTAACAGTGTGGTACAGCACGTGCCTGACGGGCTATAAGTTGCTGAGAAACAACACCACATATAGAGATGTACACACACAATAAATATAGGCTAAGCTGGTTTTATTATGCAGACGTGCTCAGCATTAAGAATGCCTGCACAGCATTACCATGGCTCTGCTGTGAGACAGACACTTAGGTAACAGCAAATCAACTGTAAATCTCAGGCCCATGTTGTCCCTCTTCTTTTTCCTTGTCCAATCTTTACCCTGTACTTTTGGCTCCTTGGCTTGCCAAGCCAGTCCCACTAAATCAGCTCATCCTGACTCATTCTCCCTCTTTCCTTCCCTCCTTCCTTCCTATCTGGTTCTTACTCCCTACCCAATGCCAATTCTCATCACCCCTGCTGTTTTATCTGTACTTTGCCTTTTCCTTCTCTGACTTTTCATCAGCAAAAGCAGAGAGAAAAGTGATGAAAAGTGAGAAAAGCACACAAGATGGATGCACAAGGGTAAAAAAAACCAGGTATGCTTGTTTAAGCTACAGTGGAATTCATCTGGGCAACATCTTGTTGACATTTAAACAGTCTTGGCATCTTCAGGCACAAAGATAACACAGCCAGTCCCAAAGAGCAGAGGGATGCATGCCCAGGCTGCCAGCAGGACTGTCTGCATCATTCTGAGAGGCTGAATGGGAGGCATGGAAGCAGGATGCAGCATGTTTAAATGATGCTGAAAACTCTAAAATATTGGAGAGCACTTTCTGTTACAAAAGTAATTGTAAAGCTAAGTGATTATGTTGTGTAAAGCCTGAGAAACCCAGGAGAGCCATGAAAGAAACACCGTGGTTTACAGGCGGATGGGGGTGCAGATGCAGCAGGGAGGACAAGGCGGATAAAAATGTTTCCCTCACACCTGGGCAAACAATCTCCAACCACCCTAAAGCACCACAGACTGGTCAGAGGAGAAAACAGTGAAGAGGAGACCTGGGGTTTCTCAGTAGAGGCTTAAACTCTGTAGAGGCTGGTTTTGTTTGTTTTTCCCAGAATAAATGCAGAAATGAACCTGACTGTTGCTGATGCCAGTCTGCCCCTGATCAAAGGATAAAATGAAAATGGAAAAGGCAATGAGGCCAGAGATGTCATGTCACTAGCATTTGTACTTTCTGTTTTACAAACTAATTATACTTCTCAAAAAAAAAAACAACAAAAAACAAACCCCAAAACAACTTTTTTTTTTTTTTGAACAGCTAGGAAAAACTGTTTTTAGGGTTAAGAAGAGCTTTCAATTTACTCCTCTGCTCTGCTTGACATATAGGCCTGTTTAAAAAAAAAAAGCAACAAAAAAAACCAAAAAAAACCAACACCAAAGGGACAAAAATCTTAGATCTGACTTGCATGGGAAAGCCCTGAGGACCTACAATCTCCAGAATACCCAAATAATTACCATATTGAAGTTTCCATCAAATTAGTGCCCGTCTCCAAATAAAGCCATTTGACAGTTGGCTTATTCTTCACTAATGTCATGCTCCCACCCTATTTCACTGTCTGTGCTCCAAACTTTCTTAGAAACATTTTTTTCTTTAACTTGAAAAGATTCACATTGATTTATGACTCCAAGAAGCTGGCCAGAATCCAGAAAAACATCCAACAGCCAGCCTTAATCTGTTCCATCATGAAAATGAATTAGTTTTTAAAAAAATATTATTAATGATTATAGTCTATTAAAAAAAGTCACAATTTAAAAAACTTTCATATGACCAGGAACAACATAAAACTGAGCAACTGTACTATTAATGACAAACCATTTGAAATTACTGCAAAGAAAAACAAGAGAAGACTTCTCTAGCACAGCATCCATAAATCATACACAGAATAATAACAGGGAAGTTATTATGGCCAGTAGCAGGGAACTTGATTAATCCAGGTGATTTCTACCTGGGTGGTAGCCATTAGAAGTTGGATATCTAATCTGAACTAGTCATCAAGGCTCCAATGTACGAGGGACCAAAACAGGCACCCAATTCAGCAAGAAGCAATTCATTCCATGCTAAAAGTTTATATAAAAGGTGACTGGGATTAATTGCCCTCTGGAAATGCCTACTCTTGTTTGTCTAACAAGAAAAGTCTACACAATTAGATTAGACTAAACATTTAACTCCTAGACAGAGAGAAAGGCATGAAAAAAATATTCTACCTTGAGAGCTCAGACTGAGATGACTCTCCCAGTTTGGGGACAACTGCAGAGCCTTCAGCCAAACTGTGCTTCACTCCTTGTGACCCAACCTGGGCACTGCCTGCTCGGTGGAGCCCAGTGAAGGCAGTGGACCTTTGCTAAACTTGTGGGACAAAATACCAGCTCAACATTATGGCAGCCCCTGCACAGACTCTCCCCAACAAACTCTTTCTGCCAATGCAGCCAGTTATCAACCAGCCTCAAACAGTATATTTATTAAAAATATCACACAGATTAATATTCTCAGATTTCTCTGAACTATGTCATATATTCATTCAGATAACAAGTTTCTCTTCAATGAAAAAGGGGGGGTATGTTAACTTAATGATTTTTAAAGGTGTTTTTTACAGGTTAATACCATTGCTGACACTTCCATGGGGAACGAATTAGTATCAGCTGGTTCCAGTGCTTGGTAATTAATCCACAGGAAAGAATACAAATATTTCTACAGAATAAAGTTTCTGTAATTCTATAAATATTTTTTTACTAATGCATCAGTAAAAAACTGTAGAAGACAGCATCTATCTGGTGTTGCATAAAGAATTAGTTGCAACATCCTCACTGCATCTACATAAGCATCTACAATGCCTAGTTTGGAGCACCAAGAGGTAGGTAAGTATCCTGAAAGTCCTGCTTCTCCAAACAGCACGGGTCATTTTGACATTTGTAAAGAGGACTAACTAATTAGGCATCTAAGCACAGTGTAAATTAACCAAATGTGCTGAAGCACATCCAATCACAGCCAAGGGCCCCGGTTCAGACACCATGTAACTCTACTTCCAGGTCTTGTGAGATGTCTCTCAAGATTCTTGTTTTTCTTAAAGAATTGTTCTCTGAATATAGAGCTGGCATGCAACCATCGCTAACTTCAGCCTTACTTAAGCTTTTTGATTTGCTTTCAACCATGACATATACTCACTTTGTCCTTGCTTTTGTTCTCTAAAGCAGTTTATAAAACTTGGAAAAAAAAGGAGTGCTTTGTATCATATGGAAAATAACTGTGCTGTAAGGAACAATACCAAGGCTGAAAAGCCTAAAATTAGACCTGTAAGCTTTGCTTTCATTGGCAGCGATGTGTGAACATTCATATTGTCCCAATCCCACATTCTACCTCTTTATTCTTGCTAAACATGCTACTTTCTGAAAAACACTGAAGTTTAAAATTAGCAAACCTGTCTGATTCAAGGGTATACTGACCTTGGTGATGGGCTATTTTGATTATCTTTAGGCCTTAATAGTGAATTACAAGACCAGCTATTCTCAAAAGAAGCAAAGAAAAAGCATTTGCAGAACAAAAAGCTGAACATCTCTGAAATGGTGCCTGGAATAATACTGCAATATCTAGTTTGCTTTTTCTTTACTCCTAAGAAAACTCAAAAGCAAATCTAATAGCTGTATTTTTGCTGAAAGCAAGCTAGTGAGTAGATATGCACTGTATAAAGTTCCTGGTGCTGGGCAACATGGGACTAACAGGGATAATTTAGTCATAACAGGTTAGCATCTATGATATACCCATCTCCTTCTCAGCTATGCTCATTCAGTTCCTACTGCAGTCAACAGGGGAGATAAATAAGAGCAAAATGTATTCAAAAGGTCAAACTTCATGGATTTTCAAGAAAGCCACAGAGAGGCTAAAGTGAAACCAATGCTTGCTACTGCCTTAAGTATAATTCAAGCAGTTGCTAGTGTAGTGTTTATTTTGAGTGTCTCCTTGTGGAATTTCAGGATAAAATATTAGATTGGCAGTGAGCCTGAAGGGGGTATAGTCAGAGCAGTCCAATTTCAACAGACTATCAAGATGAACTGTGGGGAGTTATTTTACAGGTTTATGGCTATAGCTCACTCTGAAGCACAGTGTTATTAATATTTGTAGAGCACTATGATATAAATAGCAACACTACATCCACCACCTAGATACCTGTGGTATGCTCTGACAGAGCACTTTTTAGATAACCAAATACCACCAAATGTGCCCCAAATGCTATACCTGAGATAGGATATTAGATAGAGATGTAATGGAACAATTATTTATGCATCAAAAATGCTGGTGTGGATCTCTAATGCAGCACAAACTTTAGCACTAACATTAGGCACTAACTCCAGGGTGATTTTCTGTCAGAAACCAGGATTAATTCTGATACTGTTACAGCACAAGGACCCAAATAGTTTCTTGGAGTTAGGACCAAGTGGAAGCCTAGATAAAGCTGGTCCTGAACTGTATTCAGTGTTTCCCACTGGAAAAATCTGTGGCCATAAAAAGCAATGTTTTCAAAGTGAGATGAAGAGCAGCTGGAGAACACTATTTATTTCATCACACTGATCTTGTCAGTATTTCTTAATGTTTCCTACACCCTGGAAACAGCATAGGCTGTCTGTCAAGCTTTGCTTACCAGCAGCAAGCTCCACGGGTCACACGGTGGCATTTCAGACAAAGCTGAGCTTTTGGAAACAGAACGGAGGCTGACTGTGCCACTGAGACAAAATGGAGATGTTAACCACCAATTAACCATCAATTGCCTCAGGAGCAGCAAGGAAACCCTGAGAAAAGTAAATACACCTTTCTCAGGATCAGGGAGTTTTGTCCTAGTTCCAACCTCAGGATGAGGTAATTTCTTCCTGGGACAGCCCTTCTTTTGTGCCTAATAAAGCCAGGTAATTGCATCCTGGATTTTGTGGGTAGGAACATGATGTGCAGCAAGACCATTTATGGAGCCGTGGCTTCAGTCTCAGGCTTAGCTTTCTATTCTTACATATAGGGAACTAATTTTACTGCCTTGGTAACTGGCATTTTTCAAGTTTCTGTAATTCCTTCAAACACTTCTAATGATTTAATCATTATGAACATGCCTATACTTGAACAATAGTTCAAATTAAAATCAGTAGTGGATATGAACTACACGAGACATTCCTGGGAAATTCAACGTGACAACATTCTCATTCCTTCCTTATCCTTCAGAAAAGCATCTTGTTAATACAGTTATGTTTCCAATGAATAATAATTCCCTAGACTAAGAGTACTTATACTTGGAACTGTTTTGGAATAGCGTTCCACAAAGAACATCAGGAACAGGAGAATTTCTCTTTACTATTCACTTTACTACAAAAATGTGGGCTCTCATTTTTCACAGAATTATATAACTTGGCTTTGAAGGGACCTTAAAGATCATCCAGTTCCAACACCCCTACAATGGCCAGGGACACACTTCACTGGATCAGGTTGCTCAAAGCCCCATCCAGACTGGCCTTGGATATTTTCAGGGGCGTGGTACCAACAACATCTCTGGGCAACTTATTACACTGTCCACCATGCTCATAGTGAAAAATTTCTAATATCTAATCTAAACCTGCCCTTTTTCAGTTTAAAGCCATTACCCCTTGTCCTATCACCCCATGCCCTTGGCATGCTTTACCCCTTTTGGTACTGGAAGGCTGCTATAAGGCCTCCCTTACAGAAGGTGTAAGATACATGGACCTAGATTCTAACAGTAATAAAATTCATATTATTTATTAATTCTTAAAATGGATTATCAGTAGTAGGATTCTTAACTGTGAGGGTGATGAAGCACTGAAAACAGGTTGCTCAGAGAAGCTGTGGATGTCCAGTCACTACAAGAGTTCAAAATCAGGGTGCATGGGGCTTTGAGCACCCTCATCTAGTGAAAAGGTCTGTTCCACTCAAAACCATTCCACACTGGAAGGAGAATTATCACATAAAAATAATCAAAAGGGTTAAAGATTCTGCAGTGAGCTATAGAATACTTTTTTAAATATTTAAATTAAATCTACTTTATAAGAATCCCCACGATCCCTAAATCTCCACACAAGCTATGCACACTGGTGCTAAATACTTTATAAATTTATATACTCCATATATACCATATGGAGGTTCTGCACAAATGTTGGTGTAAATTTGCAAATTCCTTCATGAATAGTGCAGGTAAATGCAAGTTAGGCTCTCCTAGAGACAACTTACAGAGCAGAGGTAATGGCACAATATCCTCAGTCTTGTGTGTGACCCAGACAAGCACAAAACATTCTCTCCAAGGTTCACACAGACCTCGGGAAAATGCAAGGGTAAACTTGTGACGTGGGCATAACTGATGTGGGATGTTTATATCTTAGGGAAAAATGGGTCATCATTAAAACTGTCTGGGCAGCCTTCAGGTTTGCATTCTCCTGGAGGATCTTCATGGCAGGTGTCACTAAAAGGTAGGTGCTGAGCTGAGTTGCATTTCAGAACTGCCCCAGCTCCTGGGCTTGTCCCCAGGACAGCTCTCCCAGCCTGCCCAAGGCAGACACCTGATGCTGGCTGGCTGTGCCCACACCAGATGCAGAAACAGGACCTCAGCAGCATCCTCTGTGCTTCGCTCCACATCACCTACTTCCCAGCCAAGAAAATATGTATTCCAGTCAAAAGCAGTCTAGACATAAAGTAATATAGGCAATACAGATGGACAAGAGATTATACCTGACACAAAACTCAAATAAATCATCTGATAAACTTACAAGAAAAAATTGAGAGAGATTGAGTAAGCTAGTGACTATATTCCTATCATAATCTTTTTGAAAAACTACTTCATCTGCTCAGCATAGGAAGGGCTGCTTGCCACTTTCCCACCAGCCATATTCTGCTTTTCCACTACTTGCAGCTTGTTTTGATTTTGGCTGAGTGGAAGATAGATATGGAAAATCCTTGCAGGAATGCCAGAGTGCAGGGAGCAACCTTCCTACTAATCGATGCAAGCTGCCTGGGAAGAGAGGCAGGATGATCATTTCCTCCCTGCTTGTTCATCTACTCCCCTGGGAACAAGTTATACTGCAGTGACACATTAGGGCATGTGCTGTCAAAGTGCTTCTGGCAGAAAAAATAAGTGAAGTATCAAGTGATTGAGCCCTTTCAGCTAGCCATGGGATGCAGGGCTGTTCCAGCCAAAACAAAGTCCCACTACAGTTGAAGCATACATTTAAATTTTTCATTTAGAGTGATAAAAAATCCCATTGAATAGTCTGCTACTATTCTGCAACTAGGAGCAGAGTAAAGCTGGCAAGCTTGTTTGTTAAAAAACAACCAGACCTTGCAGTTCTACTTTTAGAATACACACCTAAGCTGGAGAGTTTGCTGTAGGAGCTCCTGAGTCCTGATGTGCTGGAAAAAAATTGTACAATCAACTCTTACACATGGCAAATCTTCTTTTGTCTTCTGTAACGTGGACTTGGGACAGCACTTAATAACAACTTGATGGAGCCTGATGGAGTTGAATTGGCTTACATCCAGCACGACTGGTGCTCAAATGACTCAATTTTAAAAATATTTTGCCATAATAATAAATGGGAAGTAATGATCAGCCACAGCTGGCCAAAGAAGTAAAGGATTTTTCAAAGGAAAAACAGGAAGCACACAACTTACGGACCATTCCACATAAAATACATACCTTCCATTTTCTTCTGCTCTAGTACTTTTGCACTATTTTTACCAGGTCTTGGCCTTTACATTGTCACACCCTCTGAAACAAGCAAGAGCAGATAATAGCCACTCCTGCCAAGGCTTACTGCAGGGACAAATCTCAGGCACAACCCATGGATTAGCAGAATGCAACTGGTTACGCCTCTTCTCTGCATTGTACTGAGAAATCCTCACATTTATGTTCATTCACAGTCAAACTTAGTTCCAGGTAATGCAAATGTCCAAGGGGAAAAGCTACAAAGCCTGTCCAAAATGGAATTTGTCTGTACATTTATAGGAGAGCTTTACCATTTAGCTGTATGGTACAAAGCACAGGGGTCAGTCTCATGCTTCTTTCTAAAAGATAACTTCAAATGCAAATGAGAAACTGGTCTGACCTTATTTTTTCATAGTACTTTGACAACACTGCATGCATATGCAATGAACATGGTGACAGCTGTATTTTTTTTATGCAAAAGTCTAAAAAGAAAAAATATGTCAAGGACTACGGCTAAACTAATAATTAAAACTGACATAAGAATTGTATGTAAATGCAATATAATGATGCAATTAATCCAATGTAATTAAAACCCAGAGATAACAGAGAGGTGCATCTCCTCACTATCTACTTAAAGAGCCCAGTCCATGCTCTGCAGTTCACTCCTCATCAGATTTAGTCCAAGTGGATCATCATTATCCCAACACCACCCAATATATCTCACCAGCAAAAGCACAGGAAACTGGGGGAGATATGTAAATACCTACTTATTTCCACTTCATAAACATTCCAGAATTAGACTGCCATTGATACAAATGATTTAAATATAAGGTACACAATATTTATCATTTTTATTACTTGTTACTTAGTATTATTATTTTATAATTTTGTTAAATTTTTAGTTAATCAACTACACACAAGCACTTGCTCTTGTAACAATTTATAAGGTTTCCCAGCGCTACTAAACTGCAGTGTTTAGCTTCCTACCAAAGACCTCAGAGAGCCAAGAGGAAAGACAAGCCTCAGGAATAGGTCACAGACAGACAACGAACACAGTTCTGTACTGCTCCATTGCACCATGAGGTGATTACACACCCATTTTAATCTGACACAATCCAGTTCTGCTCCCAAGAAGGGTTATACTCTCCAAAGAACCATATTCACTTTTAGAAGGAACTCCTTACCTAATGTCTTCTGTATATCCCAGGATTTGTGTGGCCATGTGCAAGGTAGGTAAGAAAAAACTGGTCATGCCTCTTTACCCAGAAAAGGTAAAAAAAGATCATTTGGGTGAAGTAAACCACAAAAAAATAGGCAAGGGTAATAGGAAAGTGAGGCAACAGGGAAAACTTCCATTTCTAATAGATGTGATCATAGAGCCCTGCCAGGAAAGGCTGGGTTGGGCTGGAGGGAGAGCTCAGCTCAAGCTGGTGCCGTGTTCCCCCTCCTGGTTTCAGAAGCATAGATCATCTGGTGCTGGGACAATCAGACATTGCCCACACAGATTGGGGCACACCAGTGGCACACCAGAAGTCCAGTGGGACACTACTTTCATCCAAATTTCTAATCCTGCATCTTCATTCTTTTAAAACTCCAGATGTGGTCATCCCCCCAGCAAACCTTGTTCTACTTGTCTCTGACAGAAGACAATCATCAATATGGGAATGATATCAGAACTGTGAGAACAACTCTTTTGAGGCAGAGATCGACCTTTACTGATGCATGGCACTGAAATACTTAGAGGCAAAAAATTTACACAGGTTGCCAAATGTTTTTCCACCTTGATTTGTAACAATTAGAAAATTGTCTGAGGTTTTGTACAGCCTCTTTAAATTTATCAGTGGTAACTAAGCTCCTCCCATGAGAGGAACTTCAGTTATAGCACTGTGATAAGGCACATGAGTAAAACAGGTTCTACAGTTCTCTGAGAATAAGGGTTTGGGATTCCATCCTCTGCTTTGCCATCAATTCTCCAAAAGCTCTTGGACAAGGTATGTTACTGCCTTCTGCATCATCATCACACAATAGTAAGTAAATGAAATCATGTTAAATTCTATAAATTTGACAATATTGCAGTTGCCAAACCCCATTCAAAACTGACATCAGCAGTGAAAAATTACATGGCACATAAATACAAATGCAAAACAATGAGCAACTTGTCACATAAATTCTTCAAAATCAGCTCTCCAAACAGGTTTTTACTTCAGAAAAGCAGAATTTTTAAGAGCAGCTGTTCAGTCATAAGATCAATGAATCATATGATGAGAGAACATATAAAGTCTTATGCAAATACTTCACATTTTATTTTTCAATCCTTTCCCCCACTTAGTTTCACGTCCCAAATGCCTTTGGATGAGCAAATTCCCCTGCACCCACACAGAGCTCACCACCAGAGAGAGCCTGAACTGGGGGTGTTTCTGTGGTCATTTTTAGGACTTGTATGTGACTTAAAGCCATCTCAATTCTCCTTCCTTTTCTCCAACAGCTACATCTATCACTCATCTGACACACAGTATAAGAAAAGTTATCACAGCTCAGGCAGTCATTGGCAGTTCAGCAGGGGCTTCCTCTGAGCACCTAACTCAGATGCTTCTGAGTATGCCCTAGTACAGCTCTGAGACAGCTTGTCTGTCATTACATCAGGAGAAGCAGTTCAGAGAAAAGTGGCAAGAATCAGATTGTTTTATTATTAAATGTTTCCTGCAAATTCAAATTTTCCTTGTGAAGCTTTCTCACAACACCTAAAAAAATCACAAAAAGTGGTGTATCTGTTAGTACTTTTCATATTAATCACCCTTTTCGTGAGAGACTCCACTCCTCAGTGTTTCCTAGATGTTGACACCTTTGCCTTCTGCTATCTTCAAATGTTATCCTACTCTTTTTCCTCGCTCCCCCCTTCCTTTTTGATTCATTTAAAATGAATCTCCCTAGCACTGAAATCCTCACAGATCTGATCCTGCCTACATCTCTGACATGATTCATGATCACACCTTCTCCTTTTCCCCAAGTCTCATCTCCTTTAGGCTAAAAGCTTGCCGAACACTTACACCTACATTTCTAGTCAACTCTGTGTGTTCAAAGCAACAGATTTCCCCATGTATTTAAATCTAGTCACTCACAGACGTGTTTTAGTGGTTCAGCATGTACTCTACACTATTCAAATCCGTTCCTTGATCCAATTTTTTTCCAGTAGGGATCAGACAGATCAGTTCAGAGAATGAGTCCTTACATTTGTATGGCCTTTTAATCTGTCCTTACAGAGTCCTTACATTTGTATGGCCTTGGACTTTGGTCTAGTTACTCCAGGAAGGGATTTATCCAGAAATCTCCACATCTAACTCTATGGTAATTTTTAATAATGACCATCAAGCCATCTTTCCATGTGTTCCTAAAGATTTCCTAATGTCAGTATTTGTCAACAGTGCTGCTAATGCCACTGCCCACTGATGGCACACATCTCTTTTCACTGTACAACCACATCTAACTCACTTTTACTGTAATTTGAATCTTTGAAGCATGGCAAAGTAGCATAGCACAGTTGTCAGATGGTGACTTTGCTTTTGTGACTTGTATGATTCACTCCCTTTTTAGTTTGTTTGTTTCTTTTTCCCAGACTCAATGGTTATGCAAGAGAACCTCATTAGTCAAGTGCCCAGAGTGACATCACTAACTTTGTTCATTCAGAACAAGCCAAAAATGCTCATTTCTGCAAACTTCTTGAAGGTATTTTCAAAGGAAAACAGAAGTGCAAGACTGAAATGGCTGTAAGTTGCTGTGTAGGTCTTCACAGAGAATCTCATAAGTTAGAGAGACAAAAAGCTGAGCTAGAAAAATAAGGGAATGTGTTAGTTGTCTCACACACCTTTAGATGTTGAAGACCTTCTGAATATATCAATACTGTAAGCAGTAAATGGTTGGGTTTACTGGGCAATACAAGAATTACAATCTCCAGCTATCCCTGTTACATATAACACCAGAACAACCTTGAACATTTCATGAACTCTTTCTTTTATCTAGAGATGAGCTGACATTGATATATTGTTATTGGTCTTCACTAATACACTCCTGTTGGCAACAGGGAGATGCTAGCAGCTGAAATGAGTCACATACTGCAAGACCTTGCAATTTATATGGAAAGAAAGGGCAATTTAGAAAATATCTCTGTCTCCTCCTCAGCCGACTGTGCAACGCAAAACACCCACTAAAACACAAGTCATAGTCAGACAGTCATTTTTCATGTATTTGATGCACATGAAGTTGCAGTGATTTTTTATTTTAAATTGAGTAGTTTTAATTCAACAACATTAAAACAGCAATACAAAGTAATGACAGGACCATTTGATACTGAAACAAAAATTACTCTTGTATTTTATATATACCATAGATTTTTCACACAACAATTCAGAACCTCTTCACACTGTTTTCATTTATTTATAGTTGCATATTATGAAAAAATCTACAGTTGGTTACAAAGATTTGAAGAAGGTAGAAATCTAAAATAATGTGTCTCACAAACAATAGAAGTAACTAGCCAACAGTTCTCTAGCTCGTTCTCATCTAAAGAGAGCAAACCACTTTGTAACTGAAGGACTTGCACTGATAGGCTTTGTTAAGCAAATTGATAACATAGACATTATGGCATTAGATGATGGGTACATACAATAGAACTATTTACAGCACTATGCAGGAATAAAAACCACAGTGAATGTTATGCTAAATTATTGTAACATTTTCAGTTGCCTATATTGAATCTTCCTACCCCAAAATTCCATATCCCATGGAAAAAAAAAAGAAAAATACATGGGCTGTTTCTACTCTGCAGATTTACAAAAAACATCTTGGGTCTTGCACTACAATACAGAGTTAAGGCAATGAAGAGAATGATTCAACAGAAAAAGCAGACAGACACAGAAAGAACACAGCTGTACCCAACATCTGTTTACATCCTACTATGACTTCTTACAGACTTCTCTTTGAAAATACCCAAGACTTTGTACATATCTAGAGATACCCAGATACAAACCCAGCTGTTTATTCTAGGGTGTATCTACACTACAGCCCAAGAGCTGGAGGACAGTGTATGCCTCAGCCAGCTTTCCACTCTCTGGCTTTGCCACAGTGAACAGCCCCACGGGGGGAAGCAGAATGTGTATGAATGTATCCTAATTAGCTCTGCAGGAGGCAAACCCAGTCGCTGCTACCAGGCGTGGATTGCCTCAAAGTCACGCCATTAAATCCCTGTACATGCTGCACTCTATCTTTCTGTGCAGGTTGTAGGTACAGTATATATCTTGTATGTTAGAATTTTAATAAAAGTATTTACCCTTATAGCACTGTACATACAGCTGCACTTTCTAGAACATATGCAAAGGCCAGATCCTTATTTTATAAAGCTCACAGTTTAGAAAACAAACAGAAACCACAGCTAAAATGCAAGCTGAAGGAAGCACCCACCATGGTTAAACACACACAGCCAGCATTATCAGGGAGAAGGAGGCTCTCAGGCAACAGGAGACCTTTGGAGCAGAATCAAACACAGAAAGCAGAGCCAGAGAGGGAAGAAAAAAGGGATCAGTAAAAGCTAAGGTTGAGATAAGACATGAGGCAGTTAGTACCTGTTGACACTTCAGGATTACATTCTCATGTAACAGAGTGGGAAGCCTGATTGAGTAATGCTGACCTCTTAAACCATGCAGGAACAAGTGTTACTTACTGATCTGTGTTCCAGTGGCACCTCTTTGTGGCAGACACTTGAGAAAAATGTAAAAAAATCACAACCCCTTCCAACCATCCTATTTTCCCAAACAGGAATTAAAATGAATAAAAAACAGCCATTGAACTAAATAGCTAAGAACTTGCCCAGCATGGGGGACAACTCTTGCAAACAAAACCTATTTACAAAGAAAGATCAAGGCTACTTTGTGGTCTTCTTACCATACCTGAGGAGAAAAATTGAGTCTTAGAAGCTACTTCTGTTAAGCACTTTGGCATTTCAGTAGTAGTGGTGTATTAGGATTTCACTGGCAGAAGGAGGCAAGAATATTTATGCATATGGATTATTTGACTCTATTTAAGGATGCATGATATAAAGTTTTAACAAGGTTAAACATTAACATACTGATTTCATACTATTCTTCTAAATTCTTTTCATTCTGCATAGATGGCAGGAACCAGATTCCAAGTCAACTGGAGCTCTTTGTTGAGCATTGTTCAACCTTACAATGTGGTTGCTGTGACATATCCAAGTCAGATTAAGAAAACAAAACAAAACAAAACAAAAAGGATGCCAACAAAACGAAACCCAAAAAACCAGATCAAACTCTGTTACATATTTGAAGATGCAGTCCTTTTGTACAAGTCAGTCTGGTTTGCAAAATCATCAGATATTTCATGCATCAAACTAAAGCCACTTTTCAGTCTATCAATTCTCCAAACTGAAAGCCTTTTATGCCATTCAAAACATGAATTTCAAGAACAATCACAAATGTTGGTGTTCATTTGTATGGTTTTAAAAAATGTATGTTCAAAAGGAAAAATGACTGCTTAAAAAAATAGTATATAGTCTGGTAATTAAAAATTAAATTGACTGGATAAGTGCTGAATGTTAACAATACTTGCACAAATAACTTTTTGAAGCATTATCTGCTATATAAGCTGGTTTTATTTTCAGTGCTAAAAACTTTTAAATGTTCACTTTCACTAACTTTAGAAAATATTAACTTTTTCCTCTACATATACCAACTTCTACTGAAAAATAAAAGCATTTTAATTCTAACTACTAGCTAATGTCTCAGATTTCATTCTCTAAGAGTCCTCAGTTACTTTGTATTTCTAAATATAGCAGATAAGAGTACAGAGAAATATGCTGTATTGTAAGAGCTTTTATAAACAACAGTTTCTAATTTTAGACTACTTCATTCTGAATAAAGTCTAATTAAACCACATATATTCTCAAATGCAGTCCACAAAAAGGATAATATTCACAGCTCATTACTGCTATTTGATTCCATCTTACTGTGAATGACTTAATATCTACTTTTGAGTAAAAATGTTTCCTATGAGATGGAACATGAAACTTTCATTAAAAAAAAAAAATCAGTAACATTACCTTTCTGAAATAATTTTCAGATATTAAAATCAAGTCATAGGTACTCTACACACACCAGGCTCAACAGCTGATCTAGTTAAGATTTTTTTTTTTTTTTTTCCAACTACTTTTGGGACTGATTGTTCAAGAACTCGTAATTAAGTCCAGAACCAACACAATTTAACACTAAGGTTAATTAAATATTAAAAAAGCCTAGACAGAATACAGAACCATTTTCCATTCTCCATGGTCTTTAAATCAAGACTGATTATTTTTTTCCCTCCCCCAGATTTGTATTTAAAAGGAGAGCAAAGTCATTGCAGAGTCAAATGCTATGGCCTCTGCTAGACATGGTTAAAATGTTTATTAATCTCCCCTGTAGATTTAAACATTTATGAACTTAAGAGCTTTCATCTCTAACATATAACTTTCTATTTAGCTAGAAGTTAAAACTAATAAAAGTAATTTTCATCAAAAGTTTTAGAGCCTTATATTTATTAGTCTAAAAATTCTGTAAATTACTGTTAGAACTTGTTTTCTTTTTGAGTATATATTTTGACTTGTACCAAGTTTGAGCAACCAAAGTAATCCCATCGGTTGATATTATATTGGTTGATTCAACTCATCAGGAGTTAAAACTAAACTATATTATTTTTTATGCCTAACTACTGTATGAAAATATCTTGACAGAACCAAAAAAAAAAATTTCAACACCACTTGTAAGTCTTATCATTATGAATCTCAGGTTTTAGACATTTTCATAAAACAACTTTGAGAAAGTCTAAGTTAGTGAACAGGAAATAAGTAAAATGATTTTTTCTGATATTTAGTAGTGCTCATGAAAAAAATGATGCTTCTCTGAAGTCATCAATTACTTAAAATTAAATCTGCTTCAAACCAAAAGTGATTAAAGGTCATTCTAACCAAAATGTTTAGTATCTCATATTTATATTAGTGTAAAAGCTAAAGGAATTACCATTACATCTTTTTTTCCATACATCAGTTCAGACTTTTTAAATAAAGATTGTGTAGATAATCTTCCTCAAATGGCTTTGTGATGATAAAGTGATTTTAAAATTCTTTATCTTCCTAATAAAATATATTTTATTATAATTATCTTAAAAGATACACAGGGTAACCTCAAATTACCACTTCTCATTACATCAAAGCTTGTAGGTTGTTGACAAACTTGAGAATGTAGCAAACTCCTGATACTTCAAAGCAGTGAAACTAAGAAAGTTGTAATACATTCCATTATTTTTTATAGTCTGGGATTATATATATGACTTCATGGGGCCTATTTCAGGGAGAAAACCTTCAATATCTGTAATGTGTATTCCTTTGTCCTTGATATCATAATTTTAGAACACATCATGCTTAGTTCAAAAAAGGATGCAGTTGTTCTTTCACTCCCAAGAAGCACAATTTATTTCAATTAGCTGTGATTTTACAAGTTATTTTACTGAACATATTCTGTTCCTTATGTTCCTCAGGGGAATAATCACAAAGAAAAACAGCTTGATATTTGTATAAACAAATCAGTGAATTTGACTATCAAGTGGCTTTTATCTTTTTCTCCTTCAACTGTCTCCTTGAAACTACTTACTGTCTTTCAACTTTCATCTATGAGACCATCTCTAATAATCTGTCTTAATTTCCTACAAGTGTATTATTGTCCTTTCAGTCACATTCACATCCAAATGTGGAAAAGCTCTTGAAAGCAGAGACCCTTTGGATAACATCCACATACTTAAAAGAAGAAAAAATACATATATATTCTTAGCACTTTATAATTAAAAAAGCAATAAAAATTTGTAGCACTGCTCCAAGATTTTGTATTCCATGATATCCTTTCTATCATCTGTTCAATTTTCTTTGAAAAGGTTTATAGCTATTACTCTCAGACCAAGAGTATAAAATTCAAAAGGTAGGATTCTCTCCCTATGAACAAAGACAAGTTGTTGGAGCTGAGGTAAGAAAGCGCCGCCCTGTGATGGGAGCCCATCTGGATCCTTACATCTTCCAGCACAGCACATGCTCACAGCCTTCCCTGCTGGTGCTGTATTCCTGTACCACACAGAGCTTCCACCAATGCCATGGAGAGAAGCCATGGAGTAAACCATGGTCTTTCTTTCCCAAGAAAGGAATTTACAGCAAAGAAGATAATTGCTAAGGTGGAAAGCAATCCAAAGATGCAATGAACACGCACTAAAAGAAGGAATAAAATTACACTCTGAAGGAAGGAAGAAAAAGCCCAAGGATGGAGAGAATGGCAAAAAGTGTGCAAATGCAGGTAACAGTGACCCAAAAGAAAATGGGGACAGATGAAATGGTCTAGGCTCATTAGTAATAATGCAGGAAGATCACACAGTGCTCTTCTCTCTTAACGTAAGACAAAATTAAAGAAAGCAAAGAATCCATGGGCAATCAAACCCACCTGGAAACAAGCTTCTTTATAGACCAATCGAACGACAAAGGGTATTTAGCCCCAAAGCACACTGTCAAAACAATACCTATCAAAAACAAAAGGATGAAGACCTGTGCTGACAATGTTTAATATTACAGGCAAGGAGCACAGCTGCTCAGGGTAAGTGCTGTGTGTTTCAATTCCTAGGACTTTAAAAACCAAATCTGCCTATCATAATTTAAATTTTCTAACTGTCTTCAATTAGTGTACATTGCTGTTTGAGTCACAATTAGAGGATGAGCCAGCACTTTTTGGCCAAGTGACATAAAAGTCTGGAAATCTATGGAAATCCACAAAGGTTGACAGAACTGAATACCTAAGATGGGAGCATGGGGCACGGATACAACACAAAAAAGCTTAGGAATTCATTGTGCAGACAGACATAACATTTCAATTCCAAAACTGAAAAACAGAACCAGGACAACAGCTTGAAATGTAAACACTTACATAATCACCCACAACAAAGTTCACCACATTCATGTGTTTGCTAAGGGAACCTGTATCATTAGATTGAAGTCCTCCCTTCAGCTATACGGAATGTATAGACAGAAAGTCAAGAGGTCTGTTACAGCACAATGGTGCTGCAGCTCTGGAGCACGACCCTGCTGGAAGGCGTGTCGGGATGCCCCCAGACCCCAGACACGCTGCAGTCAGCAGGATGTCGCACCCTGGGACACGTGGTGCCTTTTCCAAACAGCAGCAAAGCCAGCAGCACTGCACTGCTTCCATCCTGTACAGCCAGCCTCATTTCCCTGCCCTGCCCTGCCCCATCACAGCCCGGTTAGACTCGGCCTCAGCATTCTGGCCAGAGCAGAGTTTCCCTCTGGCTGGTGCCGTGGGGTGGTATCAGCTCTGACTCTTCTGGTACAATACAGCAGGGGAAGGCACACAGGGAACCGCACAACGGGACTGACAGTGGCAGAGACATCTCTGGCATTTGCTCTGTGTTGTTACATAACGCTGTGATACTCCGGAGTAGATGCCGCTTGACGACACAACTGATCTGCTGGCAATAGCTGGACGTTCCAGAACAAGAAGCACGCTGGAAAATCAGCGGTGTGCAGGTATACTTTTGTGTCAGGCAAGAAGATATGGCAACCTAGAAAACTGGTTAAATACTGCAGCCCTATGTCATAAAAGTTTGTGGATAAATAACAAGATTAAAGATTCAGTCCTTAATTAAAAGGCAGGGATAACACATAACCAAGATGAAGAACACGTATCCTTACTTTTCCTTGACAGCAACATTAGCCCACACTACTTCATGCTTTGTTTGAATGGAGAAAAACATAATTAAAGTTTTAATTAGAATTGATTGCAGTCCACAAACCTGAAATGGATTGTGTTGTTTGAACACTGTAGTAGATCCTTCAAGCAAATGGATGTTCCTAAATGAACTATGTTCTTTAAAAAGGAAAGGCATTCTGTCAAGTAATAGGGTAGTAGTGAAAACTAATGACTCTGAAAATGTATCACAGAAACAACTACTAGGAAGTACGCATTCTGAAAGGGAGAGTTATTATGAATTCTACAAAGACTGAGCTTCCATAGACACTTATTTTTCTCTGCCATTAGTCTGTTGCATATCATATTCTGGTTATAAAATATATCAATCTTTTTATTCTTCACAAATAAATAGCTATACCTCTGAGATCTGAACTTTCCAATATATGAAGGAAGAGAATAACTATCCACAGGCACACTAATAACAAATCGTTGCTAAAAATATATTTCCAGCAGAATTGTTGGGAAAAGTACCAGTATCTCTTAAACCCATCTGTTACATTAACATCTTCCGTACAAGAACACGGAATTTATTCATATATTTGGCCTTTTGATAGCTGGCTATGGCTTTAGTGCCCAAGTAATCACCCTTCAATTTTAATGAAAAGGGCAGGTGTTTTCATCACGCTGTTATCTGCACTCTTGCTTGTCAGCCGAAAAGCCTGGCGGTGCAGGTAAACCCTTCCCCGCCTTGCTGCGCTGCTCCGGGTCGTGCGGGATTTGGGAGCGCGGTACCTGCGCGGCGGCGGGAGCTCCGCCCGCTCCGGCTCCAGCTCCGAGGAAGGCGGAGAGCCCCGTCCCACCTCCGGAAAGCCCGTGAACAGGCTCCTCCAGGGCCGGGGAAGCGGGGGGTCTGCAGTTGCGCAAGAACAGCCCCCCCTTCCCCTTCCCCTTTCCCTCCCAGTCCCCGAAGGTTTCTCCGCCCGCCGGAGGCCGGAGCAGCCAGCCCGGGCTGGGGCAAGCCAGGGAGGCGCCGGGGGGAGCAGCCAGCAGAGGAAAGGCTCCCGGCATCGGGGACGGGATGCGAAGCTGGGGCGGGGGGAACCTTGCAAGTGGCTGCATGCAGGAAGGGTGGCTGGCTGGCTTCACGCCTGGCTGGGTCGGGAGGAGGGAGGCGTTCCCTTGTGGGGGCAGTGGGGAGAGCGGGGGACTCCGGGGGGTGGGGACACCCCCGGGCTGGCGGGAAAAGCCTCGCACCGGGGGAGCCGGCGGCGCGGGCAGCGCTGCAGAGGGCAACGAGCGCTGGGGACCGAGGGGCTCGCGGTGCCCGGGGGGACCGAGCCGGGCGGGAGGGCGGCAGCGCTGGGGCCCCTCCTGGCAGCCGCCGCTGGGAAGCCCGCGGCGCCCCGCACGGCAATGAGCCCCCGTGTCCCGGCGCGGCACCCCGGGCGCCGGGGAAGCGTGCACGCCGCGGGGCTGAGCACCCGCACCCCGCAGCCAGGACCCGGTCCTTCGCGGCGGGGGAATGGAAGAGGAGGGCGAAGAACCCCTCGGGGTACCGGCCGGCGTTCCTCCCCTCGCCCCACACAAAACAGCACGTCTCTCCGGATGCGAGCAGCTTATTTCCAAGCGATGCTGGCGCGCAAAGTTGCGCCGGTCGGGCAGCCCCCCGCCCGCGCTCTCTCCCTCCCTCCCTTCCTCCGCAGCCGCGCACATCGCGAGTCCCGCAGAGCCCCCGCACTCCGCTCCGCTCGGGTCAGCGCGGAAAACGCCTCCCTCGCGTTCCGCCCCGGCTGCTCACGATCTGCCTCAACCTGCTCCACCTTTTGTTTTGATCTTTGGAAACGAAATTCTCTCTCCTGCCGTCTTCTTTCCCTCCTCCTTCTCACGCCTTCGTGTGGGAGATGCCCAGGATCGCACACCAGCTTTTGTTATCTCCTCCCACCTCCATCTTCACTCCGACTGATGCCCTAGTAAATAGCAGGAGCGCGGCATCTCCGCCCCGCACCTACCCCGCTACCACCTGCAAACACCTCGCCTGTTAAATAAATTAAATAATAAAATAAAAACACCCCTTCCAGACAGTATGAAAAGCGACAAAGCGACCGCATGAATCGGGAGCACTTTTGCCTTCCCCGGAGTGTGATGACCTTGCGAGAGCTGCTCTGGCGTTTGGTTTCTCACGGTCTTTTTTTCCCCCCTTTTTTTTTTACCCTTTCCTACTGGGAAGAAATCACGCCCTTTTCGCTATCCCTTTTCAAACGAACACGAACGCCAAAGACTCCCTCTTCCACCAAAGCGTTTCCAAGAGCAAATTGTTACGCGACAGCTCAGCTCTTCCTTTGGATGCTGCCGGTGTTCACATCCGGATCGGTGAGGGATTCGGTCCCATCTCCCACCAGTTAACGGCAAATCGCCGCGGGTACGGTTTGCCTCCATCTCGCCGGTGGAAAAACTCCCGCACACCGACCGAGCACACCAACTTTCCCGGTCAGGATAATCCCCGACCGCCGAGCAGCGCCGAGGCCGCGCAGCCCCCGCCTCTGCCCCGCCGCGCCTCCATCCCGCCGTCTTCCCGGGAGGAAAAGCTCCGCGCGGGGCACCCCGGCAGCCGGCTGTCGCCCGCACCTCGCGGGTGCGGAGCCCGGATCCCGGATCCCCCCCCTTTCCCCCTGCGGTCGCTCCCGCACTTACTGCGGGCGCGGGGTCTGTCCGCGGTGCGGAGGAGGGCGCAGGGCCCGGGTCCCGCGCGCTGCTGGGGCCGGAGGGACACGCGGCGCCGCCTCGGTGCGCGCCCGCCGCCGCTCGCGCCGCAGCTCCTGTGCGCGCCCCCGCTCCGCCCCGCGCGCCGCCCGCCGCCGCCCCGCACTGCAGGACCGCCGCCCCGCGCGCCGCCCCGCGCTCCGAGCATGCGCGCGGGGCCGGCGGGAGCGGGGAAGCCCCGGGGCGGGCGGGGCGCGGGGCCGGGACCCGCGGGGGGCAGAGCCCTGCGGGGGACAGAGCGCTGCGGGGGTCGGCGCTGGCACCGCGGCCGGCTCGGCCGGGCGGGCTCGGCGTCACTCGCGGCCGAACGCGGGCTCCCCGCGAGCCGCGTCGTCCGTGCCTTGCCCGGCGGGCTGCGCTTCGCTCGGCGGCTCCTTCGCTCCACGCGTGGAACCGTGCTGGCCCAGCGTGCGGAGGCAGCGCGGGCGGCGCGCGGTGATCGCAAAATCACGGAATCAGTTGGGTTGGAAAAGACCTCGGAGATCATCGAGTCCAACCTGTGACCAAACATCACCTTGTCAACCAGACCATGGCAGCGAGCGGCACGTCCGGTCTCTTAACACCTCCAGGCATGGTGGCTCCACCACCTCCCTGAGCAGTCCACTCTGTTATCTAATCACCCTTTCTGTGAAGATTTTCTTTCTAATGTCCAACCTAAACGTCCCCCGGCACAGCTCAACGCTGTCCTCATATCGCCAGTTTCCTGGGAGAAGAGGCTCATCTGGCTCCTCTCAGATACAAGGTGATGGCACTGGTGTCCCATGCGCGGAGCCACCTGCCGCTGTCACACGTGTGTGTAGGCGTCATCTTCCATTGCCAGCCGTACTTCCCCCGTGGCTCTTGTCCACAAGCTTCTTATACTAACGTGGAAGTTAATGTTACATATTTTAGCTTTAAAATGTCATTCGACCCCTGAAATACGAAATTCAACTGGTCTTGCCCTTCAGTATAAAACCCAAGTGATGCTGCCCTGCCTCGCTGTCACTGTCGCTGTAGTAGTTGCTGTTGTGGTAGGAGTAAACATTCAGGGCTCCTTCACAAGACACTGCACATCATGTAGCTAACTGTTGGTCCTTTTTAAGGCAGAGCCATACATCAGTGTTTACTTTCATGCATGGCAAGTTCTGTCACTGACTGTTTACATAAATTGAGCGTATTTAGCATGTCCTAAGCACAACACTGCAGAAAGCAGATGGATACAGCAAGGAGGTGAAAGGGAGGCAAAATAATGACATATATAAAAAAGAGTGAAAGAGGCCATGCCTGTTTTTAACAATCTGCTTCTTATTTCAGAAAGACAAAAGCATGAAGGTTGTGTAATAAGCGATAGATGGAAATAAATCTTCATTTACTGGTGAAATGCCCAGGTAATCAAATTATAACACAAGCTGATGTGTACAAATGTACAGAAAATGACAGTATTTTCAGTTTGCTAAAGTAGATAATTGAATCCATAAGTTAACTTTTTGTGATAGGCAAAAGTCACCAATTTTGCTCCCAGAAATACTTTTTTTTTTTAATTTGTGTAAGGCAGCAATTTTATGATTGAATGTGTGTTGTTGTTTTTTTTTTTAATTTCCCAGTGCACTCCTCTCTTCAGTTCATGTTTTGATTTTCTAGATGTGTAAAAAATACCACCTGAAAATGCTAAAAATTTAGTTCCACTCCAGGCTTAGAAGAAGAAAAACAGGATTTGGTACACTTCACCGGGCATCTCTGAAATTCATGTTTTATTTGTTCTGATTAATTTCAATTCTTTTCTGTCATCTTCATATTTTGCTACCTCATTGCTTTCTTGGCCTGGCAGATCATTAATAATCATCTCTAGCATAGTGAAAGTTAGAATGCTGTAACATCTTCTGCTAAGTTTTAACCACACTGTTTCCTCATTTCTTCTGTCTCTTCCTCAGTTCTTTATAAGTTTGTCGTCTACAATCACAGTGCAACATTAATTCTGTGTGACCTATTTTGATTTTGTCCATATTGCAGTTACTGCATGACTTCATCTCATCTTTGTAACTCTTCTAGTGGCAGCAGTGTAGCTATGGAAGTGCAGAGTTCTGGGTGGCTCTAAACTCAGGTATTTAATTGGTGTCTTAGCTGTGTTATTTAATTGGTTTTGCTGTGTTCTTCCGCAACTGCCAAGGTAGCAGTATAACAGGCAGCTGGCAGAAAGCTACCTTAGGCTTGATTGTCTGCTGTGTGGCTGGAACTTAGAGATGATGCCCCTTTCCTCATCATTCGGGGTCATCCTTTGCAAAAACAAGAACATTTGTTTACCCTCAAAAAGCAGAAATAATAGGTTGATTAAAAAAAAAAAAACAGTGGCTAAAACACATTTAAATAGGACTTTTTCTATGTCATAGTATTTTTTTAAATCTAATTTAATGGCAGAATTCTCATCAGCTACAAAAAAGGTGTAGATTAGGTAGAAGATACTATGTAGTGTGTTTTCATGTAAAACTTTCCCTGCCTACGTTTAGATAATTCCATATAAAATCAGGTTACTTAGACTGCATTTTCAAATGCATTTGAAAACAAGAGGCTCATCCAAAAAAAGAGGTACTCTACAGTATTATTGTAGAAAGCTGGCTTATTTTTACGTGTACTACATCACAGAAACAATGCAATACAAAATCCCATTCGAAAAGTATATGTACATATAAAACCTCTCCACTTGCATTATTAGTGCTTAGTCAAAAATGCCCATGAAAAACTTTCATTTTGGTGTGGATCAACAATTTAATGAAAGCTACCTCCTATTCATGGTGTTATCACTAGAAAGGTAATAATGGCATTACCAGTGTGCGCTGTTATAGCATGTCTTACATGGTGCTGTCCTACACTGCATGCAAGTCCTGAAGGCTTTTGTATGTTGGCTGTAAAAATTTACTGGTTCAGATCATTGGCATTTTCAGCCACCTAGCATTCTTTTTTTTTTTTAATCGATGCAAATTATATTGCATTTTAGACTGTAGAGAATTATATTCACTACACTTGCTTCTCAAGATAGATAATGGTAGAACATTCCATTTTCTTGCTATAGAGTTCTTTGGATTTTGCAAATGAAACTTACTGTTGCCAACTAATTGTTGCATTTTCAGATGATTTTTTAACCCAAATAACATGATGCTCATAGTGGAGCTACATCAATTTAAAAAAAAAGTCAGGGTCTGACCCAAAGTTTTCTATTGAAAGTGTCTATTTTTTATTTTACCCTCAGTATGAACAGTGTAAATATAAGAATTCTTAGCTTATGAATGAATAACATAACAACGTGGGTACCTGCTCTTTTACAGTCTTCCATGGCTTACATGGGTCTTCTTTAGTCTTTCAATCTCCTGAACGTTCTGTTTATAGCTTTGAAAGAAGCCAAGTGAAGCTCTAAGACTCTGATCTTGTCAAGGAAGATAGATAGGCATCTCCAGAGGGAAATTCAAAATCTAATGAAATCGAGGATCCTCCTCTCCTCTTTTCTCTCCCTCCTTTGCACTCCAGAGTAGACAATTCAATATTAAAAGGCACAGTAGGCTCTGAGAGGACTCACTATCTCAGCAAGTGGCTTACTGGTAATGAGATTTTACTTTATTTTTTTTTAATTTAGCATGATCTCCTGTTTTGCAGACATCAGTTTTAATGCAGATTGCCATTTTGGGGTTTGCATTTTCCCCTCACTCTTTAAAGCTCAATACTTGCTAAGAATATATTTGCGTATATATTTTATGAGAATCAACAGCAGAAAAAATATAATTGGAAGGAATTTGAGCCTATATCTACATCTCTAGCTTTATGTTCTGCCAGGCCTTTTGAAGGAACGATTTTCTTTCTTCCTCCTGTGTTCCCTTGGTGCAGTTTTTGCACACTGAGATGTACTTGTGTGTTAGATGGGGAGCTGAAAGCAGCAATGCGGCTGCAAGGATTGGCAGAAGGGAGCTGCTTCAAGGCTCTGTGATTAAATGAAGCTGCAGCAGCACACTGCAGTTGGAAAAGGGTGAGATTATTGATGCTCAACAGCAAACAATGAGTGTGGCTGATTTTATCACTTTCAAAATGACTATAGATTGTCTTGCTTCTTTAATGTACTATATATGTGTACATGAAAATTACATTTTTATATATGTATTATCTTTCATTTTTATCTCTCATTCATTTTTAAAATAATGCCCCTAAGAATATAGATAAAACAAAATGTTCGTACTTTACTAAATGCTATTTTTCTTCTTTATGAAATGTAGTGATTTCTTGTGTGCAGATCACCTTTGTTTGTGTCAAACCAAATAAATTATAATTCAGTCTTTTAATTAATGAGACCATTTACTAGTCTTCAGTATCTTGGGCTCATGGAATGAAATGGAAAGAAAATACCCTTTATGTAACATCATCTCTGATGTTGTATAATACAGTCACAACTGGGAAGTGTGTGCAATGTCTAACTTTAGATGGTACATTTGATAGCTAAATACTTGTCTATTTGCTTGCATTTCTTTTCATGTCAATGAGAATTCAAAGAAACTGTAATAGGGTTGTTCAGGCTGGTAACCTGGCTAGAAAGAGTCAAGTAAATAAATATTTAAGTTCAGGCACCTAAATGAAATGTCTAAAGCTAAATGGCATGAGCCCAGTTTTCACTCCAGTAGGCTGCTTCCCACAGAAGCTGTTCCAGTTGTTCTTCCTAAGTGAGGCATTTGCTCAAGCAGAAATAAAAGGTTGACATTCTGGACCTGAGAAATATAAGCTTCAAGTAAATAATGGGTGTTTAGAACGATAGGAATGACAAAACTTAGAAGCATTTCATTTTCTACAAATGTCCTAAACATAGCTTTCCTCTGCCATTTAGCTCAAGGCAGAACTTTTACATACACAGAATAATTCCTGTGAAGTCATGCTGGTCATGTGCTCTTGAGATGTTCCAACAGCACTTTGTTTGCTTATTTGATCTGTGAGTGATTGTTCTTAGCTAAAATATTATAGTGGTGACATGGAAAAATTGGAACAAAACCACAGAAGTAATAGCAAATAATGAAATTGAAAGTAGAGGAAAGAGGAAAACCTAACATTGCAGTTAGGTTAGCAGATTTATTACTAATGGAATTCTTACTTTAACCAGCACACATCAAAGCAAACAGGATGCTATAACCTTCTTTTTTGACACCAAATTATCTTACTCAGCTTTTCATTTGTGTCATTATTTTTATTATTAATGTTTGTCATACATGAATAAAAATATACTTCAATGTTGTGATATGAATGTATTTTCTTCTAAAAAATGATGGGAAGGGTAGATGGAGAATAAGCAGACTGTTTACTTGCTCATGGACAAAATGTACTCACAACTTGGTGGATATATAGGTAGTTATCTTTGTGTAATTAAACTGCACTGTGAGACATGATGACTTTGTATAATAGTCTTTATTTCAGAGGTAATACTTTTTAATATGATTTGGTTTGAGAAAACAGCAGTGAATCAGCACTCTTGGACCATAATCACAAGAGCAGGATGTATTGCTAAGAGCAGAGATGCATCTCAGAAAGTGGGCTACTGGACATAAAAACAATTCAGAACCAACAGACAGAAAAGAACCATCAGAGAAAAGAGATGTTAAAGAAAACATTGAAAACTTATTCCATAATTCCATTTGCAATGAAATATCTCCATTTCTAATGCTAGGCCATCTTTTCCTGCATCTGTTAACCCCTAACATAAGTGCAGTCCTCTGCCCACATCTTTCTAATTGCCAACATCTCTGTCAAAATCCTGCTACTGCTTCTCTCCCCAAAATACATCACACAGCATCTGGTCTTGTACCTGGTATCAGAGAGATAGCTTAAGAAAATCTTACCAAAAGCAAAGCAGTTACACAATGTTTCTTTTACAAGAACCCCTCTCTTTGTAGCAGTTTCAGGTTTAGGAACATGCAGAGCTGGAATACACTTTTGGAACACGAAGTTTAACAGGAAATAATGAACTATTTAGTAATGAGTTTGTCATTATTAAAGAATTTATGTCTATGATTTCTGTAACTTCCTGTTGCAGTGAGTTCTACATTTAACTGAGTTGTAGATATGTGAAAAAGGTATTTACCCATACCATTAATCTAGAACCCATTTTTCACATTCAGTGGTGAAAAATGTACTGCCACACTGAAAAACGGCTGTGCAATGTCAGCATATTAATTTGAAGTGATGTTGAAAATGCTAATTTACAATTATTTATGAAAATAGATAATATAAAAATATATTAATACTGAACTAACTTCACTGATTCTTTTCTATCTGGCTATAAAAGTTAGTCTTCAAAACAAGTGCTCTGTAGCATATCCTGTCACCATGCATACTTGCTGCAGAATTCATGGGCCTTTCCCCAGTCAGACCTTAAGGAGCTCCTGGGGATTGATTTATTTGTTTGATGTGGGAGGATGAAGAGGGAAAGATGAGGAGGGTTGGTGCTCTCAGAACCAACCTCTTAAAATCCTATACACTTGAAAATAATTTAGCTGTAAGAACAGCCCTAGGTGGTTTAGCCAGACATCAACTCTATTTGGAAGTGTTTCCTCTTCCCTGGGCCTCCCTGAATAACTTTCCCTCCCTTTTGAAGCCCTGTGGGTAGCCCTTATTGTTAAATTTCCATCCATTCTGACTTTTGCCTCAAGTCCCTGTCTGACCATCCTGCACCACTGTTTACTCCTTCATCCCTGGAATGTTCCATGCTGTCTGCTGCAATGAGCAGCCCCTTTCCAGGGGCACATGCCCTCTTTTAGAACAGCTGCTTCCAAGAGGAGAGTCCTACCAAAAAGAAAGGGTGACTGTGTACATATTGTATTTTAAATTTAAGATATAAGTTATTATCTTATGTGTGTACCTTGTTATGCAATAGAAGGAGAATTTTAATATTTTTACTTGCTCTTGTGACTTTTTCAACATTGATGGAAAAGTAAACAAAGCTAAAGGGAGAACAGTCAGGTGTGACTGTCATAAACAAATAAATATGTAGCAAGCTAGAACACTTAAAACATATGCAGCTGATACTTTTCAAAACTGTTGTCTCAAATAAGCATTCTAAACTTCTCTAATTTATTGGTTTGTGGCTGCCTGAGATATCTGTGTCTCTGGAGATTATTGAAAAATATTCACACACTTGCTATCTTACCCAAATGAAGAATAATACAGCAATAATAAATGTTTCCTGTGTGCATAATTTAATTTTTTTAAAATTTTTTTAACCTGGCTATATAATATTTTAAATTTGGTAGTTTATTTTGTGTTTTACAGCACTGTACACTGTATGAATGGTTTTCCTCCAGTTTTCAGACTCTATGATTTCTGTCCCCATAATTATTTGCTATGTGATGTGTAATGTTGTGATCAGCATATTTCAAGTCATTCTCAGGTGCTGTTTAGTTCAATAATTAAGCCATCAATATCTGTAATATGGAAGGTGAATCAAAAATCATGGAGTTAGTTGCATTAGTTTAAAATCAACTCACTGTGAAAATAGGATTGCCCCTAGTTCTTTATTATATGACTGCAGGCTGCTGCTAACTGGGCAGTACATTGTAACACGACACTGTTTCACAGCAGAAACAGCAAAGAATTGAAAGCAATATTGAGTTGGATGAATTTTAATCTAGGGATCTTTTACTTGTTACCAGAATTATCCCTTTCAGAGGCAATGTTATAAGAAAGCAGTGGTTAGATTTTGATGTCATTTGGTGCCCTAGATTATTTGTCTTTACAAACCAGATGCATTCATGATCCTTAACTCTGATGCCATTTCAAACTACTGAAAATCCTAATAAGAGTTTTGTCTCACTTAATATGAGCAGTAGTATAACTGAGATTCTCTTTCTTCTTTTGAGAAATTTATCTCATGGTCTACATGAGTTCAGAGAATCACAGAATCACAAAATATGCGAGGCTGTTTAAATGTGGGTTAGTGTATATAGATAATTTGTGTGTGTATATGCAAGTATTTGTGAGTATAAGTGCATACACCCACATACTGTTAAATCTGTATTATTTACTGTCAAATTTCATGTGTTAAATGATTTATTGTCTTCTTTACAAATTTTTTTTAGAATTTTTTAATTGACTATTTACCTGCCTTCTAGTTCTTTAGGCACCTGTGTAATTTGGAATAGGCCCTCCTATAGAAATTATCTTTCCTATGGATAGGTCTCTTTTACCAATTTGTTGATGCTTAACAAAATATCTGAGTGATTTCATAGATGTTTTACAGGACATCTGAGCTCTTCCATAGATATTTAATCAGCTTTCTTTCCTCATGCTGAGTCTATTAATTTCTATCCACAGTTGAAATAGGGGTTGAATGTAGGAGTTTGGTAAAGAATTACTGAAGTGTCACTTTTTATGTATATCTGTGTTTACACATAAGAAAGCCTCACACAAAATTGTATGAATCTATATAACTGTGTTATATAAAAATATCTATGATAATTTCACACATGTATAAAGGCAATATATATGTAATTAGTCAATCTTTTATGTGAGACCAGTGATGATCATTTTACCAGATACTTTAGAATAAATGCTTGCAGATTTTCTCATGTTGGTAGTTGACCATGTTTAAGACTGAGCCAAGCAGGAGACAGAAACTACCTCATTTTGCAGTTGTTCAGCATGAACCCCAAGGAAAAGTTCCATGATCTTAAGGAATTTTATGCCCTAAGGCTTTAATCCAACACAAATTTCTGACTCATATTCTTGAAAAAAGGGCATTAAATTCTTCATGTATTTCCTCCACCCATTTTTTTTTTCCCTAAGACCTAAATGTGAAAAACATTTAAAAGGGAGATTCTGTTTTAAATAATTAACTGATCCCTATTCATACCATGAGCATTAATGAAATTCTGTGTCTCTTTCATACTAGCAGCACCTGAATAGATTAGAATAGATTAGAAAGAATAATTGCTGAATTTAAAAGTGAGCTGCTTATTAAATCAAAGTAGTCTAGGAGTTATTTTAGCAAGCAGTCAGTGTGGAAACCATTTACCAGTTGCTAGGATGTCTCATTTCTAGTGTCGACCTTCAGCTGTATCAAATCACTGCGTGCTGTGAAGGAGTGGAGAGGAGCAGCCTGCCTTCCTGTACGCTCTGCCTGGTTCCTGGGGCTGGCTGGAGAAAGGCACAGCGCTCTGGCAATTCACAGCAGTGCCAGGGATGCCTGGGACCACAGGAAATTATACTCCCATTGGAAAATGTCCTCCCATCCAGCCCACCCAACAGATGAGCAGAACTGAGTGGTGATGAATGGACATTTTACCTCTGTGTTTGTCTACTTCAGCAACTTTTCCTGTCTTCCAGTGTTTTTCTGTGTCTGTGGAGAAGATTTCTGCAAATTAATAGACGTGTATAAATTAACACTGTAGCTACACTGTGATTTCATGGTATATATCAGAAAACATCTTCTACATGAAACCACATGAACAAAGGGCTGCTATTTTTCCAAGATAATGAGGGAAAGGCAGTGATTTTTTTATTTTTTTTTTTTTATATTTAATCTATTTTCTGGCTGTTGAAAAGATTTCTTTAAAGAAATGAAACCACAGAATAATGGAATTTTTTTAAAATGCTGTATAACCGGTATTTTACACCATTCACTTCCTAAAAATGAATATTTTATTTCTTTTTATTTATCTTGTGTTTGTTTTTAATGGGTGAAGGATTGCTCATATGAATGGACACATAACAATTCTTATCATTCCCATTCCTTAATGTATTATGTTATTAAATTTTCTTAGACTTTTCAGTCTTGCACACTAGCAAATTAAAACATGCATTTTGATCTAAAGTGTTTTATATGTGTTACAATTAAAAACAATTTTAATCTATCTTATTCATATCAAGTTAACTTTAAAAGAGGCTAAGAGACATCCATTATGTTTAAAATTGATCTGGGTAAAACATTTTAAACCAATTTGGTTTCACCTTACTAATACTGCACAAGAGGCCAAAGTCTTATTATTGACAGATTATTTTGAATTGTGCTTTCACAGAGAAAAATATTTGGCTTTTAATTATAAGCCATTTAGAGTATTTCAGCATTATAACCTACAGTTTCCTCAAATGCTATCAACAGTGTTCCTGCCTAAGGAAGTTAAGGGAGTTTCAACTTTGCCAATCTCATTTGCATCATTCATCTTTTAATCATAATTTTAAATATAGAAGATAATTTATTTACAGTAAGCCACAATATCCTTCCAGTGGTTCCATATTAAATTAACGAAAAGATGTACTTTTATGCTCACATTTTTTGTTCATAACTAATACTCTGTATTAGATCAGGAAGGTGAGGGAGAATAAAAAAAGAAAAATAATGCATCTGTCAGTTAAACTGTGCCTGTTCCCTTACAGTGTAAGCACTGAATTAAAGAATTCAGAAAATATTTATCATTGCTAATATATAGGAGCAGAGGAACATGTGTGTGGAAGAGAGCTTTAGCCATGGATTGTACATGTGAATAATGGGGAGTAGAGATTTTGGTAAGAAACACCATTTATTCAATTGTAATCCCATTACAGGAAACAGTTTCTGAAGTCCAAATAATGTGAAGAACTTATGGGAGGTTAATATTTATTGGAAGCTCCCTCTAAAACGTTTGCCATGGAATAGCATGCTTTTCAAATTCCAGTCAATTGTTCTCAAAGTCAAAACTGTCTATCATGAGAACAAAATGTACCATTATGCTGTTCTGTCTGATGAAAGATCAACATGTCTTCTTTTTGTCACTAAAGAGATATGTTTTTGAGATTGCAAATAGGAATGATGAAAAATCAGGGAAGAATTCATTCAAAAGTATTTAACAGATTTAGAGAGGGATGGATATTCAACCTTTAATGGGCACTGAGTGTTTAAGGCCAATGGTTTATTATTTCATACATATTTAGGTTTGATTGTCTTTCATTAGTAGCATATTTCATCCTATGGTACCTTCTGAAAATGTAAAAATACAGCACATTTTTGAAACATAAATAACAATCTTCAATATGTATCTAATTAAACAAAATATAAAAATGGCCATACTGGATCAGTTTTTTGTGTTTACCCTGGATACACATGGCACAGGATATTGTCTCCAACACTGACCAGTAGCTGATGTTTAGAGGAAGTATAAAATAAATTATCCAAATGTAAAGTAATGCTTCACTTAGTACCTTGTAGCTTCTGATGGTCAACATTTTTAAATTTGTTTTTAATCTCAGTTTGCAGTCACATCATTGTGCTTAATATGTTATGGAGGTCTCTTTCTTGTATTTATTTTAACTGTTTTTTAAACCTTTCATATTTTTGATCCTCATAATATACATGCTATCATGAGTTCCACAATTTAATTATGTATGAAAAGTATTATATTTTGTTTGTACTAAGCTTCTGGAACAGTAATTTTTGTGTTATGTTCCAGTTCTTGTCTTGCAAGGAATACCTTATTTGATTCATCCAGAGATGATCTGGAAAGGGTAATGCATAGAAATCAATCAAGTTTGCTGATTAAATCGATCAGTGTAGAGTAGTAAAAAACAGAACTGCAAGTGAAGAGCTGAAGAAAAGCCTTGTGAGGTGGGGCAATAAACTGGCAGTTGAAATTTTGTTTGAAGTAATGTAAAATGCAGCAGAGAGGAAAAAAACAGTCCTAGCTTCACATTTAAAATGATGGGCTCTGAAATGACCCTTACTGCAGAGGAGCCAGCTCTTCAGGTTATGATGGATGGTTCAGCTAAAATGTCAGTGATCATCAGCAGTCAAGAAATCAAGCTAAAAGTTAAAAATTATTGGGAAGAGAATAAATCTCAAAGTGAAATAATATTAAAATGCAGGTGCTTAAATATGTGAAGCACCTGCAATTTTACCATTATATATACTTCTGATCCCTCATCTTACAGACAATGTGGTAGAATTAAAGAAGGCTCAGAGAAGGGAACCAAGGATTATCAAAAGTGTGGAATTTCTTTTTGTAGTGGGATCAACCAAATAAGGATCTAGCTCAATCTGTAAATGGATGTGTGATCATGATATGATAGAGGTCTAAGAAACATGACTAGCATGTCAGGGTTCTGTAGAGATTGAGTGTTCACTGTGTATTTCTAAGGCAAGATAGCAAGGTAGTAAAGCAGAGCAATGGTTTCACATAAATAGCAAAGGAACTTTTCATAAAATTATTGAGATTAAGCTCAAGATGCAGTTCTTTGATCCTAAATGTTTAGGGTGCTAAAAGTTTGTGTGGAATTAAAGGGAGATTGGGAAGAAATCATAGAGCCATAGAACAGTTTGGATTGGAAGGGACTAATGATCATCTAGATCCACCCAACTTGCCATAGGCAAGAACACCTTCCACTAGACCAGGTTGCTCAAAGCCCCATCCAACCTGGACCTTCAACACTTTCAGGAATGGGGCATCCATGAGTTGTGTGGACAATCTGTTCCTGTGCCTCACAATTCTCACAGTAAAAATTTTCTTCCTAATACCTAACTTAAACCTGCCACCTTCCAGCTTAAAGCCGTTGCTCCTTCTCCTATCACTACATAACCTTGTGAAAAGTCCCTCTCCAGCTCTCTTCTAGGTTCTCTTCAGGTACTGAAATGCCACAATATGGTTAGCCCAGAGCCTTCATCCCTCCAGGCTGAATAATGACAACTCTCAATATCTCTCTATTGAACATAGAAAAGAAATCCATGGAAATCCTGGTTATGTAGACAGCAACAAAACTAGACATTGTTGCAGACTGAGATCTCTTAGGAGGTGCACATGCTTAACTCAGTCTTACCTCTCTACATGGGCCTGAGTTTTTTGTTGCTGTCAGGTTGCTGGGCTGGACTGACCTATTTTCCAGTATGGCCTCTCTTCTTGTTCCCTGTTTTACACTACCAAATATTTTATAGACTCATACCTTTTTCATTCCTAATTATTTCCCTTCTTCAGTTAAAAGTTTTATACTCAATTAAAGTATATATTCTTTTTTCCATAGGAAATTTATTTTACACTAATCATCACTGTTAGTTTTTCTCCATTTTCCAATTCTATTCATTTGGGTTTTTTTAAAGGTAGGATAACTACAGTGCAAGTCATTGTTAAAGATTTGAACATGCTTTCAATTTAGAAATTTAATTTTTAGAAATATAATTTTCCTAATAATTTCTGACATTTTATCTTTTTTTCTTTTTGACTGCTTGTGAATGTTGAATTACTGTTATCAGAAATTTTCTGTAGAATGGTCTGTATCTTTTTTCAGAGTAGTAAGTAGCTAGTAAATATATACTAAATGTACCTGAAAAGACAGAGTTATGTTATATTTCTTTTATATATTAACTCTCATTTATAAATAATGAAATTGATCTATTTTATTATTTTGCAGTTTTTTAGTATTGGAGGATGATTCTGGGATTCTTTCCAGCCTGCTAGGTCTTTGAGTACCTCCAAAACCTGTGATCTTTCTTACATAGTAAGTAATTTATGAGAATGTCAAACAGTGTAGTTCTCAGCACAGCTTTTCAGAAATAAAAAGAGAACAAATAAAGGCTTTGTCAAGCTCATCAGTTTGTTTTCATATGAAGTTTGATGCTCAAAGTAAACTAAATACACACTTCTCAAAAGTGCACTTCAGTTTTTATATTCTTCAAAAGGCACTTTTATCTCGTACACTTAATTTTCATCTGTTTTTGCCAGCAAAGCAGGTATTATAATCTGGATAATTTTAAGAAGCTAGATGGGAAGTGGCAGAACAAGACTTCAGAATTCCCCTGATAAGAGAACTAGAAGAGTTTATTATTTTCCTGTTTCTGATACATCCCCAAACTATCATGAAATGATGCATAATACACTTTGCCAAATACTTTTGTGTGAGAGTTCAGGGACCCAAATCATTAGCCTGCAATGTTTTTATTGCCTTAAGGCAGTAGAGTATCTATGTTAGTTGTCCTTTTTTTATACAGGAACTGAGGTGCAATGGATATAGGGAAAGTACGTTGTGAAACTCCTCTGCTGCCCCATGGATATTTTGCACTGTGATTGTATGCCTTGGAGGAACATTTTGTGGGTGCAGATTAAACATAACTTTTACACTGCAGACCTCCCAACATAACCAGTATTTTCCAAGAGTACAGTTTATAGCATTACTTTATTACCTTTTGAATGGCTCCCCTTGTCTGAGAAGATGTTTGAGCAGCTAAACCCTGCAACTTCTACGATATACCTGGCTAGTAATGGCAGAGGTGGAACCGTGTTTATTGTCAGCCAGGCTTATTTCCAAGGGGATAAAGAACTACTGACAAGCAGATATGGCTAATACTAAGCTTTACTATTTGATTCTGAAGCATAACTTCTCAGCTATAAAGAGTATTCAAGAGAAAAATAAGAAGTCCAGATATTTTACATCTTCATGATGTGTTTAAAGAAAGAGTCACTTTTTAAAGGGTAGTCTGTTACGCTTAAAAACTTTTGGTCAGAAATATGTAATTCTATAAGACTGAGTAAAGAGTTACCTGTGTTATTCATGCATTACACATGGTTCAGTTAATCCATATGTGATCAGCACAGAGTAAAAGAAGAGAGCAACAGTAGAAAAGGGAAGATGGATTACTTAAAACTTAGCAATATAACCAGCTTTTAGTAGCAAGCACTCCAGAGGCATTGGGGAATCTCTAACCCCAGAGATATTCAGATCTTGACTGGAAAAGCCCCGAGCAGCCTGATGAAGGACAGAAGTTATATGCAACTTGAAAGCTGGCTACGCTCTGAGCAGAGTGGTCCAGATGATCTCCAGAGGTCCCTTCCAAATGAAATTTTCTGTGGCTCCATGAACAAGCCTGTACGTTCTATGCAGTATCTAGAGCAAAAGTAAAATAGGATTAGGGATCATATGGACTGAGTTAATTGCCCTGCTAGCATGAAAGAAAGAGCACTGCATCTCAGTGCCTCTAGATGTGTGTGACCTGAATTCAGCAGCACTGAACACTTCCAACAAAGAGGTTTTGAACTGTCTGTCAGGCAGAACTATTTTCACTGCCCTTTATGAAGGAGATGGATAGTAACAGATAAAATGTGATGCAGAACATTTGTATCCCTGTGTTTAGTGCTCTGTATCCAAATGGCCATTTTTTGATGCTTCTGTTTTGATATTAAACTACAAACAAGATATTTCAGCTGGAAAATGAAAACATCTTTGAGATGTGCTTCATATAATTGAGATGGACTCAATATAACAGAGAATGATATGGTGACAGCAATGGAGCAGTATGATCAAGCAGCGTATCAGGTGAAAGATAATGTGTCCAAAATATCAAGTCCTATAAACAGCAATTTTTATTTAACTTGACAGCTGTCAAATGAGTAGGACAAGGCAGTCAAGCAGTGACTTCATTGCAGTGGACAAAATAAAGGGGCTATGGAGGGGTATAACTCACCCTCTAGTTAAATAGAACTGGCTTAAGTCCCTAAACACCTTTAAAGTGTGATCATTTCATATCCTTCAAGATCTAAAAGAACTCCCTTTGAAAGTAACACAAGAGCCTATTCCCACTGGAAATCAGAGCTGGTCATTGTGGTAGTCAGGCAACAGTGCAGACCAGTGCAGGGAGGAGATGGTGTGGGCCCCTTTCCAGAAGTTAAAAAGGGGACTTTGTCTTGTACTTCCCTGTTACTCTCAGCTTTAGACACAGTGCCTTCTGAATCTCGTCACACCCTTTGTTCCATAATCCAATTATATGGAAAAAGTGCTGTGCTTTGGTTATGTCAAGCTCTGGAACAGTACTTTTACTTATATGTCCCAGTTCTAGTCCAGAAAGGAATTCTGGAATTCCACATCCACAAATTATTTGGAAAGAGGAATGAATAGTAAGGTAACAAAGCTTGCTCATGATACTTAGAGGAGTAAAAATGAGAACTATGCATGAAGAATTGTAAAAATACCTTGGGAGAGCAATAAACTGCAAGTTGAAAATCAATTGGAATAATATAAAATGCTGCATAGGGGAAAATCTAGTCCTATCTTTACTTTTGAACTCATATTTTACACAATTTTAAAACTCCTTTGCTTGAAAGCAGTATTTTTCTTTCAATTTAGCTTTGTGTGGAGCTACAAGAAAAAAAAATTATGTAACAGGTTCCTTCTTTTATGAAAACTACCTTTGTGTTGGTCATAAAAGGGTTTATAAAGTTAGAAATCAAAATGAAAATGGGAGTAAATATTAAAATAATAGCATCCAAAGAAATGTTACGGAGCTGTTAGTAAACCTATGCTAAATAACTTTTCAGGGAGTGTTTGATTTTCAAGGCAGTTTTATTCCAGACCCAGCTTGGAAGGACTAGCATATCACCGAATCACTCCAGGACTTTCTTGCATACACATGGAAGCTGGTCATAACACAAAGTATCTTCTACATGATGTTTTATCTTTCTTAATCAATATGGATATTCTGTTGGGAATTAATACCTTCAGTGCATACAGAAAAAACCCCAAACATTAACTTCCTTATGATTTAAAGTACATTGGGTAAATATGAGGTTCTACCTTTACCATACCAAAAAAATAGTTTATTACCAATAAATAAATGTATAAGTATTAATTATTTGGAACAATATGGAATACTCAGGAAAAAAAGGAAGGAATAAAAATTTTATTTAAGCTATTTCAAAATTACATGGATACATAGGAAGCATGTGCATTAAGACTGCAGACAGAGCAGTTGTGATAGAAAAGATTGAAAGTATTGTCACACCCCAATCTTTTTATGAATACTTTCAATAATTACTTAATAATAATGGTGATTGTGTGAAGTGTCAGTAAGATAACCAAAAAGGTAATTTATAAAATGCAGCTTCATCTGGTTGATGACCAATATCCTGTTCATAAGACTAATATCAAATTGAACCTTTCCCCAGTCAAGGAGTAAATTCTCTTTGGAATATTATGACCTTTGATGAATCAGTGTTACAAGGTGAACTACTTTCAGGGTGGAAATTTCAGCATTACAGTGCATGATACAAACGTGATGGATTACAACAGTCCTTCAGCTTTGAAATTTCATGTTCTGCAGTTTACTCACAATGAATTCTAAGCACAAGGCTGCAGTCATTAAGCCAGCAGAGCTAAATAGAGACAAAGCACTTGAGCCAAATTGCACTGACAAATTCACTTTACAAATCAAGATTGTCAAAATTTAGTGTCTTACAGATCACATTGAATAGCATAATTGGTTTTGATGCTGTCTTTGTGGCTATTTTAACTTAATTTAACAAAATTTATTCCTGACCTTTCTTTTAAATATTTTGCAACTTTTTTTTTCTAGCTTTCAATAAAAAGAAAAAAGTAAAAAAGAGAATGAGAGTTGCAAGACCTTTTATAAGAGTTTTAAATAATGGTTTGAAGGGAAGGAATTGGCTGCTGCATCAGTAGCCAAAACTTCTTTGTTGACTTTGTCAAGAAACAACCCACTTCATCAACTTGCAAACACAGTATAAGGGTTGAAAGAAAGTAACAGTTGGAAAATAGCAAAAGTCTGCAATGAAAGCATGGTGTTTACATCCTATTAAAATACTATTGAACCAAGTAGTGGGAAAAGCAATTATATCTTTTTTTTCTGCTCCATGAACAAAAATATGCTATATCCAATTTTTACTAGAAGTAAACAAGTGTTACAAATAAATCTTCTTTGTGGGTTGCAAATTGGAAAGTGCAGAGCATGCAAGATATGCTCCACTGTAAGTCTGTTTATGCTGGATATCTAAGTTATATACAGGAATGTAAGACATGGATGTGGAACAGCTGGGTGGGGTTTCATAAAAATTTTGATTTATAGCTGTGTAGATGCAAGAAAAGGCAGTTTTCTGTATTTTTCATGTAATTCTGGTTGGTTTAACTGGCGAAACACTTGAGTAATTTTAAACTGGCTCCTATTTACTTGCAACCCACCAAACACACCAAAGGACTGTGGCAGGACTAAAGGCAGGTGGGAGAGGAGAGTAATATTCTGTTCAGAATGTGTTAGAAACAGTGGTGAAACCGCCAGCATTTCTGTACAGAGAAATACAATACTTTGCTTCAGGAATATTTCCTAGATGCTATTCCAGCACAGAGGTGTAGAAAACATAGGCAGCATGGTGAATCTCTCTTACACACCTTAAAGTCCTGTTTCTGGTTTGCATGACTATCTTTATTCCATATGGTATTTTAAATATTTTAAAATTTGTACGTAATCTTGATTTAATAGGATCTATATCTTGTTAACTAAAGATTGATTAATTGATTGTATTTTTAAGTATTAGAATCAGCTATTTGACCATCTTTGCTTACAAAAGCAGCAATATTGAAGAGAAAGCTATTCTAAGGCTCAGTTCTATACAGTTCCTGTGTGTAACATCCACTACCAGGACCAATGGATCTGTTGGGCTTCAGTGTATTTGTTCACTGTAGTACGGATGACAAACCTTAAAAAACCCATATATTTGCAGCAACAGGCCCTCAGGATGTTTCTATTTTTATTGGCCATCTGTAATGGTATTACAGTGACCTGCTAGTTTAGCACAAACTTTGAAAAATAACCTTTTGGGCATTCCAGTGTTTGGAAAGGAAATGTCTGTTTCAGAGGCCCAAAGTTATATGGATACTGCTTATTTTGGGAATAAAATCTTTGGCTGGATCAGTGCTTAATACAGTGAACAGATCAGGGATGCAATGTCTGTTCTGGGAAGGAACACGGGCATAACATTTTGCTCATGTAGGACCTCATACTTTTGGAATCAAGGAATTTGGCAAATCACATCCCACTTGCGGAAATAATCGACTTCGGGATGCTGCGCTCTGCTCCGTGGCACGCCTTGCTTAGGCAATAAATGGATTTCCCAACCCAGCTGCAGCCTCTCGGCCGCCGGGAGCTTCCACCAGCAGCCTTCGGTGCATGGATCCCAACCGGCCGCCTGGTGCCCGGGGGCGAGGAGAAACCACCGCCTCTACCCCGGCCGTAGGGACGTGGGGACACGGGGACACCGGGATACCCAGACACCGGGACACCGGGACACGGGGACACCGGGTACCGAGACACCGGGACACCGGGATACCGAGACACCGGGATACCGAGACACCGGGACACGGGGACACCGGGACACGGGGACACCGGGATACCGGGACACCGGGACACGGGGACACCGGGATATCGGGACACCGGGATACCGAGACACCGAGACACCGGGATATCGGGACACCGGGACACGGGGATACCGGGACACCGGGACAGGGCCGCCCCTGAGGGCGGGCGGCCGGGCGGGATTTTCCCGCCTCGGAGGCTGTTCCCGCCCTGCGGCGGTGGCAGCGGCGGGAGCCCCTGAGGGCGGCGGGAGGAGCCTGCCCCGCGACTCCCGGTTTCCAGCTGGGCAGCGCCGCGCGGCGAGCTGTGAGGGCAGGGAACGCTGGGCACGCCGAGCCCCGGGAGGAGACAACGCCCGGAGAGGGCGGAGGAGGCGGGGAGAGGCGGCTTGGCTGCGGGGGAACCCCTGGCCTCTGAGGGATGCTCTGCCGGCGAGCGGCACAGGGAGGGACCGGGGCTCTCAAATAAACAGTCGCTGCGGAAGGCTTAAGAGGAAAAGCTTACGAGAGGTTAAACAAACCGAGAGGGAGAGACGACTGCCTTCACACGTAATTCCCAGAGCAGGGAGGAGGGTTGGTGTCTGCCAAGAGGGAAATCACCCTGGCGAGGGGACAGGGGAGTCCTGTCACCTGCAGCGAGCGGGGAACCCCTCAGGGAGGGTCAGAGCAGCCTTGAGGGAGGCGGAAAAGCCCCGAACGTGAGGATTCATTTTACAGGTACATCCCTCAGTCACTGGAGTCTTCCTTGCCAAAGTGGATTTTCCTGTGCCATTAAAATACTAAACCTGTCAAGTTAGGAACAGTATATGATTACTGAATCACGCTGTCCTGGTTAAGAAAATTAATTATCTTAATTATGTAGTTAATGAAAAGTTTTGAACATGTTCCTGTCGGCTCTTAGATGTCATCTCTGGGCTGTGACTGGGTTGTTCAGAGACATTGGTGAGCCAAGCTGCTACAAGTGCGATAAATCCTCTCAATCACTATACAGAATTTGACTCAAATTATGTTCTTCACACAAGGCAGATCGCTTTTAAAATGAAGCTGATGAGTGCATTTAGCTTGAAGAAGCACACACAAACATCACCAGCACCAGGACGTTTAACAACACAGATTTGTGCCTGCAACAGCACTGCCTCTTTGCATATGAGGATAAATCCTGATACAATGTTTTGGCATACTCCAGAGCTTCAGACAAACTTTCCTATTGTTGCACTTTATAACTTGGCACACAGTGAAGACAAGAGTGGCAGTTTCTTTTAACAATTAAAATTTTAAGTGTTTGAAAGGATCCACTCTCAGATTTACAGGAGTTCATCAGTAGTTTTTACTTTCTTGATATTTGTTCTCACTATTCAGGGGTTTTTGGCAAAAATACTGTGTAACAAATGCATTAGAAAATGCAATTAATCTCCTTAACTTGTCAACACATCAGAAATATCCATTTTATTTTTGCAAAAATCTGCAATTTTAGTAAACAATTTTTTTTCTTAAGTTCTAGATCTTGACTTTAAATGTTCAGTGACTCTACCTTTATGTCAGGTCTGTAATGTATATAGAGCAAATATAAATGTGGAAATGTATAGATGATAGTATTACTGATTTTTTTTTTTCTTACACAGTTTGGAAATCATTAAGATACCATTTATGTCTAAAACTTTAATATTGGTTTAACTTTCAGGTCTGTCTCAGCAAATATTGTACTTATTTTTGTAAGCATGAAAAGTGCATGTTCCAAAAGACTTTTATCTGCATCAGCAGATGAAACTGAATGTTACCTGTATGCAAAGCGAAGTAAAGCAGAAAGTGATCAGAAAAACAGAGAGAAAGAGGAGCAGCAAAAGCTTGAACAAAGCATACACTGTGGGAGCAAGTCCCGAACATCACCACACGAACTCCTCTATTTGTCAGAAGGACAAAACAACTGGGCATTAGAAAAACCGAGTTGTGATAGAGCAAAAAAAACTTGTATGAGAGAGTTCTTCAATTCTAAAACTTGTAGTAATAAAGTATTAGCACATAGAGTATCAGGAAATGAATGGCCCACCGAAAAATGGAGTCCTGAAAATGAAGACCAAAGTCCTACAGAAGATGGCAATTCCCTGAACGTACATGGACAGCTTTTTGAAACAGAGCTGCTCAATGTGTTGAGCCCTGCTGACGCGTGTCAAAATCTAAACCCACCCCAAGAGCAGCAGAACAACAGTATAGAACAAAATGATAAAAGAAATAAAGATAATGAGCTGGAACAAAATTCTTCAGTTACATCCTTAAACAGACACATGTTTCAGACTGAATTGTTAAGTCAAAAGTCTGTCTCCAATAAAAAGTGGCAGCAATACCAGCTTTTACAAATTCCTTTTTTGAGTGGAACAAATTCTTTGTTTTCATGCATAAAAAACAAAAAAAGTAAATTTCTGAAAAATTCTGCAGAGGATAAAAATTATTCCAGTTGCAATATGGAAACTACTGCAGAAAAAGATAATAAAGAAGAAAATAATTTGTTGTATGTAATTCCAACTTTGAAACCTTTAAAGAGTATAAAAGCACTGGAAATTCCTAATTTTCAATTTCCTAGGATTTCAAATAAAACAAATAGTAAACAATCATCAACTAAATTTAGGGAGACAGATTGGAAGAATTTTGAAGCCGAACCATCTTTAATACAATCTAAACAGATACATGGTGTGCAAGAAATTTCTGAGATAGGGAAACAAAAAATACAAAACGATAAAAGCAGTGTAAGAGATTCAACTGTTTGTTCTGAATTTAAAGTAAAGAATTGCCCATCAATTAACAAACAGGAGCACAGTGCTTTGGCAGAAGAAGTTTCTGGAACTTATTTCAGATGCAACAGCACTGACACTGAATGTAATAAAATGTTTGCTGAAGATGACTTCAAAGATAAAATAATGGAGAATTCAGAGGGTGATGATGACCAGAAGTCAAAGATCCACATTTACATTAGTACTAAAAATGCTCAGAAAGAGAAATATATCAGCTCTAATGATCTTTTGCAGAGAAGGAGGCGGAAGAGCACAAATGAGAATGCAGGAACATTTAATATGCAGATGAGTAGTCCAGTAACAAAAGAAGCATTAGAGAAAAATAAATTAGACCTACACTGTGATGTGCATGATTCCAACAGGGATATTTGTTTGTATAAAGCAAAGTCAAAACTCTCCAGAAAGGAAATACTTGATTTCCAAAGTTATGTAACAAAAAATATTACATTCAAAAGTAGTTTTCCTTGTATTATTGTGCAGGATTTTCCAGATAAGAGAACAAGTTGCAATGTATTTAGGGGGAAGGAAATGCTATTTCAAAACATGTTGTTTGGATGGATTAGGATGTGGACTGAGTCTTCCCATGAAGATATGCCCATGTGTCGGGATGGCAGTGTTACACCTTGGTCTCATTGCTGTGACACATTAAAACAGCAGTGTGATGCTCAAGTGCTGGTAAAGAGCACTATAAATAGGAACCAGAATGATAAAATATTCATGTGTTTGCTGGCTGTTGTTTCAAAGCAGCTAAAGGTGGAGGTACTAAAGATAATGCTTGCTTCCTTTCTCAGTAGTGTAAATAGTCTATCAGCAGCTGAGGGAAAGTCCATGCGAGGAGAGAAATGGTCTTTATGTGGCAGAAAGCAAAGTCAACTAAATTCATGCACAGATGATTCTTTGAGTCAAACCACAGGATTTCTTAAAGAAAATGAAACTTACCCAGGATTTGTGAGTTCTAAATTTGTGGAAAGCATTGATTTTGAGTTGTATAATGGATGCCAGAGAAGATGCATTTCTAGAACTTTAGGTGAAGAGTACACTTTCCTACAAAGAGGAGCCCACTTTCATAACCAAAACCAAAGATTATGTAAGGGAAGATATGTTAGGAAACGCTACCTCTTATCCAGAGTGAATGGAGGGTTTAGCACTGATTTGAGGTCAGTCAGTCACAGAAACAGTATGAAAAAGCAAATTTTACCAGCTAGGTGCCTGACCTTGCTGCAGGGCTCTTCTGATAGTTCTTCACTTCACAAGATCTATTGTTGCAATATCACAAAAGTGCAGTATCTGATAGGAGCCAATCTTAGATACCAGAGTTACTTTCCTGCTCTTTCACCAACAAACTTGGAAAAGGTACATAAGAAAAGTGCAATTCAGGAAGTATCATTAAATACTCTAAAGCAGGAGAAAAACAAACCAAGCATAAGGCTTAATAGTTCTTTTCATGCAGGATTATTTAAAGATATCCCTGTTGTTTTATATGAAAATGAAAACCACAAAGCAACTGGATATAGAAATTGCATAACTTCTACAAATGAAGTTATTAATGAAGTAGCATACACCATGAATAAATATTTGTGTAACTCTAGTTACATAAATGCTGATGGAAAAGAATATGTTAATTCAAAAGAATTTCAAATGAATTACCATGATCATTCTAAAAAATCTTTTTCTATTTTTGACACATATGAAAAAATTCCCCTAGCTACTGATTCTGAAGACTTTGACCAGATCCCAGTTGTAAAGCAAGACAGTTCTATCCAAAAAAAGTTGTGTGAAGAAAGTGCAATCAATGGTTTAAAAGAGATTCAGTGTTTGCCTGTTAAATCAAATGATGTCTTAATTCCATCTGAGCAGCCAAAAGCAACCACAGAAGAATATAATTCTCTCCAGTTGCTAGACAGACAAATAAACAAACATGAGAATTGCAAAGACTTAAATACTTGTAGCCCACATCTAGTAAATAAAAAAGTGCATGACCAAAATACTTGTTTATTTTCTGAAAATTTATTTCCTAGTTCCTCAAATATTTATCAGTCTGTCACTTTGCCATTGGATAGCAGCTCTTTTGTCAACAGAGAAATAAGTGAAGATGGGCACTGCAGGAATTCCTCAGGCACAGACAAACAAAAGGCAGGCGAAGCAATTCCTGCCATGGTGCAGTATCTAACCATGGGAAGTTCTGCCATGACAGACACACACTTGCAATTACAGGCTAAAGAAGCAGCACAGTTTTCTTTACAAGGCCATGAGCAGACGAATAAGACAGTCAGTTCAGAGCCAGCAACTTTGAAACAACATCTTGAATATGTAAAAGAACAGGAAGAGAGAAATTATGAACAAATGCATGTAACTAATGAAAGTCAATGTGAGACTGTAATGAATTACTTGATTATGTTACATTCAGAAGATAAATCTAAAACATTCATTTCTGCAGAAAAGGAATTAAAAATGTCTTTATCCATAATGAACAATGGATGTCTTGAAGATGTAAAAGATAAGTATTTACCCTTAGAAAATAAAATCACACAGGAATTTGAACTGAAGAGAAAATTTGATTTAGTGCTAGAAGAGCTACGTATGTTTCATGAAATTAGCAGAGAAAATGTAAACAATTTATCTAGTTTGGAAACAAACTTGCCCAACAGTTATCGGAAATTAAATAATGCTGAGGGAATAGATAAAAACATGGCAGGGGTTTCTCAAAGGGAAATATGTATTTCTTCTTCAATCTGCGGTACAAAAGGAAAACACATAGCTGACATTAATGAAAGTTCATTACATGAAAAGATATTAAATGAAAATAAAGAGCAGAAAGTATCTAAGGAATATTCTATTTCCAGAATGTCAAGCGAAGAATTGCTGCACTCTCCTGCAGAAGGTAAGCCTATAGAATTACTGTCTTATGTAATTTAAATTTTAGGAAATATTTTATTTGCTTTAACGGTGTATTTCTCAACTCAAATAATTCCATGTTTTCATGGAATTTAAAGTTTGGTGGACAAATGTACTTGCCTATGAATAGCCAAAACCAAAAAAATCCCACACTGCTGCAGCTACCTGCACACTCTGCTGTAGCAGGTGTAGCTCAGAATTCAGCTGGTCAGCTCCAGGTTTGCTCAAACCTGTATTAATGCACATTCAGTTTCAGATTATTCATTTTGTTTTATTTCACCACAACGAGCTCTTAATTCCCCAAAAGAGTCAAAACCACAATGAGATGCACAATCAAAGAGAGAAAAAGTCTCAATTAAAACATGCTATAATGTTTACAAAGGAGACAACTGTTTCATTTCAGTTGATGTCATGGACTCAGTCGTGGAAAAGTTTGGGTCGTAAGGGATATTTACAGGTCACCAAGTTCAACCCCCTGAAATGAACAGGGTCATCTGCAATAGATCAGATTGCTCAGAGCCCTGTCCAACCTGATCTTGAGTATAACTATATAACTCATACAACTTATATAACCATAGTTACGTTTGCTCAAATTTTTTTCCCTAGAGAAGCTCAGTCCCCATTACTAACGGGATGTGGGGAAATCTGATTCCTAAACTCTAAGACTCCTACCCCATTTGCTGCATAATCAATTGGTATTTAATAAGTAGAGGAAGGACACTGAGAAGAAAACCTGTTGAATGCTCTACCTTAATGTATAAATAACTCAAAAGTGATAAGTAAACTATTCAAACAAAACCTCTTCAAGCAGTGTATTTATCAGATTTTGGACCTGAAATTCAGTTTGCAGAAGTGATGAGTTCTCACAGCTGCAAACAAAATTGGTGAGGTTTATACTTTGGTCACACTTAATAAATTACCTGATGAAAATGCAACTATCTCAAAATTGTCATCAGAGCTAAATTTCTCAGTGATTTGGCTCTAAATTTATAAAGTGAACATTTCAGGGGGGCTATGAAAGCAAGTACTGACTGGGAAGAAATTGTTAAAGTGTTGTAGAAAAACCTCAGACGGAATTCTGTTCAGTAGAGCTTTAACAGTATAATGTGCTGCAAGTTACACCTGAATGCCTTGCAGAGCATGAAAACCTAACAGATACTGGGAAAATGGCTCAGCAAGTGATCACTTTTCTGCCTAAGCCTGGCATAAGAGGATCCAAGTGGAGCAACTGATATTTTAATCCTCACCAGAGGATTAAAAACTGTATTATTGCATTTATGCAAAGGAGAACTTTATGAGGTGTAGAAACAGCTTTTTCCTTTTTCCAAGTGTCTGAGAATGGGACTTTGTAGCTTTATTAACATTACCTGTAGTGTACATATATATGTTTTAATCACATCAACAAGAACCACAAATTAATAAGTAGATGAAAAAAACCTTATTTGTTTATAGCAACCAAACTAATTATTTTTTTTTTAAACATTATTTAGGTGCAGCCTATAGAAATCCATACACTTGGGATCTAGCTTTTTTACCTGGAACACTTTTTAAGGAACAAAGCTATAATTTAGAGAAAGAAGGAGGTAATAGTTACATTATTCTGCAATTTACACCAGAAAAAACTCAGTGCTAATAGACTTATTTCTCAAACATTTGTGTTTGTTTTCTTCTCTTTTTTATTTCTGTCTCTATAGAAATCACATTTGGTTTAATTGTAGATTATTAGAAAGTGTCCTGTCTTCATCTTGGTTCACAGAACAAACCATGCTGATGAGCATTTTTGTTATTTGGAGAGAAAAAAAAGAACTTTAACAGCATGGGGTTTCCTTTGTTGCTTATTTTGGAGCCATTTGGAACAAACGTCTTTGGGCCTTCAATCATTGTGATATAGCCAAGATAATCTACAGGGAGAACATGATTTGTTATACTTTTTTTGAAGATTTGCAGTTTTGTACACATTGTGGAAGGAAATACAGAAGGAGATTGTGAAGTGATCTTTAGGATTTCAAAAAGCATGTTTTGCAGTTTTTCCAATATATGGAAATAGTAAAACAAGGCATTTGGTTTATTCTGAAATTAAATACTAAACCTTTGTCAAGAAAAGGCTATAGGTAAACTTCTGCTTTACTTAGTGAAATCATGTAATGGTATTTTGACTTTTATTCCCCATTGCATCTCTTGAAAGTGTTGCACAATTTTCTGGTTTCAAAATTCAGAAACTTTCTTTCACTCTGGCCATTCTAGGAAATAAAGGGACCGAAATACTTAAACAGTTACATTACAGATGACCTCTGGTGTTCTTTTCACCTATATTTTATTGAAGTTATGTCACCTTGTGAAAATATTTCATATACCAAATGCAGAATGTTGCAGAAAATTCTGCTCTACTTCTTTGCTCTTTGTCACTGCTCTCTAAGATTTTATAATTTTTGCGATGTGGATTCTACTTTCTGACTTACATAGTAAATATTGTTATTGCTTGGGGAAATTCAGATTCCAGAATGCTGTATGGTACATAACGCACCAAGGTGTTTGATATTAACATCTTCTTGGAAGTGTTGTTCAGATGAGATTGAAGCTCACTAAGTGAAACTTTGTTCCCTCCCATGATGGAACCTGCATGTTTTTCCCTTTCTTTTTTCCCTGCTGTTTTGGGCTGCATGGTCAAGGGCAAAGAAAATCAGATGTTTTCTTCATTGCCATTATGTCTATTTCCTTTACATTGCTTCCTAGTGTTCTCTAAATTCCCATCTGAGCTTCTCCAGGAATGTTTAGAGGAAGAGACCTCAGCAATGAGTGTCTCCTTTTTCCCTCCATGATTGCTCAGGAATTGTGCAGACTGTTAGGGCAATGGCATATTTCTAGGGCATTTTATATTTCCAGTGTTTTTTCAGAATCAACAGGAACCTAACATTCTTCCAATAGAAGAAGCTGAAAAAATTGAATATTCCCCTCATCATCTTAGTTGAGAGCAAATAGGAAACTATTGAGCATCATCTTTCCTTGAGGAGGTGCATTGGCAGAGACAGCTCTCTTCCATTTACACAGAAAGTTGCCTTGGAGGTTATTCTGAAGCCAGGTTTTGTCAGGGGAAATACTAAACTTACTGTACTGATAGGAGTTAATGTCAGAAGTTATGCTGATATGTGACTGTCTCCCTCTATTTTTCAGTAGGATTCTGAGCCATCACATCTTGTCACAGAACCTGTGACTACTTTGGAAAGGAGATACCTAGGTGGGACAAGGAGATTTATACTCCAGTAACTTTACAATTTACTGTGACTAACAACCATGCTTTCCTGGCTACATATAAACCCACAACATTTGACTGACTTTCAGTGCATGCCTTTCCTTTTCTAGCTTCTTACTAGTCTTAGGAAAGACACAGCAGCACTGCTGTCTCATCATTAACTTAAGAACGGAGCTTTGGGATTTTTTTTTTTTTTTCTCATCCCACCATTTAAAATTCTTGTTAAAGGCTTAGAGAAATTTTTCTCTCCCATTACTAGGATACCAGCTGAATAGCCCAAGGATCTTATACCCACACTATTTGATGTTCTGGCTAAGTGCTCAGTGCTTTATCATTTTATAGAATAATGCAAAGTAGAACTGGAAAAGGTCTTGAGAAATTTGACCCTTTCTTCCTCCAGATGAATCACTGTCCTAATCTCTAGTTAACAAGGTCATGCTCTTCTATTCTGCCCTAGTGAGTATTAGTTTATGTAAAAGAGAACAACTTGTAAAGGATGGCTGATACTACACTGATCACTGCTTGAGATCGCTACATGGTACATACCTTACCTAACAGAATGTGGAACAGAAAACAGACATCCTCCTATTCTGCTTCATATAAAATGAGTGGCACAGGGCAAAACATCAGACTAATTGTAACTATTAGAGTGTATTCACCTCAACATGTCCACTCTCTCCTGCAATGTTAACTTGCATCAAATAATATGCCTTTGCAAGTCTGTTAGGAAAGTTATGTAATGTTGGATTGAGGATTATTCTAATCAGATGGAATCTGCACATGACCCAGCCACGAGCACTTCCTTTTCAGCCCGAAAGGATCCATTAGATGTTCTGCAGCAGAATGGAGGTGGAAGAGGGTGTAGTAAAGGACTGCTTAATTAATACTGATCTAATTTATCTATCTTGTCAGGATGTAATTGTCTATATCATACAGAATTTTGGGTCTGCTTTCACTTTTGATTCTTTATTTTGAATATAGGATACTTTCTGTCTCATGATGTCATAAGAGTGCAGCCTCTTAAAACATGCAAGGGCCCCATCAGGATTGGGCTGTCAAGAAAGGCTCAGCTAAAGAAGCTTCATCCTTATCTGAAATGACTTCCTGGATTCTTTTACCAGCCTTCACATCTGGGATCACTCTGCTTGAAAACTGTTGACATGTTTTAATGTTAGTTGGGGGTTTTTTTGGTACTTTGATCTGTGTGGTTTAAGGGGTTTTTAGATATTAATGTTGCAGTATTTTCTAGTGATTTATTTAGGAATACTCCTGTGAGTACTTGATAGCAAAGGGATTTATAATGAATGTTTACTTGTAGAAGTTTTAATGGAAGGGTGAATTCCTTTTAAAGTTTATGTAATATTAATAAAATCTGTCATGTATTTTTCATCTATTAAAATATACAGTTGAAATTTTCTGTCACATCTACACATCCTTGGAATCCTCTGTGTATTTATGTAGTTTTCATAAACATTCAGTAAGCAATAATTCAGCAAGTATTTTTAAGGAGATTTGTTAAAAATGTTTAGAGTGATGTAGAAGATAATTTCAGGAAGTTAAGTTTAGACTGCTAAAAGGAAGATTAAATGTTTTAGGCTTCAGAGGTTGTTTCCTCTGAAGTACTTTCAGTTCCATGTACTTGTCCTGTAAGACAAAGAGTTGGAAGAGAATAAAGCTATAAATGCTACGGACAGGTTGTCTCATTCCGAGGGGACTGATTCCATGCATACAGCATGGAGGCAAAATAACAATGCATAAATTATGGAGATTATGTGTCTTGAGAAATGCGGACACTTGGGCTGCTCTGAAGCATGCAGATCTTGTTAGGGATATCTGATAATTGTTAATATACTGATATTTTTGTTATAAAGAATAGGGACAGTGTCAACTGAATAAAAACATAGCAAGAAATAATCCTCTGTGAAGTCTAAAAAAAAATAATTCCTGAAGCGCCAGAAGAAGGGTAATCTAATAACAGGTGCTCAGAAGAAAGCTTAAAACCCTCTGTGATTGCTCAGAGTTTTTTTAGACAGATCATATTTCACCCTGCAGTGGATAAGAGAGTATTCTTGTATAAGAAGTGTTACAGAGCAGTGATGGAATGATGATAAACCCCTATAAATATAGTAATACATAGTTGCAGCTGACACAAGGAAACTGAGCAAGCTGAATTTATAGGGAATTTATCCACAGATAAATTATTTTATAGAATCTCTAGCAACAGTGCAAAGACTAAGTATCTTCACAATTTAATTTCTTTAGCAGTGACATTCAGAATATATCATGTAGTACTAAGCATATCAGTATGTTTATGCTATAAGGATCCAAATAAGAAAAACAAATTCAGTCCACAGTATTGAGAGAAATCAATGAAACAATAAAGTCTAGAAAAAGAGATATAATTTGGTCCATAATTCCTTTGGTATGAAATAGTAAGAATCTCAGATGAAAATTTGTTTCTAGAACAGCTGGTTCTAAAATAGGTTTCTGAACTGATTTGGACAGTTTGTCCAAAAGGTACAGTAAATGGTGCGCACCTAGTTTAAATTTTAATTTAAATTTTAATGTAATTTTAAACAACAAAAGTTGCTAACTTTTCCACTAAAAATTGGATGATGCAAATATAAAACCATTCATGCTAATGGAATACATAGTTCTGGGCAAGACATTATCCTTCATCAGTATAGCTGATTTATGGAAAAGTTTCAAAGGGCTAAACAAATGGACAACTAGGACACATGTTCAGAAGCAGCTCCTAGGAGGGCAGGGCCATGAGACAACTCCCTTGGGAGTATGCAAATGAGGCAGCAGCTGGACAGGAATGGATGGATGGATGGATGGATGGATGGATGGATGGATGGATGGATGGATGGATGGATGGATGGAAGGATGGATGGATGGATGGATGGATGGATGGATGGATGGATGGATGGATGGATGGATGACTTTGTTGCACCTTCACCATCAGCAATAGACATCTCTGTCTCAGAGAGGGCATCGCAGGGTGACACTGCGGAGCAGCCTGAGGGTCTATGGATGGTAGCAACCTCTAAATGTCAGCTGAGGCTTGTAGAGAGATTCTGGTTTCTCACTGCTTTGCAAGAAATATCAACTTAAGTTTCTCTGGATCCCAGCAAGAAGAAGCTGATCACAACCTTTTAGCTAGGTGTTATTTATTGTGTACTGGCACAGAGCAAGGGGAGCTGGTCTATGGGCACTGGAATGTCCCCTTGGAGTTTTGTACTCACAGCTGGACAAGCAGTTCTCGAATGCTGCCAGGTATGAGCTGGCTGTCAGGCATGATGTCTTATCAATAGCCTCTTTAGGTGCTATTTGTAAAGGCTGATGTTTAAAGTAGGAGGATTTCTTACAATCTGGGTGTGATGCTTCTGTATTTATAGTCCATTCTATGAATTCTTTGGGGAACCTCTCTGTGTCATTTTCCACAGAGATATCTTTACCCCATAATTTTCCTATATCCTCTTACACCATTGGGCTGTGATCATTAATGACATGGGGAATACAATTAAAACATTGCATTTTTAATAATTGTGGTGGAGCTCTGATGGCCATGGCTTGGAAACAGGTATATAATTTCTGTCCTAGCACATCTGTGCTCCCACTGTTCAGAGCATGGCAATACCAGGTCACAGCCACCTTGAAAAGCCACTAACCACAGCATGTGTGTCTACCAGCAGCTTCCACACCACAGGCTGAGCCAAGTTTGTAATGTCCATGGGTCAAGTCCTTAAATGGCTACTCTGGAGGCTTCATAACTTTGATTCCTAGTTAACAGTGTCCAAGAGACCCAAGAAAATGGCCTTTGACATTCTGAAATCAGTTACATCAATACAAAGTCATGTATGGACATTATGTGACCCCACTAAAGCGTACTTGTAATGAACATTCACATAAGTAATTCTGAAACTGAAGGATAAACTGTTCCTTGAAATCCTTAGGCAGTTTTATTCTGCCTTATACACTTTGGGATGCCTGGAAACTCAGATTAGTCTAAAATCTGCAGAAATTAATATAATGGAAATATTCCATGGAATGACCTCAGCATTGTTTATACAGCAAATCATCCTTCCACTGAAGAACACTTTTGCCTATTTTTAAATCAATGAACTCACCTGTTTTTAAAATGTGTCTCTTTATTTGATGCTTGTATAAGAAAATACTGCAATGCTCTTGTCTGCAGAAGACAGAGGTACACAGGCTACTTTTTCAGGACAAGAGATAAAGTCTAAATTCACTGAATTCATACTCAGTAGCAAACTTCCTTGTGTCTAGTGGTGCAGTTTATGCAAGAATGTCCCCAAATATCCTGGAAAAGATGCTGGAAAATACCCAACCACAAAAAGCCAGACAATAAGCCAAACAAAACAACAAAAACTGGACTATGCAGAGAGGTAGAATAATCCAGCTGAGATATTATGTAAACTTTATGTCTGATTGCTCGTTCAGCTGGACAGAGCTGCTAACAACATGCCCTCAGCTTAAATAACAGAGGAAGGGTTGGCACTGGGAATGCTGCCTGGTCTCCTGCCAGCTTCAGCTTCCCCAGCCACCATCAGCTGGAATAGCTCAGGTACCTCGTTGTGCTGGGGAGCAGCACAAGAGCACTCAGCTGTGCACAGAAGCGATGGAAGCTGGCCCCATTCCATGGACTTTGGGAGCTGCACGGGAAACGCCAAGCCAAGATCCCGCCATATGTCTGTGCATATCTGATTGAAGCAATATGTATAGATTTCGAATTTTTCCACTGCAGACATCGTTTCTGGTGATGTTTTTTTGAGTTAGCTAAGCTTACTAGTGCTGACTGTAACAGAAATGCAGATGTTAAGTGTCATTATACTTTAATAATTATGCAGGAAAGCTTAAATATAATTTCTGAATAATTTTATATCAGCTGCTAGAACAATAGATATAGTTTGAGCTTGTTTAATACAAAAGGATTCAATTATAGCCTACTGAAAACCTTGAATTCCATTATATCTACCAATACATGTGATTTTTTAATAAATAGTAATTGAATATATTTTTTTCGTCTGCCTTTCGAATGACTGGATGCAAAGTTAAAACTGCTCTTTTCAGTTTATTTTGGGTAAATGTGGGCAATTAATGAATGAATATATGCAAGACTATTAAAATCCAGGTTAATAACAGCACCTGTATATAGAAGTATAGCTGTTTTCTCTATCAGGGAATTGAATTGAAACAGGCAATGAAATCCTGCTGCTCCTTCTACTATTGGGAGACAGTTGCCAAAACAACTTTTTTCAGGGAAAGCTTTGGAGAAAGTGTTCAGTTTTGTATTGTATCTATCAAAAAGTTCTCCATTAAGGAAGCTGGTGCCAAGGTACTTTGTGAATACACTTTACCAAGTTTCATATGGTTAGGAAGGAGTTCTGCTCTTGGTCTTACAATTCAAATTCAGTTTGAAATTTAATTTTCTGCTCCCAGCATGGATATCCCATCATGGTATTCCCTCACACCACTGGAGAACGTACCTGCTGTTTTTCCCTAGCCAAGACACTGAGGTCACTTTACCTGCTGTGTTCCTGCTGAGCCAGAGGCAAAGCATTTCTAGAGTGCCAGGTAAACTAGATGTACATTTTAAAAATATTTGTTCAAAATTACTTTGGTCAATAGTGGTTCAGGTGAAAATGTAAATAAGGGCACTGGTTTCAACATTTGTCCATTGACAGTCTGTGTGGTAGATGAAAGGTTGATAATTGTCTTTATGAACTGCAGCAATTTAACAAATTATGTTTAATTTCATGAGAAAAAATATTTCGTCATGATCTGATAAGGTAATAAGAGTAAAGCGATGTTTATGTTATAAAATATATACTACGATTTGGTACCATTTGGTATTTATTCTGAGTCAGTGCTACCATAGAAGTGAGTCCTCCATTATTTGAAATTTTCCCACTACAGTGTCCCTGAAATGATGAAAATATTTTAGCTAGGAGTTATAGTGAAAATTCATGATAAATTATATTCAGTGTATGCACTAAGAAAGTTGTATAAAATAATCTGCTGTTAAAGAACTTTCTGTCAAAGCTTAAATATGCAGAAATATGCAAAACTTTACAAACAAATGTGAAAAATAAGCGCGTCAGCATGGAGATATATATATACACACGTATAACCTACCATATTTAAAGTATTATCAAAATATATATATTCTTATTACCAATGACATTTTGGAGCCTGTAACTCAACATACTGGTGAAGACAGTTTTCAGAAGTTGTAACAGAGGTTATGGCTGTGTGTGGGGAGACAAGAAACAGATTGAATTGACTTGGAAACCCCAGTCAATAAAATAAGGTAGGCCCTAGGGTGACCTGAATTGCCTTTGGGACAGAACTGTCTTCCTCCACTGATCAGTGGGGAGACTTAGGGTAAGCTTCTGCCATAGTCAGTGTTCTCAACACAGTACAAGAGTTGAAAAATCTTTTTTATCTGTTACTTGGACCTAAGGGTGCAAGAGTTAGCTGTTTAAAGTGCTCCCTAGCACTGAAATGTTGTTATTCTTAGGTCTGTATTCAAGCATCATCCAGGATCTCTGCTCACAACTCACTGTTTACTTCACAATCTTGCAACAAAGATTGGTTTCTGTCCCAGAGGTTTTGCAATTCATTTTTATCAGTCTGTAAATGTACTTTTAGTTATTGCTTGTTACTATGATATTTAAAGGAGGCAAAATGAAAAAAAAATAACGTTTTTAAACAGAGTAATCTTTGGTTTATTTCTACATGATAGAAAAAGAAATCTTTCAATTTAAAAATATTTCTGCTAATTTGAAGGAGGAGAGGTTGTTGATGGAATCATGAGTGAAGGGATGGATTACATGTATGCAACAGGCAGGGAACTGTCCATGGCAAAAGCAGTGTCCTAAAGACAGATTGCATAAAGATCCATTGGAGATGGATTTTGAGTTTAATTCTTCTCATCCATTCTAAACATTCTCACGCTTTTTGGAGAAAACATTTCCTTGAGAAAATGAATAATGTTTTATGTCACATTTGGGCCAGCTTTTTGTGCGCCCTGTCCTACATATCAACTTGTTCTTTGTGCCTCACTTTCTTCCTTCTCCTTAACTTCTTTTATGCTGGAACTTTCTCAAGTTCTGCCACTATGGTAGAAAGCAAATAAAGTTAGATTTGCCCACACTCAGCCCAGTTCCAGCAAAAATTCTCTGCTTGTGCTTGCCAAAGTTGTGAACTTACCTTGCTTGTGACAGACACGCACTGTAACTGAGCAGCTGTCACAAACTACTGGTCTTGTCCAATATTTTCATTGTGACAGAGGTTCTTTGGCCATGGATGGGTGTGGAAAGGTCTCACAGCTGTTCCCTCACCACATTTCTGTAAGCCTTTGCTACCACGGGGGGCACTGAGTCACCCAGCTTTGAGATGATGGGTAGGAATTGTTCTAAATAACAGTATTGTTAGAAATCTCCATTTCCCAGGGATCTGTGGAGTGTGATGGCCAAGGGAACTTGAACAAGACATTGACTTTGGAGCCATAGTCATGAGGAGAGTGCTGTGAGAATTAAAATATAACTTTGCTTTTCTTCCTATAAAATGTTTTTGAATATTTCTGTGCTTATTTCCTTTTATGTGTGTATGTTTCTGTTTTATATGTATACTTTATTATTTGTTTTAAAAAAATCCCTGTCATTATCAATATATATGTGAAAAACTTTTTGAGAGAAGGGAAAGCTGTAGAAAAATATGATCTGACATGTTTTCAGAAGATGATCTCCATTGACATTTTTCAGAAGAGGATTTATTTTCAAAGATGATGAAAACTTGAATTATGCTTGCATGCCACACAACACTGCTCTTCTTTTATTCCATAGATGTAGTAAGTTATTGCTTGAAAATAATTATAGGGTACAAAGATTGGAGCCATTAGAAATGAACATTTGAAAAAAAATTCAAGACTGCTCACAGAACTGAAGACACAGCACACGACATGTTCATCCTTGTGAAAATTCTTCCTTTGTAAGTGCTGTCAAGGTCAATGTCAGCTTGAATTCTTTAATGCATACTGTAAGTGCATGCAGATTAGATCTGCCCAGGGCAATTCCTATTTGTTCATCCAGCTTTTAAAAATACATGTTTGGGCTCTTCTATTAAAAAAAATTTCCATTAAAGAAATCAGCAGTCCAAGATTGTATCAGGTCTTTCATTATATTCATTCTCCACCTACCTTTCATTTTGCCCCAGAAATGTATACAAACAAGTTTCCATCTGCACATTGCTGAATGTATTTTCACGTTCAATAACAACAGCATAATGTATTTCCTGCATTTTCCAGATAAGTTAATGAAATTAGATTATGCAGGGAATAAAAATAGTTCAATGTTAGGACTCATTATGAGAATCTTAATGTTTACTAAAATGTTGAACTAATAATACTGAACATAGAATTGTATTTTAATTGCTTTCATCTCTAGAATGAATCTTTACCTTCATGATCTGTGTTATTAAGGGCACAAAGTAATCCAAGTGCACCAATATTTCATGCAGACCAATTTATTTTATTAAAGCTCCTATTTTTCTGAATCTTCCAAGGAAAAAGGGGGAGGGAAACAGGAGGAAGGAGAGAGAAAATAATCCCTCTTTGATATGATTTCTTAAATTGTGAAGTCAAATGTGAGGTTGTTTGGGTATTGAGAGATTTTAGGGCCAATTCTTGTGCTATTTTTTGTATCAAGATGTTTTTCTCTACCAAAAAAAATATTGGCAGAAAATCTAAATCAGCCTGATTCCTAGAGATCCTTAGGAGACTCCTTAGAGATTCCTAGGTTCTTATGGATTCCTGGAGATATCTGTCTATATGACAGGGAGGCATGTGATGCTTCTGGGGCAATCACCAACAGGAGTAGTAGGAGTCTGTCAGTGTTTGCATTAGAATTTGTAGTCATTTGTACCTTTGCCCTTGGCAGTCTCTTTCAAAGAGCTCAGGAATGTCTCTGTAACAGCAGATGGACACTTTTGGACAATACTGGTGTAAAAATCTGTCATAAATATTAACAACTTGTTCAGGAAAATTGTGGTATCAGAGGTTTTCTATCATTGTCAATTATTCTGGACTACCAAAGTAGGTGATATTTGGCCTCTTCCCAATTTGAAAACAATTGATATTGTTTCACTGGCACTAAGACATCTACATTTCAGGGAGATGATAACCTTACAAATATACCCCTTGACTGCCATGTTAGTAAGCAGCTCACTGTCTTCTGGCTTTACTTTGGAAAAAACAGTGTTTTTTTAATGTTTAAACCACTATTTTCTGCCATTTCCTGTGCACTCACCTCTCCATGCTGTGTTCATTGCTTCTGCTGGGCTGCTGCTGGTCAAGCTGACCCTGCCATTGCCTCTTGACAGTGCCAGGCTGTGGCCCTGACTTTGGATCCATGGCAGGATGCTGCATCTGTTGCTCCTGTATTTGTCCCCCTCTGTACTGTTGCAGTGCTTCTGTGAGTTACTGACAGTTTACATTACACTGGTTCCTTACAGGAAAAGTGATCTCTCTTTAGACTGTGTAATAGGTTATTTTTAAAAGATTTTCTTTTTGTAGTAGATTTATTTAGTTTTAGAGTTTTTCTCATAGCAATGGAAGACTGAAAAATAATCATTGTGGATCAAGGAAACAATTAATTCAACAACAAAAATAACATTTTTTTTTCCAGTGGAGATTGTGTTAACAAAAGTAAACAATAGAAGTATGGCACTAAAAGTTAAGCACCAGTTGCAATACTAGCCAGGAATATTACCTTCAGTGAGTAGTCAGGACACTCATACAAAATGTGGGAGGCTCACATTTAAATCTTCCCTCAAGAAACATCACTTCTTCAACTTCTGCCTGCCTGATGCATGTTCTAGATGTCACATTGTGTGGGTGTAACTTTACTGTCTTTCGACTTGCAGGCATTCTACTTAGTGTAATTATTTTAATAGGAACTGACAGCTGCTTGTTCTACCTTCTCAAGAAGTGTGTGTGTAACCTGTTACATCATTCTCAGCTTATGAATTCTTCTCCCTTGTGAATATTTGCACAAGAAGAAAGAGCTTCAGAAAAAGAAAGTGGAACCACTTATGCGAGAAAGCATTACAGCCACTGCAGGGGTCACATACTGTGTTCTGAGATACTGTTTCTGAGATCCCTATTCTTAAGTGCACACTGTGAAACTGCTGTTATCTCCATGTGACTTTGCTGACCATAATTCCAAACGGTTTTGTTTGTAATAAAGAAGTTTTTATATTCTCATGTCACTGAATTCTAAACTGTGCAGAGAGTACAGTGACCACTGGAGCAGGACCTGTGCATGTACCAAGAGAATTTGTTCTCCATCTTGCTCTCAGTAGGTAGCACCAGTTCTTAAAGAAGGATTAACTTCTGAGACAATTATATTAATAAACAGTTGTGACTCCTGAATGAAAAATTGACTCCTTACTGACTGATCACTTCAGTTAGACAAGTTGAAGTATGTGAAACTTAGTACTCAGTCTTGGTTTCACTGGAATCCACTGCACAGAGAAGTCAAATCCAAGTATATCTGCTTAGAAAAGTTATGATTTTGGTGTCATAATGGTATATTACTGTGGCAGTGGCCTCAGGGAGACAAAGAGTTAACATTGTCCCACCCCAAACCCCTTGTGAAGGGCGGCCCAGATGCTCTGATTGGGTTTGAGTCCCTGGGGGTTTCTCCCTTGTTGTGTTTCTAATGGTCCCTGACCCTGAACTCCACCCTCAAAGGTGGAAACCCTCGGTTCTGTCCCTCAAAAACCCCTGCTGTGCCTCTGTTCGGGGCTCTCTGTTCTGGACCTGAGTTTGTTCTCATGCTGAATAAATGGTTTCATGAACGGGAGCCCGTCTCGTTGGTGTTTCCTGCTGGTCCCCAGAATCCTGCTGCTTCCCTGGACGAGATCCTGAGGTTGCTGACTGCAACATATTACCTTTTGAAAAGCTTGCAGTATGTTCTTAACTAACGAGAGTCTCCAAAATTTCTCCTTGTTTCAGTCTGACAGTACAAAATATGAAAACTCTTAGTCTTAGCTATAACTAAACAGGGGATGTTATACCAAGCCATGCTATTTCTGCTCACTGTCATGATGCTCTGATATTTGCTGCTTAAGGTTATTTTCCCAAACCGCTTTTGAAAACCCAAGCTGTGGGATAAATCTGGGTCCAATGCATTTCCACAGGCAACACTTTCTCTGCTCAAACCACAGCTCTCTTTCAGCACCAACTCATCCATTCAAATGGTGAGACTAAGGTGATGAAGTTGAACAAGTCCCATTATGAAGCATTATTTTTTCTTTTAGTGCTAAGAAAAAAATTTAGTGTTGAAAGGTAAGTCCTCTAGCCATGGGTATTTTGAAGCAGAAATGCAACTCTCCTTTAAGGTGCCCCTCTCATGAGCTGAGCTGTCTAAAGAAGTAAAGGCCCTCTTTTTTATATTTAGTCCAGCAATATCAGCTGAAAAAACACAGCATTTGGGATTATATCCCATGTATGAAATTGTGCTAACTCTATTAGAAGTTTTCTCCCTCACACTGCCTTCATATTTAATTGATTTAGAAAATTGGTTTCAACTTATCTTTTCCTTTCCTTGTATTTCTTATTCCACATTATTATTTTTGTCCAGAAGGAAGTTCTCTTTTATGGAAACATTTTAAAATGTTTTTTTATTCTTTTTGCCTGTATCAAATGTTTTTGCTTTCACAGTTAAAAGCTGTGCTGAACTTGAACTAGTCTTTTGGAAACTGCTGAAATTATAATTTATTTTCAGACAGAATGTAATTTCTCAGACCATTATTTTTGTTATGAAGACTGGGATAAAAGTGATCTGATTGACAAGATCCCTACTGTCAATCTTATCAACAACTTGTAAACTTCTCTGTCATTTTCTCAGTTTAGTAAACCAGTTTTAGAACTGCCAGGCTGTGATTCAGGTAAAAGGGGCAGCAATTGCAGTTCCTGCAGCACTTCCTAGCTATGCTGGAAAGTCTTGATAAACATTTTCATAGTCTGGACCCTTTCTCAGAAACTGAGGGGGATGGACTGGTTTATTTATTCTCACATTTATTTGTCATGTAGAGCATATGTTTGTGCTAATTTCCTGAATCTAAGAATCTGAGACACTCTGGTAGAAAGTGTTACTTTCTATAAAGGCAAGGAATTAATGGTGTCCATTTAACAATCTCCCAATCACACACAGAGGTTATGTGTACTGATGTCCTCAGTCTCTCGTTGAATCAGGCTGAGGTGGGTAATTCTGGACTTTGCTCTTGCAGTATTGGCACCCTCCAAAGGCCCTGATCTGAGTGATGATCATCCTTCCTTGGGGACAAACACAATTATTATAATGATAACATTTACATAACATTATCTTGGGAACCCAAAGCAAGGCAAACTTTCAGAATATACACACTTGTATTTCTTACGGTGCTGTATTATTATCTGTTTCCTCATATCAGTTAGAGAATTGCTGCCATCAATAATGGCCTTGTATGAAAATTATGAGTAACAAGATGACAAAATTATTCAATATAGAGCTGGAAATCATACGAACAGTCTGAATAAAAGAAGAGGGATAAAATAGATATCAGGCAAATGTGATTTCAAAATACAGGCTCTTATTAATCTTTCCTGAAGAGTAAAACTCAACATCTTCACACAAACTTCCCAAAAATATATGCATTCTATGAGTGTACTGTTTGGCTAAAGAGAGCAGTGTGCTGTGCTGCCTGAGCATCAGGCTGTGCTTCCCGACTGAGAGCAGATGTGAAGCTGCTTATCCTGCTTGGAATATTTTTTGCATAACACTGAAATCCAGCAAAACAGAGGAATATTCTACAATAATTCATCTGTTGGTAGATCTGCACTCTTCACTGATCTGCAATCTGCAGATGTCAGCCACATGAAATCATGTTTAAAATAGGAAAATAATAGTATTGAGCAGATGAAGATAGCTGGTATGATCCAGCAGGTTATTTGACCAAAATTTTCACCTGACATGTCATAAAGTATTCTTGAATTTAAGATGAAAACTTTTTTTCAATTTCATATAGATTCATGAGTGGCTTACACATTATTTTACTGTAGATTAAAAAGCTTGTTTTTGTTTTCAGCTATAATACTCTAATGCAATCTACTTGATAAGAATAAATTTGGTTTTGATCCTGCAAAGTAGTATAGAGGTTGAGAACCTGAAATTGTTCTGAGAGGATATGAGGATACACAAGCCAATGCCGTGAAAGAAGATGTTATCAGTACAGTCAGTATAAATAATGATTTTGTCTGCAGTGCTACAGTGTATCCACTGTTTTAAAACCCACTGCAATTCCAACACATTTCTTGTAAAAAGTTTTTTTAATCCTATACTTTCTCCATGTAGTGCAGGCAAATTTATTCCAATTTTATAGATTTTTTTTTCCAGAATCAATGAAATAAAACAACCAGAAAGGTTTTTTGCAAGCACAGGAACACAACTCATTAAAATGTTAATCTACCAAATTCCTTGGTGTTGTTGAATTTTCTGTAACCATTTAAACATGTTTTAGATGTTATTTCTTGATCCAGCGACTGATTTGGTAATTCCTTCCCAATTCTGATTGATGTTGTTCATTGGCTTCTCAAGGCCTCTTGAAGTCAGTAGGACATCACTAATTTACTGTGTGTGCTTTGGATCAGTCCTGACATTTAATCAGAGTAACTGATGCCTCTTTCTAGACATCTTGCTCTTCAATGTCACTGATTTTATACCAAAGCAAAATCAACATTAACTGCAATTAAACTAAAAATTCTTAGTCCTTCTTGTAATTAAAACATTAAAAAAATATGATGAAAACATGACAAATTATTAATGGTAATTTCTTCTTAAACAACAAAATCATCTAATTACACTTTGAAAGAAAAATTATTTTGGGATACTATGATTTTGGTTTTTTGAGTGCGAAAATGGAACTAATATTAGAAAGTATAAAGATCACAGGGTACAATATTTGTAAACAAACCTAATGCAAATCTATATTGGGGTTTGAATGAAATATTATTAATCTCTCTTAAATCTATTCCAATTTCAAGCTCCCAATTTATCATGATCTGAAACAAAGATCCCACTATAATGTTAACTTTAAATGTACATTTGTGCTCTTACTCTAAAATGTAGCAAATAGATTTATTAGGTAACTAAGAAGTATCTTTCCAGTGGCTTAAAGACTGTGCTAAGTAAGTTCTTCTCATTAAATTACTTCTGTGCTGGAGATTCATTAATATTAATTCTCCAAAATCTAGCAAAGTTCAGCCAAAAGGTAATTGTGTCAGGACTGAACACCTTTCCCTGGAACTTTCTGTACATATTAAAGCAAATTTTTTTTCTTCCGCAAAACTAATTTGCAGTAGGATTTACTGGCTCTGTCAGATCTCTGTTACTTGAAGACAACATTTTAGAAGTTGTATCTTCTGCAGACACACGTGCAGGTTCCCACCAGAGTGTTGTAAATTTACATTGCTGTGAGGAATTGCCAGCAGCCCTGGAGAGCAGCCTGCTGTGAGCTGCAGTGGAGAGCACCACGCAGCAGCTGGAGGCAGCAAGGAATCCCACTGAGTCATGGAGAAACTCCAGTGGAGTTGGGAAAAATTTTCCAATTGCCACATTGGTACTTGGCCAGGAGACTGCAGTAAACCCCTTACTTTTAAAGCAGTAGCACTTGAGCATTAGGGAATTAATGAATGAACCAAGGAATTGAAGAGCATTAGAGAAGAAAGCTGTGCTGACTTCACATTTCAGCCAAAAAATGAAACCTCTCCACACAAAGGGCACGTCAGCATTTATATAATGGAATGGCTTCAACTCAGCCTCAAAATAAGAGTAAATTGTTATTTATTGTAAACAACTATTTGCTTTTAAGATCATCTTAAAAGTTCTATTGAACCCTAGGGGACAATTAAGGGTTGCTAACTCAAGCTTGTTGAGTTGTATCATCACTGTTTCCACCCAAGAGCAATGGATAGTATTTTACTTTTTTTTGGAGTTTTGTGCTAGGCATAATTTATAATCTGCTTTGGTATCATGGCAGTGTCTGGTCAGCAAGGGGAGACCCCAACTTGCCTTTGTGTGGCTCTCACCCTCAAGAGGAGCTTGGTAGACAGGTGAGATTGCTCTTTCTTGGGGAGATAGTGAGAGTGCATGGATGGGAAAAACTTGTGAAGGTAAGGGAGGAAGAAGGAAAGACCACACTGGGAGCAATTCTGCCACAAGAGGAGAAGATGGGAGATTCCGTAGTAGAGCAGGCACATGATCAGGCTTCAAGGTGCTGGCAGGGAGATTTTCCTAAGACTGCACAGGGTATTTTCGTTCCAAATACACTGAAAACAAGGACAGGAAAGACAATAAAAAAAAGAAAAAAAAATAGGAGAAAATCTCACTGAGCAGATTTGTGTCCTGAACCTAAAATGTGATTTTGTGATAATTTTCATTAAACTCAAACAGCATCTGAGATTCAGAGCTTCTTGATATCTTTGGTGGCTGACTTCAGCGCACAAATCAGCTTAGTTAGACCTACTCTTTTTCTGTAAGTGCTGTGGAATTGCTAACTAAGCTTGTCAAATGCCAGGAGCTTCCAGCTGAATTGACAATGATTCCTGAAATGTCACTGTGCTATAGGGACACTGGGTGCCACTGAATCAGTTCTCTCTCATAATGAAAGAAATTTAAGGCAGGTAGATAAAAGCTTTTGCAACTTAGCAGTTACACAGAATCATCACATTCTTTTGTCAAAAGTGTTTTATCTGGGCTTGCAAACACCCTGGTCAAATGTTAAAAATCCTCCCAAAAGAGAATTAGTTAATCTTTTTTTTCAGAGGAAAACTAATTTCCTGTCAAATGTTACATCAGAACAAACTCCAAAGAGTTATGATGCCAAGCAAAACCACCTAGAGCTGGTGAGAAAAAGCTAACTCTTAGGTTAAAAAAGACTCTTAGGTCTTGGTCCTCTTTTTTGGTTTCAGATGTCTCACATGGGTTTACAGACCACCCTTGTCATTTTGTTCCATGGAAGAAGTGCTCACAATTTTTTTGGAATAAACCATGCAGCAAATATTTTGTCTACACAGAGTAGGCATCAGGGCTGAAGGAGGAAAGGCGCAGCTCACGGCCAGTGTCATGGCACATTGACAGGATCCCAGAGACCAGCTCTTACCTTCCTCCCAGCTCAATAAGTGCACATTGGAATGTGGTGCCACATAGATTTGCATATATACACCTCCATAAATACAAAACTGAGAAAATGAGAACATTCCCATTTGGTTTCTTGCCTCAGATTTAAACCAGATTTTCTCACCTCACTTGAAAATTCACTCACTTGTAACAGGGAGGGTTTCCCAGCTTTGAGGAGCTCCTTTTTATGTATAGGAAGACAGCTTCCTACACATAAAGGAGAGGCATCACCTCTCAGAGCTCACTGGGCCAGAAAGAAAAGGTTTATAATGGTTATTCTTATTTTAAAAATAATTTGACTAACAGGCACTCAACTCAAAGGGACCCATTGATGGTTTTGGGTCTAGTTTTTGTTCCTAGAACTGATTTATATTCAATTAAAAATACATGAGTAGTTTCAAGGTAGTAAACCAAGACAAAAGTCTCTTCTTTCAAGTGAATCCCCCAAACATAAATTTATTTAATGTTATTAACAGTCTAGAGAAATTTGAGTGGATTTCTCATGGTGAAACTGTTTCAGTGGGGAAGACTAGGATACCATCCTCCATCCTTGTTCTACCTTCAGGAATACCACTTATGGCTGGGAGATGGAGATTTAAACTCTTAAGTCAGAAAAGAGGGTTCATAGCACTTCAAACAGAAATAGCAATGTGAAAGGTGGATAGTACTGCATCAAAGGTGTCCTGCAGGGTGTTTGCTTCTGTCAGCATCTGATATGGTCTGAGAAACTTTGCAGACCAAATCCCAGAGGCCCCTCAGGGAGATGTGTGTTCATTCTGAGACCTTGGGCCTGAGCTGATATCCACTTACTCACAGCAGGGGGACTTGACATGCACAGAGGTACTTTTTGTAGCTCTTAGAGGGTAATGAAAAGAAAAGAAAAAAAAAAAAGAAAAAAGAAGATATTAGATTTAGCCAGCTGGTTAAAGTGGATTTTGAAAAGTGCTTTTTGCCCCATATATTTGACATGAGTCAGGTACTAGTTGCATTGAGTGTGGCACAGAGTTTTGTGGTCACTAAAGAGTTAGATGTATCTGAAAAAAAAAGGGTCCATTTTGCACGGTCTGCTGGGAAAGAAAATTAAAATGTATGTGTCTGCTCTTATGGAAAGAAATAGGCTGATCAGTCTGATTTGGTCTCACATGCTGAGAGACATCATACTTCCCACATTGCTCAGTCTTTCAAGGATAAACAGCATCTAAAATGAAGACTGAATAAATGAAATCGTTCTTTTGAGTGTAATTCAAGGTAAAGCAGATGTCCAGCTCAAGTATATATAGTACCTCTACCTTTAAAAGACATTTTGCTAGAGCTGTTATCAGTGGTTTTCCTAATTGATGGTATGAAGGGTTGCACAGTCCCACAAGAAAATTGCTAAAGCAAATCTGATCAAAAGGCTGAAAGCGTTAATGTTTTAAACAGCAGACTAATTGAAATGCAGACTTCTTCAATGCTAGGCATGGCTTATCATATTAAGAAACTGTTTCATATGAAACTGGGTAAGAAGGATAACAAAGACTGATGCAACAACAAAAAATACAAAAAGGAAGAATGATGTGTCTTCTGGTATTACTGCTGGTATAAAAGTTCTTGTATTTATGTGTGCAGAGATGTTATGGCAAATATTTTGTAGGGCATAGGTGACATATCTCTAATTTTTACTGTAAACTAAGGCAAACCAATCCACAAGCATCAGCTAAAATCAATAAGATCTACAGCAATCATCTGCAATGCAGAGGGAGTGCATTTAAAAGCAGCTGGGGGGTAAAGAAAATTATACACTGATGCCTGGATACAGATTTCAAAAGGAAAAAGATCCCAGACATAAACCCCACATAGGCCAAAGCTGTCCTCAGAGCATGTGCATTTTCAGCACGTAGCAGATAGCAGTGACCAAGTGTCACTCCAGATACAACAGTGACATAGGAATTAGCAGCTATTAGACAAGTTTTGGATAGCAAAAAGTACTAAATGAAGTCATCATGTTATCTTGTTTTTCCTCCAGTTAATATGTAAAGGGCTAATTTAAAATGAAGATCCCGCTCTACAGTTATAATTGAGTTTTATTTCATCTGTTTCACATTCTTCCTAAGGAGAATTTAAAATGAAACATGTACTGAACTCCCATTTGTCTCAGGGCCCATCATGGCAGTGAAGAATACCTTCTGTGAACTGAAATCCAATAATTTAGCATCAAACATCATGATGTATGCTGCTGATATAAGGCAGACTCTTTTGCCTAAAGGACACTCTAATGGTACATTCACTCTCTGTATTTAAAGTTGTAAATGATTTCTCTGTGCCTGAGTTTTAATCTTGCCATTTAAAGTGACCAAAAAGAAATTAATTGTGCAATTGATATATTTGTTTGTTCTAGAAAATTAAAAGCATGGTGAGAAGCTGATAAGCAAATGGCATTAGTTAGATATGGCAGTTTTAATAAACTTCCTTCAGTAAACTTCTGACTTCCTTTTTTAATGATAATTATGTCTCAAAAGCTTGTGGGCTATATGGACCAAATAGTGTTAATTTTTATTGATCTCAGAATTCAAAGTGAAACCTCTGAGTATTTTAAGATTGTAAAGTGGTTACTACTTAAATCATCCTAAACATATTTGGAGAATATAAATGAATTTTATGACTTATGGAATTTAAGTTACACTTTCTTTATGGAATATGAAGATTTACTATGACATTTTATTCCTGACATGAAAGAAGAGAGGTTGAACTAAGGTTCTTTTCATATAGCACTTTATTAAGTATCCAATTCATGTCTAGGGGTCCAGAAGTATTAAATTCCCAGGAGCTCTGTCACAGAATTGGAGCCATGGTCCAAGGTATGTTCCAGGTAACACCATGGTAATAAAATCAGACATAGACTGCACTGGAGTGGTAGGGCTGCCCACAGGTGATAAAACTCAGATAAAATAATCTTAATCATCATCATTCAGATGATGTCACTACTGACATCATCTGAATGAAGATGTTTAAGAAAAGTTTAAGAAAAAATAAAAATAAAATAAAAATAAAAGTTTAAGAAAAATAAATTAAAATTTAAGCTGATATCTTGGTCTGATTTTTGGCCCACACTACTGTGGACTTAGTTGTGAGCTCTGAGTGATTCACTCCTACCTCTTTTAGGAAAAGTTTTTATATTCTTATTTCGGGGATTTCTGTTGAGTATGTACAAGCTGGAGAACTGCAGATTAAGCTAGAATCTACTTAGAATAAAAAAAATTCTTCAGATATCTAACCTTATTTCTGGTGTGATTAAAGTATATAATTTTTTTTCATTGCCTCAAAACTAGTCAGAAATCTCACTTTTCAGTCCAGGCAAGCAACATCTTTGTATATGTCAAAACATTTAAGCCACAGATTCTTGGTTTCTGTATGTTTTCACTGCACATTTGCTGGAATATCTCATATTTATTTAGATTATAGGATTGCACATGAATTATTTGGACTTCATTTTATTAAACTATTGCCATTCTTTCAGATTGTGATCATCCCCGAAAATAATAAGAAATAAAGACTGATGTACAGCAGAAAAAATTGTTAGTGAAGAAAATTTAATTGAGTATTTCTCAATTTTCCAGGAGTTAGGATATTTTGATTTTTCAAGTCCAAGTCAAGAACAAATGCAAATGCCTTTATGAAATACAGGACAATTCAGACTTATCTATTTAATGAGCATCAACAAGTATACAGAAATCCCTCTGCCCTTGTATTAATTGAATGATGAAAGTCAAAAAGGAAATTATTTCCATTTTACTAAACAATTGTTTCCACAAATTTGGAGATTCAGTAAATTTACCCAACAAAACTTCAGACTGATTTTTCATTTTTTATTCTCATTGAGATGAGTACTTTGGAGAGCTGTTTTTCACCTACGTTTATGGAAAGTACTACCATGTACCAAAGCAAGAGTTGTGCAGTAATTACTAGTGTAGTAATGTGGCATGCTTAAGACTTATTTGGCTTAAGCATTTGCTTAAGACAAATTATTTGGCATCCTGTAGAAGTTCAGTGACATATTTCAGGCACATATTACGTTATTTAACTATTAGACTTGAAATGCCTGGCACTAGACTTCAAGACTGCTGCAAGTAATAGCAGAGGCAGACCTCTCCAATTTGGCTCTGCTTAGTAAGTGATCCAGAAGGCCCTTTTAAAAAGATATTTTAAGACCACTTAAAATCAATAGACCAAATGGCTTCTAGGATCACTACTGACTTCATTGGGCTCAGCCATTGTATCACTACACGTCTGGTGCCAAAAAGATAAGTGGAATTACATTTCTCCTTTTTTTTTTTACTGGTCTGAAAAATGATTCAGAGCAGGAGTGCCTCACTTTCCTCAGCTGACTGCTGGAAAACTTTTTAATGTGGTTAATACAACTAAAATACCCTTGTAAAAGCAAAAGAATTTGTACAGACAGTGACTGCTGCTCCTGTACTTTAAGCATTTATTCAGGTAAATTTGAAAGAAGTACTCAGAGGGAGAAAGGTTGTCCTCTCTTGCTCTCACTTGTTGCACTTCTCACTTGTGTCAGGATGCTGGGTCGGGGAGGCGCTCACCGCACCCCTGTTGCCTGGCTGTACATGCCGGGTTTTGTGCTCAGTTGCCGAGAGAGTTTCACATTTCACTGTCTGCTTCAAAAAGAAGCTGTTAGCACAGGTCAGATTCCAACCAGGTGTAAGTCAGAGAATCAGAGAAAGGATTGAGCAGTCACGGGGGGAATTCTTTAGAGAAATACATTAAACAGAGGAAGGAAGATGCTCGTAGCAAAAGGACCCAAAACCACTTAACAGTGACTTGGTCCCTTTGCAAACATCAAAAACATTTCAGTGGATGCTGCTCATAGCCATAGAAGAAGTTTCTCCAGGATAGAAGGAAAGCACTAACTCCATGGATCTGGTGGAAGTTGGTTGCCTTTCATCAGTATCTTCACTCTTCAAGGTGTGGTTTTAGCACAAGGAGCAGAGAACAAACTCCATCCACTAAAGTGATGTTCTCTGTGATGCTCTCCCTGTAGGGGTACAGAGAGCAGTGGGGGAGTGTTGCAAATCTTTGTCCCCTCCTGGAGGGAAGTTTTCCAGGAACTTATGCAGAGTGGAAATGCAGGTTTAGCTCCAAGAGTACTGAAGCCAGAAGTATAACTTTCATCAGCATCAGTGATTTTTCATAGAGTCACAGAATGGACTGGGTAAAAAAGGACCTTTAAACATCACCCAGTTCAATGTCCCTGCCATAGGACATCTTTTATTAGGTAGGACTGCTCAGGGTCCCATCCAATCTGGCCTTGAACACCTCCAGGGATGGGGCATCTACAACAATAGACAACCTGTTCCAGTGCTTCAACAACCTCATAATAAAAAAATGTCTTCCTTGTATGCAACCTAAACCTAACTTCTTTCAGTTTAAAAATATTGCCTCTTTTCCTGTCACTACAGGCTCTCATAAAAAGGAAAGTTTTTCTCTGTCTTTCTTATAAGCTCCTTTGTATAGTGAAAGGCTGCAATGAAGTGTCCCTGCAGCCATCTCTTTACGTGGAACCACCCAACTCTCTCAGCCTGTCTTCCCGTGTTCCAGCCTTCTGATCCACTTTGTGGCCTCCTCTGGACCAGTTCCAAAAGAGATTATCCTTGAATTGAGGTTGTCCTGTGGGCTACAGCACAATATTTCATATTCAAGAACATGGTAAAGGCAGTAGCTTCCCATCACCACAACCATGTATCTTCCTTCTCTACAGGAAGTTACAAATGAGGATTAATGAACTTTTGAGGAGACCAAAGAAGCTGCTGGTCATTCTTTTCCTTGCTGTGAGAGCAAGGAAAGACCTTGAATTCCTCCCCTCTCCCCTACTTTATTATATGTGGCTCATGAAGATACAAGGACAGTTTTTTAAATCTCATTGTAATATGTATTGCAAATAGATTATTTTTTTAGCTGGTCCAGTCAACTTGGAAGTGTTGAGAATCATTAACTTCATTTTATGATTCCTGTAAATGCTGTCTCACCATCAGGGACACACTTATGTGCTGGCATAGTAAATACCAAGGTGCGTGTTCATTCTGACATTAAAGTTGGCTAAGAAGAGTTAATTTCTCTCAGGCTTTGTCACATAAGAGAACCTTCAGTTCCAAACCACAACTTCATCCATTAAACTCTTGAATCTGAATTTAATCCTGTCATCACTCTTATTGGATTTTATAAGCACACAGTGGTGTTTGGGACAAAACCAGCATAGAGTTTTGTGGCATCAGGAAAATTTGCCTTTCTCTTGAATGTATAAACCATGTTTATATTTTTTGAACACACAGCACAACCTTCTAGCTCTTTGCAGTCAGCCAACAGACCCCAGGGACACTTACACCATCCATTTCCCTGGGTCCAAGTAGGATGATACAAGTTTTCATACCCTTGTACAGATAGCATTCTAAGATTGTAAAACAGTATCCCTTTGTATGTGGGGGTTGAAACCATAGCTGGGTACAGATAAAGTCAATGCTGTATTTCAGTGTTATGTCATTATGGTTCTTATAGTTGGTTTATATTAATCTGTTTAATTTGAAATAGAGCAGAGGAAGAAAAGTGTTCCAGCTGCCACACACCCCTTTTGGCTTGGCAGTGGCAGCAGAGATGAGTCCTCCTGGTTCTCAGGAGAGACCTACTAGCTGGGTTTCTCCTTTTTCACTCTACTATAGCTGAAACATATTTGACTTCCACCACTAAGAACTAATACATATTTTCAGCACAAACTCTGCTGGGAATGACAGGTACTGATGCTGCTTGTCTGCTGAAACCAGTGTGATTTTAAATTAAAATTGTTGCACTTTAACAGAGTAGGAAAAAAAAAAATAAAAAGTTCTCTCAGCTGTGAAATTAGGAGCTCACTTGAGAAATGTATCCTGATTTGGGCTCAGAGCCAAATCACACTGTGTTGAGTGCTGTGATTTTACTGCTTATAAGCACTTTTTTTGGTCTAGGTTCTCCTCCATAGCGACACATTCTTGACTCCAGGAACAAGCAGAGCCTGAGCTGTATGAGATGTTCAGATTTCTAGGATAAGGTGGCAAGTGAGCTTATCTTACATAGTGCTCCAAATACAATTAGATAATTATAAAAAAAGTCAGACTCCAGCTTTTCCCTTTGGATTTTAAGTGGCCATACATTCATTTTTGAGACCCTAAAAATTGAGCAACTGTGTTAAATGTGCTCTAAACAAGATATAGTCATGTCTGATGCACTACAGCAGAGCAGAACCAAGTCTAATTCTGAATCAACCCTGGATGGGAAACAGGACTTGCTTAGACTCCTGTGGTTCTGGGTATGTGCAAAAGTGTAAATAACAAAATGAAGATGTCCAGTCTATTTTGTGTCTAGTTTGGGATAAGCTGAAGCTGACAAAATCAGGTGAAATATTTAAATTAGATACAATTTATTTTGAATGCAAAATATGTTAGACATATTCCCCCAATGAATTTTCTAGGCATAAAAACTATGTATTTGATATCATCAATCCAGTAGTGAAATCATATATCTCTATTATTTATATAAATAGTTCAGTGATTTTTATGTTCTTGCAGGTTGTCACAAGAATTAGCAGATAACTTGTCTTTGTTTCTTTTTTCTAAATCTTGTGTCTTGCTTAATTAGTCAGCAAGGTTTCCATTGAGTGCCAAGGACTGACATGAGGGGGGGTTTGCTCATCCAGTTCAGAAAAATCATTTGATTCAAGAACTGCGATAGAGGGACTCTAGTCTTTCATTTATTTATTTTCCCAATAAGCTTGCCAATTAAGATATCAAACAGTCTCACAAATCCAGATTCATCCTACCTTATTTAAGACATTGAATCAGAAATGAGTTTCTAGAGTACCGTTCAAAGTGAAGATGAGTTGATTTGCTTCCAGTGATGTCTATAATTCTGGTTGACTTCAGGACATATGTAAGGCATCCAAACTCCTGACTAAACGACTGCAAGCACCTACAGCCAGCTGAGATGGATATATTGTCTAACTCATCCGTGTTATCAAATGGATTTCTTAGGCAGTGGCAGTCAGCTGCATAACACCATGAGCACACATATAGATTCATTGCCTCTATCAAGAAGTAGAAAAGCTCTTGGAGAAAAGTTATAGGGCTTAGTTGAAAACATTGTAATTGATGATGTGATATTTATAGAAATTAGGGTTTGGCAAGCTTTGCTATAAACAAAACTTTATTGCCAGGGCTTGAATGGAGAACCTGCCTCACTACCATTGATCATTATTCCCAGGAACAGAAGACAGCATGGAAGTAAGGGGCAGAAGAGGAAACAAGAAAATGAAACCTACCATTTTTATTTGCTATTTATCTATCTGTTCATTAGATAGAGAGCAAAACAGGTCTGAGAGAAAAGAGCCATAGAGCTTCTGTAGAGAAAGGCAGAGGATACAGCTGGATGCTAAATGAAGTTGCTAGGGATGAGCACGTTATGCACTTTTCACTAAGCTTCAACAATTAAGCCCTCTCATTTTGCATGATGCCGTTGATACCGAAACATACACTTCTATTGTGAATTTGGTACCGAAAAAGATATCATGGCTATTAAAAGAATTAATTCCAACCCAGAATCTTGACTAGATCATTTTTTAAATAATAATTTTTCCTTCTGAGAAATTAGTAAGTTCTGATTGCCCTTGTTTCAGGCATGCAAACCTGCTTTTATTTTTAAAATAATATTCTGGAAAGGTAATTTAAAATTGAGAAGGAAAAACATCCAACTCCTCACCAAATAAATGGTAATGTGGCAACTCACTCTTCCTAGAAAAGCCCTGATTCCTCCAGTGCAGAAAAGAAGTAGAAAGTCCAGGTAGTGAATGTACAGAACAGCAGTTCCCAGCTGGGCTGGATTAAAAATTAAATTTCCTGAAAAGGTCACCAGAAGTAGGTGGGAGTATTACTATAAACAACTTTCTAAAGGCAGAAGCTCTTACTGTTGCCTGTGTCCTTGGAAAAGACCTTGAAAGGAAGTGGCAAGTCCATCACCTTTTGAGAAATGAAGTTCAAATGCTTGAAACAAAAGGAAAATTCCTAAGCATGCTGTGCTGTCTTTTTCAGATTACATTCACTGTGATTCATGCTGCTATCCTTCATTCTCTAGTACTTTACTCTTGGGACTGCTGGAAGATTGTGAAGGGATAAATTAACATTACTGTGATGAAAAGGTGAAAGGCATATCTATCACACCCTGGGCTTTAATCAGGTAATTTCTAAAGATTCCTCAAAATAGTAGCAAATATTCTAGGTAGATAGAGGATTTCTTTTCCTTTTGAAATTAAGAACAACCTGGTTTTATGCAATTATTTGTAAACAGCAAAAATCCCAATTCACCTGAAAGTACCTGCCATGCTAATGAGACGTGGAATGCAATCAGGTGGGCATCAAGTGAGGTCCAAGAGGGACAGATACATGAAAGCAACACTTCTGCTGAACCTCTGTTTCCGAGAACTTCTCTGACATGCATTTCCTTGTAATAAAAGAATCCTCGAGTATAAGATAAGACATGTCAATTATCAGTGAGTCAGGAGAGGGTTGTAACAAGGTTAATGTGTGCGTAGGTGGCAGAAGTCTGTTCCCTCTCCTGGATTCTGCTCAAAATGGTTTCTCTCCTGTTTCCCTACAGAGTTTCGGAGTAGAATATTTATAAACAAAAGCAGTGCTGATTGATAAAGACCACTCATAGGCATGGAATTGTCATCCAGTGGGGTTTTATTTTCACCACTAACAGAGAACCTGAGAATGACTGGGACACAGAACTCATATCTGTGCAAACAAATCAGTGACCGGGGTCTGAGCATTGGTGATGGCAGAGTGTGTATGGGTTTGTATATGGAGCTGTGTGGCCCAGCAACCATTACAGGGTAATTCTTCACCTAGTTCAGTAAATAAAATGCACAGAAAAGATATATACTGATGAAGTTAGGATGAAAACAGCCTAACCTTAAACCCACATTTTCCCATTTGATTTAGCTATGCATTTAATTTCTATGGTGAGATGCCACAGGTGCAGAGAAAGTTGGTCAAATAATTATTCAGTTGTCTGTACTATAATCACTTGAATTTTAGGAACCTGAAAATGGAAAATAAAAGTTTTTGGTTTAAGTTTACAAGCATTTATACCAGTGTCATGGGTACTGAGATTCTGAAGATACGTTCCTAGTGCAAGCAACTTCCATGCTGTACAGGTGGAAATGTTTTCTGACTCAAAGATACAGGAAAAACCTGATCAGTATTTGCCTGTCTCAACTGAAAATATACAATGTTCTCCATTTTACTGTTAATATATGTAAAATGTAGACTCCCAGTTCTAAGGCTTTTGTGCCCATGATGCATTTTAAACCTTCACTAAAAGGGAAAAATCTCTGGTCAGTGAAAGTGGTGAGTTCCCAATTAGCTTACTAGACTCCATGGACAATAAACACATTACATGGGTGAAGAGAATGAGAAACTTATCCTCCCCCAATAAACATATTCAACACGTGGATATGTGTGGTTTTTTGTAGCGTCATTAATTTACTCTTTAAACCTTTTTATGTTGCTTATTTGTCTCAGTGGAAAATCGCCTGGCAATACATTGGTATTACATGAAAGAGTCCTGCTCCATACTGTGAGTAAAACAAGGTTATTTTCATTCTGTGTTAAAGGGAAAAAAGAGACACCATGCCAAAATCCTCTTTCATGTAGATGTAACATCAGCTGATTTAAGGAAATCTAGGTGGGTTTTCTTCTGTTAAAAAGTGTTCAAATAAATAAAAATTTAAGTGTTGCATAGGTTTTTATGTTGTGAGCTGTGTAATGCAATCTTTTGTTTGTGAAAATTATACCAAAGAAAGGGCTGAATAAAACCTAGCAAAAAAAAGGTTTATTTTCTAATAAACCAGTATTTTCTGGAAAACAAGACCAAACTTTTAAAAACTGTTTTTTGATTCAGTGTATGTTAAAATGCAAGAATAAACATGTAATTTACTTATATAATTCGATACATTTTTTTTTTCCATGATGTGAGATCATGTAATCCCACCAAACTCTTCTAGCACTCAAAGATCAGTAGTAAATTAACTTTTAATGAGTTTTTGGTGAATTAAGTTAAATTAGAGCAAATTGTTGTTAGATCCTGTATATCTCCTGAAATTTAATATTTTACACCAAAAAAAAAGTTACATGAGACTTTTAAAATGTCTTAAAACAATGGAAAGAACTGTTTTAATATATGAGATATGATTCCCTCGAATGGTTTATTTGAATTAATGAGCCTGGATTTTGGCTAACTCCACTGCAACCCAGGACTCACCAAACCCAGGGAGCTAAGAGTAATACACAGCCAGCACAAATGGAAAAGAAAACCTTGGTGATCCTCTGAAAAGACCAAATTGAAGGGAAATGTAGTAGAATTGTCTGTGTGGACTATCTTACAGTCTTGCAGAAGTAAATGAGGATCTGGAACCACAGCCTGTCACCTTAGGGATTTGAGATCTGATAAGAGTGATTGAAGGAAAGACTGATTCAGATAAATAAATTATGGTGGTACATTCTGGTTATCTTTATATTCTGTATATCTATATATAAATGGGATCCAGTTTGGTGAAAATATCTGTAAATATCTACTACTTCTTAAACATCATGAAAAGATGTGAGCCCAGGCAGTTTTTATATATGTTGTGTTTTATACCTGTTCTACAGAGTTATGATTTGAAGCTTTTGAATTACCTTAGACCCTCACTCCAGTTTTGCTGTAATTACTAGTTTCCTGTTCTGAAACCTCAGTTAGTTTTCATAATATGTTTGCACTTGTATTAAAACAGAAATGATGTGTTGATAATTGCATGTTAAAAAGCAAAAAACAAAGGCATGTGTTCATTCCTTGTTCATGGTGTGAATCCAAACAATGTTCATTCTGGTCCCGCCTCTTCAAATACAGCATTTCAAAGAACTCTTCCAGTTTAACATCAGCACTGGGAATGTCAAAACTCTTCTTGGTTTGCTTTTAAGATTTTGTGAACTAGTTCTCAGAAAGGCTGTAAGAGGCTCACAACGTTGTTTATTTGCATCCATGTCTGAGATCCCAATCTACAGCCTTTGCCTGGTTTTTGCTACATTCCCTTCTATTTCCTCTCCCACCCCACACCCCTTCTCCTTTTGCCTGCCCTGTAGCACAGCAAAAAGATGAACTAGGTTAGCCCTCCAGCTTTATCTCTAGTTCTGATTTTTTCTTGGAAATTAATTTGCCCTAGTATGATATGAAACTCTTAGCTTTTTCTGATAATTTTTTCTCATTTTTATTTTCCTTCATGGAAGTTGAAAAAAATATTGCCAAACAGGAGAAATTTCCTTTTTCGAGAAAATATATGGTTAAAATTGCCATAGGTCATTCATGAGTTTTTGCAAGCTTTTTATTAAAATAGATCATAGTGAGAAGTTCTTTACCTAGTATTTTATAGATTTTCAAACTTTTAGAGAAAGAAGCTAGAGAAAATTTGTACTGTTATCAAAATCTTTTCTCTATCTCTGATACATCGTTTCAGATAATGCAATCAGTAGCAATGCCCTAATCCCAGTCTTTACATCCTAAAATTCAAGTAATTTTTAATTTGTAGTAAAAGGTGATGCAAAAAAAGGTTAACTGTAAGAACTTGTTAGTCTTGTAGTTTGTTTTCTGATATTACTAAGAGAAGAGAATGCCTTAGAAATTGCACAGTAGATATTGAGCTTGAAGTTGCTTTCCAGCTCACCTGGGAAATCAGTAATTGTAATCAAACTTTACCAAGAATTAGTGGAGGTGCTGGTGGTAGGGGAGGCAGCTGCCAGATATCCACTGTAAATGTAATGTATGTAAGTGAAACTGTTACTGATGAGCTATTAACGTGCATAACTGGTAAACAGTTCCTTGGATTTAAATAATTCAGTGTTTTTATCCTTAAAGGCATTATTTGTGTTTGTGGAAGGTACTTGTGTTTGACAGGCACTAGAAAATGAAAACCTGTTTCTCCATTGAATGGAGGCTGCATGGCAGGGCATTTTTACATGGGTAGATAGGGGTAGGAAAAGGGGGAATAATGGCTTTAAACTTGCAGAGTAAAGTTTTAGATTAGGTGTTCTTTGCTTGGTGAGGCACTGGCATGGGTTGCCCAGGGAAATTGTGGATTCCCCATCCCTGGAAGTGTTCACGGGCAGGCTGGATGTGACTCCAAACAACCTGATCAGTGGAAAGTGTCCCTGCCCATGGCAGGGATGTTGGAACAAGGAGACCTTTAAGGTCCCTCCCAACCCAAACCCAAACCAGCCTGTAATTCTATGAATTCATATAGATATGAATACAGTTTGTCTCCTCTTGTCACAAAGGTTCAGATCAACTCTCCCAATTGCAGAAAAAGGTTTTTTTAGTGTCAAGAGGAATTGACACAGGAATTTTTAGTATCTGAATTTACACCTCAGACACCAAAACAGGCATAAGCATGTTTTGCGTCAATTATTTAAATATTTTAAATTTATTGTGTGGAATATAAACAAAATAAGCAAAACAAACTCTTGTCACTGGAATTTTAGGTGGAGAAATTCATGCTTGGAAACATAAATGTATTTTAACTGAGATAGTCTATAAATCACAGCTAGAACCACCTGCTAAGTATTAGATTATCTTTCACCAACAATGTAAATCTTTTTCTAAACAATTTAACAGCATAATGGAGTTTAGATCAATGAAATCCTACTTCTCTTTTGGAGATCATTGAAATATTTATTCCATGAAACTCCTTAGTACAGCCTTTTAAATGGTTCCAGAATTTTGAAATATTTTTTAATCTGATTTAGCCATACGCTGTATTCTCTAAGTTGAGAAAATAACAGATATGAAAAAAATACCATTAAAAGTATTAGGGATTGCTTAATATGTTAATGAAAATCTCATCTCTTATTATCATATGTTTTATCATGTCAATGCATATTGATATTGTAGTGTATTTTATTCCAATGAAATATACAAAGAATATAACCTATTAGCAGATTTATCTTGTCTCACACAAAGTTTACCCATAATTTGATTAATTTGATCAGTGTCTCAAATAACACCATTCATGACAGTTGCAACTAAGCTCATTTCTTTGCATTCTGGTTCATACTCATTTTGCTGTTTTAAGAAAACTCACTATAATGTGATAAATTCAGATCTCAAGACTCTTAAACAGGTAAGACACATTTTGACAACTTTCAGTAGAGGTTTTAATGAGGGGGAGACAGTTAAATTTCAAGCAAAATAATAATCCAACTAGCAAGATATGGAGGATGGGGAGAGAAAGAGATCTTGTGGCTATGTCATTAGTTAATTAAGAAATTAAACAATTGAGGACAGCACAGAATAGCCCATGTCTGTACTATTAAATTATTTTATCCTTAAAAGCATTTTAGCAAGGCCGTTGCACTAAGTGGAAGAGGAATATGTTACAGCAACTGGAGGTTAAAGGGTTTCCTTTACATAATCCAGCACCAACATGAGACTGATTTGTTGGTGCCCATCCCCAGATTATAAAACCCTCATTGTTAAGTAACAACTGTCAGTGTTCACTAATCCAGTGCTCCAGCTCTGGGTAGACAGTGACATCCCAAAGTGACCTGGGCTCCAACGAGATGCAACTGCCTTTCCACAGCCCTCACAGTTTCTAGCTGTGTCCCAAATTATGTGGTTGAGGACGCCTGGGTGGCCAAATTTTCTCAGTGAGCTTGAAAATCAGATTTCTTCCCATGGTTTGTAATAGCTAATTGGAAAGGTGGGCACACCTGGCTCTGGTTGGGTTACGAGGGAAATAATACGATATAATTTCAGATATTTCTCTTTATACCAGTTCTTGTTTTCTTGCTCTTTCTCCTTCTCCTCTTCAATCCTACTAATTTAGAAATGTATCTATCTAATATTAAGCTGCTAAAATGATGCAATTCCCATTTCTAGCAGAACAATTTTGGAATCAATATGAAAGGTAAGCACTGGCTTTTACACTTAAAGGAATAAGTGCCCCTCAGTAAGTAAATAAGAAAGAAATAAGCTAAAGCTAAAGGTATATTTCCACCTTTCAAATGGAGATAAGCATATTCAATCAAAAATCATCTACATATCTTTTGAATGCTTTTAATTTAATTTAGAGGTAAAAGAGATAATCTTGAATATAAAATCCTTAAATATCAGAGGAATGAATTTTTTTAATATAAAGTTCAAACCTCATGTGAGCCTCCTTTGAAACTTCAGTCGAACTCTTAGCCTAGTTCTGTTCTGACTTTAATCTCACTCATTATATTGATGCATTCCAGAGGCAAAATTTATTTCTACTTAACACCTTTATTTTCCAATAATGCGTAAATAAATAAATAAATGTATATTTTAACGCTGAAGCCTTTGGGTTGATGTGTTTGTATTACTGGCATTGGTGAGCAAGGGCTTACCTGTACTTATAAGAAATGAGCAAAACTGTCAGCACTCAAAGGACTGCCAAGACCATCTCAGTTCATCTCTTTACTCACTTCTTGAGAAAGAAGATTAATGTTGAAATGAATGGAAGAACTTGTCACTGCATGAGAAGCTTTCAGGAAGACGTGATGCTTGAGGAAACAGTTTGGTTATCAGCTAATCCAGGACACCAAATTAGACAATTCAGATTCAGTTTTCAGAAAAATATTCCTGAGCTATATACAGAAATCAGCATTTACAAAACTAGGATAAGAATATGTCATAGAATTCAAGAGCATGTAATTCAATTATTTAAGCAATGGTTCTTCAGAATGACCATAAAATAAAATAAACTATAAAAGCATATATTTACAGAACAATAAAAAATGCCATTTGAGATTTTTTTAAAACATTATGTTGATTTAATTTCTTAGTCTGTCCTGAAAAGCAAGTTAAAATAAAATGGATTTAAGCAAATATGGAAATGTTCTTGCTCACTATTTCTGTATTCATTTTACTCATAATCAAAAAGTGGAAACTTAGAAATTAATTTTAGCACTTAGTATGCAAATTGCTCATAGCAAGAAGCCCCTTTATCTTCTGTGTTATCTTTTGTTGTGGCATTAGTGATAGTTACATAAAACATTCTTAATAGTCAAGACAATTATTCTGAAAACAGCTGTTCTCCAAGTTTTTTCTCTAAATAGCATCATCAAAACATCATAGGATCCATATATGTTTTGCTTGGTTAACATTTATCACTGAACTCTTTCAATGTGAATTTTCTTCAGTGATGCTGTTATTTTAATGACAGCCCCTAATTAGGGTTGACATTTCACTGGCCTTATTTCCAAATTCAGCTCATTCTGACCTCAGACAAGTTATTAAAGCTGTTGAGCTTCAAGTTTTATCAAAAGTGGTGTGCAGAGTCTTACTTTTCTAGACTTCCTTTTGAAGTCCATCTTCATTTGCAGTATACATTTGGTGCTCATGGAAAGGTCCTGTCTACAGGAGGCATAGAGTCACGGGATCACAGAACATCCTGAGCTGGAAAGAACCCACAAGGATCATCAGGTCCAAGCCCTGGCCCTGTGCAGGACACCCCAAGGGTCACACCATGTGCCTGAGAGCATTGGACAAGCAGTTCTGAGCTCTGGCAGTCTTGGGCTGTGACCTCTTTCCTGGAGAGCCTGTTGCACCATCTGGCTGAAGAGCCAGAATCAGGAAAGCTGGCACACAGCACAAGGAATGGATTTGCTCAGGCTTGCATTTTGGCACCAGAATTTCTTGATCTGGAATGATGTAAATTTTGTACTTTGAAAGAAAGCATTGAAGTATTAAAAATCAATAATTATTGCTGTCTGGGTGTTACTACATGGCTTTTATTATACATAATAATGTAATTCTGAAAAGCCTAAATCTTGGTTATTCACATGGATGGAAGGTAACAAAAACTTACAGGATTAGATGAGGTGGAAATGCTGACAGTAAATATGTTGTTTACAGTTCTGCCTTTCATTGTAGCATTGAGCTGTAGCAGCTTAAACATCTTATGGACAGATATGTATAAAGAAACTTCAAAGGTTAATTTAAACAGTTTAATGCTGTGAAAAGTGAAACAACTTATCTGCAGTGAAAATGTGGTGCCTACAGTGAGTTCTTCAGATTAGGGGTGATGCTTTTCCCTTTTCCATCAGTGTGATATAACCATCATCCCAGCTGACAATTTTATGAGAAAGAATTGTGCTGAAAATTGATATTAAAATGGCAATGTTCTTGTTTATTTTTCATGGCATTTTTTTGTATAAGTTTCCATGCTGGTATGCAATATGCATTCATACATTTTTTGTTAAATCAAAGCTTTAGAAATGTGAGCATTATGAATACATGTAATAGTAAAAAGTTAATGCTGCCACAGAAATATATAAAATTGAACATTATAATCACCAAGTGATGCTTGTTTCTGAAAAGATTTCATTCAGATCTATTATCAGTTTTAAATCCTCATCTACAACTGTCTTTGTAACAAAATACAAGCTGTTATATAAATCTTCTTGAGTGCAAATACATTTTATTTTGCCTTTTTCCCTATCTGTATTTTGGGGTTTTTCCCCCTGTGTGCTGGTTTTGGCTGGAAAAGAGTTAATTTTCTTCATGGTAGCTGGTATGAAACTGTGTTTTGGATTTGTGCTGAGCACAGGGTTGATAACACAGAGATGTTTTTGTTACTGATGAGCAGGGCTTGCACAGAGCCAAGGCCTTTTCTGATTTTCATGCTGCCAGGCTGGGGAGGAAGTTTGGAGTGCATGGGAGGGTGGAGGAGACACAGCTGGGACAGGTGACCCAAACTGACCAAGGGGATCTTCCAGATCATGGGACATAATGCTCAGTATGTAAAATGATGGGGAGAGGGGATAAAGAAGGAAGGAGGTTTGAACTCACGGTGTTTGTCTTCCTAAGTCATCAATATATGTCATGGGTCCCTGCTGTCCTGGCTGAACACCTTCCTGACCTTGAGAATTGATGAAAGAATCCCTTGATTTGCTTTACTTTCATGTGTGGCTTTTGTTTTCCCTATGAAACTAGCTTTATCACATTCCACAAATTTTCCAGCCCTTACTCTTCTGATTCTTTTCTCAATCCTGCTTCTGGGGGAGTGAGCAAGTGGCTGCATGGTACTTGTTTGCTGGCTGGAGTGAAATCACAGCACTCTGCAATTAGTTCAAAGAGTGTTCAGCTTTCTTGTGTCCTCTCCAGCACAATCATGTTTGAAAGAGCAGAGAATGGGTGTCCCTAGTTTTCAGGACAGTCTTGGAGAGATTTATGGGAAAATTAAAGGTACTTTCTGCTAGAAAAAAAAGGGTATGGAAGGGATGAATTTAGGAGGGGAGGTCTTGAAGAAAGAATTTTGTCTGATTCTCCTTCCATTCCATGAAATCATAATTCATTTTACTTTCATATTTTCTCATGGCTTTGGAAATAACCACTCTGAGCATCTGTCCCCTAGAGCATTTGTGTACATCTGTTGAGCTTCAGAAGTCTGGCTGGAGTCTGGGTTTTAGCAGGCAGAGCTCATAGGAAGTCAAAGCTTTATTAAAGCGTTGGAAGACAATTTCTGGCTGCTTCTTTTGCATCCATAGGTCTCGTGTGCCTGGAAGCTCTTCTGCCCTTTCCTGAGCATTCCTGTTGGTCTAATAAAAACTACTAGGTCTGTCTATAATTATTTTATCCTGGATCATCGCCAATACAACAAGAGAATCATAGAATGGTTTTGGTTGGAAGGGACCTTAAATATCATCTGGTTGCAACCCCCAGCCATGGGCAGGGACACCTTCCCCTAGATCAGGTTATTCAAAGCCCCATCCAGCCTGGCCTTGAACACTTCCAAGGATGGGGCATCCACAGCTTCTCTGGGCAACCTGTGCCAGTGCCTCACCACCCTCACAGCAAAGAATCTCTCCCTAATAACCAATTTAACTCTTGCCTCTTTCTGTTTAAAGCCATTTCCCCTTGTTCTGTCACTGTATGCCTTTGTCAAGAGTCCCTCTATGACACAGCTACACCACAGCTGTGCCAGAGCTATAGTTACCCACAGAGGCAGATGTGCACACTCACCAACATGCTATGTCCTCATTTCTTACACTGCATATTTTTTTCAGTATTTTTATTTCTCAAATATTGAGTTTCTTTGTGGTTTATTTCTACACTTAGAATTGTTTCAGAAATATGTAAAGTTGAAGAATTATTGCTATCTATTAACAATAGTGCTTCATCATTCCCATTTCCCTGTATAATTCAGTAGGGCTCCATCATACAAAAGGAATCCACACAACATAAGCCTGATGAAACACATTTTATGATCTCTAGTGTCCAATATTTGACTTTATATAAAAGAAATATGCAAAAGATTATATGTTAATTTTATCTCTCCACAGAAATAAAAATTGCGAACTAAAAGGTGACATAAATCAAGAACATTAGGCAGCTCTTTTTACAGGGATTAACTCTTTTGTCTGATCTAAACTGTATAATTTTGCAGTCCAAAAGACAGAGTTCCTTTTGGGATTAAAAACCATATAAAGAGATATTAAACAGCCATTTCAGCACCCCTGTTTCTATGCCAAGTATGGCTTGTACATCTGTGTGATATGCTTCAACACAATCTCTTTTCCAGGTTTGAAAACACCCAAACTACTCCATTATTTCACACATGGATACTCTTTCACACTGCTGATCATCCTTCTTATATTTCTCTGAAAATTTTTGATCTTCAATACGTCCTTCCTCGGACTAACAAGACAGACATGCACATGGTGAAGGAGTGATGGATTTGTAGAGTAGCATAGTTGCATTTGTTCTCCTGTTATCCATTGTTCTAGTAATAATTCTTAACAGTTGGGGGAGGATTATTTTTTTGGTCTGGGTCAGTTTTTTTCTGACTGTCACTAAGTCCTGAGATGATGTTTTAATGGAACTATCTGTCATAATCCCAAGGTCTCACTCCTGAGGAGTAAAGCTCAGCTCAAAGCCTGTTATTCTTTTCTGAGAATCTAGGATTGTATTTCTCTGTGTTCAGAATTTTATGCATGTGTACACTGAATTTCATTTGCAAATTTTTCAAGGCCTATGTAATTCTTCCAAATTAGATCCTGTTCTTCCAAGCATGAATAACTTTGCAACTTCACAAAACTTTTCATTGCTCTGCTCACTTGTTTTTTCATTTTTAAAAATAAAACTAGTGAACAGCACATCCTTCTATTACTGTTGACCTCTCTTCACTGTTGAGAAGCCTTAATTGTTTCTTATATTTTAGCAGATAATTTAACCATTCTAAATAACTGGCACATTTTTTCTTCCCCTACCAACTGTTCGCTTCTGTTGTGACTACTTAATTTCTCTAAGAGCTTTGGATGAGAGACTTTATCAAAAGGATTGAAGAAATTCAGATAATTAATCTTTATCCATGTGCCAGCTCAGCTGACTCATTCAAGGAACAGCAAGAGGTTTTTCACATATGTTTTTATTTATTATTGTAATAATAGTAATAATAATAACAATTATTATTATTATTATTGTTGTTGTTGTTGTTGTTGTTTTAGCTTCTCTTGCTCTGTGCTGTTCAGTTCTCATCTAACATGCCCATAGTTTTCCCAGCCTTCTCCAAAAGTTCTAAAGATTTGCCACTTGTTTGCTCACCTTCAGTTTCAGTTTTCAAGGAAGTTTTAAGTGAGAGTTAACGCACAGCTCTCAGTAGTTCAGCTGTTCCATCCTTCAGACATTTTAAAACACTTTAATGATTTCTCTGTGGTTTTGATGAATTATTTGAGTTCATACTTACACCATATGCACTTCCTCTGTTCCTTCCATCTCAGAAACTCACTCCTAAGTCCCCCCATTGCCCACAAGTTTTCCCAGGTGGGATCTACCTAATTCCTTCTATGGCAAAAATTGATGGATCCTTTGGAACAGTTTTGTCATCTCTGAGTATTCCTTTTATGCCTTGGACATCAGTACTAGTCAGATAGACAAAGGAACTTGGTAAGATACTGTATGGGGATGATCATGCTGGACCAGTAAGCCAAAGGACCAGGACAGAGCTTTGTTTCCCAGAAAATATGTAAATGCTTCTGTGCTCACTGTTCTGTGTTGGAATAAATCTGCCCAGAGTTTGCATTTTAGATCCAGCATTAAGCTTTTCTCCTTCTTCTGAATAAATAATGTGAGACAGATTTCTCTAGTTTTTATCCTGGCAAAACATTTTCTCCCCACCTCCCCCACTGTCCTGTGTTGGAACAAATCTACCCAGAGTTTACATTTAAGATCCAACATTAAGCTTTTCTCCTTCTTCTGAATAAATGATGTGAGACAGATTTCTCTAGTTTTTATCCTGGAAAAAAAAAATAAAAAATAATGTGGAGGGATTCCTCTTTACGAAATTATATGATAGAAATTCAATTAGCATACCTGATTTTTTTTTCCTGAACGAAAGCAGAGAAGCTGGACCACAATTGTACATATGGCTTAAAAAACATATTTCTCTGTGAAACAGACTCTGAGGGCAGGACACAGCTGCCTAGATGTTGGAATCTAGGGCTATCTGAGATGTTCTGTGGTGTCTTACCTGCCTCCCATCTCTTGCTCAAGGATAAAAGGGGTATCTTGTAGGTACTTTGTCATATCTGACAGCCTAATGACAATGTGTCTCAGGTTCCTTAGGGCACCTAAAATAGCACTCAGTACCTATGTTTTAGCCTACTGAATTAAGGTTCCTGTCAGCTGAATTTCTCTCTAGGCTCCACTGACTGTATTAATTTAATTCATTGTGTGTAATGGGAACTTAGATACCTACCTCATATCACCTCTGAGAAACAGGTATTTAGGTAGATTCTATTGACAACAATAATGTGATTTAAATGTTATTGGAATAAGATGGATTGCAGAGACACTGGGATGAAATAGAAAAAGGCAGTAGGTATTCATAGTTCATTAGGAACTTTGGAGGAGAAAGGGAAAAGGAAGGCATTTGGAGAGGCAGGCATAGCAAAGTGTTTCTGAGTTGTCTTAAATATGTCTCTTCTGTGAGAAAGAAAGCCCTGATTAAAAAATAAAGACTAGATTCATATTCACTCTATGGTGCCTTTAATATCCCAGTCTGTATAAGGGGACCTGAGGCAGGTATGATATCTCAAACTTCTTGCAAGCAAGGTGAAAAGTAACTAAGAATTCAATTCTGGAAAGATAACTGACACTTCTGAGTTCAGATTTATTCTGTCTCAAGAGAAGATACCTGGCAAAAGACAAAAACCCCCACCCAGAAACCCTCAAGGTCTGAATAACAGCCGTGAATAAAAGCTTCTCTGGGATATGAGAATTATCTTGGACGTGTATTAGCTTGTTCAGTGTCACCAGTAATCAACATTTTGTAGAAAAAATTCTGCATGCCTGCCCTAGCCTTTGTAACAGAAGAAATAATGAAGATGCTCATTAATATCTCTTCACAGCCTATTCCTACAGTTACCTCAATCAACATCTAAAGGTCAGCTTCTGCCTTTGATCTCATGTATGCATGACAGTAAAAATCTGAAGAAACAGGCATTTGTTATAGAAAATATATCATCAATTTACAAACTGGAGACGTGTGGAAATAAGTCTTCCATTAAGAGTTGTTTTATTCAAATTCAGCTCAGGGAAATGAAATTGTTTGTTTTGTTCTGAAGGGTTTGAAACCACAGGGTCCTTCTGGCCTTGTGGCTGTGCTGTGTTTTCTCACATCCAACGTTGTTACAAAAACATCCCACTTCCAGCCCAGAGTTTGGCCCCAAAGTTTGTAGTACATAATGGTATCTATTTGCCTACCAAGTGTGTTGTGATGAGGAGGACACTGGTGTGATTGGAGAGGCAGCTGGAACACAAGCAGAGGCTAAAGAGGGGACTGACACTGAAACCACAGCACGGAATTCTGACAGATTTTTCTATTACAAACAATCATAGCTTTCTGCTATAATAACCTGAATCCACTGGGCAATTTCTCCCAGATACATTAGGCAGCAATACATTTGTTTCAGACCTCCTGACTCTGACCTTTTTTATGCTAACTTTAATAAAATACGGCTCCATTCCCCTTGAGGTATTCCTGGATCACATCAAAAGAAATGGGAGGAGAAGCAAGCACTGGAATACTCACTTTGAGTCGTCCATTTTAATTCAGACTATTTTCTTTCAATTCCTGAAGCATAGGTTTTGAAGCATTAAAAATTGAAGTATAGCTTGAATGAAAGAGTGCTCTTGATGTCCTTTAAAAATGAAAAAATCTGGGATACAAAAAAGGGAGGGAAAGAGGCAAGCTGGAAGGATTTTAGTTTGATTCATCTGTTTTATAGAAAAAAATTATTCTGCAGAGGGATAAATGAGAACACAGACAGGGTAGAGGGAAGCCTCCAGGAGATGACCCCTCTTTTAACCTCCTCTCTGTGTGTTCCCCATGAGCTGATAAAATTGAGTGGGGTCGAGGGATCTCTGTGTCAAGCTGTAGCAACTAAGAAGCTAAAGGCTTTGAAAAGTTATTTTGTCTTTGACTTGTGCATTGTTTGTCTTTCCAGTGCTGTCTGAAGGTAAAATGTATGGCTGGTTTGTTCAGAGTAAGCAAAAAGACAATGATCAAAGTTCTGTGAATTTCTTTTGGAAAATCACCAAAACCCAGTACAAATACATTTTCTGCATCTGCTTACTAATGAGTGTTTTGTTTTGAAATGAGAGTGGGTGGGGTTTCTTCTGAGGAAGGAACATTTCCTCGCTTCCACCTGGAAGCCAGATCAGCAAAGCTGTGTGGCAGCCTGGGCTCTGTGCTCAGGAGAGGCAGGAGCAGTGCTTTTCTGTAGCATCAGCTAAAGGCACTGTGCAGTCCCATCTGTTCTAGCTGATCACAGAGCTTGCTGGAAATTGCTTGTACTGCTATCTTTAAAGAATTATTTGAGCAGGTGTATTTAAAAACACAACAGTCTAGAACTGGGGGCCAATATCTCTCTATTCTAGATCATCAGATAGCACCTCATTTTTTGGTATTGCTTTCTCAGGGGATTCTTACAGAAGACCATGACCAATAAAAAACATATCCAGAGTTTTGAACATGAAGTTTTATTTGTGTTGTAAGAATGTATACCTTCTCATTCCAGAACTGTTTGATTTTTGCCTTAGATTTATTTTTTTAACTGCATTTCCATTCCATTCATATTTCCTCATGGCTCAGGTTTTAGAACATAGCTTTTCTTGTTTATCAGAAACTTGTAAACAGCATGTCCTTTACAGCCTTTTAAAAAAGGCTGTAGGGAACCTAGGTTCACTCTGCCTGAAGATAAACCTGAAAAATCTTCAGCACTACAGTGCTGAAATCCTTAACCCTTAATTATTCTGCTCTCTGCAAACCTTCATGAGCATCTGATGCCTGATACCGCATTAAAAAGTCTAGGCAAAGTAAAAGCAACAAAATGAGTGATAATTTACCAGAATTGCTTAGTGCTGCTGTTTAAAATTCTTTTGGATTTCAGTGCTAAAAACAGGGAAAACAAAAACAACAGAAAACACAAAACCAAACCTTCCCTGAAGCAGAATCTGTACACAGCTAGTGGTGAGGGAGTTCAAGAGGGATGTGAAAAAAACTCTGCACATTAAGGAGAGACTTTCTGAAGAGCTTGAAAGAGTATAGGTAAAGAAGTGTAAGTGCAGAGATGCACAGCACTTACTAGTTCTATGGAAATTGCTCTGCTTTGGATATTTCGTTAAACCCTGGAACAGTAGCTTGAATTTTATTCATTTTTTCTCAGTTCTCACAGTACTTAGGCTAAGAGCCCTAAAAATCAACTTTTTTTTTTTGGGCTTTTGTAATTAAATAATATAAAATAAAAATGAAATAATATAAAAGTGGAAGATGCAGGGTAATTTTCACAGAAAAAAGAATTTGAAGAATTAGAAACCTGTTTTGATGTGTGTGGCCAAGTCCCTGTTTTGAAACTACCAGGAAGAAAAGGAATAAAAACCTACCTGGCAGGTAAGAAGCCTAGCACCTGGGTAAAATTGACATAGCTGTGGTCCTGGAAGGTCAAACATTATAACTTTTTGCAAAAAAGTTTAACCTGAGGAGTATAATTGAAATTTAATCCAATTGATCTGATTTCTCAGGGGAATAGAACAGGTAGAATCCAGAATGAGGATTAATTATGTCTGTGATTATAGCATAGACATAGGCAGCAGCAGCACTTGGGGAAGTTGCAAGTGGAAGATTACATTGAGGGGAAAATTTTGAATTACATTTTTTTCCATATGCAAAACTAAAACTCCTGTTGAGCTTAATCTTTTGAGATCAATCCTGGTTATCCTATAGGTGTATTCTACTGAATTAAAAATGTTGGCCTTACTGGAGAATCTTCTGATGAGATCAGACTCAAGTTTAAATGACACCTTGTTCTTGAGAAAAGGTGGATTTTGTTGAGGAATTAGATGCAATTTCTATCCCTGGGAGGAACCATCAGACCAAATTAAGTACCTGTGCTCTCGATGGTGCCATAATGTTACCTGTGTAGAGAACCTTGATTCCACATTCTGCATGTTCTGAGGACCAACCTTTGTAGCATGGGCCAAAAGGAGTGAGGATGAGTGCCACCACAGTTTGTTATTCTTGTATATGTACCCTCGAATTACCACATTCCTCACACCTCAGTGTTCAAACTTAGACAGGATTTCTCAAGGATATGTGCAAGATGTGCAAATCAAAGCCATATGTTGCAACAAATCCCCCTAGATATGTTGTGCCAGGCCTGTACTTAAACTTCTGAGACAATAAATGTACCTGGAAGGATCTTTCCAGATTTGGGAATGACTGGTTAAGGGATGGGTAGCTGATATGTCTGAAAATGCAACTAATTTTCATGTTGAGGTGTCTTTATGAAATATTTAAGTAATATGGCACAAATGAATCGCCTCTGATGTTAGACAAAGCAGTGCACTGCTTGGGCCAGAAGTATGTCTTTCTGTGTCTCCCTCTGTAGTCAGTAGAAAGGAAAAGTCACTTCAAGATGGCATTTCACACCACATAAGATCTGGTGCTTTGGAAATCCTTCCTGCATGTGTGTTTAGATGAGGTGAAACATACCTGGACATCTGCATGGAAAAACTTTTAAAGCATGAGATGAGGAGACAGAGATCCTGAATAATACTGGGAACAGACTGCCAGCTTTTACAATGTCAGGCCTGTCCTAGCTGAACAAAAGTTTGGATCTCTGTTCTGCAGAGAGAATAAATAACTTTTTGATGTTCAGCATGTGGTAGGAGTAGGGGAATGGCCCACAGGAAAAAATAGATTGAGACACAAAGACCAGGGAACTTCTGGGAAGATCTGGGGGTGACCATAGATAGACCACAGGGATTTTCCAAAGGATACTGAATGGGCTGTGTCAAACTCTTTGCAGGTCAGGAAGCCTCCAAAAATCTCTGTACTCAAATAATACTGGAGAAACAGACACGACTTCAAAGGATGCAGAGAGGAAAATATTTATTTTCAAACTTTTTTTTTTTCTTTTATTTTGCCCTACTTTGTTTTTCTCTCTTTAGAAAGTCATAAACCATGAACTAGCAATTCATAGCTCTCTTTGTATTTTTGGTGTTCAGCTGAAGAGAACAGCAAAACCCTTCAAAGCCCTGTCTGGTTTGAATGTCCTGGCTCCCTGTGCTGGAGAGGTGTGAAGAGCTCTGTCCTGGTTACACAAATTGAAGTTTCTAAAAGGTGCTGTCTTTTTCATTTGCCTCTGGGCTCCTAATTTTCACTCAACTGAAAAAAAAACAACAAAAAAACAAGGCTGTTTATCCAGTTGCTGCAGAGCAATGAATTTTCTTGTAATCTTTTGCAGCAAAGCTAAGGGACAGTTTGTGGAAACACCTTCCTGTCCTTTTTTCCTTTCCTTGCCTACTCCAGATTCAGTTTTTTAGCAGGCAGAAGCTCGGGGGTCTCTGTCTCCTCTGCAGAAGAATGAAGTTGTTCTCCTTTGAGCCCTGCAGGAATTCAGTGCAGCCATTCTCTGGCCGATGTGTTTTAAGTGATGCCAGAGTGCATTGACATCCTTGGGACAATCCACCTGTCCAGACCAGCAGGAGCTCAGTGTGGCAAACACCAGCAATAGCCAGTTTTCAACCTCTTTAAAATATGGCATTGTTCATGAGAGAGGACACCAGGATAATCAGAAAGACCTTAAAATCAGCCGAAGTTTCCGTAGACTGAATTTGTACTCTGCTCCAATGCAGCAGCTATTATTCATTTTAAAATTCTGCAGGAATATATTTGCAGTGACTGTTTAATCTCTTGAATTAATTAATGCCTGGGCATTAAAGAAGCAACACAAAAGTAGCAACTGGGCTCACTTAGCTCTTTTCTCTTGTTTCTTTTCATTTTCTGTTCTATGTCTAACTTTTGGGAATGATTTCTAATACCAATTTTTTTTCTTTTACGGCTAATGCAACAAACATGCTACAAAAGATTAATATTTTCAATATTTTCAATATTTTCAATTTTTCTATAAAGCTCTTGAAAAGGTGTTAATTTTTTATTTTTTATTTTTTTTACTAGAGAAATAGAGAAAGCATTTTCCTTTCCTTCTCTCTGCTATGAAGTTTTGGCCATTCAAGTAGAATTAGTGCCAAGTAAAATTCAGTCATGCACGTGCAAAAGAATGTAGCCCCAAATTGCAAAGTAAGTTTGAGAAATCTTTTTAAATATATTTCTGCAATTGAAGGCATGGATTCCCTTCTCTTGACTCTAAGGCCTTCAGGTTCTAGTCTGCCATCATCTCCTGCCTCTCCGGTCAGTGGGAGGAGCAGGTACCTCAGGATGCACAGGAGAGTTTACATGGTGACATGAACTCAATAAAACCTAGGAAAGGCAATAGTTCTGATGCACAGCTTCCTTGGCTCTTTTCAGGCAGTCCAGTAAGTCATCTCAGCTTTCCCTGAAAGCTCTTAAAAAAGGAGATCAGTGTTCTCTGTCCTTGCATTAGATGGTACCAAAGTCCAGAATTGTTTCTTCTTTAATTCACACATTTTTTTTGCAAAAGAAGTAGTTACTGACTAGAAATATCAGGTGTCCAAACAGAGCTTCTAGGTCAAAAGCCATCTGTGATATGGTAAAAACTGCAGGCTCCCCAAATACATATATTTCTTCTTATCTTGAGAGAAGAAAAAGTTCAGTTGTTCTGATATTTTATGAGTGACCTTTTGTCTTGGGACAGAGATCAAGGACAACAAAAATCAAAGAGGAACACAAGCAGAACTGACCACAATACATCACCTTTTCCCAGCGGAACATTAAAAATACAAAATAACAACCAGTTCCCACATCACTGATTTATGAAGTTATGAGAAGCTTTATCATTCTTCCCCAAGCTCTAGGTAGATGGCAGAGGGTCAGGAGACCACCACCATAGATGAACAGCCACACCACCTCAGAGTTACTGCTTTGATTTTGTTCTTAGGGCTATAAAATACACATTACTGAACAAGAACAGTTGGTCAGAGCAGAAACTGCAGTGTAGGAGGCAGAAGAGGAGATTGGATCATGTAACATCTGCAGAGCTATAAAAGTGCAGTGTGGCTTTGTAAGGCTGAGCCAAAAAGAATAAAAGGAGGACTCAAAATAAAGATATCAGAGGGGAAAAAATCCCCAACTCCACAGTATTATGCTGACCCAAAAAATGAGCATTGAGCAACATGTGAAATATGATTTAAATCATGACATAATTCCAGAGGGCACCTTCAGCAGCACAGGGCTTGCTAAAAGCCTACTGGAGGTGGCTGGCTTAGGACTGGGGAAAGCACATTGTCTTGCTGAATCTGTAGCAAGCCTTCCTGCAGGAAATGGGCTCCCTATTCTTTCACTGAGGTGCCTGATGATGCCTCACTTAGCTGGACTAAGGGTTTTTTTGGTAGGTTAGTTTTTGCACAAAAAACAAGAATGGACCCACAGCCTAGCTGTCTTGAGGATGTGCACCACTGTGCAGGAAAGGACTGGAAAGGCTGCACTTCTCACTGTCTTTAGTTGAGCTCAGTGATAGGAACCTGATGTTATTCTAATGTTTCAGAGGGAAACTTAAGCCAACGAAGCCCATGGGCTAGATTCAAACAGCAGTGTAGGCACTGTTGTAGCAAGTCTGCAGACTTGACAAGACTTGACAGAGCTAAGAGCTCTGGGAACAGAATCTGTCCTGCTGAGGTAGCTCCTGAGGCTAAAAGGGCTGACAGGCATTGCAGGACAGGTCTGTGGCCAGGCTCCTGCTGGCTGCAGGGCTCGGACACTGCTCGGCAGCCTGGCAGCAGGGCTTGGGACAGCGTGGGGAGCACAGCTTCAGCTTCCACAGGTACCTCTAAGGTGGTGACAGCCAGCAGGGGGTTGAGCAGCCTGCTGTTGAAAGCACTTACTGGAATGTGAGACCACTTTTGAGGCCTGTCTGAAGCGGAGAACTTGCAGGATTTAAATTCAAAGTGCCTGTGACAGAGAGGAGCACAGTAACCATGAGGATAAGAATAGGCTGTTCTTTCTCCATGTGTTTCAAGTAGGTCACCAGCAACCCAAATACAAACTCCTGTAAGCACTGGAGGCCTCCTCTCCTCTGGAATAAAGATACGAGAGAAAAGTGAAAGGAGAGATGCCAGTGTTCAGGGAATGCCCATATATTCTGCTTTCTGAGGCGTATATGTGTCCTTCGAAGATATTTATCAAGAGATCACTAAACAGTCATTGTAAATTCCCCTGGCCAGCATAGAAATGTATTTCCTTAGTCAGTAATTGAGATCAGCTTCTCATCTTAAAAAGATCTATTAGTAATTAGATTATTATTTTAATTATTCTATTCATGTGGTATTAAGCATTACTCTCTCATGCCCACAAAATACTGTGGCCCTTATCATCATAGAAATGTGGGGAAAAAACACCTACATTAAAAATTGCATGGCAGTATTGAGAATTTCTGCAAGATTTGTCCTTTAATTGTTCTTTTTTACCCTATACATAATTAAAATAAGTTTTAGCTACTTTAAAGAAGGCATGAATATCTTAAAGAGATTAAAAATCTTCAGCAATATCTCTGTATATAGTATTTTTTTATAGTTGCCTGGGAAATTGTTTATCTGCATATAGGAGATGTATACTTTTTAGTCTGAGACACAGAACATTTATCACAGCTTTTCAGGTAGTTTTCTGCAAGAAGGTAAGAAACAGGCTCTTTAATCCTCTTGATCAGGATACAAGTCAATGCATATCTGAAAGACAGTCCAAGTCTGGATTGGGCTGTACTGAAAGAAGCAGGTCTGGTTTATGTATGTAAATTGAAACTAACAAATCTCATACTATTAAGAAGTATTCACTGAATCCTCCAGGAAAGTAATTTTGAAGATATTATTTTGGCAAAAAAAGGAAATGGCAATCTTTGCAAGAGAGCCATTCACTTTTAATTTAGGAATAGAATCTGCCAGGTACTAGAGCATGTTACAGAAATAGCAAAGCTGGGGTGAATCCACTGTCCTTTCTACCTTACATAAGGCAGGGAGACATTGCACATCCTGCAGCTGAGAACACAGCATTACATCATCCCAGCATCGTGGCTTTTGGTGCCCTGAACAATGCAGGGAAAGGACACAGACCTGTGATGTTACAGTCTCGTGCAAGCCTGTTCTGTCTCTAAAGCTCCAGGCTAAGTTATTCAGACATATATAGGACATGGCAGGTGAAAAATGAAACAAGCCAAACCAACAAAACCAAAATACAGTTTCTGTTTTGCGCATAAGCATTTCAACAGAGCTGTTTGAGGAAGCACAGGAACATAAGGAATTATCTATGATGTGACTACAGTGCTCCATCTATCTTGTTCCCAAGAATGATTGTTGGAGATGCTTTTTGGGAAAAGAGCATGAGCAACCCCACTCTCTGCAGGTCATCCCCCTTGGTGTTTCACAAAATTAGATTAGGGATGTTGCAGGGTCCATCCCTGCACACACCTTTGTGATCTGGCTCTCTGTGAACTTGCCTAACAGCTTTTTGAACATGCTTAAATTACCAGTCTGCAAAAACTACCATAACAGAAATTCTCATTACTGTCGATGTAAAAAAAGACTTTCTTTTATCTGATTTAACTTATTGCAAATCAGTTTCAGTGTTCCTCTAATATTCCTGTAATATTACTGGACTTGGTGAATGCCAGCTCCATACTCAATCTACACAAATTTCCATATTTGAAGTTGCCCTTTTTTGAGCAGAAAGCAGGAAGAGATGACTTTCTGAGGTCAGAAGATGATCTACTGAGGTCCCCATATAGTTAATCTTCCATCTTAACTTACTGTACTATTCATGTTTTTTGTAAAACCCAACCATATCACTCTCCTGTCTTCCCCTTGGCAAATTGAAGTTTCAAAATATCTTGTCTCTCTTCCTAAGGCATCTGCTTAAACATTTTAGATGTCCTTCTCTGTAGTTTCTATAATTCCATTTTGTCTTTCTTGAGAGGAAAAAAAAAAAGGAAATAATCAGAACTACACACCATAATCAAAAAAAATGTGGGATGCCCAAAGTTCTATTTAATATCTGTTTTCATCTGAATAGCCTTCCTTACACTGCTCACTGCTCTGTTGTCCCACTTCAGCTTTTGCTGTGCACAGATTTGGAGGCCTGACACTGACAGCTCTAAGATTTCTCTTCCTGAGCTGTGGATATTGCATTCCCTAAAGCTACATGACATGGCTTTCTGTAGTTCATGCCTGTATGACAACCCAATTTTTACATCTTAGCTTTGACTAGTGTCCTTAATAAACTTCAGATTTCCTGCTTGACACAGCACAGAAACAGGAATACAATGCAACCATAGTGGTTTCACGTGATTTTCTCACGAAAAAAAAGGTAAGGAAAAAGAATGGATAAAACAATACCAGCTCCAGGACTTCAAAATGATTGAGCAATATGAAGTGACAGGTTTGCAGTGTTCCAGTAATTGTAATGCTGTCAGATTCTAACACACATCTATTCATCTGATTAAATGTTATGCAATCTCTGTGCTGTTTACCATTGTGGTGATTTTGCTTCTCTGTATACAGGGTTGCTCTCATTTTTTTTAGAACAGCATTCAATGTCTTTGCTGTCCACAAAGAGTGTAGTAGCATTGTCCAAGTTGCAGCTCTTATTGCTTGAACAGAATAGAATTTTAGAGATTGTATAAGTGTGTTTGCTAATTAGTCCATGAGCAAAATTTAATTAAAAATACATTATTAAAAAAATTAATCATGTACAGGACTCCTTTTATCTTGAGCGATCTTGATAATTGACTAACGTGGTTTCTTCAAACATTCCTGAGTTTCAGTAATTAGTTTCAATTTAGATGCTTGTGACTGTCATATACAATCTTTGCTACTGGTGAATAATAGATGAATCAAGTCAGCAGATCACATTTACAAAAGTATGACATCTAGGCATGATCTCTTGCATCATTCTAATATCAGAGATGGTACAAGTGTCTGTTATCCTTTCTCACCACCTCACTTGTATTCTGTGCCTTTCTTTTTGAAAAGAATCCTCAATAAAAGTTGCTTCTCGAGAATTTATATAATTATTAATAAATGAATATATTTCAGTGAAGTTGCACCTGTTTTTTACCAACAGATTCTCCCTTACTGAACTAAAGCAATTACGTTTATTTTCATCCTTCGGAGAACTAAATGAACAAGGAACCATTGGTGAACTTGGAAGAGCAATCTGGTATCATTAAGCAGGTGGATGGTAGGGTATTTACAGCTTCTCCACAGGGAAGTGTTCTGGTGAAGGGTTAGACCACACACACCTTTGCCTGCAGAGTTGGGAGGATGCTGCTTGGGGAGTGCTGAGACAGGTTACAGGAACAGATGGCTTTTCCAAGCACGAGTCTCACCTGCTGCCAGCTATTTCTTGCTGCTCAGGGTGGTCCTTGTACAATATGTGCCATCAGGTTCTAAAAAAAGTACTTTCAAGGAACATGGTGAACACACATCTTATGCTATAACCTATCACGTTACCAAGTTCTAGAAACATTTTTTTACAACTACCTGTAGAGACATTACAGACTGAAACCTTAGCTGTAATATTATAATTTCTAAGGAATGCTTTTATCCATAGTTTTGTTAATTTTACTCTTATTCTATCTGTGGCTGGACTCTGATCTCCTGGCTCTGCAATTGTTCTTGCTGAATTTTGCTGTAAGAACTTCAGCCAGAAATCCACGGGACCTTGGTACAAGCCAAGAATAAAATAGTGCTCAGGAAGAGGATGTATGAAATTAATGCTTACCAATACAAGTGAATCAGGATGGCAAGTTTTGCTAAGAATGCATTGTGGTAATTTATTAAAAGTGTTATCACCAGTGAAGTTTTCTAGCAGTCAAGATCTGACTGCATGGCTGAGGGAAAAGAATTGTCCTAACTGGCCATGCACCTTGTCTAGACTGTTTGTCAAATTTCTTATGTTATATTTTGAATTGGGTTTGCATGGCAAGGGTTTGGTAGTGGGGACAGCTACACGGTGACTTCTGTGAGAATCTGTCAGAATCTCCCCATGTCCAAAAAGCCAGTGCCAGATGGCTGCAAGATGGAGCTTCTGCTGGCCAAGACCATCAGCAATGGTGGTAACAGCTCTGGGAGAAAAGACTTAAGAAGGGGAAAAAATACTCCTGTGCAACTGCAAAAGGAGAGACCCTGCAGAGCCCGGGTCAGTGCAGAGGGATGGGCAGGAGGTGCTTCAGGCAGAGATTCCCCTGCAGCCCTGGTGCAGCCCATGGTGAGGCAGCTGTGCCCCTGCAGCCCATGAAGGACCATGGGGGAGCAGAGATCCTCCTGCAGCCCATGGAGGACCATGGGGGAGCAGAGATCCTCCTGCAGCCCATGGAGGACCATGGGGGAGCAGAGATCCTCCTGCAGCCCATGGAGGACCATGGGGGAGCAGAGATCCTCCTGCAGCCCATGGAGGACCATGGGGGAGCAGAGATCCTCCTGCAGCCCATGGAGGACCATGGGGGAGCAGAGATCCTCCTGCAGCCCATGGAGGACCATGGGGGAGCAGAGATGCTCCTGCAGCCCATGGAGGACCCACAGTGGAGCTGGTGGGTGCCTGAAGGGGGCTGTGACCCTGTGGGAAGCCCACCCTGGAACAGGCTCCTGGAGGACCTGTGGCCTAGGGAGAGAGGAGCCACACTGGAGCAGGTTTGTGCTGGCAGCACTTGTGACCCCATGGGGGACCCACACTGGAACAACCTGTTCCTGAGGAACTGCATCCATGGCAGGGATCACTTTAGGGTGGTGGAAGAGTGTGAGGAGTCCTCAGCTGAGGAGGAAGGAGTGTCAGAGACGTGTAATGAACTGACCATGGCCCCATTCGCTGTCCCCCTGTGCTGCTGGGGAGATGAAGGGAGAGGAGGGAGAGGAATTGGAGTGAAGCTGAACCTGGGAAAAGGGGAGGGGTGGGAGGAAGCTGTTTTAAAATTTGTTTTTTATTTCTCTTTATCCTACTCCGATTTGATTGGTAATAAATTAAATTAATTTTCTGAAGTTGAGTCCAGTTTGCCCATGACAGTCACTGGGGATTGATCTCTCCATGCCCTTATCTTGACCCATGAGGCTTTCGTTATATTTTCCCTCCCCTGCACAGATGAGGTGGGCAGTGATAGAGTGGCTTTGGTGCCATCCAGCCAGGGTCAACCCACCACATATGTCAATATCTGTTTACTCTCTGAGAGCTGGATGCATTGAGGACAAAACTTTTAGGAAAATAAATAGCTTAAAAGCAATGTTTTATGTTGAACTGTAACTTCATCCAGTTTCATATCTCCTTTCTGCCTGTATATAAATCAATGATTAATTCTTATCTCATCCCACTTTAATTGCAAAAAAAAAAAAGGGTTATTAACTTGATTCTAAACTCTGTAGGAATACATAAAGATTTTCTGTAGAAATATTTAGATATTTAGACTAGAAAATGTAATTATGGTCAGCACTCTTCCCCTAATGACGTAATTATGATCTAAGAAGCAACATTTATCAAGCTGCAAGACCTGTCCAGCTTACTTTCTATTTTGAGAGAACAAAATTGAATTGAACCAATAGAACACAGTAGAAATAAAAATGTTAAATCTATAAAAACTAACTAATGGAGACTTTATGCTACTCCATGCAGTGAGGTCAGATTAGACAAGTGACAGAAAAATATGGTCAAAAAAATTTGGTCTTCATAGACAGATCTTTAGTGTTGTCCTGCTCAGAGGGCTGCATTTCTCTCTTGAAAGACTTTGAAGAGCACAATGTATCATCTATGGAATTGATTTTATAAACCAGAAATTGCTTAACTTGGTTACTATGAATTTTAGACTTTGAAAAGATAAAAGCTCTGCAGCATCAGACTTAGAGAAATGTATTGCATTGTATAACCCATATCTTAATACATTGAGATACTTCTAGCCTTTATGCAATTTCTACAATTTAGCGCTTTGGATCTTGCCTTTACTATTTAAATTCAGGATCTGGCACAATATTCTATATAAATGACAAAGCCCCAATTATCTTCTATCATCAAAGTGTCATTGTGAGGTTTTTTTGGTTTTTTTTCTTAAGTCTGGTCAAAACATTCACACTCGCAGCTGCTGTGCAAAATGACGTATATCCTCACAGCAGATAACCTTAGAGGTCAGCTGAAGAGATATTTATATCGCACTAATGATGCAGAAGTATACAACTATATTGCTCAGAAACCAGAAGTCATAAAGCAAGGGGCAGTGTTCCTGAAGTTCCTTTTACAATACTCATTCCTCAAGCCTCCAATGCCACCCTGATCATTAAGTTTACTATTTTTATCTTCTTAAAGTTCATCGCCATTTCGAATAATGCTGTATAAAGTGAAAGCTTGCAGGAATGATGCTTCATTACCTCAGCCCAGTTGTGCTTTTGTGAATTTGCCTTTTAGTAAGTTAGTTCGAAGGCAGGGAATGATTTTGCCCTTTAGCAATCCTTCTCAACAAATTTAAGAAGCCTTGTTCAGAACAGCTTTAAACATTGGCTTAAACACAATTGGCTACACTGTGCTAAGAGGTTGTGTTATGGTATTATTGGGAGTCTCAGATTTCCTCTCAGCCAACTGGATCCCTCCTGGATGAACTCCCTCTGGCTAACACTGTGAGTGCTCTTAATCATGATGCTCCACTTAGCTGAAGATTTTTCAAGAGCTGCTCCTAACTTTGACTATGTTTTGTGCTATACAATGTTGATGACATATGACAAATATAATTTTCCTATGAAATTTCAAAACAAGAATGATAATTGATTTCCTTTTTGTTTTTCAGTGCAGCAGATCAAGAGCTGTTATGAAAAGAAAGCTTCATAGTAGTTATATCTCTGGATATACACACACCTCTGGTGTGAGGAGGAGAGAGGAAAGGATGTTACAGAAATTGGAAAACAGGACTTACCCAGCACAGACATGAGTGGAAATATTTCAGGGTTTAGGCTGAGCTATTTTGGAGCTGTTTGCATCCCAGTAATTCCTTAAACTATTGTATTCTGTTTTTTTAACTTAATTCTGAAACATTGTCATTTGGGAACTGGATACTCAGGAATTCAAATAATCATTATTTCCCAGGAGGGAATAAAAAGTAGTGGAAGAGAATCTCTGCTAAATGGTGTTGTTCTTATCTAGGGTGAAAGCAGATCTGGAGACACTGCTTGTTTCTTGTCAGACTCCCAGAGGCTTTTCTCTGCTCTGCCCACTTCCATCATGGACACAGCTGATGAAATGCCATCTAGGATTTTTCTCACAATCAGCATGGAATTGGGTTGCACCAGGTCTAGTAGTGGGACCTGTCAGATGGACCTGCACTCATGTTCTTCACAGCACTTTAAGGAAAAGCCTCATGTCATTGTGTTAGGCAATTATATTTATGGGAAATTATTGATGAATCAGTAGAATTAATAAACTTCAGAGAAGAAATTCAGGTGGAGTTGAACTGAATGAGCTAGTTTAGCCTGGAATTTAATTAGTTTGTCTTGCTATTCTCTGAAAGAACAAGCAGTTCTTATTGAACCTTTTAGGTCTCTTGGGTAAATATGTAATAAAGTATTTTTCTAATATAGTTCATTATTTAGCTGAGAAACCAGAATGAAAAAAACAAATTAGTAAAAAGTGATATCCTTTTAAAATTATTTTCTCTTTCATTACAGAATAAAAAAATCCAAATTAAAAGTCATATTGTCTACTAGAATTTATAAAAGTACATAATATAAATATGCTATTACTAATCTATTTTAAAATGAAATTGTATTTAAGATTATATTATGCAATTAGTGTTTTTTAATGCGCATTGTTTACCTCAAAGATTTAACCAGAACCAAAATATTTAAGGTAGTTTCAGTAAAACACAAATCTCTGAGAAACTCTTGTGTGTCACCCCACTACCACCAGTAATGAGCACTCTGTGGCTGGTGTAGAGTAAGCTGAGTTCCTTGGCCTTGAATGTGAAGAATGAAATTCACATTACTGCTGCTGAAAACGTGTCTGTGCTTTGCTTAGTCTGTGTGGGTTCCTGTAGCATCCTTGCCCTATAGCAACCAAAGACTTCCTACTACTGTTCTAAAGGACTTGACCAACCCTCCATATTCTTTCTTACTTTCTCCTCCTGGGACCCACCACTCTTGGCAGGTGTTGAAAACAAAGATTTGAGATGTCTGTTCTGGGGTGACTTTATGGTGCTTTTATCCTCAGTCTGCTCTGTTTATGCTGGATATGAAGTTCTACACCTTTAAGACTGGCTCCAAGAGAGAAGGGGAGGAAAGAAGCATGATAAATTTGGTATAGGTGTAAACAGTTAAGGGAGGAAACTAAGAGCCAGGGCTGAGTACATGTGGAAATAACTGGGCTCTGGTAGCCTGCAGCTTGTGGCAGCAAGGCAGGGAAATGAATATGCTGAAGGAAAGGGGAAGAGGGGAAGAGAGAAGGGCTGAGAGCAGGCAGTCTGCTTAAGTGGCTTTATATTTACAGAACTGTGAATATTACCAGAGCTATACAATACAAACATACTGGACAGAAAAATTGTCCAAAAAATCAACCACAGAATCTGCCAAATGCTGATAAAAAAGGGGTGGGAAAGATTTCTATTCATTCTAAAGGGAAATTTAAACAAATTTCTTTATGTGTAGGCTCAAAAATACTCCTGTATTTTTTTGGTGTTTTCTACAAAACTGGTGCAATTAGCAGCAGTGGATGATAGTGGGCATGAATAATACATCCTAGGATGGAAAGACAGAGATCTATTGATACAAGCCCTCCAACCTGGGGGTTCAATGCTGTGCAGGAGCCCTCTTTCTCAGTCACATGCCAGTGGTTCTGAACCATGGAATATTTCTCGAGATGCCTGCTTTTCTGCAAGTTTTTGAGGATTTCACCAACAATTACAGATTGGTTGAATCCCCAGCACCCCAGCACCCCCAGCACCCCCATCACACCTACGGTGTGGCAGCAGCAGCCACAGTGCAGTTCCAGAGTGTGCAGAAACAGTTCCTGCATCGACTGCATCTTCATTTCTCTGAGATGTCCTTACAGCTTCTGGGGCCACAAGAGCAGAGGTTTCTGCATTTCCCCACGGTCACAGTGAATACATACTTCTGACACTGTACTGACAGGAAGCTTTTAGAAGAAGGTACAGATTAGAGCAGGTGTTTTTACCTGCTCTAATTTTTTTTTCCTTTTATAGACCTGCTGTGAATTAGTGGCACTTCTGCTGCTAATAATTACCTTTACTTTTTCACATTAGACATCAATCCTTTGTCTTTGAAGCAAAGATGAATATTTGTATGGATGTCTAATTTACTGATACTGGGAGCTGTGATATGAACCAGAACATTCAAGACAGGATAAAAATGATATGAAATAGTCCCTGAAGGTCATTTTTATGAGGAATTTGGAAAAAAATTAAAATCTCTAAAAGATGAATGTTTTCCAATACTGAATTTTACATTCACAGCTAGTATCCAGATATAAAATTACTATGATGTTTGTTCCTCATACCAACTCTTTATCTGCTGTACTTAAAAACAAAAGGGAAAGCAATTATCATTCTTGCTGTGAAATTTCATAGGAAAATTATATTTGTCATATATATCATAAACATTACAGAGTACAAAACATAGTCACAGTTAGGAGAAGCTCTTGAAAAATCTTCAGCTAAGGGGGGTACCATGAGTAACCAAATGTTTTAGAAAGAAAACAGGAAATTCAAACATTCATGTTAAATGCCTAAAATCCATGTATGGAAACTAGATTTATCTGGCTTCCCTGGGTGAGGATACACAACAGTGTGAGGATATTTAAGCCTACAAACTGAAAATAAAAAAAGGGAGAAGTGTCCAAAAGCACTTCTCTCCTGCACTTCAGAGGGGCTAAAGCAGTAGCCAAAAAAGTACAGAAACTGAGTTTTAGATCTTGGATTCAAAGACATAAGCACACTTATTTTTATTCAGAAAAACAAAACCAGTGTCATAAATGGTCCAAGCTATGGGGCTCTAAGCTGAGCTGAAATATGAATGTTCACTATCTGTCCTGTTGAATCTGGGCCCTTACATTGAAGAGCTGGGTGGATGCACAGAGAGCAAAGTGGGAAGTTATCTGAGTTCACAGCCATTTGGAAGAAGGAGCAGAGAGTTTTAGCTGTGGTAGTATAGTGGGATCTGCTAATGTGATCTAGATGGAAGATGAAGTGATTGGGGACACAGGATCAAAGAGAACTGTGTGTACTCAAAACTCAGTAGAAATCAAGGATGATTTAAACAACTAATTCAGAAAGAAGATCGATAGTACGAAGATACTGGAAAACAATTGCCTGCATATAAAAGCATACTCATTCAGTATGGGCAAAATTTTTAGTAGAATTGCAAAACTTGTCTTTCAAACAGATCTGCTTGAAGTAGGAGATATTAATTACAAATGCAATAAATGACATTTGCAGAAGAATTCTCTAGCTTTTGAAGAGCTTTGAATGGGAGATTGTAAGTAGAGAAAAATGTGTGGAATTTACATGGCAAGAAACTTTTCCACAGATGTTATTTAACTTTAGGCAGTCCAGCAACTGCCTCAGTTCTACCCTGTTTTCATTTCACATACTCATTTGGATATCTTAGATACCTCTTATGTTTAAGCCAAGAGAAATGAGGCAAGAAGTTGTAAAATTATGCAAAAAAATATTGACTTAATTACTTGATGAAACTCAAACTTCTATAAACAATAATAACATTTTTTCAGAAGAACTGTACTACACTGTACTGGTGCTTTCCCCCTTTTCAGCTTCTAGGTATGGTTTTTAGTGTCTTTCAATATTTAAAGAGCCATAAATACACATCTGACATTTTTGCTCGTTGCAGGCTCTGTGATGTTTCCCATTTCCTGTACTACCAAAGTAACAGGAAAGAATTCCAGCTGTTTCATGGTCATAACCAAATCCCTTCTACATGTTACCCACAACTGGTGTAAATGAGCAACCATTTGGAGTTCAGCTGGACAAATGCTTGTGTGCTGGTTGTTATCACTTGCAATAAAATCCTACAGTGTCTTGGGTTGGAAGGGATTTTAAAGATCCTCCCTTTCCAGCCCCCTGCCATGAAGAGGGACACATTTCACTAGACCTGCTTGCTCAAGGCTTTATCCAACCTGGTCTTGAGCACTTGCAGGGATGAAGCATCCACAACTTCTCTGAGAAACCTGTCCCACTGTCTCACCACCTCCAGAGTAAAAAATTTCTTCCTAATATCTAATCTAAACCTGCCCTATTTCAGTTTAAAGCCATTTCTTCTTACCCAATATGCTCTTGTATTAATTCCCTCTTTGTGTTTCTTGTAGGCATCCTTCAGGTGCTGGAAGACCACGTTTAGGTCACCCCTAAGCCTTTCCACTGAACAATTCTCCCAGCCTTTCCTCATAGCAGAGCTGCTCCATCCTTCTGATCATCTTTGTGGCCTCCTCTGGCCTCACTCCAACAGCTCCATGTCCTTCCTGTGCTGGGACCCCAGTGCTGGATGCAGCCCTGCAGGTGGGGTCTCACCAGGGCAGAGCAGAGGGGCAGAATCCCCTCCCTCTCCTGCTGCCCACGCTGCTTTGGGTGCAGCCCAGGGCACATTTGGCTTTCTCACCTGCAAGGGCACATGGCTGGGTCATGTCCAGCCTCTCACCCACAGCACCCCCAGGTCCTTCTCAGCAGGGCTGCTCTGGATCTGTTCATCCCCCAGTCTGTGTTGGTACTGAAGGCTGCTACACACCAGGTTCAGCACCTTGTACTGAACAAGGCACCTGCCTTGTGAAGCCTCATGAGATCCCCATGGTCCCACTTCTTGAGCTTGTCAGGCCCTCCTGGGTGGCATCCTGGCCTTCAGGTGTGTCAATTCCTCTCCTCAGTTTGGTGTCATCAGAAGGTTCCAGGCCAGCTGTTTGTATCCATGGCTCGTGCATTGCCATGCAGCTGTGCTAGACCTCGCTTCAGCCCAGCTCACTCAGGCACCATTCAGTGAGTCTGGCTGGCTGGCAGGTGAGTGCTGAGCTCCACTGCTGCCTGTACCTGAGCCATCACCAGCACTGTCAAAATGCTTTGCAGTCCCAAAAGCAAGCGGGGTTGTTGCTGTGTTCCCATGCCTTGGCAGATGGCACTGAAATCCTCAAGAGAGATTCCTTTAAAACACCAGTATTGATTTTAACTCCACTTGATGTTCTCCTGAGGCCAGACAGTGGCTTAATGTCACCCACAGCCAGACTGTTCCTGTGAGCAATAACTCAAATGTATTTCCCACTTGGTGCTAGACCATAACTGTTCTAGGGGATAAATCATTATTTCTCGATCATTCAAAGTAGATGATCTTCACAGATAAGAGCAGGAAAAAGAGTAATATCTCCCAATCAAGTTCATTCTGGAGGGATTCAAGCCTCTTGTAGTCAAAAGCTTCTAAAATTGGGATATGTGCTGGGACTCTGCTGAATCCACAGGATTTGGATAAAGCAAACCCTCCATGGTAGTTCCTCCTTGATTCCTAAATAAAGTTTACTTCTCATGTGGTTTCTGTTGGGTGTTTTATTAGTACCAGTTGAAATAGGAACATAGAGATCCATGCTGGTTCACTGTGAAAGGGAGAAGATCTGCCAAAGCAAGACAGTAAAAGTATACCCGTTTATTTCTCAGTTCTAAAACTTGCTATTTTTTTTTCTGAACAGAGAGGAAATCTTTCATAGTTTTATACTGCCTGTGAGTATCATTAAAACTGTGTTCCATACTTAGTGAAATAGGCCAAACAAGGTCGTTTCATATATCTTAAACTGTTACCTTTTTGCTAGAATGATAATCACAGGTGTCTTTTTCCCTACCTTTTCTTCCAAATCTGTTGTTCACACATTTCTGTTGTACTTCACACTGGCATACGGCTTGGCAGCCACTCAGCTGTTGCTGGAGCTGTTCTTCTGCGGTTTTGGCTATCATACCCTACCTCCTAAGATGCCTTTTTAATTGATTTAATTTTGTTATTGAAAATTAATTTGCATATCATAGGCACAGCCTTTAGAAACATTTGCTCATGTTTGCCAAAATGCTTTCATGGCCTGAAGTAGGGCACCATAATTATGTATACTTGGCATAGTTCCATTTTCTGTTTTTACAATTTACCTTTTAAGTCTGATTCCAGTCCATATGCAAATAATAAAAAAGGATGCTAGCATGCATAAATTAACTGCTTTCTATACTTATATATATGTATGTATGTGTATAATTTAATAAAAGTTCTAATTTTTTAAAAAAAAATATTATGTATGTTTGCCCCCTGTGGCACAGAAAGTTGTCAGTTTTGGAGAACTATATATGGTATTGTAGGATTCAATAAACATGGATTCCATTTCTAACTCTGTCACCAGATTTCTGCACAATCTTTTAATTTTGTTCCCTGATTCAGTTTTCCATCTGGAAGGGGAAGATCACATTATCCACGTTGCTTGTGTAGCTTGTTCATTTTCTTGGCTCTTGGGGGGACCACTCAGCTGATGCACACATGAAGTGTATATCACAGTGGGTTGTGTCTCTGTACTGTCACTGGACTGAGGAGCAAAGGAGCAGAATAAAGTTTGCAGGTGTGTCCACTGGAAGCACATGTATAATATTTGGCTTTTTGAAATCAGAAAATGCTGTTACTTTGCCTTTTGACTGTTTCTTGCTGGAAGCTTTCCAAAGAAAGTGTGTGATTTACATAAGTATTGAGTTGTTTATCATTAAATTGAAACATTTGTTTGAGACTGATGAAACATAACTTATTTCTTTATTTTGAATGGAAATTAATCATTAATTGACAGATAAGTGTAGTATGTTCTTTAGCCCAAATTTTTATTGATACAGCCTGGCTAAATTATATCAGTACATAAACATGAATAAACAACATTTTTTAAAGGGAAATGGAAAACATGTGGTTTTTAACTTGCATATCTGCAGCTTTTGTAGTCTTTGCTGTAAATAAGGACTAAGAGCTCAAAGGAACAAAAGTTCCTTTGTTTATTTAGCCCAAACTGCTACTTTAAACACCTGTGCAGAACTTTTAAGCCCTACTGTAGTTTTTAAAACCCATTTACAGTGGGGTTCCTATTCTTCCTATTCTTGTCAGTGTCAAAAAAACTGCATGAAACTTGACCTAAAACCTCAGCAGTTTCTCAGACCCTGTGATCAGCTCAGCTGGTCAGAGCAGGGTCCTAATAATGCCAAGGTCCTGGGCTCAATCCCTGTATGGGCCCTTCACTTAGGTGTTGGACTTTGTGATCCTTCTGGGTCCCTTCTAACACAGAATATTTTGTGATTCCACGTGTAGGGCTCTGAGTGATCAGGATGTTCAGACCCCAGCTGGAAAATCAGCTAACCAAACAGGTTGAAATCAGACTGGAGATTTTTTTGGGGGTGTGTGTATATTGGAAGCAGGAGGGTTGAAGGGATGAAGCTTTGGGTTTGGGAAAATTATTTTTATATCTCTGTCCTTGGACTTTAATTTTATTTTACATGCTCCTGCTACTGCACTCGCTTTAGAGTGCCTGCCTTCCTATTTTCATAAAGGTCTGGTTTAACTCAGGCAACTAACTCCAGGAGAAGATCAGTGGTTAAAGTACTCCACTTCAGCCTACCCTTCCTGCCTGACAGAAATTAAAGCCTAGCAAATAGACTGGAAAGTGTATTTGCCCAGCTCTCTTTGGCAACAAATCTTCAGGAGAGCTTTAAAAGTGCCCTCATTTTGTATTTCTCACGCTGTGCAAGGGAGACTATAAATGAAACCTGCTGGGCTACCTTTCTCTGCTGAGCATCTAATGAAATCCTTCAACATTAATGATAATACAGATGACTCCAGAGGTTACCTCCAAAGATAGATTTCAAGTGGCTCACCTTCCTGACTTTCACATAAGCAGGGAGTCTGATCCTCATCCATGCCTGGTTTGAAAGCCCAAGGCTTTAAAGCCACCCCTTGCTCTAAGCTGTACTTGCTGTTCTATCACCAGCAGAGAGAAATATCAAGCCCTTGCACTTGGGTTTTCTTCATCTCTTGACCTCTGAGGTTTCTACTGCTGTCTAAAAATATTTCCAAAGTTGGCACATTGAACCCCCTTCTCAATTCATGCTCTGGTACAAAGGTTTTTGGAAGACCTTGCATCTGTGAGCATCACAGTGATGGCCAGCTGTGGGACTGAGCCCTGACTTCACAGCATCATCAGGGTCACACCTGTGTCACAGGTAGGGCTGGGATTACAGCAAAGCCCCAGTAAAACACATCCATTCTTTAACTTCTGTGTCCAGAAAGCTCTGCCAGGCAGCTCTTCCTCATGACACAGTGGAATTGCAAACTTGTTACTTTCTTTTATTTTCTCTTCCCAGAATAGTAATGCCAAATCACTAGTTCTGGGGTATCTATTCAGCATTAGGCATGGATAATTCTTCCTAGCAGACTTCTTAAACATGTGTACATGTACAAGGCATTGTTAAATACTTCATGATATCTTTATAATAAGTTGTTTTTAATCTTTATTATCATCTAGGATGTATTTTATTTATATCTATAAATCTCTGCCAAGACCATGGGTTAGAAACCACCTGCTTTTTGAAAGGAGTCTGGTCTCTGGCCATCTGGACAGCTTGACACATAGGAAGATTAAAGGCATGTGGGAATGTTACAGAAATGAGGAGCGATTCCTCATGGCTGGTTCCCTTTGGTGGCACAACAGGCATCAATGCAGTGACTTTCAAGTGCCATAATAAAGACACAAGTGTGGGGCACACTTGAGCCAGGCATATGATGAGTGATGGGGGATTGTGAGTCCTGACTTATTCACTAATGACATTTAGATAATATACTGGGCCTTCTCTCACTTGCAGTATTTGTTGAAAAGTGGTTTATCAGCTGGCAGTTCATTTAAGGATGAAGACAACTTCATGAGCAGGTAATGATATGGGCGTATTTCACATCAATTCAATGTGTTGCACAAAACCACCAAACCCATGGATGCTAAAAATACCAGTAGTGGTAGCACTGCAGCTCTTCTGCACCTCGATCCCACAGGGCATTGCTGGATATTCTTCCTCACAAACATAAAAAAATGGGAGTGTTATTGAAAGCACCAAAGCTCACAAGTGGCTGTGACTAATTTGAGTGTTCAGCACACTCAACACCCAAGCAGACCTGCTGCTACTTAACATCCCATTCAGGGTGGGAAAAGCTGATTTTCTGAGTCAGGAGTCTGAAAAGGTGAGGTCAGAGAAGAGGAATGTGTGAAAAGGTGAGCAAGAACATATGAAAATTGAAAGTATTTTTCAAGAAGATTAAATAAAAGAAAAATATCATAAAGGAAAATTAATACCCAGAAAATTAAAAGCAAAGTAATTTTTTTGTAATAGTATGTCTAGAGATTTTGTCAGTGAAATACAACTAGGAGCTAATATTATGCTGAACATGTGCAAATATCAGCCTCAGCTTAACTCCAGTTAGTTATTAGATCTGTTTTAATGACTCAAGAGGAAAAAGCAATTCTTTCAGCTTTTAGATGGTTGAGTATTTTAGTGTTTAGGAAATAAAGTCCAGTCTGCTCTTTAATTTTGTCTGCCAAATGGTCATAAAAACTTTACATTTTAAGATATACAACATATTCAGTTTTTCTATCACGTTCATTATATTAATTATATTATTCTTTTATCATTAAAAAATATTTTTTTTGTATTAATCTTCTTTTCTTTTTACTTTTAGGATAAAAACTATTCCCCCCAAACCTCCAAATTGTAATTTACTTTTACATAGGTGCATATGCTATCTTGCATATGAAGCCAAGAATGACTTTATTCTCTCAATGAAAGCTGAACTCTCTTGCACTGTGTACTGTGCGTGAGACTGAGGAAGACAAGGCTGAAAAATATAAGAAGAATATGTGAGCATGATATGATATGATTTGATATGATATGATACGGAGTATTAAAAATATGAAAACAGAGAACAATTATTGTGAGGGTTTTTTATTTGTTTTTGTTGATTTGGAGTTTTTAAAGTAAAAACTTACAGCTAAGGGTCCTCTGCACTTTAGGGCCTAGAATGGTTCTCAAGAGATCTTCAGTCCAACCTCCATGGTGGAGGAATACTGAGGATATTTTCAATGAATATTTATCAAAACTCTACTTAAAAAATACCCATGACAATGCTTTATAACAAGACTCAATAATCTCTTTTGCATCTTAATTATGCTTATCATTATAGTAAATAAAGAGTGGAATTCAGACTTTCCTGTTGAATAAAGGGAAAGAACATTTGTTCATGCTAACAATCTACTTGCATTTGGGAACTGAGGTCTTATTGGATATGATGGGTATTGGATAAATAGAAAAATCTTTTTATTCTATTCAGACTAATGAGCTGCCTGAGTCTATAACAAAATACAGTGCAGACCTATTTATATAATAAAATACAGGGCAGCTCCATTAACCTGGAATTTGTTTAGGAAGCTGAAAAGTGAAAGAACCTCTGCCAGAAAACATCATGAAGGTAAAAATTATGCTTTTCATCAGCAAATTAATGTGAGCTCAGTTTTACAAATCTATTAGAACCAAGATGAAATTAAAATAAACAAAAAAACCTGCCTCTATTGGAAATCTCTTTTCTACAACTTCATCTGCATTGAAATGTCCATGAAAATTTTTATTAAAAATCAATTTTTGAAAAAATTCAATCATCTCTAACCATCTGTTGTCTTATTTGAAATTTGTGTGCAACCTGCAGTTATCTGTATTTAAATATGATGATTCAAATCCCTTAACTCTTCAGACTATCAGCAATTCTGTATAATTTTTTACTTCTGCAAAAACGAATAAAGCTGTAGGCTGAGCATTCTGCATCATCTCCTTCACTTGGTTTTCTCTGCCCAGGGAGGCAAAGTGACATGAGCAGTTTGCCCTTATGACAAAGGGGATGAATTTTGCAGCTTGTTGGAGGCTGTCCTCCCAGCACGACTGCTCACTCTGCACTGCCGACACCACATTCTCAGCACTCACAACAATTATAGACGGTGTTTAAAAAATCGTATGTTTAAAAGTAATACGTGTTTTCTTGTTTCTGAGTTGAAATCATTAATTTGCTCTGCTTGCACAAGACTTTTTGATTAACACTCAGTGCTCTGCTACTCAAAGCCAGTTTTGGAAATGAGCACTCAGATGTTGCCTGAGATCTCCCAATAGGGATCCAGGAGCTGGTGCCGTGAGAAAGCCAGCAAGCAGTGACAGGAGTGCACATGCACAGGAGTCTAGGGAATGGTAACACTATGTGCAGTGTGCTTTCCAGGGTTTTCCAATCTGGTTTGTGGGTAGAATATTCTGGTCTAACACTTCCCTTCTTGTTCCCTGATAGACAGCCTACTATTTCCTTCCATCCTAATTACAGCCCCACACATCACTCCCTAGTTAGCAACAACTTACATTTTACATCTCTCTCTTTTAACTTCAGAGTCCATTCAGCTCTGCCTACAGTGACTAAGATATCTAGGTCTCTTATAGGTTCCACATTTTGAATGGAAAATAAATTATGAATATCAAACCTCAAGGCAGCCTTGAATATCTTCTCTACCACTGGTGCTTTTTTGGCTTTACCACTCTGCTCACCTCCACTGAACCCACTCTGTTCCCAGGGTATCTTAGAGATAAGAGTGGTTGTAGCATCCACACCTACTGAAGAATTAAAAATGTGCAGTATGGATAATTTGTGTGAATGCATGACACAGCCTTTCCAAAGGAAAACCTTTCCCTGCCACCCTAAGAGATGGGGCTCTGTTGTGCCTGTCAGAAATGAGAACATGATAGAGCCAGGAGGAAAGGGCTAATTATGATTCTTCCTTGAGAATTTTTACCACTGTCCATTTAAGCCTCTTGAATATATATTTTTTTTTTTTTTTTAATCTGGCATTGGCAGATTTTAGAGAGCATCTGGCAATACTTCATATCTCTTGTGAGGAAAATTCTTGCTTAAGGCTTGGGATTTTTTTGCTTGAGATTTAAAAAAATATCATCTATTCATCAGAGGTGAGGTACATTTTTGAAGAGAAAGGTTATGTAGACTATCCTATGGCTATAAACTTGAGAGTTTGGCTGAAACTCCTGAAAAAAGGAGTTTGCCTGGAGGGGAATTTATGTGGATCCATCTGTATGGAAATCATGCAAAGCTCACAGAATACACACAAGCCTCCATTCATTGTCTTCCTAGGAAATAAAACTCTCAGGAACTAGATCTTAATTTATGGGAGCACTAAGATATTTATTTCTTTCTCCCTACAATTAGTGGGCATGTCTTTATCCCGGCAACTCTCTTCTTATGTACCTGAAAGCTCTTTTTATACATACTTGAGAAAGAGCAGGGACCTCTCTGTCTCCATTCTGGCACTGCAACAACCCTAGTTCCCAACCTACCTCTCCAGTTAATTTGAGGAACTCCTCAAAAGCTGAAGAACTTGACTTGTAGCAGCCCCACTCCACAGGTCCACAGCCAGCTGACACCTGGAGCCAGGCTGACTCCTGCAAGCGCAGCCCATGGTGGCTGTTCAAGCAGTGAGCAGGGACTGGGCAGGACTGCAGGGTGAGGACTTTGCACACATTTCACAGCACTGAAATTTCTTGGCAAAACATCCAAGCCATGTCTTGGTCTGGTTATCTGGCCTTGTGAATGCTCCCTTGGACTTTACCAGAATTATGTTTCTTGCAGTACAACATGCATTACCCACAATACTACTGGGCAGAAAAATGAGTTTATAGTTCTCCAGCTTTCTAGTGGTTGAAAAAGAAATGTAGAAAGTAATTTCTTTCTAATACAGAAAAAGGAGTTGGGAGGAAATGGTAAAGCAGACCTCAATCCTAATTTATTTCAGTGTTTCTGGGCAAATAGCACCTTTTATAAAGTTTATTGGGTTATGGAGTTTATTGGGAAGATCCCCGGATGACATTAGAGGAAAATGTATATTGGCCCCTCCAGTGCTTTTTAATTTCTGATAAAGTTTCTCTTTGATTTGTTATACAAGGGAAATGAAAGACGTCTCTGTTACACCTGTATTTCATACAGAGATTAAGGATTAGGGAAAGGAGGAGTTTAACCAGTCACACTCTTTGTATATCACTTCACTGAAACATCTAATTTTTTCCTAATTCTTATATGCCTGGTAAAATAATCCTTCTGAAGTACCTCACTTTCCTATGTAGATACAGAAACTCTCTTCAGGAGCAGCTAAACTTAGGCAACAGAATTTCCTCTATTACAGAAGAACAACTTCTCTTCATGGACTACCAGAGTAAAATGATTTTAAGGAGTTTTTTAAGGAAATATCTGACCCTGAGAGAGGCAGAGGGAATCTCTCTGTATTTCTCTGTGGAACTTTCAAAAAGAATTCTCACTGGGAATGGAGATTCCATATTAAACTGTGGGGAAGAAGAACAAAAGAGAAAGCAAGTAATTTCCCAGATGAGAGGAAGAATCCTACCTCAGGACATTATGGGTGAAAATCATGCAAAATGGAGATTCTTATATGGCATTGTGAAAAATTTCTTATGAATCATAAAAATTCCATATATTTTTTCATTGATACCTTCAGTACCTATAAAATGTAAATAACTTTGACATTAGGTATTTTGAAACTGAAGAATCATTTTTGCCTATAACAATGAATACCTTTTCAAAAGAGGCCTTGACACAGGCAAAATGGTAAAGATTAACAACTGTAACTTCAAACTGAACACCATTCCACCATTCCCTTCTATTGATCATGATTAATCTCCTCTTTCCAGGAACATAGAAATCACCCAGTCTGGTGCTAACAAGGAAAGCTGCTGCTGTTTTAAATGCCAATAGGATTTCAACAGCTCCTTAAAATTATTGCAGGAAAACCTGAAATCTGGACTGCTGATGGTGTTTTTGCAAAATTCTTTTGCTGAGGTTAAAGGATGAGGCAGAGCAGAGCTGTAATACCAATTCTGAGCATCCAATTCTGCAGCTGGTTCCTACTGGCATGTTGCTTTTGGTACCTGGTTTTATGGTATTTTCATGACAGTATTGGATTGTCAGCAGGGGCAATGGGAGCACAGTCTGAGCAGGCTGGCTGCTGCTGATCCTGTTTTTTTTTGCTGGAAGAACTGCATATGGCTCTATGTGACCACAGTGATTACATCTCTCTAAGTGGTTTGATTTTAGTAACTGGCAATTGAATAAACACCTCTGTGAGATATTCTTTTGTGTATTCATGCCCGCTTATTTAATTTGTTTATTCATACAGAGCTGGGTTGTAATTGCTTTTACCTATATGAGAGGAAACCTTCCACCATTATCCTTATGGATAATTTTAATTTATTATGCAATCCTTTTCCTCAGGTGTCTTCTTAGTCCTTGGAGGGAGAAATGGAAATGGAAATTTGGTTTCAAATGTGAATAAACTCAGAGAAAAAAAAAAATCAGTCAAGACAAAAAATAAAGCTTAGGTTGTTCCCAAACAAATCTCTAAATAATTAGTAAACTATCTTAAGTGACACCTGTGAACATATATTGCACAATTTTTATACCTCATTCTTCAAAAGACAAACAACATTATGACATGAAATTTTGAGTATTTATTTAATTTTCCAAGACACGTTTCTAGTAACTTTAGTAATAGCTGGTGATTTGTTGATATCCTATTTTTGTAGCAAAATTTTTTATTTAATCCCTTACAGAAAGCAGATGCATGGAGTCAGAAAATATAAGCACCAAATATTTTGCAGTCATGGTTTTCCTATATATCTACCTCTATGACCCTCATTCTTCCTGAGGATCTTATGCCTTTGTAGAGAAAATTATTTCCCAAATGATATGCAGGTGCATCAATCCAGAGCCATTTCTTGAAGAATAACATTTCTCTGAGGAAGATGGTATGCAAATAAAACTCCAAAAATTAGTACAAGATGGTCTGCTTAGAATTTAAATTAACTTTATTAATTATTGTTTTATTTATTATAAATTTATTAAATATAATTATAATAATAAATAAATTCCTCACAACTATTCCCAGTCAGATTTCTTCACATCATGTTTATGAGTAACTTTGTATAGCAGAGCAGTTAATATCTTCTATTTTTTATTACTATATTTTTGTATTTGTAACTATCTGCTTTTCTGTGTATGATACTTTTCTGAAGAAACTTGAGAGGGAGGAAAAAATAACAAAAAGGGAGGGATGGCAGATACTAAAGTGTCAGCTTAGCAGTTGCCTGGAGACTGCATGTGACTCTCATTTCTTTGAGGAGGGATTGAGTGTAAATCTCCCTTTACTTCTCAGTTGTCTACTGCATCATCCCAATGTTACATGTGAAGAACATACCTATGTTCTATGAACTTGTTGAAGAAAAAGAATTAATCTGCATTAGCATTCTTGGAAATCCTCATGTGTTGTGAGCAAAGTTTATTCCATGTATCCCTTTGCTGTCTTCAGGCTGCTTCAATTTTTTATCTTTGGGTTTATTAGTTGTAGGCATGACCAGAACTGAAACAATGCTGAGGAACATTTCAAGTTCAACTGAGTTGTACCTGGTGAATTTAAGTCCTCTCTAAATTATCCAAGAACACAGCAAACATTTTCTGGATCATGACTGTGAGGAGCAATAACAAAACTTTGTCTTACACTCCTTTTTGACAGCTGAAAGTCTTTTTTTCCGCCCCCCCCCCCCCCCCATCCAATCATTATGTTAATGATACATGTAGCACCAAATCCCTAAATTTAGACAGTATTAAGGTGGAAGCTGAAGCTGCCTGTGTGGTCCACAGAGGTTTCTGGAAAGCACATCAGGCTACCTAATTTGACAGGAGTTAGGTCTCTAATTTGGGTGCCCTAATTCCTGTGTGGAAGCACACACTTCTCTCTGCTGACTGTAGAGGGAACCTGGGTACCAAAGGTAGGTGCTTGCAGAGGTTGTGTTCTCCATTGTCTGCAAGCTTTCCATTCAGGAATGGCAATTAAATCCTACGATGTGTGTTCATCTCCTCTCTATTCTAAAGTCTGCAGCAATTAGATCTTCCCTGTACCTTCTCCTCTCCTTTTACTTTGGAGGTAGAATTTGCATTGTGCACAAACCTTGCCCACACATGGGCTCATAATTTGCTACAGTTAATATGAAACATTCATCTTCGAAGTTAACTATTGAGTTTATGTTTTAATACTAGAAATTTGTATACCTCCTCTGTCTGCAAGGTTGTTTGGAAGGTTTAGCCCTTTCTATATGTAATAGCAAAAAATATTTTTTTTCTTAATTTATATGTTCAATAGATGTATGCAAGTAAAATTCTGAGAAATAAAATTAAAATAAAATTAATAAAAGTTTCATAATATTTAAAAAGATTGCATTGATATTCTTTATTTAGTGTTACAACTACAAAACCTTTCCATTATATGTATATGTCATTAATAGGACTATGGTGAAGGATGAGAGAAACAGTAATTTTTCCCTTTACTACTGATTTGGGATTTATTGGCTGCATGTGAATGTGGATTTGCCAGCATTTTTCTGTAGTTATTTTTTTCAATTTACACATATTCCTTTCTATCTCACTTTATGTACACAACACTTCATGGAAATAGCTAATTCTGAGCTTCATTGCCCCAGATTTTGTTAGATTCGTGCCTTCAGGACAGCTCTTCCCAGCTTATTTTCTTTGGCTTCAGCAATATTTTCCAGGTCAAAGTCAGCTTGCTTTGCTCATTCCTTGAGCCAGCCAGAGTCTGTGAAACATCAGTGGTGTTCCTCTGAGCTAGATCTAACAAACCCCACGTCCCAGCAGGATTTATTTGGTCTGAGGAATTTTGCTTCCCACTAATGCAGTCACAGTCTTTCACGAGTCAGCAGGAGGGAACCAGGAAAAGAATAAGCCTGTGAATCTCAAGACACTTTTGCTGAAGCTTGTGCAGCAACACATGAGCTGATGTAGTGTCTTTGCCCCCTGCTCAGCCGTGTGGGGAGAGAGGAAAAAGCCATCCAGACACAGTCCTGAGCAACTGGCTGTACGTGGCCCTGCTTGAGTAGGGAGGAAAAAGACATCAAAAGTCCCTGCCAACCCCAGCCCATTCTGGGATTCTGTGAATTTCATGCCACTGCATAGCATGAAAATCCATTTTCTTGATAGGTCAAGTGTAATAGTAACAAAAAAAAAGGTGGCTTAATTATTTTCTAGGGAAATTAATTATGCCTGATGTCTATATCTTGACCTTTGCTTTGAGCTACAGCAGTTTGTACCTGAGGCAAAAGGAAATTTACATTCAGCATCAGGAATAAGAACCTCATATAAAATGGAAAAATAAGTTTTAATCAAAAGTCAAATAATTAAGATCATGAACTTGTTTGTCTTTGCTGATGTTAGTACTTTCATAATTGCTAAAGAGCCATCTGAGAAACCTCTGGGATCCCAGTTATCTCTAGATAACTGATGGAACATAAAATTATTTGAATGAAAACTGTCATATCCAATTAATTGGACATGGCAAATGTACAAGGTAACACAACAGAAAAACATTTGAAGTCTCTGACAGATATTTACCTAAAAGAGACACTTTACATGAAACTTCTTGTAATGGCAAGAATTTGGCCTTCCTCTCGTACAATCTTGTCAATCTACTTGTTTCAAAGCACAGGTCTAAATGGACCTGGATGTGACATCTTTGATGTGTAGAGCAAAAAGCTCTCTCAGGCACCAAGAACAAGACCTTTTGAATTTTAGGCAGTGACACAGAATGGTTTCATGAAGGGCAGGTGAAACCTTTCACATTCAGAAGGGGTAAGAAAGACTTGTGCAACTTTTCTGCAGATTCAAGAGAGCAGCTGATGGCAAAGGAGCTAAGAAATGAGAAAACTATCCAGGGAAGTGGAGGGGTTGAATGAGCAGTGGCCTACAGTGGGTTATACAGGTGTATGGTTGTCTTCCTGCCACATGCAGAACACTTTGGGTGAGATTCAGACACAGATTCCAACAGTTAAATGCAGGGGTTGAGATCACAGAATCACAGAAAGAATATATCACATTGGAAGGGATTCACTGAGTCCAGCTCCTGGCCCTCCACAGGACCATCTCTTAGAGTCACACCATGTGCCAAACTCTTCTTGAGCTCTGTCAGACTGGTGCTGTCACCACTTCCCTGGGACCCTGTTCCTGTACCTAACCATCTCCTGGAGGAAGAACCTTTCCACATATCCAACCTAAACCTCTCCTGACACAACTTCAGCCCATTGCCTCGGGTCCTGTCAGTGTTTCACATGTAAACTTCTCATTCACCTGCAGTGGCAGAAGAATTTAATCTTTACTGTATCTCCAGACTTCACCAGTGTGCTCACAGATGCTTCCGCTCAGCTCCAAAACTGGAACTGAACTCCTGCCCTTTGTGTGTGGGATCAGGTGTCCCCAGTGCTGGGAGAGGGCAGCTGTATTGTGGTGGTGCCAAGTGCTGTCCTTATGCATCAGGCATCTGCTGGTCATTTCTGCAGGAGCTACATGTGTAACCTGACATGGGGAGCACAATCCTGTCTGCAATAGTCAATGGCAGCGTCCTGTGAAGAGCTGACTGTCACAGCTTCTCTGTTTCTGTCAATCTCATCTTTCCAAAATGAAGCAGGAGTTGAGGAAGGACCAAAGCATATGAACCAGTAATGACCAAGACCTTGCAGAAGTGACTTTGGGATAAATTGTGTGAACTAGCATATTAATTAATTAATTCCGCACTTTTTATCCAATTCTTGAGAGGCTTCACCACCTCACTCTGAACTCACTCAGTAAAATAGTTTTATTAATTTTGTTTTCTAAAACAGAGTGAAAGCCACTTTGCTTATTACAGCAAGGAAGAAATCTAATACAACTTTGATTGATTTCTTCATCTTCTTCCTTTGGGCTGCTAACTGTGGCTGTACCAAGGAAGGGAGGGTCCATGAGACTTACTGCTCCCTTTTTGAGGTCATGACTGGAGCAAGGCACCTGTTCCATTGATGTGTTTGTTCCTTGGCGGGTTTCTTTATGCTAGCATCTTGAACCTCACTTGGAGCCACATTATTGACACAGCTCTTAAGCAGGTTGCTATTAAAAGGATGGAGGATTATTTATTTGTCTTTTTTTTTTTTTTTAATAACCACTGTGTTATAGCTCATCAATTCTCAAAATCTGCTCACAAACATCAAAATGCAAAGTAATGCACTTGTAAGACATAGTTCTCCTTCCACTGTTACTGAACCTAAAGATTTTATTCCCTCTTTTGGAAAAGATTTGGGACAACCAGAATATTAAGTCCTCATACTATAATCATAGAAAAAAAGTCATATTACAGTTTAAAGTCTGAATGTGAAGATTAGTTCATCTGATACCGAAAGAAGTATTTTTCTGCATGATATAAAATATTTGAATGTGTGGACAGCATGTGTTTCAATATGTGGTTAATTGGGTAGAAAAAATGCCTAATAGCAAACAATCATAACTTCTTGTAGTTTTCACTCACTGTGCTTGGATGATGCCCAAACTGATGCACAGCTCTGTATGAGCAGAGGTTGGAAATCCACAGAAATGCCAAAGACCTTATATCTACCATCCTTTGGGGCAGTTCCTGCAAGGAGATCTGGATAGCAACTCATTCCATCTTTAGGGAAAGCTGAGGACAATCTTTGTGAGAGCTGTTAAAGAAAATTCTTCATTTTTTTTCTTGTGCCCCAATTTCTCATTAAGGCTTTTGCAGGGAGGGAATCTCCTTTTCCTGTCCTCAAAGATTAAAATTTACTTTCTGAAGTGTTGCCGCTTCAGAGAGGTTATAGTTGTCACTGTTGACCTCTTCAGGAGTTAATTCCAGGTGAAATAACTTGTGCCATGACCAGCCCTGGTGCTGTACAGAAAGGGCCTGGGGTGGCAGCTTCACCACCCCTGCCTGGACAGGGCCTGAGCTCAACTGCACAGAGGTATCATTTCAGAAATAACCTAATTCAATGCTCATCTCATTTTTAATTTGTAAAATAAAAAATACTGGTGTTCTTTTTCTTTTCTGGAAAAGATTATCTGGAAATGATATGAAATTTGGTGGAAAATTTTCAACTGTCTTTGCACAAGCTCTCATGACATCAGGCCTGAATTATTTCCAGTACTATCTTTGTAGTGCTTTCTGAGCAACCAGATTTACTAAACTGCTGTATTTTTAGGTGCATAATAGCAGGTTACTAGTGATTCAACATCTCTGTGAATTACGTAAGTAAGGATAACACAAATTAATCCCTAAACTCCATCTTAACTGCCCACCTGTTTCTGGTCTTTCACAGTATATCCTTTTCCTCAGAAGTCCTTGTTCTTTGGTAGTGTTATGTACAAAGTTTGACCTGACTACATCTCTAATTAATCCTGCCTTGTCTCAGGTGCTGACTTTATGCTTACCTGATGATATTAACCAGGTGAGGACTAATAAATATTCCATTCTTATATTTTTAAAACAGCATATATTAGGTAGTGCAGATTGCACACAGAATGACATAACAGCATTGCTGTCAATGGAAAAAAACTTATGGTCTCATGAAAAATTAAAAATAGAATCAATACAACAACATTTATTTATTCTTGCTTTTCTTGTCTTTTATATAAAAAGTATTGCTAAACCTAATATGGAATTTAAACATCAAAGGAAGAACACAAAATAAGGGAGAGAAATGAAGATGTAAAGAAGAGGGAAGAATATTTTTTTGAGAAGAGAGCTAACAAATCAATGAACCTGTGGGATAAAGAAGGTACCTTCAAATGTCATGTGCTGCACTGACCTGTTTGAAAGATGAATTGCAGCACAGAGAACATTCTGACACAGGGCATGTAACAATATGCCAGTGCAAGAAAGGTTGCAGAAATGTCACCTGTCAACAACTCGTACTACACACCTTTATTACTGTAGTCATCCAGTATCATGACTTTTCTGCATGCAAAGTTAGCCACTGTGAGGAGAACACAGACTTAGCATATGTGTTCTGGTTAATATTCACCTCTGAAAACATTATTCTAACACCACAAATACAGTGACAAAATTGCACCACAAACGATCATGAAGTGTCTGAGCAAATTTAGGGAGCGTGATATGGCAGTAAAAATCATGGTTTTGTTCATGTATTCTTCAAAATCTAAGAAAGCTATCAGTTCAGGCATTTGGCTCCACTGAAAGCATCTCTTTATTTTACTTAAAAAGTGTTTTGATAATCTTAGCATTGCATGGCATTTCAAGCTGGGAACATTTCACCTGAGTGAAGCTGGAGCTTGTTCAGGTGTGACACAGCCTGAGGAAAGGGGACAGGTAACCCCCTACCCTAGCCAGGTTGCCTTGGGGCGGGCATCATGTGTGGTACACACAGCTCCAGGAACCCATTTGCACAGGTATCATCTGGCCACCAACACAATCAAAAAGTTATTTTGAGAAATGGTTTAAGTTTCACCAAGAAATATTAGAAGTCTCACTGGGAAGCTGGTGCAACTTTCCCAGTTAATTTTTCCATGTAGGTGAAGCAGAAAGTCAATAATAATCAGTTTGTAGAAAAAACCCCTGACAGTTAAACAGATTGACAATTTCTGCTTATCTGTATAATGATCATGGGACCTGTTGGGGATTTTTGTGAACAGACAAGCCTCTCTGGTTGAAAGGGAAGGGCATAAGAGCTTTCTACTTACTTTACCCTCCTTTTCATTTGTCCTCTTTTCAGATCTTGTAGTAGGAAATGCAGTCTGGGAAAAAAGAAAAGTAAAGGTGCTGGCTTCCTCCTGCCAGTAATCCCTCAGGCAGCAGGAGTAGGAGCAGCTGTGTGGGGAGATTCCAGAACGTTCCCTCAGATGAGGGGCATGGAGTGAACTGATGGCAGCTATGCTCCATGAAAAGCAGAGGCTCTTTCTTTAAAGAAAGCACTTCTTTACAGGTGATGGTCTTACAACAGCCAAGCATTTTATTTCTCTACTTTATACTGAATACCCACCGAAGGAAATGTGAGGTGCCCCACACTCAGGGAAGCAAAGATTTAGTTTCAGATAAACATTGTTAAAGTGACAGGCACGGCTTTAAAGCCAGGCAAGAGTGGATTCCATCCCTCTGCCTCGGGACCTGGGCCCTGTGAGCCCGGGAAGAATTGCCCCACCCCAGACCCTCGTGGGATGGCAGCCCAGGTGTTCTGACTGGTCTGTTTGAGACCCTGGGGTTTCTCCCTTGCTATGTCCCTGTTAGTCCCTGACCTTAAACTCCACCCTGGTTCTGTCCCTCAAAACCCATCACCCTGCCTCTCTTTGGGTCCCTCTGTCTCTGGATCTAGGCTGAGTTTGTTCCTGTGCTGAATAAATGGTTTCCTGAGCAGAAGCCTGTCTGGTTGGAGTCCCATGTTGGTCACTGGTAACTGTACCTTCCCTGGCCATGATCCTGCAGCCCTGGAATGCAACAGGGAAAGGGAGTAAATACACTCTATCCTGCTCCACTCATGGATGAAAAGTGGCAAGTAACCAAGTTGAAGCAAATTGCCTTCACAGCTCCTTTTCTGCCTTGTTTGCAGTTTCTCCCATGCTTCTGCAGGTAGTGATGAAAAATTCAGCTTCATGATACCAGGTGTGGGAGGCACCCACAACTATTATGTGGGAGGATGCACAAAATTCTATTAAAGAGACAAAGATTTCCTGGCCAATTGAAGACGTGCAGACAAGATGTCTGAAAAGGCTAGCATCTTTCCTCTTTGCCCGCAGTAGTTTTTAATCTGCCACCAATTCACTCTCTCAGCCAGCTGTTTATGATATTCTTTAGACCCCTGTCTGAGGCAGAACTCCTGAAAAGTAATAAAGTGGAGAGTGTCGATGTCTTTAGGGACCATGGTGTTATTACTTACAGAGCTGCATAAGCTGGCAAGTCTGAGGAGAGCTTTGCACTGCAGGAACCTCTGCAGAACACTTTAAGTACAGCCATGAGCATAAATCACACAACCTCAAGAATATTCCTGGGAAGCATAAGTCAGAAAATAGGTGACAGTATATGTAAGAGTAGTTTCTGTGAGTTCCTTCTTGCTTTCAAGGGGTAATGCTTTACTTGAGTAGCAGAAAAATCTCTAAATAACAATCCCAGTCAAGTGTACTAAATTGCACTTGTCCAGCCTGTTCTTGCTTTCTGCCTTAGGGTTCTGTTCCTGGCAAGATGTAACAGGGATAGAACAAAGATCCAGGTAATACAATTGGACGTGTAAGCAGCATGGTTGCTTCCTTGTGCAGGCAAAGCAGCACAGGGATTAGGAGATTTCATTCTGACATGCTAAAGCTGTCTCAGGAGAGGAAAGTAGCCACACATCTGCTGAAAAAAATCTACAAAATATTTTACCTTCTTTTTTTCCCTCTCTCAATCTCAGAAAAACAAGTTTACTTTGAGATGAAAGTTGCACCTTTGAATAAAGAAGAATACCCCAAAATACTCTTGTCTTTCCATTTTCATTCAGCTAGAACAAAAACAGATCTTTGTTCATACTTGCTGTTAATTTCCATCCTTTCCATCTCCACCTAACTCTGCTTAAACTTTATGTCTTAATTTAAAATAGAAATTCTTTTCAGAATGTGATAGCAAGAAAAATTATCTGTTGTGTTAAAACCTTTGCTTCTTAGGATTCATTGACAACCAAGTTCTAGAAGCTTTTATTCACTGCCAGCTAACCCTGTATGTGTTACTTACAGTGCGTTAATTTGTCAGTTCTTGGGCAGAACACACAGTTATCAGGCTTGTGAAAAAGAATTATCTTAAAAACCAAAGCGTTAGAAGGTATTATTCTTTCAGAACCCATCTCTTAATCTGATCTGTGAATTAGCAAGGTTTTGAGGCTATGCAATTGAAATCTTTGCTAGTGAGGATAAAAAGAAAGAAGTCCATATATGGTAAGCTTTTAAAGCATCAACTTCCCCCAAATTCAGTAGAAATTGGTACATTGAACCTGTTTCTGTGTTTCTGTAGGTATGGAACTTGTGTCCCACAGGGCCAGGGCTGGTTTGGAACTGAAGATGAGCAAGTTTGTTTGATGAAGGAGGACAGCTTGGTTCTTAGGGCCTGGGTTTTAACATGAGAGGAATTTGAACTTCCTGTGACTCTCTCATGTTTCAATGTACGATTTTCAAGCATTGACTAATTTCAACCCAAAATCTTTCAGACAAAAACAAAAAACCAAAATATAATCTTTGGTCAGACATGCGATTTGATAATCCACCAGTCACTGGATTCCCACAAAGATTGGATAACACTATAGGGAGTAGGTACAGCACCTCATCAAATTTGGTACCACTAGAAACTTAACATGAAGAGGAAAAAGTCAAATTATCTTCTATTTCATTTTATCAGAATAAAAAAATATAAACAATCTCCAAAGGATTGTTCTATAAGAACAGACATGCTGTTATGGCAGTGCATAACGTGAGAGAATGTGTGAACTTAGTAAAGTACCCTGTATTGATGGAATATATTGATTCTAATAAGTATGAAGAGGAGTACTTTGTATAAAGATCAAGTAGTAACTAAGAGAGAAGCCTCTGAAACAGCTGCACACTATTTCAGCTACTACTGGGTACTAATATTACAGCCTGGATGCTACTCTGGTCTTTCAAACCTGAGGACAATAAAGAGGTACTGAAAGCCCAGGGCTGCAAACAGATGAAGGTTTGCTAAGAACTCATTTACTTTTAAACATGATGCTGCAAACTTTGACAATCTTTGGAAGAAAAGGAGAGTATGAGACAGGTGCAGCCTGCAGAGTAAGGAAAAGACAAAACCACACAGAACAGAAATTTATATATTGAATAAGTTTTCCCAAGAATTGCTGAGAACTGAGCAGGGATCTGTCTCTTAGCCTTTGCACTTCATTTTTTTTTTTTTGTGAAGGTATTTGGCTATCCAATCTACAATATTGAAACTGCAGTGCTATATCATACTTGTAAGTACTTACACTCAAACTAATTTTAAGGGCTTGAATCCTAACTCTCCTGAGTAGTTAAGTTATTGGTAGTCATTGTACAGAAAAACTCCAAGCCTACTGAAAATCAGTACCCATCTTGTAATTTGACCATTTACAAACTTACCTGGGCAATATTGGGTTTTCAGGCAACATTTGGCCCAGTTTGGGTGAAAGCTGAAGGCTGAAGGCAGGGATTTATCCACTGATGCAGCAAAGGGTAGAGAGGAAGGAAAGTGATCTTGGATGACCACAGGTGTTTGGATACATGATCACCTGCTGGGTTTCCAGAGCATTACATTTGTTTCTTGCTGTCCACCACAGAGGAGCAGAGTACCTGCCAATCCACACGAGAGAGCTGCTGCTTGCCAGGACCTGCACCAGGTCACCCTGCTTTGCTTAAAGCTCCTGGCATTCCTCTACCTGTCTGACTCCTTTCTTCTGGGATAAGGCTGGAGGCCTGGGATGTCTATTTAGAAAATGCTGCTAGTGTTTGTGAACTCATCTGGATATTACTGACCAGGACTATGATAGTCTCAAGGGCTATTGCCAGAGACAGTTAAGGGAACCCAAATTCCTTCCTCAAAGCAAGAACTTGCCCCCAAATTGCATGACATATTAACTCAAATTTAAATTTTTTTAATGGAGAAAGGAACACCAGAGGGTTTGTGGGGAATATATTAATTTTTCTGATCAGAAAGCAAAGAATGGCTCAAGAGAAACCTTGTGAAAGGAAAAAAGAAATTTCAGGAGAGTGTTTTCCTTTATTCTCATAGAGCTCCATGTTTGGTACTGGGGGAAACCACCACTCTCTCTGATTTGTTTCTTACAGTTACCACATATGTGAAAAAAGATGATGGCAGACATCTGAGGCGAGAAGAACACAGTTCCTATAATTAGTATTTGTGAAAGCATCACTCTGGTGTCCTTGATAAAGGGAGTCTTCTGTCCCGGCCATATATTAGCATCTAAAACCTCGCAGAGCTAACGCATTTGCTACTACAGTTTGAGACCAAAATAATAATATTATTTTTGCAGCTCAAGGATTAGCTGATGACTATTGGAGTCTTTCTACACATTTTAGCAGAATTAGTGTTTTTTGATTGATGCTCATTCTGAATGCAGACAAATGATCTGGCAGAGGGCAAAATTATCCAGTGACCTAATGTCCTGTCACTGATACACAAATAATTATATGAGCACTGATCCACGTAACATCCGTTATGAGAATTTGAATGCCCATCTGTTCAGTCCAGATTAATTGTGACATGATAGCTCCACATTATAAAACTGTTATTTTTTTAAGCTTTCCATGAAAAGCAACCCCCCCCCTTTCAATCCCTCCCCCAATTCCAAATGAAAAAAACCTCAAATGCAAATCAAAAAATGACCAGTTAAAAACAAACAAACAAACAAAAAAACAACAAAAACCAAAAAAGCAGGTCTATAAGTTCAAATATTCTCTTTATGCCAAAGAAAGCAACCAGGACCCAAGGGAATAAGTCATGGCATGAAACCTGCTGAGAAGTTAGAAAGAAGATATTATTCTTCAACCAACCTTTTGATTCTAAGTAAGGTTTAAAGCAATACTGAAAGATTCAATTCATCTTGTTTAACATTAGATATTAACAATATGGATGCCTGTATCTGATCTAATCACTCTTTGAGGGAACAATTCCTTTGACCTGTTTTGGATGTCTACTTAAAGACAAAACATATTTGTATCAAAATTTATCTATTTCTCTAAGAGACCCTAAGAGACCTTAGTGGCTGAGATCTGCTATGGATTTGCTATGGATGCTATACTGTAGATGTCTACATTTAGTGAGATCAATTGCACCTTCAACTAATTTGTAGGTAAATTGATTAATTTTGCATGTCATATCTACTTTAACTGCATTTTCTCTTTGTTAATACAATTTTTCTCATATTCTGATTCTTTTATATTTTGTATAATACTGTATTTATTTTATATTTTCACAATTTCTCACTAATCTACTAAGTATTTTTTTCCTGTTTGGTCTAGTCATTCCATTTTAAGAACTCCATCCATGATTATATTAAGGTGCCAGGCATTGTGGATGTAATGATTCTCATTTGTCTTGCATAATAAACATATACAGTGTCAAAAGATGAGCATTGATCGAGGTTGTCTTTGTAATTAACCAAAAGAGGAAAGCAATTCTCTGCATAACTAAGCCTTTCTGCAATTCCTGAAGCCCCTTTAAATACCTGTCTTAGTAGGAGCTGAGCCATTCTCTAAAAGTACATTTACTTCCCATGCAGCTCAGACACAGAGGTTTACATTAGTGATATCTAAATTATATCCAGCAAATCCCACCCAATTCATCCCTAGGAAAAGTTGTTTTAAGTTGCAAAGAATGTTCAATTTTACTTCTGTTCAAAATAATTTGAACTAGACTAAAAAACAAACAAAGTGTGCTAGGGAAAGCACAACAGAGCTGCATTGACACCAGAACTGAAAAAAGAAGTTGGCTCAAAATAGCCTAAAGCACATCATTTCCTGCACACTTACACAGATTTTCATGGTGTAGTCAGATTCATCACTGTATTCACAAAATAATTCCATTTTCTGAAATGTGATATAATTTTGAAAATAGCTGGAAATCTTAGCACATAACTTGTTTTTAGCCAAAAATACTGGAACAGATCTCAGTTTGACTTTCATAGTTTGTGTAGAACATATGGTCCCATGACGTTGCCTGTCATGTTGCCTCTGCTTTTCCTTTAGACATCTATATTCTTTGACAAGGGGAAATAACAGCAAATCTATATCCAAAATTAGATTATTTCACAGAAAAGGACCTGCATACTAACATATTTTTTCCACAATTGGGCACTAGAAAGACAGGTTATGGCCATATTTTTTTAAGAAATCTCGAGTATGGGAAACCTTAGTATTGCTGCAAAGTTAGAAGATAAATGTGCACTTCCTTTTAAGTGTACTTTATCATCTTTGTGCTCTGTGATATGATGTAGCCACACATTTTTTTTGGTCTGCAATTTCCTAGTTTTCTGAATATTTTCAGATATTTTTGTTAGAGAAACAATGAGTATTTATAGATAATAAGTATTTTTGAATTAGTGAGGGTGTTTCTTAACAACCATCAAGATTAGCTGTCTACTATTATAAATTGTTTACAATAAGGTTAACCAATTGTTAATAAAAGAGATTAAACTGGGAAAATTAAAGCAGGTATGGTATTTTTTCATGTTATTTTCTGAAAAGAAACCTACGCTAAACAAAGGAGATAATGGTGTTAATTTTTTCCAATTTTTATTAATCCATTAAATATAAAACAACCTCAACTCATGATTGACAAAAAACGTTGTCCTGTTCTTTCTTAACAAATTTCTACTGTCATAATTTACTATTGTAGAAAATCATTGTACTTAATTTCTTACAGAAATTAAGATTCACATTAAATAGTAGTTCCTTATCTGTCTTTGAAAGATTATTCAATTTACATATAGATAGAGCTCAGCACTTCAGCAGAAAATCTGATTGTGGAACACAAATGAAAACAGCTATGTCAGAAAATTAAATAGGAAGTAGAAAAGGCAAACAGTTTGTGTTTTCATATTTAAACCAAAAAAATGTGAGAATGTAAGAACTTTTTTTAAAGAATGAAAAAGAATGATGAAAAGGAATGCTAAAAAGTAACGACACATTTTTTTTTAAAATCACTCCTTATTGATATCTCTTGGAAAAGGAAGGAAACGCCTCTATCAAAACAAAGTGTAGTTTAAGTCACAATATCATTTAGTCTTGAAATTTATATTTAAATCATGTAAACAAAATTACTGATGAGAAGATTTTCATTCAAAGCAAAGTTTATGAGGAAAATGTTCATTCCAGTAAATTCCACAGACTACTCATGTAGGGTGAAAAACAATTTAATTGATAATAAAATCCACCAATATCTTTTCAAATATACAAATAGCTAGTGTACTGTAACTATTAAATCAAAAATATCTGTAAGTCAAAAACAGTATAAGAAATGTAATAGTTGCTATAATTAAATTTTGACGTTTCCAATAAAAATAGTGAATTTTTATTGTGATCGTAATCTCAGCCAACTTGAGAAATTAGGCTATTAAACTTTTGTGGAATAGCCTGCAGTCATCTTGTGTCTTGAGCTGATTATTTTTATTATACTGTGCAGTTTGTCAGTACATGCAAGGCTGAGATGATCATACAGAGGAGCATAAAGGTCAAAAGAAAAATACTACCTTTCACAGTAGCCTTTCTATATGGCTTTGGCAATGGGTCTGTCAGTCCCTCACAAGATATCAGATCAGTGAGGCAGCAATGCAAGCTTTATGTTTACTTAGTTTAAATGAAATAACTTTCATTAAAAAAAATATTGAACTCCAAAAGTAAGAAGTATATTTTGGTTTCAATTAAATATGTAACTAAAGAAATACAAAAAAAGTAAAAAGCATATTTTACCTAAGTTAGGTCTGCTTCACTCAGTCATAGTTTGAACCAGATTCATTTTCCTTTCTTACTTTCAAAAGAATTTCAACAATTGTTTTTCAATCAATATTTAAGATAATACCTCCCTTTCAAAACAATACTTGTGGTTTTGTGGTGGCATGAATAGCTTAGTAGAATCGGACAAATTCAATTATTACTTCTGAATGATTTACTAATATTACTTCCTTCTGTGTGTAGGTGTTTATGAATAACCGAGTTAATGGAGAAATAAAATGCAATATAAAATAAAATTATATAATGGAAACCTAATGCACCAAATCTCAATCAAATGAATGAGAATGACAATAATAAAAGAGAGATTTTTAAAAATATCCCTATCTACTCAGAAATTAATCAAAAGAAGTATTTCACAAGCTGTTCTTGTGATGGAAAGGACACAGTTACATATAGTATTAAGCAGCTCATTGCTTCCTTTAGGCAATATTGTCAAACATTTAATATCAATTTTTATATTTTAAATATGTCAGATTTTCTTCATCTCACGAAGCTAGGTAAACAAAACCCTACTCTTTGTCATTGTTCTTTCAAAATGCAGGATTTTTGCCAGGAAACCCAAAACTATATGTGTAAAACAGTGTTCTAGACCCTTCTAGAAAACTTCACCTACTGAAGTTGTTTGTGAATACTTCATCCGTCACATCTGTGGGGCAAGAGATGTCATCTGTACTCACTAACATCCTGGGGAAAATAAACAGGGGGCCTGTAGTCCTTAAATATGGTACACTATAGTACCTATCACAGTATATCAACCACTGAGATCATTCTGCAAAAGACAAATTGTATTAATTTTCTTATTTGAATCTACCAAGTGATAACAGCTCAGATCATCTACTTGAGTTATATTGTTTACAAGACTATCAAGCTGCAAGTCCAATCACTGTTTGTTTTCTGTACCTTTCGGGTTGACAAGAGCAAAGTGCTTTAATCAGGAGATAAAAATGATAGTGTTTGGTATTGCTGATCACAGCTTTTCCTATCAAATGCATTTCAGGCAGACAAATCCAGTTTTCCCAGATCCCTATACATAGCAGAGAAGGTAGAAAAGAGGGAGCAAGACACCAACTGAAGAACAGCAGTTTAGGGACCACCTAGAGAAGCTGTTTGCATTGGAATCTGTGGGGCTGTAGGGGATTTCCCAAAACCTGCTGGGAACACTGACTGCCATAAGTGAGCTGCCTTTGATTATGATCTCTGCAAAATCTTTGAGATTAACTGAAGTCCCTTGAGGTCTGTGACATGAACAAAGGAAGACTGTGCTTTAGTTGGGCTTTTGACATTTGACACCCTCCTCCTTCCCGTGTTCACTTTTGGAAGCTGAGAAACCTGCTGGATTGATAGATGGGTTAAAAATTGTCTAAACAATGGACAAAAAAGATATTAATCCATGACTTGACGTCTCTTTGGAAGCTGCTGACAAGAGGAGCATCCCAAAGATTTTTACTGAGCTTGATGTTGTTCAATAGCTTCATGAACGGTCTGTATGATGAGATAGTTACTGAGGGTGAATTTCACAGCAGAGAGTAGAGCTTAAATTCAGAGATTGCTTGAGAAACCTCAGGAATGGATTCAAGATGAAAGAGTGTCAAGTTTTTCACATATGGGGAATAGTTGGACTCATTGAAAACTGAAATGGGAAGGTAGCATCTGGCTGAAAAACACCTGAGGGTACAATGGAGTTACTATGAAGTTAAACATGAGCCTGAAGTATGCTTTCACCACAAAACAGGTCAAACAACATATTGGGATTTAGTAGGGAGATTGCAACAGGTAAGACAGAGAAGATACTCTGTTACATGGTATGAAATCATAGCTAGAAATCTATGTCCACTTTCTGGTCACCACAGTTCAGGAGTGTCTGGGAGAAAAAGGGAGGAGTCCAGTATGTGAGGTTCACCTGGCAGAAGTTCAGTGAAACATGACCTACCTAGGCTGGGGGAGCTGCCCATGTCAGGTCAGGTGAAGATGAGGTGAAGGAGAGAACAATTACCAGCCAGCAGTGAACTGAAGGGTACTTGCTTCTTGGTAGTGGCACCTCACACAGCACCCATTGAATCTAGTTAGCCTAAAATATGTGAACTCCTGAACCTGCCACTGGATCCCTTCACGTCAAAATATTTCAGTGAGTATTCCAGCTGTTCCAGTTTTCTTACTTGGAGAGAAAGTGATTGCTCTCTTGTGAAGAGTTAGCATTAAATCAAAATTTTAAGTGAAAATAAAATATGCATTGAAGCAATGATAGTAATTTCACAATGAGAGTAAAAAAAACATTTATACATATTCTCAAAAGACATATATTTGATTTGAAATCTTTATAATTCAATAATTCTTTATAAAGAAATGCTCTAGTTGAATTAGGAGCATCAGGTCAAATTCAGAGATAGGACAACTGAAGTCTATGATTTTTTTTTTTTCTATAGTCATGTTAAATGATGACTGTCATTCCAGCTGTCCCAGAAATGGAAAATTGATTCAACTTTAAAAAGAGTCCTTTTTCAGCACTTACTTTGTTGCACGAAGTAGTCTTAAAATGCAGGCATAAGGCTGTGAACATAAGCAAAAAAGCAGTATATAGAAAATCAGCATTTTTAGGCTATCAAATTTCAACATTTTTTACAGTGTTTCAGTCTGAGGTTTAATCTGCAGTGTTTTGTAGTCTTCTGGGAAATTAAAGACTTTATTAGAAAATGCAGAATATGAAAAAATAATTGGACACTTTGAAAACAATATTGTTTAGAAGAGAGAGTAAGTATTATTAAGTTAAGCAAAACAAGCAAGAAAACAAATAAAACCCAAGAAATGAAGAATGTAAGTGACAGACAGATCAAAACCACCTATTTCCCTTGTGGTTAGTCTCCCAATGTTTTGAGGAAGCATAAAGAATATTAGAATATTATTAAAGGTTTATTTTCTTCAGCCTGGAGAAAGGGAGGAAAATGCTGTCAAACTAGATATAATAAATATCTGGTAAATAAGCAGTGTCAAAGATCTGTGTAGACTGGAACAAGCACATTGATTGTTTCCTTAAACATGCTGCTCAGTGTAAACAGTCTGGCTATGCAAAAATGTCCCGATGTCTGGCAGGGTCATGAACAATGTAAGTCCCCAGAAAAAATCCCTGATGTCCTACCCCAAAGGGTTCTTTGAATCTAACTAAAATGACACATGAGTGCAGGAGCTTTTCTGAGGGCATTCATAATATGCTGCCACTGGTGCAGATAAGGGCATTTAAGTGAAAGGGTTTTCTGAGAACACAAGAGCGTTAAGTCAGCCCAGAGCAAACACCAAGCTATGAGAATGACTAATTATGACATAAATATCTGAAAAGTACAAAATTCTCCTAAAATTGTTTTCCAGAAAATGCAGTCCTGTGATGTATTCTGTGAGTGCAAACACTAGGCAAAGCCAGGCAAATATCACCTTTTAGAGGCAGATGCTGTGCTTTCTGAGCACCACATTTGACAGGCACAGAAGGATGCTGAGAAATGTTTCCTTTTTTTCAGTATCTGACTGCAATTTTAGACAACATAGGTGGAAAGTGGAAATTATCATAAAAATGTGTTCCCTCTCCCATTCCAGGAGACCATTGCCTTTTTTTCCTGTTTTGTTTTTCTTTTTTTTTTTTTGTTTGTTTATTTGTTATAAAGATGACCCAAGACACTACACAAAGGGTGTAGGATGATTGACAGAAAACTTTCATACTGATATTTTCTTTAGGGCTCCACCCCATATTTCAAGAATTGGGATTCTTCCACATTTCTTCTGTTCAAGTCAAGGAATATAGGTCTTATATGCTGTAAGATATCTGTAAGATATATAAAATGCAGGTTTGAATTTCATCTGGTTGATGGAAGGAATTTCTGTGGATGAATTTGAAAATTTAAACTCACTTTTATGTCATAATTTGTAGTCAGTTAAATAGAAGTCTGTTCAGAAATAAGGTGGACTGTGAAACCTGAAGAACAAAAAATGTCTACTGCAGTTGCATAAAAGCCTGATACAATGATGTGTTTTAAAGGATGACTATACTGAGTAATCCATTTTCTTTAACTTTGAATAGTTGAAATTATCCAGATTTTTATGTGTTGATTAGAACAGATGAGCCAAATATACATCTGCTTGTCAATTTTGTAATATAAATATTGTAGGCATTTCAAACAAGATTTATAGACCTTCTCTGACTTGCCTCATCACCTTAATTTCTTGCAGAACTCTCCTCTCCCCTCTGCAGAGCCTTTTAATCATAGTATGACACCTAATGAAAGGTGAATAAATTCAAAGGGTGGTTAGATTCTGCAAAAGGTAGCATCTAATGCCAGAAAGGTTACAAATTGTGGCTTATTTTACTCAAAATGAGAATCTGCAGTGGCTTCCTTCATTGATGTGACCTCCTAAGAATGCTCAATATGATTTAATTTCTGTCCTGTCCATGGCTTTTGTGATTATGCTAAAAGGCTTGAGGAAAGGTTGAGGGGGCTGGGGTTGTTCATCCTCGAGAGCCAAAGGCTCCAGGGAGATCTTATTGAGACCTTTCAATATGTAAAAGGGCCTATAAAAATGATAAAGGAAAATCTTTTAGCAGGACCAATTGCTACTGATCTAGGAGTAAAACTTTTATGAAAAGTATAAATCAGTTACATTCATTAAAAGGGTGGGTTTTTACTAATTTATGTCTCTTTCTAATTTATCTGTAGTTTTACCACCAACTCCTTGCAAAAGGAAGGAGAGCTAGGTTAATGACAGAACTTGAGGAGCTTCTAAAAGTTTCTAGCTTTTAACACCTACAGTTTTTAGGTTAATGAGAATTTAAGGATTTCTAACTTCTGACACCTACCTACAGTTTTGGTTTTTTTTCCAAAGTCACACCAATACACAGAATCCTCTCTTTGTTAAGTGTATTCTTGTTAGAACTCACCTTCCTTGAAACAGCTGACTTCAGAAGGATGAACATCTTGTAAGGAGTTTACATAATTTCAGTTCTTGGAATATTTCCTACTTTTCTAAGCATATACATTTATATGATTCTACAAGTTACTCGAGCTATCAATATAGATAGAAATGGATCTAAGAAGCCCTAGTCCATTTCAAGATTAATCATCTGGAAGATCTTTTCCATAGTAAATGCTGTGTTTCTTTTAAATTAACATTTTAATTCCTGAATTATCATAGAACAGTCCTGGAAAACAATCTTGTGGAGTATTCTACGATTCTATAACATCTCTATATAGTGTCATTATTTTTCATATACAGCCATCCACTAGTTTATTGATTTTCATAGTACATTTATATTTTGTTTAACTTTTTATTGTTATACCTTCAGGGGCTTTATTCAAGGTGAATTTGTTGATTTGTTGTCCTTATCTTTTATTTCATTGACCAGCTCTCTGCAAAGCATTTCAAGACCACAAATCAAAAACTTACACAACTTCCTACAGCACTTATACCTCCTGTTCAATGGGTATTTTCTTTCCATTTTTAAAGGAGACAATAATGAATAGTTCATCGACTGAGTAAGAGACTTTTGTGCTTACTGGAATGAGCATTTGACTAGTTCTGAAGTCATATGGACCCAAAACCCCCCTTCCTGCAATGAAGGCATAATGCTGGTTTAATATTCACTGCAGTGCAATGCGTGTCTATGAACAGGCACAACACTGGGCTCGGTTACCCTCACCTGGCTACAAATGTTCCCAATAACAACTCTTTCCCAAGAGGGCCTGTTATCAGTCAGGGCAATTTGGAAATCTCCCAGATTGCAGCTTGATTCATGGGCAGAGTCAGCACAGGGCTGCCACGCAATAGGGATCAGAATTAAGTATCAGGCCCTCGTTACTCCTGGATCTTGAATCCAAGGGAAGTGAATATTTACATTTTCTCCATGGTCACAACAGCTAATAAATGATCCATGTGACACATCTCTCTCTTGTGATTTTGTGGGGTTTCCCTTGTTTGTTTGGTTTTTGTGCAAATTTGATCCAATAACTTTGAACTAGAAAGAAAGTACCAGCCTCCCTAAAACTATGATTAAACTTTGACTGTTAGAAATAATAGTTCAATGATTAGGAAGCTTTTCTGCCAGGAGGTTATAAAGTCAGAAAGAGATTGCAGAGTGATGGAGAAATGTATAAAAAGATACAATATCTCTTTCCAACACATAGAATCATAGAATCATTAAGACTGAAAAAGACTCCAAGATCATTGAGCCCAGCCATTGACTGAGCACCACCACCCCAACTAAAACAAGTGATGTATCCAGTCATATCTTGAACACCTCAAGGTACAGTGGCTCAATCACTTCCCTGGGCAGCCCTTCCAGTGTTTGACAACCCTTTCAGTGGAGAAGTTCTTGGTATCCAACCTGAACCTTCCCTGGCAAAGCTTGAGGCCATGTCCTCTTGTCCTGTCACTGGTTGCCTGGGAGGAGAGGCCAACACCCACCTTGCTACAGCCTTATACAACAGCCCTGAGAGAGCTCCAGAATGACATGGACTCTCTGATTTCAAGTATATTTAGTATTGAAGAGCTAGGTGATGCATTCCAGGCATGCATTTTAGTAGGTGTTTGTCTAGAACTGTCCTTTGTGCAAGAGCGGTGTGGATGATGGTTCTGCCCCTTGGTACATCCTGTGGGAATTTGAGAGCACATCAATTTAATAGTTCTGGTGTAGCCACTGTATTTTCTTTTTTGAGTCTAAAATTCCAGAGGTAAATTCAATGAGCTGTTGACTAAAAAATTGGAAAGGGTATCTGATAATTGTGCAAGCAGGGATCAGAGCTTCCACTTATATAGAAGGATTAAATAAACAGAATATGTTCTGTCAACAGTCTTTTGTTGCAACATTTATGCACAAATGAATGTTTTTAATAAAGAAAAGTTGCATAAATCAATAATTTCATAAAAGATTTTGCTGTCACACATAGATTTCCCAAACCCTCTGAGGGCACAGACGTTAGTGTATTTACTCTCTTCCAGCAGTAAAGAGAAAACCTTTCCAGAGTGGCTGCTCTTCTCACTGTCTATGAAATGAAGAAATACTGCCATTCTCTGTCAAGTTTGAAATGAAATCTTTTTATCATTGATCAGGAAAGGATCCAAAACCTCCTGGCCGTTTCACTCCTCCTGGCTTCTGATGGTACTTTCAAGGTCTCTGGATACATCCCAGTCTTTCCATTCTCAGATCCTACATAGTACTTGTGTTCCTGTTACAACGAGGCAGGGATAAAATCCAGGTGGAAGTTCTCCAAGCCCTGTTATGTTGTTTATGCAGGCTGCTGCTGAGAAGATTTGTAGCTAAATTTCACTTCTGTTCGAAAGTGCCAAGGGGTTAACACTGGTATTTAAAATATCATTTTCAGGGGAAGCATACCAGATAAATGTTAATCTGCTCCTTAAGCACTTTCCAGTGATTTTCTGCAAGAACTCTTCAAAGAGTAAAAAATAAAAATATCCTGGTACAAGGTAGGAATTATAGTGCAGACACACTTCAGCCAGGGTGGCTGTAAACCTTTTGGCCTGAAGCTGTGAAAAGCAAGGGAGTCCCTGCCACCATCTATGGATAAACAGAAAAAAGAGCAGATTCTGAGAGTTTGCTTTCTACCTACAAATCCTCCAAGCAACATTTTGAGAAGCTGACAACTTGTTATGTAATCAGGGAAATGGGGAATCTGAAGTAAAGAGAGTGAGAGACTTAAGCAGAAAAGATGGTTTAGTCCCTTTAACTGAGGATTTCACAGAAATATGCAATAGACATATTTTGTCTTGGAGAGAGTTCTCCTGTGGCTCTTTACTGAATCTAGAGATGGCAGCTAAATAGAAGCCAGGGATCTCAGATGAAGTCTCTTTCACAGCAGAGCCCCAGGAGAGAAAAATTAATCATGTATCTGATTTATGGATGCAGCAAAAGCTGAAGGTTTTAGAATACATCTGATACTGCTTCCCACAAGGGAAGACACATCAGCACTCAGCTGTACCAGAGGACTATGACTCTTTATTGCTCACTAACAATTTTATGTTCAAATACTTGTTTGAAGCCACTGTCCTGCTTTTCCCTGTGCAATATCTGTAGCCAGCACACCGAAACAGGATAAGGAATTTGGTCAGTTGTACCTGGAAATAAAAAGAAGCTTCAAGGGGGTCCTTGCATGCCATAGGTCTCTCAATACCCTGTACACACACCCGCTCCTCCCAATTCCTAAGGTGCTTTTGCTGCTATAAATAAATTCAATGAAAATATGAGAGGTGATGACAGGATGCTCCTGAGGGTTTTATGTCCTGCACCACAGCTGCAATCCTCTAACAGACAATGGGAAAATATTTTCTCTTGTTGCAGAGCCTGGGACAACACTCCGGGTCACACGTGCATGTCCCACATGTCAACTTGGTGTCCCTCAGGAGTCCCACAGTACAATCACAGCAGTCCAGCTCACCAAGCAGTTTTGTGCCACAAGACTCCTGAAGAGGAACAGAACCTTCATCATTTTCAGGAGCCAAGAACTGCCACTCTGAAGTCCAGGCGAGGGAAAGTCCTACTAGAAGTGTTTGAGTCACCATTCCTGGAAATGTTTAAGAAACAAGTAGGCATGGCATTTTCTGACATGGCTTAGTGGCATAGCAGTGTTTGGACAAAGGTTGGACTGGATGATCTTGAAGGTCTTTGCCAACTTCAATGATTCTATGATTCTGTGACTCTAAACCACACATTCCTTGGCAGAAGCCGTGCGCCCAGAGACATGATGGTTGCAGTAAGAATGGACACTGCCATATAACCTGATGTGAACACTCCTGCTCATCATGTGGTGACCTACTATATGTCATTTCACAATGGGGAGAAGGGGGATCAACAGGACAAATGTTAAAAGAACACTTGGTTTGTGTGAACAGACTTGGAATAGACAGACTTCTCTCTTCAAAGAGCCTTAAATGTTGTTCCCTCACTCATTATGAAGTTGTGGAGTAGCAGTCAGAGTCAAAGCTTTGATGGAGGGAAAGTATTGTCCTCTCAAGACTGCCTGGACTTTTAGGTAGAGTTTTGTGCTAGAAGGGTCTGTGAATTTTCATAGATACCCTTACTTTTTGAACTATGTTGTTGTCACAGCTGAGATCACCTGCTTTCTGCAATAACAAGAACAAGAAATCATGGCTGGAGGAAACCCATAAATTATATGTTTTGCTTAATTGCCTGGCCACTCCTGCAACCTCCATTAACCTAAATCTCCTTTGAGTACAACTGGATTTATCAGTCTGTTGTGATGTTACTTTCATTATAGTATCAGAAGCCCAGCTGCTTCCCTGCCAAGCCTAGGTGAGTCTTGACCCCACCTGATCCCAAACTGAAGCACTGATTTTACACAGAAGAACTACAATAATCTATCCTACCACCCTTAGAGAACATAATTCCATTATTAACTGGCAGGATACTTTTCACCAGTAGCTCTGTACTACAGCCAGTGCTGGAGATTAAAATCCAGAAACACTTAAAGGCAAAGACAGCTGGAGGCCCACTTGGATGAAGGTGACATTATTTCCTTTATAAAAATTCTCTCATTTATAAAAATTAGGTATCTAGCTATGAAAAACTGATTGTCAAGATTTTCTGATGAGCCAAAGAAAAATTATACATTTCCTAAGAAGGCAATTCAGCCTAATGCAAGCTGGAGTAGGCCTTGCTCTATGGAGATTCTCCCTCTCCTCAAAACCAGAATTTAAACAAGCCACTTGACTTCTAGATAAGAAAAGACTTTTTGAGTGTAACTGAAGAAGTTACAATTCATGGAGGTATACAAGTTCTTGCTTTTTTTTCTTAACCACAGAATGACTTGGTGGTAACATGCACACAAATGTTTTTCTTACTTCTATTAGCCTTACTTATCTAAAATTCAAGCATACTTTCTCAAATCAGTTTACTATTGTTAATGCCTGTCAGTTTCTTTGACTACTTTGTCTGCTTGAATTTTTTTTTATAAAAAATCCTGGAATTTTAAAGGTTATAAAAAGTGTTTTATGCTGAAGTGAGACAAAAGATAAAATCCTCTGAAATGTTCACAAGAGAAAACAGAAGAATTTGTGTTGCTCAGTCAAAACATTTAGTTTGATTGTTTTGAATAATACCATTTTGATTTTTAGTTTTTGGGATTTTTTGTTTCTCATTACTTGGCACTACTTTAAATTGAAAAGCAATTTAAGAGCAAAAACTTTTTTTTTTTTTTTTCATTTCAAAGTGTATATGCAGGTTGTCTGGAGAGTTTAGGGCTTTTAAAATGTTTGGTGTTCAGCACACTTTAGAATGCTGTTCTCAGTGCTCACAGAAAGCAGCACTTTCTTATGAACAGTTTTGTTTTGATTGATACCTCTTTCTGAGTGAAAAATAATCTAGTATTTAAAAGAAATATATTAACATAAAGTCTCCTTTTTTGTATATGCATCTTAAATTCACTTTGGAACTTTTTCTGAGTTTTGAATTTGTGTCAGTCTTTCTGTAAATTATTTGATCCATAAATTGATTGAGAAAAATATTCCTTAAAGGGGAAAACTTAATTGATAAAAATATATTAAATTGTATTATTTTTCTCTTTTTAAAATATTTTATTAATTTAAAATATTTTTTATTTTTCAAAATGTCTGTGGTAAGTAAAGAAATCCATTGCCATAATAAGAAATACAAAATCTGCAATTATGTTCATGAAAAATGGTAACAAGGAAAGAAAATGAAAAAAGGAATTAGAACAAATTATACTTTTTTAAATAATAGCCTATTGCTTTTTAATTGTACAAATAGCTCTTGGCAGCCCATTAATGGCCAAATATAGATTCCTGCAAATTAAAAAAAGAAATTAGAAGGTATAAGAGGCAACTCCACAAAGAAATATATTTATTTAATCTTTAAAAGTTTACTGCTTGTCCAAGAGTAACAATTAAGAATCTAAAGTGTTATGCTGAAACCCACCATAAATAATTACTTAAACTCATAGAATTAAGGGATTTTCTAACCACAAGCAATTCAGTTTTACTGAGGATTTTCATCCCCTCTTGCCTAGGGTAAGTCAGTCACATGATCAGGTGAACAGGATAACAGAGCAGAACCAGGTGGAATTTTTTAACTAAAACTAAGGTGTTTCACAGAATATAATATAAAGTTACTTTTTTACCTTTTCATTATATCCCAGACATAATTCCATGGCTTCATACACTGGACAGTCTTTCCCCTGTAAGGCACCATCAGTACTGTGTGGCATCTGCTCAAGAGACAAGTGGGAAGAGGAGGGAGATAAAATATATGGGAAGCCCTGTAGCTGTGCCTGGAGCCTGCTAATGATGAGTAATTATGATTAAATAGTAAGACCTTTTAAAAAATTAGCAGCACTCCAAGGATCTGGAGTTTATTACACAAAATGTTGTACTGGTCTGGTCTAATTTTAGACTCATGTAGAGTATATCTTATATATTTGGTGGCATCTAGGCTGTTTTCATGGTCAATAATTATAAGTACACCTATTTTGTGCATATTTCATTGTAAATCTCCATTTCAGACATCTCCTTCAAAATGGGATGAAATATTTTTTGAAGAGTGTTTCCTCTCCCTTTAGGGGAACTAAGAACAATTAGCTCAGGTATAAAATTCTTTGATTAGATGTGTCCCATCCAAAACAGAGGGCGACCCTTAACTTTTTCAAAGCATCAAAATTAATTTGCACTTTCATATGGAAATACAGATTTTTTACATTCCAAGGAACATTAATATATACATAGATTATTTATGCACCTTCCACTGCTCTGAGTCATTCCCTGGTGGCACTTGCTGATTTTTGGTCAGATCAGAAAAATTTCCTTATCCTGATTGATTTATGCTGTGGGTGGTGGACAGACAGGCTAAAGGAATCAGGGTGTGGTCTTGTGAGTGTATAACAGACCCCAGACTTCAAACTAAGTGCAATACGTGAGGTTTTGAAAGAAACCACTCCTTACTTAAGTTACATTTTCATGTCTATGCTTTCATGTTGATGGGAGTAAATGAGATGGAGTGCTATCTTAAACTAGTGTCTATATATTTTTTCTTTGTAAGTCAGGATATATAATGATTTTCTTGCATAAATCTACTACTAAAAGTGTTCTCAGTGTTCATTTCCGTCATCATTGCAAATGAACAAAGAAAGATGAAGATGGAGAAAAAAAATAAAGATCTTGTAAGAGCTTGCAAATAACACTGGGCAAACAAAGAGTCTGAATGTAACTGCAGGAAAAAAGGAGAGCTAAGAAGAAAAGGAAAGGGAACAAGGAAGAGATTTTACTCAAAATTTTGCTGAATTTGTAATATCCTTTTAAAAGCTAGAAGTAGAACTGTACCAGCTGATAACTGTATAATACATTAAAGAAACAGGCGCTAAGCCTCCATAAAACTCCTACCCAACTGGAGACAACTGTAATTAAGGCTGACCTCTTTTCTTTAGCTGTTACCTCTCACAGTTTCTTCACCCTTTGTTTTTGCAAATGTGTTTACATAAATTTAGTCTCCTAATTTGTGAAACAGAGCACAGCAGAGAACAGTCTCATGGAGTGCACTGACGTATGAATAATAATATAAATATTATATGCAAATCAGACCTGGTCAGACTGGGTTTTTCCCTACAGGGGGAAGCAAAGAGCTTCTGTTCCTGCTTTCCTTTGGGGCTTGCACATACTGTGCTTCCCATCATTTTGGGCACTCCCTTGTTATCTTCCTTTTCTCTGTGTTTGGCTGCTGACCATCTACAGGCTGTTTTTTATTTAACTCTTTCGGACATATTTTTGCACATTTGCCTGTAAATGTTTAGCAAAATTTGTCTTCTATAAATAAAATGGGTGACTTTTTCACCGAAAAGTAGATCTGCTTGAGACTTCAGGCCATCAACTGATCATATCTCCAGTGTATGGCTGGGACATAGCAAAGCTTGCAAATAACAAAACATTATCAGCAACCATCTTCCTGTGTAGGTGTCTTTGTTGGACCTGGTATAACACACAAACCTTCTGTTTCTTAACATTTACCTGTGCATATGTGTACATTATAAACACCATGTGCACGTTATATTAATGTAGGCCTAGTCATTAGCTAAAGCACTAATTTCTTTTTCATACAGCATCCATACACTAAATCATTGAAAAAATCAGGTAATTTTGAGCAGTGAAAAAGCACCATAAAAACCTTCTCAACTGCTATTATTAGTCTAAAATCCCCAAAGTAGCAACTTAAATAACTGATAAGTAGCTTTTATTCTTTATGTAATCCCCATGCCTTTATTATTAACAATGGTGTTGCCACCTACCTTTACTGTCCCTTTCTTTTACAAAGGAAATAGAATGACTAATTTTTCTATTCTCCCTTCTGAAGTCTAAACTCTATTTTACATCTCTAACCATTCTATTTTTGCACAAAACCTTTCTAAACCTTATTTTCAAAGTACAGGGAGGTTTAGAAAAACCCTGCGCTATCAAAAATGTTTGGACTCTGCTGCAGTCTCCGGTTCTGTAGCAACTTAACACTGTCCTTCATTTCTAGGAGAGTAAACAAAATACTGCATTGCAGCAAATCTAATTTAAAGAGACACAATAGGGTAGAGGTCTGGATAAGTAAGGTTCAGTTTTGTTTGCCTCCTAGCAAAATATTAAAAGACACAAGAGACACACAGAGAAGAAACCTATTTGTTCTTTACTCTCTTTTTTAGTTATCAAGACTTAAATAGAACCTGGTGGACACATCGTATTTCAGCTGAGGAAGTCAGCAATATGTATGATTGGAGGGATATCACAATGCTGACATTTAAAATTGCTGTAGTGAATACAGAAAGTATGAAAATAAGATATATAAATTAAAAAGATAATAATTTGTAACTGCTGCTTAGAGGTTATTTTCTTCAAAGAATCAGATAACTTTAATAGCTAAAAAATAAACAATATTTTCCACTTTGAAGAGCACTGAAAATTAGGTGGATTGTAGCTATCATATGAAAGCTCCAGAAATGTACAAACAATATTTTAAAATTGAGGGTTTTAGTGTGTTTTGTGTAGAAATCAGAGGCAGAATGCACATCACCAGGGGAGTGAAAACACACCCAAAAATAAGTTAAATGAGAATTATCTCTGCCTCAAATTTGCAACAGCTGAGGTCCACAGGACAGGGGCATAATGTGGAATTACACCAGACTCCATCTTGCCAGTGATTTTCTCCTTTATTTCCCAGCATCAAAGTGAAGAAAATGTACTTTGGACTGATGGCTTCTCCATATAGGCAACTGTCCTGCTGCTGTAGGATATGGAGATCTCCCCACATGATTGAGATCTCTCCCCAGAATCTGCTGCTATTATTGTTATTGGGTCACACAAGTCAAGGTTGTTTCTCCAACATGGTCTCCAGACAGCAAAGCTTGGAGTAGCTGAGCCAGTAGAGTCCCTGGTGATTGTACCAGCAGCTGTGAGCTTTCCTTCATCTCCCAGCCTTTCTGCTTCTGTTAATCTCAGCATAGCATTGCATGATGGCATCACAAAGACACCTGTTTCCCCCAAAAGCACTTGCAGACACCAGTGTCCAATCCACACCCTCAAAATGCCTGATTAGATGTGAGCTGCTGTTGTCTCTCTGCTGTTAGCTCTCAGGCTGGAAGTTTAATATCTTGTATGAACCTGCTCTTTCCAACAGCAAGTGGCCTGTTCTGAAACCTGCCTCTCTCCTTTTCCATCCCAGTTCACATGGAAAATACATGAATGGGCAGGCATGGTCCCCATTTACACTCTACTGCATTCAGTGTACAGGTGCACTGCTGGATGAATCCAATGTACACATTTGGGTGAGACCCCCCTTGGCACAAGGCAGCAGAGCAAGGACAGTCAGATGGACAATCCCACCCTTGTACATAGTCCTGTAATTTGAATAGTCTGAGTATTTTTGCAGTAACACAGAAAATGAACTGAAGCTTCTTAAATGGATGTTGAGCATGGTGTGCTTGAAATGGAAGTGGCATTTACCCACATGACTTTCTGTTCACATAGCATGGACCTTCATTTGTGCACAGGTCAGTTCATATGACTTTGTATGTCAGTTTCTTAAAGGTGAACACTGGATGTGATTGCTTTAAAGGTTTTCTATCCCTTTTGAAGAATAGATCTGCTGAGGGCTGAACTCCCCCTCCCATGGAAGGAGATTGAGAACAAGATGAAAGCTGCCCACTTTATTATCTTTTCACGTGGCAGCTATGTTTCTTGAAAAGCATGCTGTGCTTTGCACAGCTGATGAAGAATTTAATCTAAATCCTGATCTGTAAACACAGCCTACGCACTGCATTGGCAGCTATGTTGGTGTTTTGGTATGGACTAAATAAAATTCTCTTTGTGTTAGTGACTTGAATATCAGCCTTTCCAGTAGCGCAAATGTAAAAATAATTAAATTCCTTTATGTAACAGAGGTTTATGAGACTATAAGGAAAGCTGCCCAAAATGCAGACTGGAGTGGGAGTTAAGCCAAGTGTTGTCTCTGGAGTCTGTAGCCAAATGAGTGTTTATTTTTTCAGACCATAACACTTCTACAATACATTTGCTTTAAAGTGAAGGACATAAAGTAATGTTTATATGCCACATCACTACTTTGACTGGTGAGAGGCTCCTCATCCCCCAGGAAGCAGATGGAGCTGCTAAGGTAATGTCAAACCTGTGGGATCAGGTACCAGCATGAAATCAGCCTGATTATTGTTTATATGTCCCTCAAATCAACCAAGCTTTCTTGTTTCCTCGTAGAGCACAGAAGCTTCTTGTGCACTTGTAGACAGACACACTTTCATTCTTTTCTGGAAAAAATCATATCCTGGCATGATTCCTGTGATGTGCTCTGGACTTTGCTTCCCTATTGACACAAATAGAACTTCAGTGTCAACAAATGGACAAAAAATATTAAACCCCCCAAATATTATCCTCTTGAAATCATGCGTAAACTTCTGCAACAGCACAAAGATATGGCCAAACAAATGCTTTCAATAGCAAAATGAAAGTCATTTGCACAGAAATGTATAAATAAGATGCAGTAAAAAGGACAAAACTTCTAATTGCTTACACTTACGATAAGAAAGGATCTGTGTCTGCAAAGGGGCAGCTTGGAGTTTGAGGCCACTAACATTCAATTTGCATTTAAAAATATCTTGAGGTTTTCTACTAGAGTGGGAGTAGCTTTCTTGGTTTTATGCTTGCTTTTGACAGTCTTAACTGAGCTTTCATGTACGGAATTTTCTCACAAGAGTTGTTACAACTTTTTGATGTAATTCTTGTTACAGATGATATAAAAAGCTTTTTAATATGCCTTGTAAATTGCAAATGATAAAAATATTTTAATTTCAGAGTAAAAGAGAAAAGGAAATTGGTTGAATGGAAATGATAAACCTCACTATGTGATGTTGTAATAATTTATTTCATTCTAAGGTGTAACAGCAAGAGGATTTGTAATGAAAAGTTTCTTTTTATTGTTGGTTTTTTTATGTCCCATTTTGTTTTGTTTTGTTTTCTTTTATTTTGTTTTGTCATATGAATACGGGAAGAAAAGATAACATATCACAAGAGAAGCTGGAACTCAAGAGTCAATGAAAGTCCAGTGATGAAGATGCTGCCTTGGGACTAAGAAAACCCAGAAGCAATTTCCTTTTCTGCAAAAAATTCAGTGTACTGTGACTTTGAGCAAGACATTTCAAGCTATGTTCATAAAATAATTTTTGCTGCCAATTATTGTGGCTTAAATCCGGAACACCGGTCTTCAAAATCCTCTTGCTGTCTAACTGCAGAGCTACCTTGATTTTCTTGGTGCCTGCAAATTATATCAGTAAATTCCAAAGGCACCCACTTTTTCTCTGCCTTCAAAGCTGGTCTACACTGCTGAACATTGAAAGAATCTCTGAGCCAGATGGTGAGCTGCAGACAGATTCTGCGGTCTGATGGTTACAGCGCTCAGCTGAGATGTAAATAGACCTTAATTTTAGTCTTCCTAGTCATGGGTTTATTATTTACAGGAACTAGAACAGCTTTGATAGCAAACTGAGGGAGTTACTCTTCATCACCAATAAGATTTCATGGTCTGAATGTAGGAAAAGTCATGTGGGACATGACAAAGAGAGATTTACAGTTTTCACAGACCCAGCTGGTATGGAAGTAATGTGCTTGTCATGAGAACTGAATGGAGCAGAAGAGAGAGGGTGTTCTGTGATGCTTCTGCAGAGAGGAGAAATTGATCTCTGACAGTTCCAGTTTCACCTCCCAGCTAAAAAGGGATGGGGTTAGACCAGGAACCCAAGTTTTGGATGGATGACATTGGGCAACTCAACCCCTTTTCCTCACTGTAGGAAACCATATGCTTTGTGAGTTTCACACTAAGATACTCCCAGTTTCTCACTGTGAGGTAATGTGTTTTGTTTTTTTTTTTAACAAACACAGCAATGGGTTTGGTGTAAATGTATGTCAGATCTTGTTTTTCCTATATATATATGTATGACTTATGCTCCAGTGACAGTACAAGCAAGCCCTGCTACCCCCTGTACTGGATAACAACCTACCTACCTAGGGATGGGGATTCCAAAAGATGGCTGAATAATTAGAATTCTGGTACTTCAATGCCAAATTTATGCTCTTAGATCCCTGTTTATTCACCTGAGAAATGTGAGTAGTTACACTCCTCTAAAGGATGCTGTGATTGATGGGGATAAGCACTTTAATGACTGAGACACTCCCTTACTCAGACAATGTGAATTGTGTGAGTGTATTCAGAATGGAAAAGCTACTGGACAGGACTTTGGTTTTTCTTAATTTGAATAGAGATTCTTATATTAGAGTGGTATTTATCATATTCTATTATTTTTTTCTTGAATAAAACATGCATTAAAATATAGAAGATGGTTACATCTTGATTCTGAAAGCCGAAAATTTACTTGAAGCAGAAAATAGTTGAGGTAATGTGGTTCAGAAAGTCCTGTTAGACTACAGAGTTGGTAATAAATGCTTGGTTTTGCTCCTATAATGCTTTTGAAGTGAACTGTTTGAGGCTAAAAGATCTTACAAAGACACTCTAAACCCAAAAATTCCGCTTTTTACTGCTTATAAACTGATCTATCGTGAAATTATCATTTGGTGGGATATTAAAAAAAACTTTGACAGATATTTTTAAATGAGAAGTTTTATGCTGCTTCTGGTCTAGGATGGATTTTAAACTTTGATTTATATTTGTTAAATTGAAATTGTAACAAAAAACCACAAAACCTATTTGGGACTGGCAAAAGCTATTCAATTGTCTTACAAGTCTGAGAGATGTAAATGAAATTTCTGAGAACTCTAAGCCTAATTTCCATGAGAGGAGAATTTTGAGTTTCCATTTTTTACACAGGCAATTATACAACACAAATCATACTGTCATTGTTACTGCTTCCATAGTGTCTGGGAGCATCACAACCCAGGCTGTTTAATCTACAGTGGGCTGCCTCCACACAATCCATATCAATCTCAATATGCACATTTGCCATTTCTCATTGCCAGATTCTTACTGGAATCTACACTTATATGTCTGCATCTCAGAGAAATCAAAGAAAAAGGGATTAGGAGTGGCTCAGACAGCCCTGCTCTTTTCCTCTGTCCCAATGAGCTGCACCCTAATATATTTGACTCACTGAGACACAAGGGCACTTCTATCCTATCCCAAAGGGTATAAAAAACATTTAATAATTTTCCCCTTTCTAGCAATGGTTGGCATATTTGAATCACAGAATCTCAAAACGGTTGAGGTTGGAAGGCTCCTCAGGAGATCATCTAGTCCAAACCATCTGCTAAGACAGATTCACTCAGGATTTCTTCTTACTTTTGCTTTTTTTTTTTTTTTTTTTTTTTTTTTCCCCCTGGATATTCCTGTGCCTGATTAGTTTTTTCCCAGTATACATTCGTGTTGTTAATCATTCTTCTGCTATTTTGTTCAATTGCCTTAAGTTATACCATACATTTATTTTACATTTTTCAGCTTAAGAAAGATGGTAAATAAGTTTAAGTAAGATCTTAACTGATGTTAAACCATCAGTAAGATGGTTTTGAAATGTAACCCTGCTTTCCAAAGTGGTGACCCTCCCCCCAAACCCAAAACTTCAATGCCAGAAAGCTTCTTAAGTCAAATACTGTGTAGCTCTGGATCTAGGGCAGTTATATCCCTCTTGCCTCCTTCTCCCATTTTGTCAATAAACCAGTGGTATCTTCCTGTTAAGCAGCATTTTCAAGCCAGCTGCATGTTGACCTTAGAGCTGTCTTACCCACACTCCAGTGCTCTTGCTCTCTTATGCAAATGTCATGTCAGGCAGTGTTAAAAGCTTTATTAAAGTCATGATATGTGACATCCTCTGCTCTTCTCCCATTCATGAGGCCTCTTACCCTGTCATAGAAAGAAATTAGGTTGTTTTGACATGGTTTGTTCCTGACAATTGTATGTCAGCTTTTAGCAGATCCTTACAAATAGACTGTTTGATAACTCTGTAGAGTCATCTGGGCTGCATAAATTAACTTTCATCAAGGAGAGCAGAAAAAAAAAGATTTTTCGCAGAGGCTGCCCATCCAGAAACTGTGTAATCAAATGGTGGTATTGCTTTGTGGACCCAAACTTTACATCTCTTGTCGCTCTGACTAATAGATTTTGAGGGGTTATATGAAGGATACAAGCTGAGGCTGTCCCTGTGTTTTTATCTGCCTTATCACATCCCTTTGACCACCTCAGAAAAACAGGTGGAACAGAGATAAAAATGATTTCTGGACTACCTTAAGATAACTAGAAAATGTGTGGTTTGCTACTAGTTAAAAACTATGCATCTGAACCAGTCTAAACCATATTTTATTTTTATTTCTCTCCCTCTTCAACTGTTCTAGATTCTCTGAGGGCAGGATCTTATTTAGTATGTATTCGACAATAGTTTTTCCAGGGTGTACTCTGCTCAGTAGCTAGATACCCTCCTTTTTTTCATAGGGAACTGTCAGCATTAAGAACTCTAAACAGTTTTCAAAATTAGGAAAAGCATCTAGTATTTGTGGAATTTATATATATATATAATTTATATATATTATATATATTTATATATATTTTTTGTATATATTTTGTATATATTTATATATACAAAATACATTTATATATTTTGTATATATATTTTGTATGTATTTATATATAAACATTTTCTGAGCTCACTTTTTAAAAACTTTTAATGTTCTTCCACCCTAAGGACTTCATCTTCTTCAACTTTCTCTATTTCCAGATAATGTGAATGTTGCTAGAATTATTTTCAAGTCCTGGAAGCTTATGGAAAATTCTGTGTGTGATTAAGCCATGAGAGCTGGAAACTGGGTTGAGACACTACAGTAGGAAATAGCTTTGCTCTTACCTAGGGCATTTATGTTCACATGACATCTGAAAGTGATAGATTTTAAATCATTAAGGAAATAATATAAATTTTTAGTTAATGTATATACACAGGATTTTGGATGGCCACCCTCCAAACACAGGCTTCTGTCTTTGGGATCCAGAGAGCAGATGAAAAGAACACAAGGAAAAGATTTATTTCATGCATATTTCAAGGGATATTTAGCATCTTCCCAAATACAAATGAGTATTTACAGCACCTAGACTCTGTTCAGAAGCCCATAGCTCTAGCTCATGAACTGGGAACTATGCCCAGTTATGACATTATAAACTGGAAACCTTCATCTCCTCCTTTCATAACAGAATATATTTGACTCCTTTCTCTGATGTGAGCATGAGTGAGATATTGGACTTTATCAAACAAAGTAACAACAGAGAGAATAAATCTTATGATGCAATTATTCCAAGGGGAGAAGCAAATCAATAAAGTAAGTAAATATGGAGGTTTTGGGCTGTGCATTGGAAAGGTCTTTTATTTTTGGCAAACCAAGTGGAGAATACAGTAAATGGCCCTTAAAATTTCTCCTAAAAATGGGATCTCCTGAAAATGGGATCTAAAACTGACCCTTCTTAAGATAAAGAAATCCATAGTCTGAAAGAGACTTGTTATTTCAGGAATGTTCTTTTGCTTCCCTTCCTAAAAAAACCCCCAAAGCCAATGAAGAAAAACCAAACCCCATTACCTTATACTAAATCTCCACTGGTCTTGAAATATCATTCCTCCCCCTTCTGCAGAAACAAACTTTTATGCTTTCAACTGAACAGCATCAAGGCAATATTTGAAAATCTGGAAGTTCTCCATATTTTGTTGAAAAGGTTAAAAACATCTTTAATTTAATTAGCCTCATACTTAAAAACTTGATCCTGAAAAATCCCTGAAGTGCTCTAATAACATAAACTGTTATGTCTATAAATTAGTGTAACAAATTATCTTTAGCAGGTATGTGACTATGCAATCCCTACCCAGGAATTCAATAAAATATGTCCCAATTAAATACACATATTTGAGGAAAAAATCCTGTCTCAAAACAAACACTGAAAAGAGTCGGGTGAGGAGATTTCAGTTTGTGGATTACTAGATTTGCACTCAGTTCAACAGAAAATAGATTCATCTGAGTTCTTTTGGCAGAGGTTTGCAAATATGCTTTTCATCATTTGTGGTAGTAAAGACAACTTCATTGTTCTAACAAAGAGGTTTGGTAATGCAGTACATCAGATTTTATGAGCTTGGCCTTGCAATTTCAGAAACAACAAATGAGAAACGAGACTAAGCAAGAACTACCAGAACTCCTTGGTTCCACAGTAGATGCTGAACCTGGCTGAACATTTACCTTTAGATGTCTCCTGCTTAGACCTGGGGTGCCAGGTTAAATACATGATGCATGATCGTGGTTTTTCAGCTGTGATTTAGGTGCATTACCTACATGCCATTTTTGTAGGTTCAGTATGACTAATTTCCAAAGCCACATTGAATAGATTTTTTTTTTTTAATCAATCTACCATGCTGAAAAAGGGCAACGACCCTTTACAGAACCAAGCAAATTTCCGACAGATTCAACAGTGATTGCTGGAGACAAAATAGCTAAATTTATCATTCATTGCAGAGGCCATTTCTTCAAACTTTACTGACAATTCAGGAAGTACGAAAGGTCATGAAGCACTTCTGTACTCAGAAAAGGGAGTAAGAGATTACACTGTGAAGCCAGGCAAACTGGGACACTCAGACTTTTTATGCCCTTGAACTGGGACAGTGTGTTTCAACTAAGGATTTGTCATCAGTGGTTATCCACAAGTTTTCTACTGTGTGACATCGCCATTTAAGAAAGATATTGGAATAAAAGTTTTGGCTTGTTTTATATTGGAAAAAATGGGAGTCAAACAGCATTAAGTTGTAGGTAACAAACAGATAAAATACTGTAATGATAAATTAGGGAACCACTGATAACAACCTTATGGAATTTTAATAGATGTGGGATTTAAACTGCTCAACAGCTTGTTTGCACAATTATATAACAATATTATAGCATTTAACATTGTATATTATCTTCTGTTTTTCTGTGAAGAAACTCTTCTATTACTTAACACTAATGTGTGTAACAAACTTGAGTTACATATGATTATTTAACAAACTGCAAAATTGTCATTAAAAAAGGAGATGTGTGTACATAAGAAGTTGGGAGAATGACGTAGGAGGCTGAAGCTAGACTACCTGAAAATAGTCTGTCATGAATTTCTACTATTGTAATATATTTTTATCATTTCTAAAACAAAAATTATTTTTGTAACTGTGAAGGATTATGCAGATTAAAAGGAATTTTATGTTCTATTTTCTCAGAAATTTGGAACTTCCATTTATTATAAACATTTTGGATAGACTAGGGCTATCCAAACCCAAAAGGCAATCTTTATTACCCAGGAAGCAGGAATATGTTGAATTTTGTTAGAGATATAAAGAAGCAAAGCAGGGAAGATGGGGATAGCAAAGTGGTGCCATACTCAAAACTAGAGGAGGTCTGTGAAGAGAAAGTTGTATAACATGTTTTGCACACAAAACCTCTGCCAAGAGTTTGCCATCTTAGTTGAAGACAGTGTGGGAGAAGGACTGTGCCAAAACCCAGGTGGGACATTCTGGGGCAAGTGCAATTCACAAAAGTTGCTGTGAAAAAAGCATCACGTTCTCCCTCATGCACAGGAGTATTGTGAATCATCTTCAGCACACTCATGTTCATCATTCCTTGCTGGAGCTGTCAAACTATGTTTCTGACAGCTCGTGGGATAAAGCTGGCATAAAAATTGTTTCGGCAGGAACAATTTCCCTGGAGACTGGGGGTCTCAGCTGGAGCTGATACTGGGGACAGAGACAAGAGAAGTCTTTGTGCTTGCAGACCTGCAGCCTGAGAGCTGGAGTTCAGACACTAACACAACTCTGAAACAAATTTAGAAAGCAGATTGATAAAAGCCGTGTGGAAGAGAGCCTTGAGTAGAAAAAAAGGCTTGGTCACTGGTTCTGGAGGAAGCTCTATTCTTAACAGCTCTCTCCATCCCATCAGGTTGAAAACTCAGTCATTCTCTGAATTCCACAGCACTGTTAGCAAAGAGGGTGAGAGGAATTCACTGCTGACAGCATGCAAACTGTGGAGCCTTATGAAGCATAAAAATGTGAACAAAGACCAAAGCTTTTTTCATGAGAACTTTCATTTTTCTCAAGAGAAGCAGTGCCTTAGGAAGCACAGTGAGATCTTGCTACTTATCCCATATATAAGAAGTGGTAAAAGAAAACGAAAAATATGAAAAAACACAGATCTTTCAGGCCTTAGTTAGGAAATGAAAATTAGGATTTTTTTGTGGTGGTACTTTTTCTTCCAGGATTTGTTCTTTCTATATATTTATAGGCCACATGACCAAATTGTTTTCCTACAGTGTAAAAAATAAGGTGGATCTACCTGTGTTGGTCTGGACAAGTTTGGTTGCAGTACCTCTGCGCCAAAAAGGCTTTTCCTCCTGGGCATTTGTCATGCAGAAACAGTACAAAGTTTACATTGTTACCATGTAACTAAACTGCTTAACAGAAAATACCAGCAGAAAATCTCTGGGAAAGTTTTAATAGAGCATAAAGGTGAGCTACACCTTTATCCTCTATTAAGCCTTCACACTCAGGTGCTTTGATATTTTTTTATAGAATCTAAAAGGAACAGAAGTGGCCCAAATTCTTTCATCACCTCCTTCTGGATTGGGACTGACAGGATTCCTAATAAAACTGGACTTGTCACTTTATAACTTTTTTTCACTCTTTTTAAGTGATCTCAGAAGTTCTTTAAGAGGGATAAAAAAGAAGATGGAAGAAAGATAATAAAACTACAGATCTATATCTATAAACCATTTTTCAACATTAAAGGAAGAGAGGCCCCTTTCAATAGGTTATTTATGTGTTTTGCTTTTTATTCTGAAGAAAAATAGATCTTTTCTAAGCTGGTGTCTGGGGGGAGGAAACCAAGCTGCAGTTATTTATGTCTTTGCTGTGGTGGGAAAGCATCTTTTGTTCCAAGTACAAGCACTTCCTCCAGTCTCCAGAAGTCTTCAAAGATAATTTGTTTTCTATAGAGCCAGAATTCATCAGGCAAGAGGAGGCAGGAGTGGTTATAGTATTTGCTGTAAAATAATGTATGTTCAAAATACATTTAGCTATAGCTTAGGACTACAGCTACAAATTGCAATTTAATATAGGAAAATAAATAGGCTAACTGTTCTCAGCATCTGACTGACTCTGGGTAGAAAAGCAGAGAAGAGGCTCTGGTAGCAGCACCCTTGAGGCCATTTTCACAGGGGTCCTGGAGGAAATCTGTCTGAAAGCCTTCCTGGGACCATCAGTGTAGGCAGTGACTGCGAGCACCTGGAATTGCTTTTGCTCTTTCAGCTTCTCTTCCCCATGCTGTGTCTGCCTTTATTGCTCTGCTCTGAGAGGACAGGAAGGAAGTGCTTTTATCCACTCCTTGGCCTTATGTATTATGGAGCATTACACTCTTGGCAACTTTTCTCTGGGCTGTAAAAACATAACTATATAAAATATAACTATAGGTTTTAGGTTCTTTTCAAGGTCAGCTGTATCAAGGACATTTGAAACTCTGGAAATATCAAGCTCAGAGCAGTGACCCACCAGGATCTGTGACTGTTTACAAGCAAGGGACAGTATTTTTGCTTGTGTTGCAGGGCTTTACAAAAAACTTGTGGTTTGTGGCAGCCCTGGGACAGAGAAAACGAAGAAGCTACACGGTGCTTGACTTCTGTACAACGAAATCTTCCTGCTTAAGGCGTGATGAAATGTAACTGTGGGTGTGCATGGCACAGTTCTTGGAGCACACTGTGACACCTACCAGCGGGGGAATGTCATTCCTTTTGCTTTGGGCAGTGGGTGGAACAAGATGAAAACACAACATCTCACTTGTGACTTTAGTAATTCTTAGGGGGCATCATTTCAGTTTTGTAAACTCCTTCCTGAGCAAATGGGCAAAAGCAGGCTGGGTCAGGAAGACCTGTTCCGAGCAGATTGACTCAGGCAATGGCGCTGAGCCCCGTGCTCACATCACTCCTCTTGGATGTGTTCCCATATGCTGACCTGCCTTCAACAGCTACAGGTACAGAAGAGAGGCAGCCCTGGAATTTGGGAAAGGATGTTCAATAATATCTGCAACTCACTTTTATGTTTTATGACAATGGCTATATATGGCTCTGACACGATGGGATAAGGGCAGTGTTTAAAAATGTCTTCCAACACTTTTTTTTCAAGGTTTGGACACTAATACTAGATGAGGATGTGGCAGGGAAGGTTTTTTTGGTACCTTTTTGACTCTGCAAGGAACCATTGCATTCTTGGAACTTATTGCCACCTTTCTTCACTTACTCCAGATCAGCTCATTTGTACTTACAAATTCTGCTATTTAGCTTATTGATGATTGTGTCTGTCACTGATGGTGAAATTGATTTGTGGAACTATTTGGCTCAAGGCAAAATAAATTAACAAAAAGAAAATAAGTCTTACTTCTGGAAACTTTCTTTACTGATGAATGTTTTCCATAAGTCTGTTGTTTCTTCACTCATTTATTTTTTCTACACATAATAAAAAGGAGCTCATATTTCCATAATTTTTTGCAGTTTTTGTCTGGCAGAGAGATGCAGAGACAAAACTTGATTTCCTATGCTCCACAGAAGCATCAGCCAGAGTGACATCTGTCTGGAAAAAGTCACACAGTGATAAAATTTGAGGTGTTGCTTATAAACTATTCATAAATAGAAGTATTCTCAGTCAAATTTCTGAGATAGAACACCATAAAATTTCTGAGTAAAACAGATATGTGATACATGCAAACACAGAAGAACATATTCTTTATGAATAGCTTTTAAACAAAAAACTATCACTGGTAATTTGCCAGTGTACCTTATGTAAATTTTCTCACATTTTTACTGCTAACGTATAATGCAAATATTATGTTTCATTCTCTTTTTCGTGTGTGTTTCTTTATACTTCCCCCTTAATTTTCTCAAAGAGATGATCTGTCATTGTGACTCTAACTACCAGTTTTTACTTCTGACCTCTTTAGAACATGACCAGTAATTAATTTCCCCCCAAGGTTTCCATGGTTTCTGTCAGTGAAGAGTTAATGTTTCTCCACAGCTATGAACAGTTCAATCTTTGATAGTGGATTGGTTTCAGGACATAGCAAAATTCAGTCCCAGTCTGAAGAGTAGGTATTTATTTAGTCTCTGAGTTTTGTAATGGTCTGCAGTTAGTTACACAATAACCTCTTGATGGAATGAAGAATTGCTTCAAAGCATCATTTTTCCTGCACAAGAGGCACCTCTGCAGCTAAAAAGAAACACAGGCAGTTTAAATAACCCCAAAATAACGTTCTTCCATTGCTTCCAAGCAGAAAAATTATCTAAGAGCTTTCCAATAAAATAAGGTATCTGTATCATATAATAGGGGCCTGGGAAGTAGTCAGATGTCACAGTGAAAAGAGCTATAAAGAATATAAATAGAACATTATAGAGACAGCTCTAAAGCTCTGGAAGAAGTGTTCCCTAGTTTTATAGGATTTGAATATGGCAACATGCTGGACTAGTATTAGGGCAGTACTTTGTGAAACTTTTCATTACACCTTCCAATCACCCAGGAAAATTAAGGAGAGATTTGTAATGTAAAAATTATTCAACAAATGGTGGTTAGTCAGGGCTGTGTGACTGATTAAACATGTCAAAATTAATAAAATGTATACTTTACTACAGAAGAAAGAAATATCTTAAGAAACCTTAAGAAGAAAATTCTGTAGTCTCCAAAGAAGAAAATCTACTGGTCTAGAAATGAAAATTGTAGATTTGAAAATGATAAAACTGAGCTAGAAGCAACTTTCTGGTCTGATACAGCATCTGATACAGACTGTGGTCTCCATGTTAGGTGCTGCATGCACACCAATCAGCTTTTCTAATTTTAAATACTGCTTTCAAACAGATTCTCTCACAGCTCATTTATATCATGGCAGTATCATGACAGAAACCAAATCTCACAGTTTCCCTTTCAGGTGTAATGCACCCAGATTCACTTTCTAAATATTCCCGAAAGATATGAGGACGTGATGTGTCTGCTGTGCTTTCCTATCTGAAAACCCTTTTTTGTTGTCTCCCAGCTTGCAGAAGAGATTCAGCACAGCTCTCACGAATTTTATTGGCACATTCCTTGCTTGGCATGCACATGGGAGCCCAAGGCTTTAATTAACTCATAGAACTTAAATTGATTGTGATGTCACCTTACTTCCTTCTGCTGTGCTCTCGACCAAGCTGAGCATGCCCCATGTAATTAGAAGTTAAACTCTTACACACACCAAAATGTCAGAGTAGCTACACTGCAAGGTGTAGGTGGCAAGTAGATGCTCATTTTGCATTTCTCCTGAAAATACACCTTATTGTATTACCTTATGTAAGTATTGCACTTAACATATTCAGTGAAGGCACTACTTTATTTTCAATGTCTGATTAAAGATTTCAGTGTCAAAAACAGTAGACTGAAATTAAATATGCACAATATTACTATGTGATACAATTCAGTTTATGAACATGCTTTATTCTTTTTATTTTCTTTTACTTAAATTCCTCAAAAGTACTTAAATGATTATTTAAATAATTTGCTGCTTTTCTGTCAAGTGTCATATTAAGTCAGCTTCATCTTGGCAAACATGTGTATCAGATGGTAATTGTGCAGCAGCCTTCCCATGCATCACTATAATATTTTTTCACTTGAAGGTCTCCTTAAATGAAAATTTGTATTTCTTCTATTTACTATTTAAATCAGTTTGTCATGAAAATTCCATTTCCTCATGTGCTTCGCTGCACAGAATGAAAAAATGCTTTAAGGCATTTTCCTGTAGCCACATTGATTCAGCTGATGTACAAGTATTTGAACACGAATATCCTACACCGATAAGTATCACAATATATAGAGCATTTTCTTTAAAATCAACTGATTCTTGAGCTTGCCTTATTGTAAATAAGGGGCTTCTTAAGAGACAAAAAAAGACAGAGGCTAATGCCAATAGCAGATATTTAAGATGCAATAATGATTTAAAAGCAAATTGGAGCCACTGGGAGTTCCATAAATAAATTTCATTCCTGTTCTCATTTGGTTAAATGCTGAAGAGAAGACCTTTTCCAAGGGGGAAAACACAGAACAATTCCATACATTCACTAATCAGAAATGCCTGCCGAAATCACAGGTAAATTTTGACATTTTCCTTGGTTAAGTTAGATTCATAAGAAAAACTGATTTCCCTTCATTATTGCAGAAATAATATCTCCTGTGAGTAATGCTGTTTTGCCTTCCTTGCCCAACCATTTTTACAAAAGTGGGAAGAGCAAAATTAATTCATTTGCTGTTTAGATGAAAAGGAGCCTTCTGCCTGAAGGAAAACAAAAAACAAAACAAAAAAAAAGAGAGTGAAAAAAAAAAGAAAATTCTGAGCTTTTTAATAAGATGTCATCTGGTTGTTTTCAGAACAGTCCAATTTTATCTTCAATAGGATTTATATTTTTGTGACCATGATTTTTATGGGCTCCATGGTTTCTAGAAATTTATAATCAATAGGCTGTGCTCTCAGCGGTTTTGTGTTCTTTTCTATATTTTCTTAAAGATCTTGTTGTTTTCCATTTCCTTTTCAGTGTCCTTGCATGACCTCCCAGAGAAAAGAAGATATATCCGTCTTTTAGATCTGCCTACTCGCAGTTGTGCTGTCAATGCACATCTCAAGTTCCTCCAGCCGCAGTTTGATTTTTCCTTTCCTTGTGTTAGCCACTAAATTTTCATTTGCACTCTGGATCTGCACAGCTTGAGTGACTTTTGTATTCTTTTCCCCTGTAAGCTTTTTTTCACCTGTGCCTACTTGTATTAATTACCAGTATTGTGTTTTCATGCTCCACTTACTTGATTTTTTCCCCCAGAACCTTTCCTCTTCTTTATTGTGCTATCCAATTTCTTCCTCCTGGCATCTGTTTGCACATTTTCCACAAGCTAAGGAACTAACTACAGAGTTGTTCCTTTTTCTCCATCACACTTGATATGTTGTTGATATTTTTATTTTTTTTTAAAATCTGTGTCCTTGTGGGCTGTTTTTTTCCTATATTTGGTTTTATTAGGGATAGAAAACAGACCACAATCTGTATTTCAGTCCTTAAAAAGCTGCTTACCATAAATAGCACATAATAATGCTAGCAATAAAATTGTTGCTTCCAGCATCTTGAGGCAGCTATTTAAGTTTTTTTGCAGAACCCTATTTCTAAGGTGTTTCAGATTTATGTGTTGGAGAACAACTGACTCCCCTATCACCAAAATCCACATGCCAGTGGATCATATTACTTCCTGGGTCTTCAGGTTTGAAGCACTCTCATTATGAAGAATTCTTTCCTAATATCCAATGTAAACATATCCTCTCCAATATTAACCTGCCTTCTTCCAGTTTAAAGCCATTGATTGCCCTTTGTCCTATCACTACATTCCTTGTAAAAAGTCCCTCTCCAGCTCTGTTATAGCACCTTTCAGTACTGGAAGGTGTAATAAGGTCTCCCCAGAGCCTTTTTTTCTCCAGGCTGAAGAGCCCCAACACTCAGAGCATCTACAGAGTGAGGGGACCTATAAGAGAGGTGTTCCATCCTCTGATCATCTTTGTGGCCTTTTCCAATAGGATCACATCTGGTTCTGGGTACCCAGTGCTGGATGCAGCCCTGCAGGTGGGGTCTCACCAAGGCAGAGCAGAGGGGCAGAATCCCCTCCCTCTCCTGCTGCCCACGCTGCTTTGGGTGCAGCCCAGGGCACATTTGGCTTTCTGGGCTGCAAGGACACATGGCTGGGTCATGTTGAGTTGCTCATCCACCAACTCTCAAGTCCCTCTGTCCAGGGCTGCTCTCAATCCATTCTCTGCCCAACCTTTATCAGTGCTTGGGATTGTCCTTAACCAGATGCAGAACCTGGCACCCAGCCTCGTTGAAGTCCAGAACCTTTGCATAGGCCCAATTCTCCAGCCTGTCAGAGCCCCTCTGGATGGCATCCCTTCCCTCCGGCATGCTGATCACACCACACAGCCTGGTGGCATTGGCAAGCTGGCTGAGCACTCCATCGCACTGTCCCTGTCACTAACAAAGATATTAAACAGCATCTGTTCCTATAACAGCCCCTGAGGAATCCCATTTGTCATTGGTGTCCTACTGGACATCAAGCCATTGACCTCAAATCTTTGAGTACATCCAGTTCCAGACAGTTCTTTATCCACCAAGTGGGTCATCTATCAGATCCATGTGTCTCCAGTTTAGAGATAAGGATTACATGCAGGACAGAGTCAAATGCTATAGAAGAAGGAACTATCATAAATACATATTATTATAATATCTCTGATTACAAAGAAGCTTAATGTAGACCACTAGAGTAGAAAACTTCTAGGAAATTATCAGGGTATTAATATTATGTAAACAGTTTATTAAATATCACAAATACAAAGTTACTGCAGTGATAAACACAGTGATGTGTAATGACAGGATATTGTGGCATTTGATATCTCACTATGTCTTAAAATCACTAAATAGGCCATTAAGAGAGAACAGAGGCTGCTCTGCCAGGTGGCTCCAAAGCTGGCAGATGTGTTTTATTTAATAGGTAGGAAATATAACTTCTGCTGCTCAGAGAATTAGGAGGGTGAAAAGGAGGTTTTTGTCACTAGAGGTGAGATACTTCTGTATTACAGTGTCCAGTAAAGGCAAGGAAGAAAGTACTTGTCGATGTAAAACAGAGGTACTTGGGCTTTGGCTGCAGGACATGCATATGTACTAGTCGTGGGAGACAGGGCACTTGAAAAAATAATCAAAAATGTTGAAACAGAAGGAAAGGAAGAGCAGCAGACAGAGGAGGCAAGGAGAAGAGGCTGAAGTCACTTACCAGAGGAAGAGTAAAAATTGAAAGTAAAATGTGAATCCATGGAGGGGAATTAACAATATACCACCAGAAATGCTGCCCAGAAATGTTGCTCAGTGTCTTAGATGCCTTCACCTTTATAATCCTAGGGCACATATAGCTGCAGTTCTGTAACCTGCCTTTGCCTTGAAGCCCTGCAGTGCTTCAGCCAGCCCTCTGTGACAGAGATTGTCTCTTGTTGCTCTCATGATGTTATTCTTGTGTTAATATTCTCAAGGACTTATTCTCCCAGTCCTGACAGCACTGTTATGATCAGTTCTCTTGAGAAACAAATTTCTCCCAGAATCAAATAATTATTTTCTTTCCTTTCCCTGTCCTTTGGTTGTAACATTTGGGTTATGCTATGGGCAGCCAGTAATACATTAATGTATTTTTAATAATACATTTATATTTTAATAAATTAATATATATTTAATATAATAATACATTAATATTTTAATAATCTTTTCACTGGTGTAGTCTGCAGCAGCAGCTCCAGGTGAAAGTGTGCTCCAGCCAGCAGTAACAGCAGCAGAAACAAACACCAGTTGGAGGGTTGAGGGGATCCTGATGAAGATTTTATAGACTTCTAGGCAAAGAAGTGGATGGGGTTTGCCTGTGTGCTGGAGAGGAGCCAACGGAAGATGCTTTTTGAGGATGCCAATTGCTTCACTTCCCAGATGGTCACTGGGAAGAGCTTTGTTTTTTTCTTGCCTTCTTTCTGTCTCCCCTTTGTTTTTATCTTGAAACTGACCTCACTATAGAATTGCTAAACATCTAAACACATCTAAACACCCTACTAATAAATGGCTGTGTATGTAAGCCTATCTCAGAACACAAGGCCAACATATGTCTAAAGCTTTTCAAAAGTACACAGCATTGCTCTATTTTAAAATATAAGCTCCAGATGCTTCAAACTACCATTTAAAGTCTCTCTGGATAGGAACATTTTCTGGCAAGGAAAGCAAAAGGTTCTTTCAGTGCTCCTTCAAATCTGAAACCTTTAGCAACTGTAGTTTGCATCTAGCTTTCATACCTGTATTGGACAGGTACAGACTTCTAGGAAACCTGAGACTGGGAACGGTGGGGAAGATGGATTCAGTACAGATAAATAATGGGAAAGGAAAAGTCTCTGAAGAAGCCAAAGTCTAGCAGGTGTAATTGCCTGTGAAACAAGATGCAGCATCACTGCCTTCAGGAGGTTTTGCAGCTTCTGCTCAATAACCTGCTTGAGAAATGCAGAGATAATGTCATGGAACTGGAGCTAGGTTGACCCTGACACCTCAGATCAAACACTAGGAGCCTGTTAATGATGAGAGGATGTGGAGTCCTGCACCCCGTCTACCTGGAGAGTGATTTCTGTGAAGAGGTGAGGGAAATAACAAGTCCTAGAAGGTTTTCCTGAAGATTTTTCTAATTGTACTTTTCTTCCAGACTTGTGTAGACCTTGTCTGAGGAGCATGTTAAGAGGTAGGTGCCCACAGGTATCAGAAAAGTGCTGGAGTCCTGTATTTAGTAAGCCCATAGTTCCCTCAGGGGAAGGAAAGGCCCCTGACAGCAGTGCTGGGTAGGGGAGTGGGAAATCTCTGGGAGCATCCAGCCACTTCCCACACAAGGGAGATGTACTGGCCTGGACAGAAGCTACTGCTGTTGATTCCAAGGCAGCCTACCCCCTGCATATTCCAGGGTGACATTTTGAAAGTGTGCCTTATGGTTGTTGGTCTGGCTGGCATGAAGATGACAAAAAGTGGTGGCCAGGTCTACATCCATGCTTGGACAGGAAGGCCAAGGTGCTTGACAAGGTGCTGCCTGCTTTGGGGCTGTTGAGCTTCCCTATGAATTTCACCTTGTGCTTCCCTCCCTTGCTGCTATCTTGGGAGTTTCTGTCTTGCCAGTAGAATGAAATCAAGACCTGGTGCATTTCTTATGCTTATGCAGATCTGTGTTCAGTCACAGCATTTAAAATATCTTCCATAGTAAAACATTACTGTATCACTTATTGAAATAATTTGGGTTTAAAGATGAATTCAACAACATAATTTGCTCTTTATTCAGCAATGTGTGTCTAGGATAAACCACTATATATAAAGAGGCTTGTAAAAATTTCTTCTTTTTCAGCCATTTCCATGAGAGAGGCCAGAGTTCTGCTGCCTACTGAAGAGGGAAAGATCAAATAGCCTTTCTGAACTTCTTCCTGCTTCCAGTTTCTAATTCTCTTATTCAGCTCTCATGGGTTCAAAAGTAACCCCAGAGTTGAAGTCATGGTATATATTCTGAATTTTCATAATCTCTACTAAAACAAAAACTCTGTGTCTTGTTTTGGTAAGAGTCTCTTTCTATTCAAGAAAGTAGGTTGTTAAGAAAATAATGGAAAAATTTCCTCACTTTGGAACTTTGCAAACATTGTTTTCTATTATTCACTTTAACCAAAATTGCATTAAACTGCCAGTGTTGACAGAAGTCTCATAATTTTCTTTATAAAAATAAGATATGAAGGAGAGGAAAAAAAATTCCCATTATACAGTTGAAGGGCAAAATGTGAAAAACCTGGCAGATGCTGAATAGTTTCATAAAAGTATTGAATAACTGCTGAAAAACAGGTCTGATAAAAAAATAGCTAATATGTGCAATCATGGAAGATAGAGATCCATAAAATGAAAAGTATATATGTATTAGTTCCATCACATGAAAAGCAATTCCAGTAATAACATTAAGCAGAATCATCAAACTTCATTACAATGACAGAAAATTATATATCAAGGCACACTGTTAGCAGTGGAGAAGTTTTGCATTTTACAGCAAAAATTCAATTTTTAATGTTTTCTTCTCCTTAATAAAGTGTGTGTCAGAAGATCTTAATGTGACTTTTGGTGGGCATCCCTTAGAATCCGTTCCCTGTTATGAGCTCTGGCAGCAGTTGGTGAAAGCTGATAGTCCAATGCACCCTTTAGCTTTTTTACCAGCCAGCTTGGTCATTTCCAATCTCTTTTTAAACAATGAGTTAAAGAACTGCTGCAGAAGAACACTAACTTTGTGTCTCATATCTGCCTGCTCATAATCTGACTTTATGACATTACTGAGTTGCTGCTTCTGTCTATGCAGCACCTGTACCACTGAACAATGGAGAAAAACTTGTATTGGCTCTAATGCTGGATTTATGCTTCCTAGGTGTATATAAAGCATTGGAATGGAAAGCACTGCCCATGTTCAAAGAAAAAGCTCAAAATAAAATTTCAGGTGTTAACATGAACCTTTTTATCACTGCTCTGATGACAATGAAATTCATGTGGAAGTATACACAGCAGTATTACTTCAGTATAGTTAAAAAAACAAAGTGTGTTTTCCCCTGTTGTTTCTACAAACAGTTTCAGGCTTTGTTTTTGATGGCAGTTCCACTGCATATAGCCAGATGGGATTCCTGTAGTGATTTGTCCATACACTTTTGGATTTCTCAGCTGCTTTGAAATGGGAAGTTAAGTGCTTACTTTAGTGCTTCTATCTTCATGGGTGAGTTAATAAAGACAACTTAATTTTTACTTGACCCCTCTGAGGCTGACACTGGATTCATCGAATCACAGAACTAACACAGGATTTGAGGTGTGGCCTCAGTTGTGCTAAGTACAGGAGAACAATCACTGGCCTGGTCCTGCTGGCCACACAATTTCTGTGTGGATGCTCTTGGCCTTCCTGGCCATGTGGCCACACTGTGGCTCATGTTCAGCTGCAGTTGATCAGCACCCCCAGCTCCTTTTGCTCTTGGCCACCTTCCAGCCACTCTTGCCCAGCCTGTAGCACTGCAGGGGCTGTTGTGACCCAAGGGCAGGACCCAGCACTTGGCCTTGTTGACCCTCACACAACTGGCCTCAGCATCAGCCTGTCCAGATCCCTCTGCAGAGCCTTCCTGCCCTCCAGCAGGTCAGCACTCCTGCCCAACTTGGTGTCATCTGTGAACTGAGTGAGAGTGCTCCTGGTCCCCTCATCCAGATCATTGATAAAGACATTAAACAAGACAGGCCCCAACACTGATCCCATGAGAACACCACTGGTGAGCCACATCCAGCTGGAAGTAACTCCACTCACCACCACTCTCTGGGCCTGGCCATTTAAACAGTTTTAAACCAGTGAAGAGTGTACCAGACCAAGCCATGGGCTGACGGCTCCTCCAAGAGGATTCTATGGGAGACAGTATCAGAGACTTTACTGAAGTCTGGGTAAAGGTAAGCTCTTGGCAGGTAGAGCAGGTAGGATGATAAAATTCATATATGCTATACAAAATCAGAACCTCTGAAGGAATAATTTTTTGCATTTTTTGCACTCTTACACCTCTGACTTAAGCCAACTGACAAATGTATTTATCCAGAACACTTTACTGAGAGTAAATTTTGGCAACATTGCCTCTGATACTGTTTTTTCAAAATTCTTTTACTTCCATTCAGTAGGTTGAAAAGCAGTAAATCACAGAAGTGCAGGTGACGTTCCTAAAAGATATCAGCTCTCTGCATGCCAACTCCTTACTGTATCCTCCAGGCTTTATATCTAAAGGTATCAGTGAAAATAAAACCTCGTGGAGGGAGAGTAGATACTCATCACATTTCCAGCTCTCAAAATGAGATGTCAGAGGGAGATCAGTAGAAATGCCAAGAACATATGAGAAAATTTTTCATGTGCCAAGATCTTGCATTCATTTGCCTTAATTTATTTGAATAGCTGAAATTTGAATGTTATTCCGGGAACTCAGACCCTGTTTTAGCTGGTGGGAATAATGGATTTCTATGGTAAAACCCTTAAACCATGAGACGAAGCTTGGAAATCGTCACAATGAAGCTGATGCTTCTCCTACAAGTGTGCATTGGTGATAAGTTATCAGCAAATAACACATGCTAAAGCCCAGGAGAATCTTTGCAAGAATTCTTTAAAACAGGCTTTGAACCAGGCAGAAAATACCTCAGTGGTTTGATTATTTTAGTGATATGTTATAATGTTAAAAAATTATGAAATCAGGCAATCTGCTGATTAATGCACATGACATCCATTCGGGAATATGAAAGGATAATTTATGCCTGCAAAGATCAAGTTAATGCAAACATAACTGTAAACAGAGCAAGGAGCCATAACCAAAAGAAAATGAAAAAAACCCCAACAACAAAACTCTGGTTGCATTATTTTGTCTTGAAGAGGCTAAAAGATGTCTTAAAATCTACTATCCAAAAGACAGGATAAGTAATGAGAAATTTGTGACCTCATCAGAGGAGCAAATGGAAATTATTTCTCAGCTATCAGAAGAGTCATAAAACACATCCCTTCCTAAACAACACATATAGAAAAGGAGTGTTCTTTAGGGATATGAGAATGGTTTTCATGATTATCAGGTGAATTGCCACTTTGATTTCTTTATCTCCAGGGGTGCATTCCTCAGGCCAGGGAACAAAGTTCTTTCATTTTCTTCCCAGTGTTTAGATCCAGATGATCTGATCTGATCATTCTGTCTGACTTGAGTACATGAGCACAACTTGAATCCTCCTTCCACCTAAAGGAAGCATGACTGGGTGCCTGTCTGCCAAATGCTCTCTCATGTTCAGGGATGTGACTCCCAGCTGGGAACCAAAGTATCGAGTAGATTCGGATGATTGGTGACCAAGAATCCCAGCTAAAATCTAACATGTATCTCCAAAGAATGGTCAGACATTGGAACAAGCTGCCCACAGAAGTGGTGGAATCATCATCCCTGGAAGTGTTCAAAAAATGTGTGGATGTGGTATTTGAGGACATGGTTTGATGGTAACATGATGGAGATGATCTAAGAGCTATTCTCTGACATTAGAGATTCTGTGCTTCTATGTATGCAGGTCAGATAACACAAATATTTGGCTCCTGTTCTCAGGCCTCCCAATGTCTGTAAGTATTGAACAGCCAGTGGTGCCCAAAGTAATTTATTCACAAGACTCTGCTGTTTAAAAAAAAAAAAAAAAAAAAAAAAAAAAATTCTGGTTTGAGAAGGGAAGCTTTAATAACTAGAAAATCTCTGGTTTTGTGTTTCTTTGACTCGCATACATTTCACCTTCCTGAGTACCACCACTCAGCATCCAACATCAGAATGAAATTTAAGGATTCCCCCTCATCTTGCTTTGCTCAAGTTTGAAGTTGTAAATCATATTAGCTCAGTGGAACTTCAGGTGATGCTTTTTACATCTGTTTCCTCTCTTCCCCAGGGAAATTATCATTGATTTGCCTTTTTCAGTAGTCACCTCTAACAAGCTCTGGGTTCCGGGCAGGACACTAGAACATGAGTATCAGGAAGGTTTTACAGAAATGCTCTCCTATCTCACAAGGACAGATAAATGTTTTTCATTAGACATAATCTTAATTGTCTCATACAAGCATCGCAAGCTCTGATGAAAGACATACTTTTAAAATGGATATTGGAGCTTTGTGATTAGAAGAGGAGAGTAAAAACATGTTTATTTTTGGTGCAGTGTAGCAGTCAAGTCATAGAGTTTATATGAAGAAGAAAGGATCACTAAGACAAAAAGTATTCAGAGTTTTCCAAAGGACAGTTCCAACCAATGGCATGGAAGCAAAACAAACATGAATAAATACAGATGAAAAACTTGCTCGAACCTCAAATGGAACTATTTCAAGTACACCACTGGCTCTTAGAGAGTGTCTCAGAGAGTTCTTCTTTGACAAGAAGTCTGCACTTGACCTTGGACAACCAATTATTCCCAACAGGGTGAAAGCAAAATGTTATCTGATAAAAGCATGGGATTATATACTCATTTACTGACAAAACAACTTATTTCAAACCTAGCAAAAGGCAATGGAAATCTTTACAGTGATTGTAATTTTGATATGGCCCCAGATTCCAGCTCAACAAAATACATAATCACAGGTTTCAGTTCAACAAAATGCATGATCACATGCCAAACTTCCATTAACATGAGCTGAGATTTTAGAGTCTCTGTGCTTGAGAATGGATTGAAACAGTACACTGAGGTGAAGTTTAAACTCACTGACTCCGAGGGAAGAAGACTGTTGTTTTTGTTGTTTCGTCTACCTCCAACACATTGCCACTTACAACTTAATACTTTTGTTATCTAAAAAATTACTCAATCTCATGCGATGCAGTTTAGATCACAATCTTCATAAGCACAAAGTATAGAAATAATAAGCCAGATTCAGTGCTCTGTTCATAATTATTTCCAATTTGAAGTAAACTACAGCAAAGAGCAAAGAGTGAATTCAGCTATCCTCCACTTTATTAAGGATTTATACTTTTTTACAAGTGTAGGAACAATCCCACAAAAGTCCATCAAATTGATCACCTACTAACAATTGCACTAGATTTTATATCTGTTTTTATTTTCTAATTTTATGGGAAGAGTTTTGGATTTAATTTGCTCTGGGTACTTATGAAAAAGGTCAGCGGTGATGACTTTTATTTATTTGATGCTGATAAATTACTTATTAATGTGTACAAGCTTTTCCTTGTATCATCCTTATTCACCCCTCTAAGTCTGAGACATTTTTATTTATTTTGGGCTCTGAGTAGCTGACATTTCTTATGTTTTACTTCTCTCTAGCTGGGGAGGTCAAATAGAACAACATTTAACCAGAGTACAGAGGTACGAACCTTATGGAATAAGCTCCCTCTCCTTCAGCTTTAGGTTGTCCTACTCTACATATTTTATACTATTTTATAGAAGTGATGTATCTTCCATCTCTGTTACTGCCTCAAAAACACTTCTGAGCAGCTGTAGTGAAATACTTGCATCTACAGCAGTGAACAAGGCAGAAGAGGAGAGGTGATTTGAGACAGTCTGAGACAAGCTAGGAATACCTTTTCTTGTCTCTGAAAAAAGATGGTCTGTCTTGGGTAGAAAAATAAAATCGAGTACATTAACACAGAATAATCCTTATCTGTACAAGATTGCCCCTTGTCCAGATCTATTTTAAAGATCATTTGGCCCTTTAGGTATGTTTGATTTTTCCCTTCGGTATGGTATGATTAGACAATCTGACCTCTCCAGAAAATAAAATTACATTATGTATTGATGAGCAACCCCATTAATATGTTGCTCTTACATTTCTTGGAGAAAAAATTATCACCTCTTTACCAATGAAATCAATAGAGAAGGAACAAACTAATGATATTTAGACAGCCATTTTCTACTCAACTTCAATCAGAACAATTATAACTGTTCTAGAAGGACCTTAAAATTTATTATCACTTTTCCCTTTTTATTTTCTTTCATGTTTTACATTACCCAAGTTACTGCTTCTAAGCCTTTTTTATCATTGTACAAGGGAAAAAAAAAACACAAGGAAACAATCTTTTAACACCCTGGTTCTCATTTGAGATAATTTGCTGGCCAGTGAGTCAGCAAAAGAAACAGCTGTGATTCTTCTTGGTTCTTTTAAAAATTTAATTTCTCTTTCTCACCCCAGTATGACTTAGGTGTTTGTTCCAGGCTGGTAGCCACTCTTTAACAATATAATATTATTCAATTTTATTCATATATGATTCAATAACAATATTATGATGAAGTAACACAGAAATCTCTAGAATAAAAGGAAATTAGAAGTCATTACTGGAATTTAGTGATGAGCCAAAATTAAAGAATTGGTGGTCTTATACTGCACTTCATACAGCCTTCCTGATCACAACATAAATACATAGTGAAGAAAAAGAGAAAAGCTAAAAGGCAAGTGCATTGACCTTGTCATTAGGGTAAATGAAATTACTATAAATAGTCAAAATGCCCATATGAGGATTAAAAGACTAATGGAGAGCTCTTGCCCTTAGTAACACTGTCTTCTATATACATACAATCTGACTGCATTTTAAATTTTTTATTTAATGTCTAATTTATTTTTATTTGGCCCTTAGGTTCACAGTCAGTGTTACAGGTAACACTCAGGTACCTGTAACGCTTGTTTTTTTGTTTCCTTGGTAGTTAGTTTTGGTTGGTTTTTCGTTTGTTAGCTTGTTTGCTTGCTTCATTTTGTTGTTTTGGTTTTTTGTCCTTGTTATTTTGCTATGCTTTTGTTTTTGTTTAAAAGGCACAAAGTAGAATTTAATTCCAAAAACAATACTGAAACCCCCACACAGTTTTTCACCCAAGGAACTGGATAAGCAGGTAACCAGCCAGCTCTCTTACCTGTAGGCCTATTTTTCTATGTTCCAGCCCTTCAGTGAGGAAAGAGGGAATCTTTCAGAAAGATCACATACATGAGACGGACATGACATTTTTCAATAAGTTGTTGCTTTTGTTGATATGTTTTTACACTGAATATTTAGATTATTCTATCTTTTTCATATTTTTGGAAGAAAAACGCTCAGTTGAAAGACGTAAGAAAATCTTTTGTCTGTTCTCAATATCTCTAAATAAACTAGTAATTTTCACCATGAAGGAAATTAACACCTTTCACAGCACTAAATTATGAACCAGGAAAATAGTATCTGCTATATTTGTAGAATTGCAAAATTTTAGTTTTACATTTAGATGGTCACTGAGAAGCCCAAGAGATAGCTCAGAAGCTATATAAAATGCTTTTGCAAGGGCAAACTCTGTTCTGTTTTAATTGTCTCTAAGCCAGTGTTCACTAAGTAAAGCTATGTTTTCAGTAAAAAAAAAAAAGGAAAAGAGAAAAGGGGCTTTCTGTTGTTGTAGCCAGAGACAATTTTTACCTATCTTGTGAACATTTTCAGTGTTTTCAATTGCTTTAATTCAGAAGGCCAAAGAATGAGTCCCTGCTACATTTCCAGCAGAGATGAGAACCTCTGATTATAAACTTACCTTATTCCAAGATGACTGACACAAAACTACCCCACTGTCTTTAGCTAAACCTGGAGAACAAGGTAGGGCAGCACACCTGAAGTTCACCGAGGTTCACAGCCATGGGCACCTGCCTTTGACCTCCCCTCAGATCAGCCACAGCCTGGAGGCAGCAGAGAGGCTGGCTGGGACCCTTGCTTGTGGAGGTCAGCCCCTGTGCAGAAAGGCAATTTAAAGGCTGATCTCCCATCTGCCATTGGCTGTCAAGCATCGACTTGACCCACAGGAGACCTTGCCTTCACCTTCTCCCTCACACATGTTCCTTTGAAAAGAATGGCTTCACTTGTAGCATCAAATGAGGTTGTATTTTTCCTTCTTTCTCCAGTCATATCCCTTTGTCCAAGGAGCCTTGCTGGACTTAATGGGACCCACTTGTTTTGCATGACACTATGGTAGACAGGAATAACCAAATCACCCAGCTGTTCTAAATTAGCAGCTACATAAAATAGTGTTGTGGTTTGGCTTAGCTGGCCATTAGGTGCCCACAAAATTACTCTATCTCTGACCCTCTTCAAGAGAATAGTGAAAAAAATACAATAAAAACTCATGGGTCAAGGACAGGGAGATCCTTTCCCAGTCATGGGCAAAACAAGCTCATCTTCACAAAAAGAATTAATTTATTGTCAATTTAAACAGCACAGGCCAGTGAAAAATAAGGAATTTTTAAGTTCCCTAGCCTTCCCAGGTTGAACTTCACCTCTGACCCCTTCACCTCTTGCTCCCAAGCAGTGAAGGGGACAGGGAGTGGGGGTTCATAACATTTAAGCTCTGCTCCTTCCTCCTCACACTGTTCCTCTCCTCTTACATGGGGTCTTTTCCACAGGCTAGAGCATTTCAAGGGGGCCCGCTACCATAACATGAGCCATTGACACATGGTGCAGTCCTTCAGGAACACTGCAGGAGGATCTCTGCTCTCCTGGGTGTCTCCATGGGCTGCAGGAGCACAGCTGCCTTACCATGGGCTGCACCAGGACTGCAGAGGAATCCAGCACCTGGAGCACCTCCTGCCCATCCCTCTGCACTGACCCGGGCTCTGCAGGGCTGTTTCTCTCATATTCTCACTCCTCACTTCCAGATGTTGCACAGTACATTTCTCACTTTCTTAAACATGTTATCACGGAGGTGCTACCAAGACTGATCAACTTTGTGCAGTGGCAGATCCATCTTGGAGATGTCTGAAACTGTCCACCATGGGAGGAATTTCTGGTGTCTTCTCACAGAAGTCACACCTCCAGCTTTCCTGATAACAAAATCTTGCCACAGAAGAAACACCCAGTTCAAATGGTCGTGGTGAATGTATGTGTGAGTGTTATACACCATAGCAGAATGTTATAATTTCATCAGAGTGCTGGGGTTTGGCACAGATGCTGCTTCACCTCTTGCTGCACTGCCCCCAGCTTTCCCTGCTCTGCCCTTTGCAGCACCTCATGGGTCCTATTTGAGCATCACTGACTTGTTCCTTTCTAGCCTGTACCTTTTCACATCACCCTTTGCAAAATGCATCCCTTTTGTAACAGTCTATCTGTATCTCTGCTTCTTATTGGCGTAATAACTGAAGTTTGATTATCCCTTGAAGGGGTGAAATTTGTCAGCTGAGACCTTTTCTTTAGAGAAAATAGTCATTTGGGTTGATTTAAACCACCTCTCAATTAATTAGAGTATTTCAACTGGAAAAAAATTTTCAAAATGTCAAAACATGTTAATTGAAAAAGCTTTTTTAAAAGATATTGCAATACTAAATATACATAAATTTCATTTTAATAAAGGCAAACAAAAATAATATCTTGTACATTTTTCACGGAAACTATTCTGTATACACAATTTCAATAATTAACTCTGGCCCAGCCAAAACCAGTGCAAACACAGAATCACACTCTCCCCAAGACATTTTTCTGATATCCCTTAAGAGCCAATATTAGTAAAGTCTACAATAAGCTGGAAGACAGAAAGCAAAGGCAAGGCATTCCTTAATGAGTTCTTTTCTCCCATTTAAAAACCACTCCACTTCCCTGAGCTTTAAAAAAAGCCATTAATAGATATAATCAAGGTCCTTGTAGGTAAATAAAAAGCTTTATGGTTGTTTTATGAGTTTATATAGTAAAAGCACTCACCAAAATGTTGTACTAGCTCTTGGTGTTATACATAATTATTTTTATCTGTTATAGCTGTCTCTCTCATTTTGTGAAGTTGTCTGTCTACAGGATCTTCCCCTACAGGGTTAAGGTGATATTGAAAAATCTGTAATAAAGACATGGTTGCTTTTAACATTATTATTCTATTTGCATTTATAAATATCCTTACACATGCATTCCAAGACATCATTTGATATCTTTAACAAGGAAAAGCTGGTTTAGTGAAGACACAAGAGTAGTTTGTTGATAACAAACAGATTTTAACTAACATTTGGACTATCCATGATTTCAAACACACAGATGGAATCAATAGCTGTTTGCTGTGTAACAGAGTATGTCTAACATAACAAATATGCCCAGAGTGTAAAACAAAAAGAGAAAGTAAAGAATGAAGTAAATGAACTTGAATGAGTCAGATAATAATGTTTACATACCGTTATGTGATTGTCTTAGTCCTTGTAATCAATAAAAACATTTCCATGAGAAAGGAATTCCACATAAATTAAATAAATTAATTCTCAAATTCACCTAAAGACTCACATTAACATATGCATGACACCTTATAAGTAAACATCTCAGGATGTTGATCAACTTCAAACAAGCAAACAAATAAACTAGATACCCAAATCACACAGCCCCCTAGTTTTTTGCAAAAATCTCTTAGATTAAAAAAGCCCATAAGCAAGTTTATAGCACCAAAATTCCTCAACTTTGAAACTTTGTTCAAGCTCCTTATTACATTTTGGTACATTTGTTGGTAATGTGATCACCTTCTCTAGACCCTAGACTAATTTACATATTTGGAATATCTGAACCCCTCTGGAGTCTGATTTCAGTGTTGAAGGAACTCTTGATTTGACCTTTTACTGTTACTGGGAGGAACTGAACTGCATGAATCTGTCACAGCATTAGAAAGCTCTTGCATTCAAGTGCTCTGATTTCACCAACATGTACCAACAGATCTAGTTCACACAGGGACTTGAGATTTTTCCCTAGTCTATTAATACAAATGAATATTTCACAAGAATGATGTAGTCATTGATTTTTGTTTATTAATTCTTATATAGTGTATAAAAATGTAATTAAGCCTTTATAAAAATGTCTTTTCCACAGGTGGAGCCATCATCCACACAGCTTAATGTAACACCTTGCAGCTTAATATACCCCAGAAGAAGCAATGACAATGCAGCATGAAATACATTTTTCCAGTGTCCAGTCTTTCAGGCATAAGAAACCTTTACTGTCTTATACTGATTATGGTTAGCAGAAAGAAATTTTGAAAATGGCCTGTTAAAAGCAATGAAAATGGCCTGTTAAAAGCATTGAAAATGTATTTTAATGGTTTCATTTGAAAAGAATGATCACATTTAATATCTAGAAAGGAGGAAGTTGGGTTTTTATGATACATTTCTCCACTACGAGTATTCTCTATTGGCACAATTTTTTGGTGAAAATAAATATGTAAAATAGTAGATACATAACATTCATAAAGCTGTGGAAATGCATATGGTTCAAATTTAAAGTAGCCTTTAAATTTTGGAGACAGGCTGCAGTTAAATTCATTCAATTTAAGAATAAAATATCTACTCAGCAGATAACTTTGCTATCACTTACTACAAAATGGTCAAATAGGAAAATTCCAGAAGCTTGTTTCTTTCACTTCTCTATCTTCTTTTAACAATTTCAGATATAGAAAATTAATATGTGCATAAGGGTTAAAAATAACTTAAGACTGAATTAATTCATATAATAATCATGTACAATAATTTGTAGTACTACTTAATTTGTAGTACTACTCATGATATAAAAATTTAGTCCAATTTGTCACAGGGTAATTTGCTTTGGTCCCAGAATAATTTTAAAACGCATCCAGTCCTCTTGGCCTAGAGGAGCAAAAGATTTTATTTACTGTCTGTCTTTTAAACAGCAACATACTTTATAAGTTTCACAATTAAATATGGTACATATAAAAATATGTAGGATTAAAATATTAGAAACTGTCTGAAAAAAATTGATTTTCTTAGAGCATGTTTTGTGCAGGTAGCACTGAAGGGTTACATCCTTCCTCTCTTTCTAAACATGACCATTCTTTTTCTTGCTGTTTTCTGTTTTGGGATATAGGGACACATGTTTTCTATTTAGACACTTCAGCAGTTACTGAAGTCTGGAAAAAAATTTCCAAAGCATTAATTATCTCCTTCAGATCCTGAGCTCATCAGTGCTACAGTCAGTGTCTGGGCTAAAGGCAAGATGTGAGTTTTAACACAGCACAGCTGAAACACAAACCCAGCTCAATGCAACAGGAGCCAAACCCTTGCCTGAAGACCACCTACAATGTCAGATAAACCTTACAGCCTCCAGAGAACCCCAGGTATCCCTTGCACATCACTTCTGCAGCACCAAAAAGTGATCACATGTTTAACCAAGGCAGCTCCCAAGAATCAGCTTCATTTTTAAGAGCTCAGCTTTGTTTTTTAAGAGCCAGAGGTTTATTCTAAGCAGTGCTGTATAGTAGAACTAGGGAATGGCTCATTTTTTGGTTTTTAGGTTGAGCATGTATTTTGATATACTGATGGACTGAAGGCTAGGATGAGAGATGGTCTCTTACCATTGAAAATTGCTTAAAATTGCTGCTTCTTTTATTTCAGTGTCTCAGAAAATATACTATTGCTCTGTTTAAAGAGTTTCAGGATTTAGAAGGATAAAAGAAGCTTCATGAAAGAATACTGTAGTGTTGATTTTTTTTGGTATTTTTTCCTTTCTGTCCTTAACAGAGACCCAAACAAACCACCCCCCTTTTTTTTATTTGGTGTCATTAAACCTCAATAAGAGGTTTTTTAACTTAAACTTGAGATTAATTAAAATTTACTTTTGACTTCTTGATATTAATTTTATGATTTGTTACATGATGCTAAAAATCCATACAAAAGGCTGCAAGGTTATGCTAATTTAGCAGGTACCTCTCCTGATAGTCTTAATTATGTTATTTTTCTATTCCTATGTAATATTCTAAGCCTCTGTAACATTAAAAAATGTTAAGGAACTATTTTCAGATGTCACTATGACCTTTTAAAATACCTAATCTAGCTATTTAGAAGCTTTATAACTCATGGTTTTATTTTAAAAGGAGTGTGGGAGTATAATCAAATAAAGTATTTTTGTACTGAGCAAAAAGAGAAGTGCACTAATTCTACATTAGTAAGCACACTTATAGAAAGTTGTCCTTCAGTACAATTGAATACCACTGAATATTGCAGTACCACAATACCACTTAAGCATCCTTCAAGGTACCTCTGTTTGTGGTTAGACATCCATTTAAACTTCCTTCTGTCAGATTACTATTTTTTTGGAGTTATTTTTATGATCCACATGCATGCCTCCATATGGAATCTTATTTTTTATGATTATGTGAAATAAATGGCTGGTCTAAATAGATTTTTCTGCATGTATGCAGCCAAAGATAACCATCAGACAGTGTATGTTTCCTGGACACACATTTGTGTGTTATATCCACAGAGCTGCATGAGTCACAGACACACACAGGTGTCATCTGTAAAAAATGTTTGCCTCATGGACTTCAGATCAGAATTGGAATTGTGTTGCTTTAATAATAACCTCATTAACTGGCAATTAGTGAACCATGCATTCAGGATGTGCTTGGTGTTAAACCAGATAAACCACTACAGGAGACACAAGCCTTAGACAAAGAGCTCCAGGTTTTGGAATACCTGCTGTAAGTCATCACCCAGCATTTAAATCACACACGCATCCTCCCACAGGCTCTATGGGTTTCAGGCACAAACACCTCTCTGGGCAGTCCCTACTTGCACCTCCTTCCCACGGGAGGCGTGGGTGCTCCAGGGCTCTGTGTGCCCAGGATGTTTCCTGCTGCACCCAAAGCATGTGCAGGGGGGAAGACCTTCCTTGAGGGAGCACCTGGGGGTCCCTCCTGGTTTCTCCAGCTTCAAGGGGTGCCTGCTCCCTGAGCTGTCACGGGGAAGAATGCTCAGCCCAGCCTGGGAATGGTGTTACTACTAATTTTTATGCTATTATCTGTCTGTTACTGGAAGTTTTCACTGTCTGGAGTCCAACTAAGAACCATTGTAAGATGCTTCCCCTGAGTATGAACTCTCCCATGCTGGTTCACAAAGGGCAACAAGAAGTCCTGGGAAGCTCCAATATAGGAAGTTCTTAAGTTTTACCTTATTACTGCCTCTACACTTTCACAACCTGAATTTGAAAAAAAAATTATACTGGCCCAAGAGTTAAATGATCTTGCTCTGAAGACATCAAGGGGTGAAGAGCTTTCACGGCTTCAAATGTTTGTTTCCACCAGGAGCTTCCTACTGTGTACACATATATGCAAGTATATATACAAACATATATACAGGTACTGGTAGATGCATTCCTTCCCTTAAAACAGCATGTATTTAAAAAAAAAAACAAACTCAGACTCTAGCATTAAGTGGTATGTTCTTCAGCACCTGAATATTTTAGCATTACAAAGGCATTTATCAGTGGCAAACTGAGCTCTCTAAGTGTCACAATAGGAGGCAGTTTCTTCTATCACCCAGTCATTTTCACATTTTCTTCCAGTATTTCTTCCTAATTTTGTTTTTATCAATGTTATAGAAAGAGAAAAAAATACCTACTGGACCTTATTTGGTTTTCTGGTTGTTTTTTTTTATGATTGCACTATACATTTGAATCACAAAGCTACAGTGCAGACTCATTCTGAATTGTCCACTAAACATAAAAATCTTTTTTCCTAGTAGCTGTTTTTCAAGTGCCACACAGGTAAAGCAAAGTAAGCCACAACTTGAAGTCAGCCTGAATGCTGGCATTCATTTAAAAATCAACGAGATTAAAGCTTTTCATATGTTCTAGGTTGTCCTGAAAGAAGAGGGGATTTGGATTTTGTGATTCATATGGGGTCCTTTCCAACTCAAGATATGATGATTTCATTAATTATTTCATGTTCCACAGCACTATGCTCATAGGTCTCAACTTTGCAGGGAGATTACTGTTGGTCTGGCAAGGACAGGAAGAAAATTTTATTGGTTCCTGCTGTTCAGCTGCTCAGAATTACCTGTTTGAGGTGCCATTGGCTAAAATCCCTGGGCATCCTCAGCATTTGTCTCCACACCTCTCCGTGATGCTTCCTCCTGCTGTCATCTTTCCCTTCTTTCATGACTTTCATCTTTCATGACTTTTCATGACTAAGATCATCTCTTTTATTCAGAAACCTCTTCAGTACCTTTTCAGGACTGCCTCTTCCTTTCAGACTCCAAGTCCCTAAGTTTAAATAGAAAATACTTTGCATAAAGAAATGTCTGACCAGTCTCATAATTAATCAGAAGTTCTGTCTCTTTGTTAGATAGTGCAAAAGTTTGGGTTTGGACATTCACCCCATTACACACAGGCATCCAACTCTGTGCTGCCTGCTGGCACTCTCATTTCAGCTATTTTTATAACTGCCAAAGAAAGCAGTGTCTGTACCAATCATACAATGTGTATGGCTGATGTTCCTATCTAAATATGCTATTGCCTTTAAATTTTATTTTGTCTAAATAAGTTTCCCAAGGCTATTCAATTCATTATATATGATCCATCTTACCTAGTTTTAGCCCTTTAAAAAGTTTGTCTGAAACTGGACCTTCTATGTGTCCATTGGTAAACCACGTGCCTAAGCAGCCTTTATCATTTATAAAGATCTAGTTAATGAAATTATTGGAAACCAGACAAATATTCTCTCATGCTGTTGTGGACACCTTCACTTGGGCAGCTGAATTCACTCTAGAACATCATGTCTCTGTTGATTATATCTTCATTGACAATAATGAGAGCTCAGACAGTTTCTATGCTTTTGGACAACCTGAATTTTGTCTGGTGCATTAATTTATGTTGACATATAAATAAAAATAAAAATAAATATAAATAAATAAATATAAATATCTTGAATCAAATCCTGCCCCACCAGCCTAGTCTGTGTTTATTATATCTTGTCCTTCTCTAGTCTGGATAGGAAGAGGTACCTCCAGAGAGTGATTCATTCTGCTTGCTTGAGGGTAAAGACAGCATTCTCTCTCCTTTTCTTCTAATTGCTGAGAATCTAAAATAATATCTGAAGATATATAGGAAATTCTTAGATAATTAGAATTAGATGAGATGGGTTCCACTCTGATTCAAAAGCACAGTCCTCTCCATGATTTACTGATTTCTTATTTTTTTATCATTATCAACTTAGCTGGCCATAATATATATATATATATATATATATATATATGTGTGTGTGTGTGTGCGTGTGTGTGTTTATTTGAGATTCTTTCTTTCCATTTTTTTTTTTTTGTTCTCATTCAGACAGTTCTAGCTTCTAATAAAAAATTCTAATTTTAGACAGACTGGTAGGTTACATAGACTCGGAAGACTTCCTAATGCGAAGAGACTCATCCTCATAAAAGAGGTTATTTATTCTCTTGAAAAGCATAGTTTGCCCTAGGGGATTTTATTAGGGAATCTGCAATTCATTACAGTTCAAATCCATAGCTGTTTTTCTATTTTGTATGATATCCTGATCCTAGCAGCCACGTGGATTGAAATTCATAGGACTATGGAAATTTATACTTGAAAATGTCCCTCATATGAATCCAGTATTACATGGAAAAAAAATGTACTAATTATAACAATTTTTGTTTGTTCTGGTTTTGTTTTCAAGGCTGATGAAAAAGGAAATTAAGTTTGATACTTTTTACTATATCCCTTTGCTTTATAGGACCCAGTGGACAACCTCATTATTTAGAGCACCTGTCATAATATAGCAGGATATAGATAAGAAATAAAGCCAAATATAAAACAGTCAAAGAAGATGAACAATAGTCCTTAAACAGGCAATTCTAAAATGTGAGAGTTTGTATCTTTTTACTCAGACTGAAATTTAGTTTGACTGCTATTCTTACAGAAGTAAGCGATGTCATCTTAGTTTCTGCTTCAGATTTGTCTAGGACTCCAAGTTGACATATTTCATTTTAATTAGGTATTCTATATCTGCTCTTCTTACTTAGAGAAACATCAGTCCTCTATGAACCCAGGCAACCTCTTCAGGTTACCTTGAGGTCAGCATCATAAATATAACAAGGGAAGAGCCACGGCTCCATGGAGAGCACGCTCGCTGCTGACAGCGCTGCAAGCAAAACTGAGTGCTGCAAAACTGAATCATGTTCCTCCAGAGATGAGCATCCAGGGATGAGCTGGGCCTGCCTCCCACACAGGATAAAGAGGAAGGGTGATATGGAAATGGGAGAGGAATAAGGCTGAGAGAAGAAGGGAGGTCCTGGAGAAGCTTAGTTCTTTTGAAGGGCAAATTGCACAGTTACAGAAGGAATATTTCAGTGGGATGCCACGAATTCTTAACCCCTGCCCTGAGCAGCAGCAGTTAACTTTATCCTTGTCACACTGCAGACCTATCTTTTTTGGTGTACCCCATAACCTGCTATCCTGTTAACTCCATGTGCGTCTGGGGCTGGCTCTGTCGCCATCTTCATAGTGAGCAGCTATCATGAAGACTATCTATCTTATATATCACCAAAAAAAATGCTACCTTTTTTCCTTAACTTTATTTATTTAATACCATATTATACAGTAAGAAAGAAAAGATAAAGTAATATATTTCCTGAGGAGATAATTATTTTATTTTGCTGAGAGGTTCTAGCTAGGAAGAAACAAGTATTTTTGGTTTTCCATGCCTGTAGCTTCTTTCCAAGTGGCTTTTCAAGTAGCTTTCCAAGTCTAATTGAAAGCCAAAGTAAAAAAACTCTTTTTTTAAAAAAAAGATTTCTAGAATGAAAAAATGAAGAAAGCTGTTAAAGTGTTTCCAGAAATTAAATATTCAGAAATACAGAATTCAGCTTGGTCTTTTTAATTTAACCAGTCTACTGCAAGAAAACCTTTAAATAACACTGAATAGTGAAGAATAAAAAAAGATTATGCCACGGATCTAAGGAATATAATACACTTTCAGATCCAGACACAAAATGTAGATTGAGAAACAATGGGCATAATCTGAACTAGGAAAGGTTCATGCTTTTAAAGTAAAGTCAAAAATGTCAACTTTTTGCCCCACAGAAATGTCAAATAGTTGAGCATGTTGACCAAAGAGGTTTTAGCAGCAGTACTTTTGAAATTGGGATGAAATGTGGAACAACCTGCTCTGACCTCATAGTTGACATGGTTCAATGTATCCAAATCTCGAATAAACACAGAATTGGAAGACGAGGTTGAAACTCTTTGCTTATTTTTCTTGGTAGTTTTCAATGTTTCTGCCAAGAGGACATGAGAAAAGATAAAATGTAGTCCAGATTTTCCAAACATAAATAAAGATAGAATAAAACAGTTTTGATGTGTTCTAGAGGAGATGGAGTAGTTTTCTGGAGTTCCAGGAAATTCATTGTATTAACTAAATGTATAGAAGCCACCTCCATTTAGTTAAAATCCCTGTGCTATAAAAGAAGAGATTGGGAAAATGTCAGGGAAAAGCATCCTGTGTGCTTGCTTCATATTTATACTCAGTAGGAATATGCCTCAGAACTTCTGGAATCAGGATAGACCTTTAGTCTGAATCAGGTCATTCTAATCACATTCTAAAACATGTGTGGTGATCCTGAAGGAAACTCATCAGCACACAGGCTGAAAGACACCCAGGTAGAAAGGGTACTGTGGCTCAGCATTAATTCTCTTTAAGCTTGTTTACTTTCATTATGAATATGTTATGTACAGAATCCAGATTAGAGTATTCAGCATTCCCAGCTTGATTACTTGAAATCCCCAACTGAATACATATTTTCCCACATTCCAATATATTTGGATGCAATTAAGTGTAGTAATTCAAAACAAACCAAACCCTATGCTGTGTAAGAGTATCACAGCTAAACTTCATTTGCAAAAAAATAGCTCTGAGTTACAAATAAAAGGCAACCCTCTAAAATAAAGGATGTACTAAACATTTGTTCTTTTGGTGTTAGCTTGTCAGCTGCCAAGAAAAAAAAAAACACAACCTCCAGCCAAAGAAAGAACATTGTTACACTCCCCAGAACTAATACTCTAGTATAAACTGTAGAGTGTTCAGATGTCATTGGATTATTGGGATTGTGATGGTTCACAAATTGGTCTTTATGACAGCAGAATAAAGGGGAAAGAGATTTTCAGCCCAGAATGTACAAATGGTAAAGAGAACTGCAGAATTAATTTTAAATTAATGAGACAAGTTCTCCAAAGCTAACAGGGCAGACTGTTGAAGATAGGTTTATATTAGATATGCCAACTTTTATCTGTAAAGATGTTACAGGGAATAAACAAAGCTTTCTTTTTAAGAGATACTGCTTTCAATTCTTTCTAATGTGCACTGATTTTCTGAAAGATTTTGGTTCAAAAGATCATTATTTTATTTGTGGTATATTTTGTGTGTTACTTGGGAACAATGTTACTGAGGCTCACGGGCCTATTTTAAGGTATCAGTTTTCAGTTCTGCAGTGCAGAAATGCAGACAGCAATAGACTCAGTAATAGTTTCTCACTAATTAGGAACAATTTAAAAAACCTTATCAGCAAGATATATAAAATTCAGCTGTTTGAGAGAAGGGTTTTTTGACTCGGTGGACACTTTTTTGCTTTTTTACCTTGTTGGTTTTGTTGTTTTTGCTGTTGTTGTTGGTTTGGTTTGGTTGGTTGGGTTTTTTTTTCCTGTTTGATTTTTTTTCAGGTATACCTCTGACGTATATGTGAAGTAAGGAACAGTAGAGATTTTTTTTATTAGTTGATGTATATCCCTTTTGTCTCTAAATTACACTTCACCATGGAGACATGTAGACTCTTCAGGCTGGAAATGTAGATCAGATTTTTGCTCTGACCCTTGTATCCCAAACACAGACTGTACTTACAGTTTTCTATTAAGGTGTCTTACCCAAATGCCTATAATTTTCAGCAGCTTTAAGTATATGTTTAATATGTTGAATGTACTTCCTAAATAGGTATAGTTTAATTAAATTCTGCTCCTTAAATAGTCACCTTAAACCTTGGACTTTTAGATATTTTTATTTTAGGAATTGACTACTTTGCTGGAAGGAAAATATGCTCTGGACTAAAATGGAATATTGAAGAGGAACAAATCATCTAACTATGCCACAGACCTGAATAATCTGCAAATAATACTAGAAACAGATATGGTCCTGGGTATCACATATTGTGCTTGTCTTCAAGAAAGACCTTAGGGCCTGTTTGTCTTCTGTGGACTTGCATCACATCTCTGTAGTGGCTGATATTATGGAATATGATTAAGAATAAGATCTTCCTTAAATACAACAGAATGTGTGAGTTAGTCACTGTAATTCTTTCTGTCATAAAATTGCATGCCTAGAGTGAGGTTGCCACCTGTGTTTCAGAGATGTTTATGAACTCATGGATCTCTAAGCATGTCTAGTGAAAGGTCTAGTGAAAGGTGTCCCTGTCCATGGCAGGAAGGATGGAACTAGATTATCTTTGAGGTGCCTTCCAACACAGGCAATTCTACAATTCTGTGACCTATGGTCCATGAAAGGATGAGGGGAATTTCAAATTATGAACCAGGGTTTTTCAAGAGAGGAAGGATGAATTGCTATGTACAAGTTCCATCTTCCAAAGCAGCCTGATGAAATGTAGCTTAAACCTAATTTTTTAGGTGGTTAAAGCTATGTGAATCGAACCTGACTGTAAGGTTCTTTATTCTCTGAGGAACTTTTAAGAATTCTGCTGAAAATATAAAAGGCTTTAAGGTATTTCATTAGGTTTTGTAGTTTGTCTAATGAGGACATCCACTTGAGGTTAAAATAAAAGTTTTCATGCTGTTGAGGAAGATTGAAGTATGCTTTAATGTGTTAAATGGGGACTGAGAACTGAGCGGAGTTGTTTGGGGTTTTTTAAAGTCATATAATATTTCTTAGACAGAGGGACTAGAAAACATGGTGCAAATAATCTCTTAGTTGAGAAGCTAAGCCCCCCTCCAAAGCCTTCTCCTGTCTAAGGAGCTGATTCCAGTCAGAAACCAATTTTGTTGTTAATCTAATGGCATTACTGCCCATAAACCTGTGCAATAAAACTCAAAGTACCATACTGTATGTCTCCACAAACCTAAATGTCAATTTGAAAATTATGTATATAAATTCTACACCTGCTGACAAATGCATACTGTGCTTATTATATGTTAATCAAAGGGAGACAAGGATCATCCTGGGGTGTCACCACCCTTGAACTCAGAAATTCAGACAGATTTTGTTGAATCTGGGTAGTGGGCTGACCATGGCTGGATGCCAGGCATCCACCAGAGCTTCTCTATCACTGTCCTCCACAGCTGGACAGGGGAAAGAAAATATAATGAAGGGTTCATGGGTTGAGATAAGGACAGAGAGAGATCTTTCAACAAATACCATCACTGGCAAAACAGGCTCTAATTAGAGATATGAATTGAATTGATTACTAACAAAATCAAATCAGGTAAATGCGAAGTAAAATAAAACCTTAAAAAATAGCACCTCAAGAAAACCCCATCTTTCCTCCATCTCTCTCTTCTTCCCAGCTCTACCTCCTACCCCAGAGGGGCAAGGAGACACAGAATGGAGGCTATGGTCAGCTCATCACCCACTGTTTCTCCTGGTGCTCAGAGAGGGGAGTCATTCCCCTGCTGCACCATGGGCTCCTTCCCACAGGAGATAGTTCTACATGGACTTCCCCAGTGTCAGTGCATCCCATGGGCAACAGCCCTCACCAAATGGCTGCAGCGTGGGTCACTCTTCCATGGGGTGGAGTCCTTCAAAGACACATTGCTCCAGCCTGGGAGCAGGGCCCCTCTCCTCAGCTCTCCCAAAGGGTCACATCCTCCTCTCAGGCAGCCACCTGCTCCAGCCTGGATCTCCTCCACAGGCTGCAGGTGGGCCTCTGCATCCCCTGTGGACCCCCTTGGGCTAAAGGGGGGCAGTTCCTTCACCATGGTCATCACCACAGGTGGCAGCGGTATCTCTGCTTCAGCACCCACACCACCTCCTGTCCCTCCTTTTCCACTGACCTTGGTGTCTGTAGAGTTGTTCCTCTGGCATGTTTTCACCCCACTCTTCTATGACCACAATTACAGCACTGCCAGTTTATTTTTTCTTCTTCAGTATGTGATCACAGAGACATTACCAAGATTTTTAACTGGCCCTGCCTCAGCCAGGGGCATGTCTGTCTTTAGATCTGGCTGGCATTGGCTTTCCCAGACATGGAGGAATTTTCTGGCAGCTCCTCACAGAAACCACCCTTGTAACCTCCCACTGCCAAAGCCAGGCCAAGCAAACCCAATAAAATGTACAGTGCATCATGTACATGGGTACATGATGGTACATGATGGTACATGATGGTCTTTCTGGACATCTATTGGCAATTATTCGTGTCTTGTTCAACAGGGAGTGAACAACTAAGAATCTCTTCTGCAGCTCTCACAGAGGGTGATTCACAGTATCCAGAGATGATTCACTTGAGCTGAAGACCTACACAGCACCAAGTAAGAGCTGCAGAAACAGACCTGAAAAAGTTCATTGTGTTCAGCAGACAAATGAATAGCGAGGTTTCTGTCTGCAGCTCTTGGGACACTTGTATTTCTGTGCCACAAATACCTTCATTAAAGATTAATCATATCTTGTAGCAAAACTGCAGGTCTCTGGCTCTTATCACAGGAGAATTTCCCTGTGGCATTAGAAGAAATTGTGCTGTAAATGTATGCATCATTTCTAGGAGATATTTTTCAATATTTTCATTTATTTTACTTGATATTTTCAGCTTAAAGCTGCTTTGCATGTTTTATGTACAAAATTTCTTATGCCTTTAAATTTCTGGAAACAGTAATTTAGTGCAAAGCAGCTTAATAAGAAGGAAAGTCTATACACACTGCAAATGATTTAACTCCACCTATACTCTTTTATTAACAACCATTACTTATATCCTCTCGGAACCTAATGAGGTCAGAGGAATGAATGTTGTTGCCTCTGGTGGACTGTGACTAAACAAATACAGAATAATGCAGAAGAAGATACCGCTAAACATACCCACACCCTTTGAATCACGTAAAAGGACTTCTCAGTAAAGAACTTCACAGAATGCAGTCTCTAAATGAGTCACTTGCACCTTCAGAATGTGAAGATGCTTTATTTGGCTATCTCTACCCCCCATGTTTGTAGCTTTCCATCTGCTTTAATCCTCTCTTTTGTAGTATTGATTCTGCAGGTGTGCAGCTGCTCTGGTTGTCCCACTACTGCTCACATTACTGCAGGAAATCCAGTGGTGATTGTGAGTGGTGAGAAAGAGATTACTGAACAGTTTTGGAGGGTACATTTCTAAGTCAGACCAATTTATGTACCAGCTTAATCTTACCACCCAGGGGTAGGTAGTCAGCTCTAGAAGATTATTTCAGCACACACAAGATCTGCAGGAAAGGGAGGGTCTCCTGAAGAGCAGATATCTATATCTCTAGAAGTTGCCTACCTTTTCCTCTTGATTGACTACGGACAGTGGCACCTATTGATATTGGGGGTCAAGTAATACTTCAAAATGAAGATTATGAATTGTTCCAAGAGCTGACATTTATTCAGATAATTATTTTAATCTTGTTTTCTGTATTTCAGATGTCAGTAATATTAATACCAGATGATTAAAAATACAGTCCAAGAACCTCTGTGGTTATGTGCCCTGCTGCAAAGACCAGCACACACTGCAAGGATGGAGCAGGCTACTCACCACCAAGATATTGTATTGCAGTAGACTCCAAGTTGTCTTGATATACATAGAGTTAAATTAGACACATAGCGGTATCATTTTCTTTATATAACATTTTTTAGATTACTATATGAGTATGTTAAGTCACTATCCTATTTGAACCTTCCCTAATTAACAACTTGGGAGTCGTTAAATATTTTAATGAGACAAAATTCCTATCTGCAGAATGGACGCAGATGGCAAGGCTGTGAGAAGAGGAGGTGCAGAAGAAGTAGTATTGTGTAGCCATGGAAACAATGCCTCTCTTTCTTTCTCCTTTTCCCTTTTAGGTTCAGCAGTGCTGCACATCATTAGGGTGTCTGCCTCTCTTGACAATGGCAACTTTGCAGTGTCAGTCAGTAAATCTCTGTATCCATTCATACTGTCAGCACTAAGTGATAGAAATCCTGGGGAAGATGTGAGATGCATACCAAGCAGGCTTTGGCTCTGTGACAGTCTAGTCACGTATTCTTATGCAACTGTCAATTTTGAAGCTCAATTCAATAAGAAAGAACAAAATGGAACAGGCCTGGCTAGACAGTGTTCTGTTAGTGTAATTTCCAAAGTTCATTTCAGTGCTCAAGTAAGTAAAATGTTGAAAATGCTGAAAAATGAGACTTGTGGGTACACAGGACAAATGGAATAAAGCTGTGGCTGAGCCCTGGTTAGAAGCAGTTTTGTTAATCCACTGCAATCAGACCTTAGTGTTGGTGCTTAATTGTGCTAAACTGGATGGTGATATGCTTTTGAATTGGTAGCAAAATAGAAAATGTTTAAATCCTTGAATGTCAGTTATTCTCACACAGAGCTGTTCCCCAGTGTACCAAGAGCACTTATTTATGCCTAGCAAAAAGCCTTATAATTATAAGAAACTGAAGCAGAAAAAAAAAAAAAAGCTGAATAAAAATAGAATAGAAATTCAGTCTAAATGCACTGAAAAAAATTTCAACATGAGCTCTGCTCTCACTCTATTTCTCTCATTTTAGCATTAATTAAACCAATTCTAAATGCAAAATTTAACTCATTTGGTGTAAGAGATTCCAGGATGGGATGGAAAGACATAAATTTATGGATCTGCATAGAAGAATCTGTAGAAGGAATTAATCCCATAATTTTAAGACAGATTTGAGTTTCTTAAAACTTTTAGCTCACACAGAAGTGTGAGGCACAAATGATGACATAATAAGAGGCAAGCACCAGAGTAATTACCAACTATTCTAATAGAAGAAAGGGAATGAAAATATCTTGGGGCTTAATTTGCACAGGCAAATGCAGAAATACATCCTCTGCATGGATTTCATGTACTACCTACAATATGCATTGGGGAAACATGATTTCTGCAGACCTTTTCTTTATATCTTCCCCTCTGCATAGGAAACAGTCCTGTTGGGAATGGAGGTGCTCCTGTAGGGAGTGTTCCTCAGACTCAGGAGGATGCTGATGAGACAATGTCTGAGTCACTGTCTGCTTCCTGATTGACTTCTGGGTCAGCACAAAGCCACACAACCTAACAACCCCAAAAGCACTGATTTATCCCGAACTGTAAAACTAAATAAGGCACAGGACACTTCACAGATCAGACTACCCTACTTTTCTGACCCAGTGAGTCACAGGTCAGTGTCTTAGCTACACAGGCTGGACTTGATCATCCTAGAGGTGTTTTCCAATTCTATAATTCTGTGATATAATTCTCCTGGCCAGGAGCCAATGGAAATGTCATACTGTGGATCTTCAGCCATGATCCAGGAACAGATCCTGCCAATGACAGAAAGCTCCACAGCTAGGGAGTGCAGGCTGGTGCTAGAATTGACATGTGTACTCATGATATGATCATGGTATGATCAGTGATGTGTGCCTGAGCCATGCCTGCTTGATGTTCCCTGAGAGATTTAGAAAACAGGAAAGTAACTCACATGGAGCCGCACTTTGGGATATTTGCCCAAAAAAGAATATTTAATGGATAGCATGCAGCTCACAAAGGGGTCTCTCCATTTAGACTTGATTTTTGAGCACTGAGATTGGGCCAGAAAATCAACAGATTTTGAAACACCAGACAAATTGTGAGGATGCCCTCCATACAAAAGGACTTTTTTGTTTTCCTGGACAGAAAAAAACCCAAAACAGTCAGCCTATATCTTAACACATGGCCATTTTTCTTAGTATATTTAAAGCTTGGTATATTAAAACAGAAGACAAAAAATGTCGAATTTAGAAATCATTGGTTGTTACATGCTTAGTTTAAATGAGCACACATGCTTCTAGCTTATTTTAATTCTTCAGATACTCTGATTGGTTGTCTTTGGGCATCACATTTATCCCTGCTGTGCTTATGCCAATTGCAATGGACTTTTTATATTTAGTATACCCTATGTTCATGACTGTTTTTATTTCAAGATATGCTGCACTTAGTTATCAAAGCATAACTTAATTAGTAAATGTTTTTGACAACTGGAATTCAAACCCTAGGTACTACACTTCAATTTTCTCAATTGTAACTCATCTTTTATATGTCAGAGTTTGGGAGCTCTATCCTGTCTGACTATTTTCAAACTTTGAGAACTGTCAAACAGCAGGGCATATGAATGGCTGGCCAAGATGTAATTTAGAAGAACCAAATTAGAATCTAGAACTTTCTGTTTTAATAAAAAAAAAAGTCTGAAATATTGAGACTTTTGCAAGACATAAATGCTGCTTAGTTGAAAACTAAACCCCTTGTCAGCTAACTAACAAGATATTATTTGAATTTTATTTTTTCAGTTCAAATATTATGGGTTGAGGTTGTTTATTGGAGTGGTTGGTTGGTTGGTTGATTGGTTGGTTTGTTGGTTGGTTGGTTTGGGGTTTTTGTTTGTTTGTTTGTTTGGGGCTTTTTTGTTTGTTTTTTTTTGGTTTCCTGGAAGAGGCTGACCCCACCTGGTTGGAACCACCTTTCAGGTATCTGTAGAGAACAATCAGGGCAGCCCTGAGCCTCCTTTTCTCCAAACTAAACAACTCCAACCTCAACTCCCTCAACTGCTCCTCATAAGACTTCCCACATCCTTCTGCAGGTTAGCTTTGGTCCATAAAACACCCAACCCAACCAACCCTAAATAATTACTTTGCAAAGTAATATTTTTGATCATAAATGTTTCCTGTGAAGGTTCAGAAATTTTTCACATAAAAATTTAGTTGTAGTCTGAACACTATGACAAGGCAGTCACCATGTCAGGAAGGAAGGACAGCCTTCCTGACATCTTTTTGCTCTGTATTCAATTTTGAGAATATAAACTCTTCAGATTTTATTTTTCTACTTATGTAACCATAGTATAGTCATAGAATCATAGAACTGTTAAGGTTGGAAAAAAGCCACCAAGATCATCAAGTCTAATCTTGAATGAATATCACCATGCCCACTAAATTGTATTGTGTACTGACACATCAACTTATATTTTAAACATTTCCAGGAATGGTTACTCTGCCACTTTCCTGGGTACCCTTTTCCAATGCTTAACCACTCTCTCAGTGAAGAAATTTTTCTTTATATCAAATATAAACTTCTCCTGGTCCAACTTGTGGCCATTTCCTCTCATCCTACCACCCATTACTTGGGAGCACAGACTGACTCTCACCTGGTCACAACCTCTTTTCAGGGGGTGGTGGAGAGTGACAAGGTTTCTGCTGTGCCTCCTTTTCTCCAGGACAAACACCCCAGGCTCTCTCAGCTGCTCCTCATCAGACTTGTGCCCCAGACCCTGCCCCAGGTCCATTGCCCTTCTCTGGACACGCTCCAGCCCGTCAATGTTCTTGAAGTGAAGGGCCCAGAACTGGACACAGCACATGATGTGCAGCCTCCATAATCCCCAGGGAGAACTTGACTGGTATTTTTGGGTGCTCATATGTGCATGATAGACAATAACATGTGATCACTTAGTGTGCATCATACCTAACGCCCACTCCATAAAACACAGCTGTCTATAATTAAATTATTCCTATGGATAATCTTCTTATCACTTCAGACCAATGCCTCAAGGGCATAGGATCATAGAATCATTTAGTTTGGAAAAGACCTTTAAGACCATCAAGCCCAACCATTAACCCTGCACTGCATGGTTCTTTGCCTCCTACAGCAGCCACCTAGAGTGGGTGACATGACTGCAGAATGTGCCACTGTTTGCACGGGCTGTGGAAGAAGCCTTGAAAAATAGCTTAAGCTAGGAGGAAAACCTGGGACTTGCTCTGTCTTTCTGGAAGGTTATGTAGCCACAAAGCTCATAGTTTGGAGTGAACTTACTTCAGCATGGTTAGCTCTCCTGCCTCACACCTATTTTTAGCATCACATCACTAAAAGAGCCAGTACATTTTTTTTCTGTCAATAAATTCAATTCCCAAGCACACATGCCTAATCAGTTACATTTATATATGTATTATATAGATGTATAAATACATATATATGCTCTGAATTATTTCATGTTCTATTAATATTTTTTATATTTATTTATAGTAATTTTGTCTTATTAATATATTTTGTTTCATTTGGTTTTGATTTTTGTATTTTGCATATATTTTATATATGTATTTTACATTTATTTTTCAAATTTACCTGCAATATTGGAAGTTTATATAAATTTCCAATATTTTCATTCTCACCTCCCTTCCTCTTTATATAATTTCAGACTTTACTTTAAAATAGTAACTTTGCTTGTAGCATTCAAAACAACAAAACTGACCAGTTCATTTCCCTGAAGGATACTCGTAATTTCATTTCTCATAGGAATTACTACACAAAACATAAAATGAATGGTAACCATTCTGAATAATGGGCATGGAATGGGATTATTTTAATTTTTCTTTCACTAATTAAAGCTGCTTGTAATAGGCCAACACATCATTCATTCACCAGTCACAAAAATGTCTAGCTTTTTCCTTTTCTAGCCTTAGCTGGAAATTCAGTATATCACACCACAAATATCACATTTGGTGTCACCAGTAGCCACAGGAGTTATTTTTCCGTCTACTGACTTGCTTTTCCATTTTCAATGGATTTATGCAGCTCAGACCTCATCCTTTGTATCCTTCAGGCATTCTTTAGTTTTTCCAGTAGATGATGGCCTGTGAAGGTGTCCCACACCCTCAATTTATAGAGCCACTTCACTATTGTGTGGGAGATAACTTTTTGTCTGGAGAACTTGAATTATACCTAATTTAAAACAGTTTAGGAAAATAAGAAGGTCAAAAATAGCATCGGAAATGAACCAAGCCCAACATCCAACCTCATTTAGCTCAAGTGCCTGCAGAAAGACCCCTCTCTCTCCCTACTTTCTTGTCCTGCAAAGCTGTCTCTTGACTTGAGGGTAGATGGGATCTGTGCTTTGTGCTTAGGTCTGAAGGCTTTGTCACAGAACTTACCTATAAAAGACAGAGGTCTGTCACATTCTGCTTATCAGCAGAACTCAGAGTACACTTCCAGATGGGTTCAGGTCTGGCATTGCCATTCTCTTTTATTCCTTCTTGTTATCAGACATTTGCTCTTTTAGTTATTCTCTCCTTTTAAACATTTCAATGGCTCTAGAGAGGCTTCATTTTTTCAGTATGAAATTCATTTTGCTCCCTCCCTAATCTGAAGACAATCTAGCACTCCTAAATTAAAATAAAATATGTTTCTTTTTAAAATATTTAAGTCTCTTTCTTCAAGGCCAGTCATGTTCTCTTTATTGTATTCACTTCATTTTGTTGAATGTCAAAAATGTCCTTCCTTATGGTTATGGCTGCTCAATATATTTTGGTCTATATTTTTTATTGAAATTTATGGTTATGTGAATCTCAATATTAAAGACATGTAAGGTTTTAATATACAAACACTATTAAGTGCACGTAGTTTATTATTGACTTTTGGCTGACAATGTACATGAAGGATATCCTGAATGTTGGCCAGAGCATAAGGCACTGTGACATTAAAGTCATTAAAGTGCCAGAAGAGGCAGGTGTGTTAGGTCCCAGACTTATGATGAGACATCACCAGCTGCCCAGTTTCCTCTGAATTTGTGAGAACAATGTGCTTGAGTCTGCCCCAGTTGTCAGGTCACTCAGGTTTTCTGCTCAGTGCTCAAATCCATGAAGTTTTACAAAGAATGCTTTCCTCCCTGAGCAACCTGAAGGGCCTGATTAGAGACAGTTTGTGCTGGGTTGAGGTCTGGGGAGAAGGAAGAAGTGAAGCATTCTATGAGCTGAGTTCCTGTAGCCAGTAAATGCCATTGGCAGGACATCTAGCCAAATCTTCCAGAGATGTGCAGGGACCAGCACAGAGAAGGGAGCATCAGGCAACCTCTATGTGTAGGAAACTTTCAGGTGTTATGGTTTTCTCTTTTAAACATTACTAATGTAGATTTTCTCTGAAATGCAGTTCAGTCCCTATCATCTTTGTCAGTCAATTACTCTTAATTTGATTTCAGACATACTCAGAAGAGAAATAAAATCAAGTCTATCAGGAGAGCTAAGAAAACGCACTGATTTGTCAACTTTACTAAATTATTCCAAGTGTAAGGAAATACCATTACTATAGAGGAAAAAAAAGAGATAAATAACCATGTTGATATTGGAAGATGCAGTCTGAAGCCCAGAAGTATACCTATAAAACCATTGCAAACCATCCTTAACATAATGTCACAGACATTAACAGCTGACACACTTAGTGTAATTCACACTGTAGGCTGCAGTGAACCTTGGTGGGAATCAAAATCTTGGGTAGGCTACAACAAATGAAGTCTTGAACACATCATTCTCCAATGACAACTCCAAGTACCCCTTATATTTCCTTACAGTTAAAAGCATCCTATTACTTATGTCTAATACTGTTTATGTGTACATTTGTCAAATTGCAAGTTTTTCTGTGTTTTATTTAGGAATTGTTATCTGTGAAAGCATGCCAGCAATTCAATAAAAATAATAATGAAAACTTAGGTATTTTTTATCTGTATCTTCAGTGTTCTAAATAAAACATTTAATCATGTCACATTCTATAGTAATATGGTATAAATGGCAGATTTGTGATACAAAAAATGGGGAAAAACCTTTTGGCCCTATATCAAAATAAAATTTTAAGAAACTACTTGAAATGAAATAACATTATAAACTTCTGGAATATAATGTTTCACAAAGAAGTTCTGGTGTTTCTGTTTTTCTTCATGATACAAAAGAAGCAATTATTTTAGATCTGAGAATCTCCCTGGGGATATGCTTTGCATTTGGAGAATTTTAGCTCGAGTGTTAACTTTTCCAGATCAGAGATAGCTTTTTGTTTCTGCATATAATAATATTAAATATTAAGTTACAGGGACAAATATTATTTTGAAAGTTTAAATTCTCCAGCATTTTATATTTCATACCATAAGTGCCCATAAACTTTTTCCTAAAATTTTCCAGAATGTGGAACTGAAAGGTACGGTCACAAAGGTATAGTAAATCCATCTAGAATTTTTTTCTGCATAGGAAAGCCATTTTGCACATAGTTTTGATACATTTAAATGCCCAGAATAAAACAACAAAGGAGTTAGAATCACCACACAGAAGAAGCAGAAATGGTTTTGCAGAACCACACTAGTTCCTTGAGACTTAACCAATGAGAAAACTGTCTGATCTCTGTTTTGTCACTTTATACTCTCACTTGTCTATATACCAATATTTTCTTAGAGAGAAGTGAGATGGGAAAATGTGATCTATGCTGAGAAACAAACATGGTTTGTGCTGAGCTGTACCTGCCAAACCATAGGTAACAGCAGGATGAGAAGTATCTGATGCTTGATCATTCCAGTAATTCTTGTTTCTGCACAATCCATGAACCCATCACCTGGACTGCATTGGATGTTTATCCTTTGTTATCTAGCTCCAGAACTTTTTCACAGTATTAGGAAAATGACTTTCTAAGTACAAAGGAGTTCATGCTAATGTATGTCTGGTAGGGATCTTCTGAGGGAATGAGAAACTTGGAAAAACAGGTTTTATGCAGGCTGATGAAGGAAGGAAGGAAGTGTTTCAGAGAAAATACTACACTGCATTTGTAGACTTATGTTAATGCAAACAAGGGATATCAGCTAATTGTGAGGTCAGCATCAGCATACAAATTGTCCTCTTGTAAGAGAACTGAGAAACACACACTTCAGAGCTGGCATCAATTTGCAGGGGTCATGGTCATGGTCACTCAGCCAGTCTGCTCTAAGCTCTCCTGCTTTGCTACCTGTCCCACTTCTCAGGATGTTTCTGTCTGAAAGAACAGGAGAGAACCTGCTGTTGCTAAGACTGCCTTGTAGTTACGCTGGATTTATACAATAACCAAAGACAAAGAAGAATGGACACCACATTTCCAGCTTTCAATGAAAATATAGCCTGAGGTATCATTATCATTTCCAGTTTCTCTGTTCTAGGGCTGAGAGGTACATGAACATTTCACTTATCAATACAAATTAGTATGATTAGATGAATGAGTCAAGCAAAAATTCATAAATCTGTATGCTGCTAAATGACATTGTAATTCACCAAATCAAGGGCAAATAGAAAATACCTGGCCTTTGAATTACAGCTTACTGTATCTCTGCCAAAGGTGAGACTGTCTCCCAAGGCTTCTGAGAGCTTAAACATGCAGATTTCTCTTTAAGTCAGCACCTTCTCTGATACAATTGATTAGTGGGATGTACAAACTCTGGTTTTCCTCTCATCCAAACAAAACATTGGGCATTTAAAAATCAATGCAGAACGCACACTGCTGCTTTCCTGAATGCTGCTTGATTTCGCTTCCTTCTGACAACAAAGGCATTGACTGAGCAGCAGCACACAATACACAATCAGCCTAGGGTACTGAACTGCAGACAGTCAGGAACAAAGAGCAGAGCTGTTTGTACAGCACCATGTGTCTAAAACTAAACTGCCTCTCCAGCAGGGCTCCTGACAGGCTCACGAGAAGTTGTGTCGCCATGTGTCAACTGAGGGACTGAGCACTCAAGCAAAGGGTCAGGAAACAAATGAGGTTAGCTAGGGTGAAGCTGCTGGCCTGCTCATTTTTCAATAAAATGAGGGTGACTAATTAATAATTATCATGGGCCAGAAGTGATTATGGCTTAGAAGAAAGTTATGACCTTCCAGAGGCAGAGCTACTTTTCCTCAATCTACAAGAATCCTGCAATGGGTTTTAAGACCTTAGGATCTTTGATCTTGAGCTGACTGCAGGATGCAGCCCTGCACTCACTGCTTACCTTTAGTTGTCATGCTCAGGATTTTAGTTTTTCACAAGCAGCAAGTACATAAATGAACGGACCCCCTAAGATTTCTGAAACAGTTAAAAATACTGTACTTCACAGAAATCAAAGTGCAGGATCTATTAAGTGGAGGATAACAGGTTTTGTGTTGCATTGATGTAATTCCAGAGGGATTAAACTGAATTCAATAGAGCCACAAACAATTTATGCTGGTGACAATAAGAGAAAAATTGTGTACTAGTAGCTATAGTAGTAGAAAAGATGACTTTATTTGTCTCCAGTTTGAATACAAGTAATTTTTAGTATTTGTTGGGCAGTTTTTCATTGTCCCTGGGGAATAACATGGAATAACATTTGTGAAACAGGAGCTTCTGGCAAACAATACACAATCTAGTAAAAGAGGGTGAAAAATAACACTGAGAAGGCTACACTCCCAAAGGTGTACGGGTTAAATATAACCAGTGGAAAACTGATCAGAAAGTGTTTCTGGCAAGGTGGATGATTAGTCAAAGTCACTGCATTGCTATGCTGATATAGATTTCTGTCTTTTTTCTTTTTCTAACATTTGCAAGTAATTGAGAAACAAAAAAATTACAAATTGACAACAATATCAAGGGTTTTTTAATAATCACAATTAGGAAAAAAATATAAGCAGACTGATTTTCTGAATCACCTTTTATAAGCCACGAGCCACAAAACAAAAGGTATTTCAGCCCAAAGGGAAAGTCCCTGAGCTAGCTTATATAAGCTACAGTTCCTTGAGTCATCTTGATTTTCTATTATTTTTCTTTTATTTTTGTTATTTCTAATTGAGATATAATACTTGCTTACATAATTTTGCCTGACTGAAAAACAATTAAATATCCTGTCTGCTTCAGGCTGATGCTCTGTTTACCTTCTCCTGAAATATTATCCAGTGATTTCATAAGGAACTCATCCAATCCAGAGATGCTGTTACCATCCTCTCCATCCCTGCTGTGTATGTTATCCTGGCTCCTACAAAGTGCTGTATCCACTGGGTTCTTGCAGCTTTTTTCCAATGCCAGGAAACAAACTGAGTTGTGATATTTGTGGAGTTTTTTTTCAAACTGACAGTAAATCTATTTATTTTTCATCCTAAAAATCTTAATTGTAAATCTACAGATACTTCATAACATCCATAGTGTCAGAAAGTCACTTTTTTCCTTTTGACTATCACTTGCTAATTTTTCTGATAAAGAAGTTCTATGTTTGCTGTTGTTATTGTTGAGCTTTTTATTTGTTTATTAATTGTATATTCTGAGTGTTTAACTGTTTTAAAGTTCTCTCTGCAAATCTCAGTTGCAACATTCCTATCAAGAGGTCTGGGCTCACATATGAGTGGAGAATTCTAGTTAAAAGAAGAAGACATTATCAGCCTAAAAGAGTCACTCTTACTCCTGTTCCTTTGTTACATGGTCTTTCCTCTAGTGATTGTTATTTCATCTATTTTTCAAGACTCAGTTACTTGTTACAGTGCTAACAATCAAGAACTCAGTAAATCCTGCCAAACTACAAAATTTATTTTATAATTATTTCAATACATGACCTTTTATGGTCTCTTCTACTTTCTCTCTTTTTAACTTTTAAGAAAAAAAAAAAGAGCAGGAACCCTTTTTCTCACAACTGGTTGTAAACAACCACTGTTCAAGTGTCTCTAATGCCATTTCTAGACCATGTCCTGAATTAAAAAAAAATAAATGGAAATCAACTGAATGCTTAAGGAAGACTTTTTCTCTTTTTTTATTATTTAAAATTATGGAATTATGTGAAAATTCAAATTTGACTGCTCCTTCACATTTTCAAAGTGAATTACTTTATTATAGTCTTGAGTGTACCAGCATGTTTTATTTTATTTTCAGCACCTTGTGCTCTTCAGAAACAATTCAGAATATGGTCAGTCTTCTTCTGGGCAATAATCCTTAGTTTTCATACACTGTGAATTTCTACACATCCTAATAGCTTCATGCAAAAGACCAGGTAAATCAGCATCCTAAGGAACCACTTTCCTGACTCCAAGTACCTCTAAAAAACCCATCAGGAACTGTGAGAAATAAAGAGAACATGGATAATACTGATCTGAGAGGACTTAGTCCAGGCCCAGGCACCTTTCCAGGATGCAGAGCTTTGTGTCTGCAAGTCTGACTGTACCGTATAAGTTGTGCCAGCAAGTCTCACCACCAGAGAATTGTCACTATCTTATTTTTTCCAATAGCAGCTGATGGTGGAAAATTGACTGCCATGGCACAGTATTTAACCCAGAAGACTGTCTGCATAATGCCCACAGTAACCTCCAAAATAACTATACTATTCATGGCTTCTGACAGAAAGCGAAAACATTATTGAAAGCTATTTGAAGATGTGCTAAAAGGCATTGCAGGTTCTTCACATGGGTGACAGATTTAGGCCAAAGCAATATTTTGGAGCATGAAGTCCTTGATGAGTGTGAAAACTCCTAATAATAGGGCAGATATGTGGATTTAAAGGTTTTCCTAGCCATACTCGGCAAGTAACCCACAGTGTTTTTATAATAATATTTTCTCCCATAAGCCTTTTTTCATTCTGTTTTTTTGTCTTTTAGTTCAATCTCATAGAATCATAGAATAATTTGAATTGGAAGAGACCTTAAAGGTCATCTATTCCAACCCCCTGCCATTTGCAGGGTCACCTTCCATACACCAGACTTCTCAGAGCCCCATCCAGCCTGGCCTTGAGCAGTTCCAGGCATGGGGCATCCACAATCTCTCTGGAAAACCTGTTCCATTGTCTCACCATTCTGACTGTACATAGCTTCTTCCTCCCTATCACTCCATATCCTTATAAAAAGACCTTCTCTGGCTCTCTTGTAGCACTTTAAGTACTGGAAAGTGCTCTAAGCTCTCCATGGAGCCTTCTCTTCCAGAGGCTGGACAACCCTTTCAGCTTGTCTTCCTAGTACATCTGCACCCACAGATCTGATCATCATCAGCCTCCATCAGACTTGTTTCAACAAGTTCATGCATTTCTTATGTTGGGGGCCACAGCCCTGGGCACAGCACTACAGAAGGGGTCTCTTGAAAAGACAGCAGATATTGTTACTGTTCTCATGGTATTTGACCACTCCCTACACATTATGAGAAGTGGAACTGGCAGTCTTTCATGTAATTTTATTCTTCTGATTCTTTTGTTAACCTATGACTTTCAGAAACACAAAAAAATTACCTTGGGTTTCATTATTTGGAATTGCATAATTTTATTTAACATAGACAACAGTGACATTTAATCTGTGGGAAATAATTTTAAGGTCTGTGGTCAGTGTCAGAAAAATTCCTCATGCAGGGCCAGATTCTGGTCCAGAAGAACTCAAAACATTGATCATTATTAGCAAGGGCTCCAAAATATGAAAGCATCATATAGTTTCTGCCCTTAACAAATGATTACATTTTTAAGCTGCTTTGGGATTTTCGGTTGGTTTTCAGAATAAATTGTGGTAGAATAGAAATGGAAAAGGGGGCATTGTAAAATATATATTCATGAGCTGGAGATTCTCCTGAGCTATTATATTAAATTTCTGCTATTACTACACCTGCCAGAACTACAAACTGATATTTTTTTACTAATGATTATGTTATTTACAGTTTTTGAATGTGAGATTTCTTCTGGTTTTGTTTTTTTACATTATTCTTAAGCTTGTAGATGTTCTTTTATATTGACAAAAATGCCATATATGTTAAAAGGGAGACTTTGATTGATTAAATCAATCTCCATTAACTTCTGACTTGGCATGTTCCAAGGGATAAATGTTTTGATGACATTTCACCAAAAGAATCAAATTTTAAAAAATGTATATTTCTCCCAGTACAGTAGAAATTATTTTTCCTTTTTCTGTCATTTTGATATTAGAAGGAAATATTTGGCAAAGTCATATTTAAAATGAGCTATTTCACATCAACTGTTTTCAACATTTTAGAGGCAGGTGAATAAAATTGTTTGGAATTCAAACAGTTATGAATTCTAAATATGTCCATATTAGCAGGGAGCTGAGCTGAATTTTTGTGTATCAAAAAGCAGTAACAGAGCAGTCTCATTCCTATCTTGCCATGTCTATAGAGTAGTCCTATGAGACATACAGGTTTAATCTTGGAGGCCAAATGCGATTAACCATGCTACGTTTATGGTTACAAATGTACTGACATTTGTGCTACAGAACTTTTTTAGGTGCTGCTGCTGAACTGATTATGAATTGAAATTCAAGAATGTAGAGTGCCTTCACAGATTTTTTGTGGCATTTAACTTATTGCATTTCAGCTAATCATTATTTTCCATACCATTTAAATTACCATAATTTTTTTTTCATTCATTTATTAGGAAAATGTCTTCTGAATGTTGGACCAACCAAAATGCACATGCTTATTTATTTAGGTTTACATACTAACATTGTCTAGTAGTCTATTCTGCAAACCAGGCTACCATTCCATTAGGTTGTATTAAAATATGGTTTGAAAAGATAATTTCTATACCAAAGAGAAGACAGCTGGAAGTAGCAATACAGTACTTGAAATCTAACAGATTTCTTACAAGAAATATCTAACCTCAGGATATGAGTTATATGATTTCTAAATTTTGACTGTGGAAGGATGGCTGGGGGTAAAATAAGAGGAAACTGAGAAGTTATATTCACATCATAATAAAAGTTATAATGGTACAGAAATTATGTGGTAAAATAATGTTGTTACTCCCTGGATGGAATGTGGTCACCACACTGCAAACCTATTCCAGGATGATTCCCCACACCCAAAATCTGTGTCCACAGCTAAAGGGGATGGAACAGAGGGTGGAGCAGGGTGGAGGCACCATGACCAGGCTCTGCTGAAATCCTCTCAGGGAGGGAATTCAATGGAACTTTGCAGGTGAAAAACCACATAGCACCTGTCAGCCAGGGGAGAGAGGAGATGTCCTGCTGCTGAGCCAAGAGCTGTGGTGAAATCTCTCTCCTCAGATGAACTTTATAACCTAATTATAACCTAATTGTAATTTTAACACACACCTCCAACCCAAAGGTGCTCCCCCCGAGGCACAGCCACTCCTCACTGGGTGTGTGTTCTAGATTTTATTGGTTGTACCTTTCAAAGTGAAACAAGAGAATATTACACCAATCCTTAATAAAGGTATGTATGACCAGAATCACACAAGTTCCACCTAAACACAAAGAAATAATATAAAAGTAAGTAGAGAATGGGGAGGATTTAGGGAAGACTCCATCATAGCTGCTGGGATCAGTCAAAGGGCTGAACCTGTCTTCTCCTTTGTCCTTGCAGCTGGGACACCTACTGGGTAAGAACCACACTCTGTGCTGAATGCTTTTATTGGGGATTACAGCTTATCTGTGTGGTGCTTTAGATATGTTTGTGCAGTCAGTGTCACCAAGAGTCCTCAAGCCTTAGCCTAACACAATCTTATATTAATTTTATATAGTTATCTAACCAGTCACCGCCTGCCTGACATATTTTTCTGTATCTCCATTGTGATTTTTTTCTAATAAAATGAGGAATAGAGGATGTTTGAACAATGAAGAAAATGAGCTCCAAAGATACTACCTTTTCTCATTACATCAAAGGATCCCTAATGTAGGATGCCAGTCTTGGTTCATTAAACATTACTGCCACCAGGACCCCTTGCACAGCAAACTGCTACAGAATGCAAATAAAATGTTTCAGTGATTATTCTAGATATTCTCACTCTAGACAAATTTGCATTAACTGACAAAGGACTTAGTTAAGAATTTCTCATCAACTAAAATACTAGAATTTTTTTTAATGTAGCTGTATTTTACCAAGTGTGTTTGAATAAAGAAGATTTTTCCCTGGGATTCTTGGATGTAGAAAATGTCAGTCTCCATGCAGTCTGAGGAGGTTTTGTCCAAGTTCACAGGTGCCAGGTTGACACAGGCATTTTTGACATCAAAACCTCACTTAAAACAACTTAAATTTTCACTAGTCGACAAGTTGCGAGTTCTAAAGTACCACAAGACTCTCAGAGAAAGCAGAAAACCTTGTGAAAATGTGGAAATGCATGACAACAGTGACACTGAAATATTAGTGTCATTATAGACAGTGTACTGTGTGTTGCCTCTCAAACAGATTTTTATATAAAGAGAGATAACTTAATGTGCTTGTTTAAATGACCTTGGAAAAGATGTTTCTGAACCTTAATCAGATACACATACTAGTCTGCAACCTCTAAAGTAAATAGATAAAGTAGGTCCAGATATATCAATAATACATGGTCAATTTTGGGGAACTTTTTGTTTTCTTTAAGCACATAAAAGAGGATTTAAAAACAAAAATTAAGTAATTTTTAATACTTTAAAATAAAGTATTCTAAGTGCCTTTTTGCATTTTTTTTTAAGTTCAGGAATAAAGGAATTTTGGAAATTTTGCTTCTTGTAGACTGTAAAAAAATATGCAACATTTATAATAAAAAAATAAGTATTATTAATGATCAGGACAATTAGGCATTGAAGAGGAAGAAATAAATGGAAACCCACTTATTTTACAGCTCATTATATTTTTCATCTAGAAAAAGATATATTGCCCTTTCTCCTTATATAAAATATTTCAGTTTTTCAGGTCAGTTTATCTGTGTATATAAAATATGCTATTAACAAGGGTAGCTTAATTTCTTTGAATGTAAGACTAACCCTTCAGACTACTCATTTGTGTTCTAATTAGCAGATTAGAAGTGTAGGCATTAACTCCTTAGCTTGGAAGCTGTGGAAGGCAGGGGGGGACCACGTCCAGCCTTCCCTCTTGCCTCCACTTTTGAGATTTTGCATTGAAGGCAGAAAAGATGAACTCAGAGGAATGAATAAGCAAAGATTATCTGCTATTGTATTTTCAGATATATTCCTCCTAGTTTTGCTTTTGTCTAGTTATGTTTTAAATATCATAACCAGGACTACTGAACTATAATAAACTGGTAAATTAAACAGGGCATGTACACAGGTTTGGGCATTGGTAGATTTACCTGAGCTGTAAGTTTTTCAGTATGGTTCTTGATGAGATTTTAAGTGCTGCTAGACATGGTTCAAGCCCATGGGGATAGCATGGACCATTCCCACAAAGCAATTTAAATTTAATTAGTCTGGTACTCAAGGATGAGGTGAGAAAGTTAAGCTGTGAGAAAAAAAAAGCTGATGAGCAAAAATGAGTTTAAGTGTGTTGGAATTATTTTTTAAATTTATTCTGGAGACTAGGAAACCTTGGAAGTCTTGGTTTTATTACACTTCTCCTAGACTTAAATGATATTTGGTCTTTCTTATGTATCTCTGACTCTTCAGACATCTGCTATTTCCCATTTTATTAGTAAAATATTATAATGGTGATACAGAAAAACATGTCACCAGAGGCAGATGGTGACTGGTTAGATAACATTAGAAAAGTGGGATTTCATTGTGTTATTGTAAAAAATAATTTTAGATAATAATATCTGCTTTGTTTTGTATGCTTTTCCCTTTTAAAATTAAGAAATATGTTGGAGTCTGGAATACAGACTGTGTGCCCTTGTTTCAGATACTTAGTTATAAGATCCAGAAAAACATTGAATTTCATATAATATGAAATTCATGAGCATGTTTTCATGGTGATACATGAAAACAAATGTTAAAGTTAAATAGAAAAAGCTAAAAGTGTAAGTGCGTAGATTAGAGAGTTTTTTTAAATCACTGGGTGAAAAAGTTAGTTTAGAGAACAGGAGACAATATGGAGGATTTAGGGTGTTGTCTCTTGTCCTTCTTCTTTCTTCTTCATGTTCTTCTCCTAGAGGTTTTTGGGTAGTAGTAAGTGATTGGGTAGAAAATGCTGCAGTGCATCACAGAGGTGACGGGTCATTGGGTCATTAAGAAAAATAATATACGTGTCTATTGTTGGGTAAAAATATGCATAAAGATAAAAGTGTATTTTGGGACCATTTTGTGGATCAGACACGAAGTGTGCCACAAGGCCTTGTTTGTACCATCAGAAGAAAGAAATGTACCAGATTGCAAAGATTAACCTTGTGTAGCCAGCCTGGAGAGACCTGTTAAGTTTTGTGATCACCTGTTAATAAACACGAGAAACAAGATTCTAACGAGCTTGGGAGTTTTCTTCAAATCATAAGGACTGAGATAAGCAGGGATCCCCAGGAGGGAGGATCCCAAAAGAATTCAGTCCAAAGGAGGCTGAGAAATCCAAGAATAAAAAGAAAAATACAGAAGAAATGCAGCAGAAACAGAGAAACAGAAAAAGGAGTTTTTAGAGAAAAGTTACAAAATAGAACAGAAATTATTCACCTGATATTTACTACCAGAGAAAAACGTCATTTGGAAAGGACCTTTAAAGATTATCTGGTACAAGCCTCTGCTGAGAGCAGAGCCAAGTTTGCAGTTAGATCAAGTTTTAAGTTAGATCAGGTTGCCCAGGGAATTGTGAAATTGAGTTTTGAGTATTACTGAGGATGGAGATCGCTGCTCTTCCTCATTTTTTTTCTCTAAAACAAGTGTTCAAGAAATGCCTAGAGTGTTCTACAGGACCATAGTGAGCTTCTGAAGAAAAGGCTGCAGCCATTTGTGTTATTGCCATTGAGGCCACAACAGTTGCTGTTTGAAGAGGACTATTATGATATTGTAATACCTCCAGACAAAGTATTGCTTGTCTTGTTGTGACTGGGATAAACAGAGACCACAAGAGAGGGGAGGTTTGCACAGAGAGGGCATTGAGCAGATCACCTCATGGATCAGTGTATATGGGGGAAACAAAAAGAGATGCAAATCCAAAAATGTTTTGCTATAGTTTTGCTGAATTCAAGAAAACCCAGTTTCACTGACATGGGACTATGTCACCCAATAAGTTGTGGTAAAGTTTGAAAGCATAAAAGAAAACCTCAATTGTGAAAGTCTCATAAAAACCAGCAGTTATTTAAAAATAAACCAAAATAAAATCCAAATAAAAAAAATTATTCTAAGTGCAATATTTTATTACCTAAAAACTGTGTCAGATTTATCAAGTAATAAGCCTCCATACAGAAAAATGTGCTAATTTTCCTGTGTACCTTCATTGTCCTACCAGGAAGACACTTCAGAAATGAGACCATCTGAAATGGAAATTCATCTTGGCACAGAAGAATTATTGATGTCCTGTGCATTTTCAGGTTTTTATTAGTTAGAGACTGAATCTATACTGTTTAGAATAAATTTGAATGATTCATCTCTTATGAAAATGTCACATGACCTCCTGCAGACCTCTAGAAGGACTCAATAAAGGGTGAACTAAATTTTACAAAGCTCTTACATTTCAGATACACTTTTTCTGTGTGTCCTATATGTACATATTAGAAAAAAAATCTTCACAAAAGTTGCTGATAAGCTAAAATTATGTATTTCTGTTTTTATCAAACATTTCTAAGAAATGTTTTGACCTTTATTTCTACTAATAAACACTTACATGCCAGTGAAATGAAGTTAGGCTGACAGCTCTGTTGATAACATCAATAGGGAGACAGGGATGTATCTACATCAATCATCAGTAACAAATTCCATTAGGTTCAATTAAGGTCAAAAAGTAACTATATATTACATTTTTATTTTACCATTTACCTATTTATTTTATGCTTTTTTCCTTCCCCTGTATTGAGAAGCAAACTTATTAGGAGTTTCTTCCCAATGTCATCTAATATCCAATTCTTCCCTCTTCAGTAGGCTTTTCTCATAAAATATAATTTGACCCAAATTTATATTTGGATCCCAGTGGATGAATTCAAGTTCATGCAATTTAAATCAGTTTTGTCTTGACTATATATTTTCTTGAAGTTATGCAGACTTTTGAGTCACTAACTTTAAGTGATGGAAGATTTACCTACCACCCTTAGTATCTCAAAATGTGAAACATTCTATTTCCATATATGCTGGAACTAGCAGACCAAATCCTGACATTAATGATATCATGCTGTCAGAAGAAAAGAATAAACCAAGACTCATTAACAAGTTTTTAAATGTTAACCTAATTCCTTCCAAAAAAACCCTTTAAATTTGTGAGAACTTTCCAACACGATGTGTGCTGAATTTCTGAATTCAAATGAAAGTCTTAGCACTAGAAAAGCCAAATTGCTTGGAAAAAAGTAGGACAGATGAAAACATTGCATTTTTAGCTGCCCTGTTGTTCTTTTATAATCTTTAAAAAATAAAAATAAAAATTAAGCAAACTAACCCTGTCTTCTTTAAAAGGAAGGTGAATTGTATTTTATGCTATTTTTCTTGATTGTCAATTAAATTAAAAAAAAATAGCAAAGTGATAAAATTTATATGAGTGTTTTCTAGGCAAATCTCTTGTCTGGATAACCCCCCTTGTCCGAATGGTGATATAGCTTTGGAGTGACTGCGCTGTTCAGTGATGTGAAATCACTCTGTTACATTTGAGGGTGAAAAGTAATTTAAAGTGATACTTCTAGAGACTGAAAGGAGAACAAAACCCCAGTTTGATGCAGAGAAATTAGTCAGTTATGGCAAGGGAGGGCTGAATGCTAGGCAGATATCTTGTGTTGTTCACAGATGTGCAGGTGTCCACATTAGAGTTAGTCCTGCCAGTATCCAGGGAAGATTTTCATGTCATCTGGTCTAAATGTCTACCTTTTAAAGGGATGAGCCACATTTTGAGTTATCCATCTCTTTGAAATGGCTGTTGTTATTTACAAATTTAATGTGACTGAATGGAGTCAGTGGGACGATGCCAACTCTCAGCTGTGGGTGCCCCATCCCCAGCAGTGGTCGAGGCCAGGTTGGGTGGGGCTTCAAGAGCCTGATCTAGTGGAAGGTGTCCCAGTCCATGGAATGGGGATTGGAACAAGATAATCTTTGAGGTCCATTCCCAGCCAAAACATCCTATGATCTCTCCAGGTGGGTATCAGACCTGTGACCTATGTTGTATCTGCCACCTGTGAGAGGATCTTTTCAGTCCTGTAAAACTCCGTGAATAGCAAATGAGAGTTGACATTAATATGTAAATAACTGAATCAAGTGCATTGAGTAAGGATGGGATCTAGTTAACTAAGCATGTCTCCAGGTGATTTTGTGTTACCTGGTGTAATTTACCCTGTCTCTGGCTCCCATTTGAGAAACACATGGATTTCTTGAGAGAACAAAGTGCTGAAGCATGTCACCAAGAAGGGTGATGAAGCAGTGAAGGTTCTAGAAAATATACCTTATGAGGAGCAGCTGAAGGAGCTGGGACTGTGTAGCTGGAGGAAAGGAGGCTCAGGAGAGACATTGTGACTCCCTACAGCTACCTGAAGGGTGTTTGTAGCAAGATGTGAATCTTTCCAAATAAAAGCTGATATGATGAAAGGAAACAGCCTCAAGTTGAGCCAGGGGAAGTTTAGATTGGATATTAGGGAAAAATTCTTCACTGAGAAGGTCATCAAGCATTGAAATAGGATGCCCATGGAGGTGGTGAAGTGATTACCCAGGGATGTATTTAAAAGATGTGGAGATGTGGTGCTTAAAGCCATGGTTTAGTGCTGGGCTAGCATGGAAATGCTGGGTTAATGGTTGGGATTGGTGATCTTTAAGGTCTTTTCCAACCTAAAAGATTTTATGATTCTTAAAAGTAGCTTGACAAGTCTGTCAGCCCTTTTTGTACATTTCAGCGTATGTTACAAATGACACAATCTACAAAGTAAAGTGAACATTAGTAATTTCATTAAGTTTTCCTTTGTTTTCTTAATTTTCCAGAGGGATATTGCTCTAGCATGACAGTCAGTACACTCTATACATACTTCCCTCATTTCCTTTGGCAGTCATAATAGATTTTTATAAGCTGTGCTTAGCTGAGTTTAGTCATCCTTGTATCACCTGGATCAAGGCTTTCTAGAAGTGTGTATTATTTCAGCTATTTCAGCTGGAAGGGACTGTGCCTGTGTGATCCCTCTTTCCCTTTTCTGCCTGAGCAAGAGCCACCAGTGATTGTCAAAATGGCTACATTTGGCTCACAGATAACAACGTGAGACCTGAGGGTCATAAGTCTTGGCCAGCAGCTAAGGGATCATTGAGCATGTGCAAACCCAAACTAAGCCAATTATCTTAATAAACAGTGGCCAGCACAGGGCCTTGAGCCTCCCTGCAGGACAGTGTTTTGCACACTGGGATCTCCCCTTGGGCACAGAGGTTCTCCAGTTACTCCTTGAGGACAAGCAGTTCCTTGCTGGGGCAGATTCTCTGAAAGTGCCCAGTAGCACACTAGAACACTGAAACCTTAGCAAGATGGTATAAAGGATTGGTTGTGCACACATAATCCTTCAGATATAAACTCTTAACCAAGTCTAGGACTGCCTCTGGATCCAGCCATGCCTAAAACCACCTTGGAGAAGAGTCTGGAAAACAGGGTCCTTTCTGAATCTCAGCAGGAGTGTCTCCCTGACAATTTTGTCTGACCCCGTCCTCTATGCAGACAATGATCAAGTTGCTGTGACAAGGGGTAGAAAAAACATCTTGGTCTTGGTGACATCCTTGACGTGTGAAAGTCCCAGGAAACCTGGGCTGCTGTGCCAAGAGGGAAGTGTGGGTTTCACAATAACCTCTGCCACAAACATAAATAAGTTCTCAGAAGCAATAATTACTATTCCTGCTTCTCTTACTGTAAGAAGAGTCCAGACTACATCTTCAAGGCATCAAAACTCAATTATTCTTGCAGAGTTGAGAAAACAGCGGTAGTTTAGGACAATTCATAGAAAACCAAGCAAAGTAACTCCTTACAGGGAAGATTTTTCTCTTAACACACCATGTGAGTGTACCATCTCAGCTGTGCTCCTCTAAGTGAATCAATCTGCTATGTGAGAAAGTTCAGAGTGGAAATAAATATATGAGAAATGGGTAAAATGGTACCAAAATCCAAAGTGGATTCAAAAGTTCCTTGTACTGAGTGTTACTTTCTTTTCTTTTATTGTTTGTCTAATCAAGAAAAGAATAATTTTGCTGCTACAGTTATTTCACCTCCTTAGCAGGTTGCCAGAGAAACTAATATTTTAATGGGCATAGTATCGTGGTGATGTATTTTCCAATAAAAATGGTGTGAAAAATAGCCGGATATTTAAACTTATAGTTACATATTATGAACTGAATATTTCAGTTTATATAGAAGAATTGTGAAAGCTTGTCTATGAGAATGATTTATAAAACCTGTAACAAAACAAGTTTTTTGAGTATTTGAACCTTAAAATAATACTTTTAATTAGATTGTTTAGACAACTAATGTTTTCCCATATGATTTCACTTTCTAGCTTTATGAAACCAAGATTTAGTTTTATTAAACCATTTTTCTGAGGAAACTGTACATCTGCTTTGAAATGCTCAGAAGTCTCATTTCCAAGGAAGGCAACCTTGTGCAGATGGCAAATGTCCAGAACAATGTGTAAGTGAATCTTTACAAAAATTTAAGGTAAAGTAGTTGATGAAAAGCACTGCAAAAATGTTGACACTATGTTCTTATATCACTACCTCAGTTGTGTTATAGATGCCATAGTTCCTACAGTATCTAGTGGTAGGAAAAAGCTACAAAAATGGGCTCTTGTAGGTGATTCAGGAGGTCTGAATGCACAGTTCTGCATTCAGATCTGTGCTACTGGTTGCCATGAGGCAGTTTGGTTTTAGATAGGGTCTTTTAAGATCATTTAACAATTTTGAAACCTCTCTAAAGCCCTAGGTATTAAGCCATTTCCAACTGATCCAGTTGATTTAATGTCAGGTGTTGATTTCTGTTATGAGCAGAGGAACTACACAGCATGATGTCTGCTCCTGTTAACTAATGGATGTTTTGAATGTGGTGAATCTCCCACTAAAGAAACAAGTTGTGGACCTAGGCTGTTTCATAAGAAAAGGATTTTCTTCACCCCTACCAAAACTGTTAGTATGCTCATTAGAATACAAAAGACCCCAACTGCTCTTTAAATTAAAACTCTTTACACTTGCTTTAGGGATGGCAGAACTGACATCAGATAAAGGGATCTGTGGTAACATGCAGAAACTGTGCTGGAAGGTTGAGATTCATCTTACTTGAGATAAGATAGATAAAAATCACACATGTACATTAAGCTCTTAGCTCCTCCTGTCATCGATGGAAAGAGCTGGAGGCTCCAGAGAGTAATTCATCTCAGCTGTCCGTGACATATGTTGTGGTGACAAGAACTTAATTCTGAAGATACCTGTTCTCCCCTCTGACTACAAATGAATCAAAATGTGGCTAAATCAGACTTAAAATCTTGGAGTTAAAACTTATTTTTTGGTACCTAACTGGGATGAATCCTACTTCAAGTGTCTTTTTGTTTTAAGCTTTTTTCAATATAAAGAAAATAAACCATATCAATCCAATCTTTAGCCTAGATATAAGCCTTTTCTGTGACATAATGTATATTTTCTGTGGTTTCCATCAAAGCTTGGACTTGATCTTGGAGGTATTTCCCGATCTTAAAAATTCTATGATTCTATAATGGAAAATTAATACAAAGAGTAAAGCTTGTAAATGATTAATAGCTGTGCTTTTGCAGCATAATGTACCATAATCTATTTCCCTGTGTGCTCGTGGTTAAATTCATCACATTTAACTTCACCATAGCTAAAATTTGCCTGACTAGAAGTTAGAAACCTCTAAGATAAACTATATATTTAGACCCTAGTCACTGTTGAAATAAAATCACCTCCAGGTGATTTATTGTGCCATACTAACATACATATCTATTGCAAGCAGAATAAATTAAACTCCAGAGAGAGTTTAAAAACTAGATTAGGACAGATTATCAGGAAAAAGAGGCAGCTAAAGCTTTTTTCAGGTAACTGAAGAGAACCTCATAACTCCAGTCCTTGACACTTAGCCACATCAACACCTGCTGGAAGAGAATAAAAGTCTGAGCACAAACAATGCAGAAGGTATTTGAAATATAGTAAAACGATTTCTGGATAAACATGTCAATGCACTGGGTAGTGAGGGTGCTCAGGAGGACCCTGCTTAGCAGGGAGGCTGGACTGGATGATTTCCAGTGGTGCCTTCCAGCCTGGTTGCCCATTCTGAGATTATTCTGTGGCAGCCAGCAGTGACCTGGTCAGTACAACAGAGCCAGCTGAGCTGTGCTTTGAGACTGAATTCTGGAGAGTGGGCCCACCCCACAGCTTGTGACACCACAAGTTGCATGCAGGAGCACAATACAATACCCACAAAGCTGGCTGTCCAAGAGCAGGAGCTGGAAGAGCATTACTGTTGTGATTAGAGATTCAGATAAGTGACATAAATAAACAAAATCCCATCAGGAAATAAGCTGCAAAGGGCCTGGGCAACAATACGATATCTTCAGAGATTTATAATCATGAATTATTGTTTTAGAATATCACTTCAGTGAAAATATAACTATGTTAACACAGAAAAGACTTTGTTGACCTTTACTAGATTTGCATTAATATCCTATTTAGGCATTTTGATGGCTTTAGGATTAGTGCCAAAATAAACCCAAAGTGTAATCGAATTAAATTTGACTTAAACTTACAATGCTGACATTTTGAACAGATACTTCAGGCACAAGTTCAAAGTTAGTTCAAAGTTTAGAAAATCTATGGAAAAAAAATAGGTAATAAATAATTAAAGAACCTGATTTTTATTTTTTTTTATTTCCTTGTAAATTTGGATACCTTGGTATTTTCATTCCTCAATAAAAGATTCCTACAATGTGATCACTCTGCTTTTAAAATTTTTGTCTTGTTTGCTTTCAAATAAGATCACATGGGATCTACTTCCAGGTCTTTTCATGTAAGCTAACATAATTTTAGTGAAGTCTTCAGTAATTTCTGACCATATAGGCTATGGACTCTTCCTCCCAGTTCTTTCCCACTGGTGATCAATATCCAAATTCAGATTTTATCCCTTTCTAGAGTATTCTCTCTAGAATTTTTGCTAAGATTTCTTAAAAATCTTTAATTTTAACTGTACCTTTAGGAACAGTTTCTTCTTGTAATGAAAATCCTCCTAATGAAATGAGTCTTCATTTCTACTCAGGCTTGTGTTCAGTTGTGTTTTGAGTATCAACAAGAATGGAGGCTTCATAGTCTGCCAAAGAACCTATTTCAGTGTCTGACAATCCCCACAGTTTTTTATGTGTAAATGGAATTTCTTGTTTCAGTTTGTGTCCACTGGCTGTTGTCCTGCCACTGGGCATCACTGAGAAGAGTCTAGGCTCCATCTTCTTTATTTCCTCCCATCTAGTGTGCATATAGATTGATAAGATTCTGTCTGAACCTTAACTTCTACAGCTGGAAGCTGTTACTCTTCAACCTGTAATCATGTGTCAGATGCTTTAATTTGTTGCTCACTGTCATGGCTCTTACCTGGACTCACTTCAGTGTGTCTCTTGTACTCAACCCCAGGTATGTCTCACCTGTGATGAGCAGAGGAGAAAGATCTCATCCCCTGTCTGCTGATAACAGTCTACTTAATGAAGTCCAGGACTGATTCTCTTTTATTTTTTGTTTTCCACATCAGTGTCCTGTGAAATGAACATCAGGCTCTGTGTAGGACCCTGGTTCATCCCCAGCTTATACAAGTACATGGGACTATTCCTGCTGAGATACAGGACTTTGCATTGCCCTTCATTGCATTTCAGGAGATTGCTGTCACCTCTCTTCAGCCTGCTGAGACACATCCACTGGTATGAACACGATATAAGATGGCATATGGTGTGTCAACACACCTCAGTGTGGGAACCAATTCAGCTGGGATAGATCAAACCCTGGCCCAGGTTCCTGAGGCAGAGGGAGTGGGCCTGGGGCCTTGGGAGGTGTGGTGCTGGAGGGAGATGTCGATGGAGACATCCTACCTTAGACTTACAAGGTCAAACCCTGCTCTGCATTCATGATTGGACTTCTGCCCTCAGATACCCCATGGAATGCCAAGTTAACCATGCCCTGGGTCTTTGGAAACAGCCCCTCAGACCATGCTTCTCTGTGAACAGTAAAATCTATCTTTGGGGACTCCATAGTACCCATCATGATTTATTCCACTATGCTCAACCTGGCCGAACTGGGAAAGAGAGGTCTCGGAATCCCATCATGACATCTGTTTTGTATCATCTGTAAAATTGCTGAGGATGCACATTGTTGCATTCATCTAATTCACCTAATTTGTACTTCCTCAGTTTTTCTGTGAGAGAGACGGTCTTAAAAGCCTTGATAAAGTTGAGATAAACAATATCTACTGCTCTCCACTAACCCAGCAAGTCATTCATCTTGTTTTAGAAGGCTATCAGGTTGGTAAAAAATTATTTCTCTGTTGTAAATCCATTCTGACTACTCCCACTCACCTTCTTGTTCATACATTTTGAAATAATTTTCAGGATAATTTATTTCATCTTATTTCCTAGGCCTGGTTTCCTTCAACCCTGCTTTATGATTTTCAAAGTCTCCACTCCATCCATTGCGTCATGTCCTTTGTTTGCCAACCTGGCCTTCACTTCCTCACTTGATTTTGAGTCATCATATCTCTCCTGAACTCTTCCTCGTTTAAAACTGTTTTTATCAGGCTGGCCCCATTTTGAATGCCTTGTTAATATAAGGATTAACTTCCTTTCCAAGAAAAGACTTCACAGTAAAAAAGACATAAACACAGGGAGTTTTATTCTTGTAACTGGCAATTGACATCAGCTGGGTAATATTTCTTGGAAATTCATGAGACTCTCCCAAGGGTCAATAGTCCTTTAGCGCAAAAAAGAAAAGAAAGAAAAAAATGCTCTTTAGAAGCCAAGCTAACAAGACTGTACTTCCCACTGGGCTTGTGAATGGTTTGCTTGCCGTACCTTGTTAAATGTAAATTTAAAATAAGTCAGTACCTGCTGAGAAACATGTAGTTTCACTGTCTAACTGGGTCATACCCAAATTTGAAGCTAAGGACATAACTGTTAAGTATTGTAAGAAATATATTCATGATCAATTCTCTTTTTATAAACATGCTTTACTACATGCTTTTTCTAAATTTCCCAGCATAGCCCCACCACAGGACTCAGAAGGCATCAGAAAGACTGACTTCAACCTTTACAAAGAAGGGAAGAGGGTTTTCTCTGATGATTGCATTTATCTCACCTAAATTTAGAGACAGAACTCAGCTGCATGTTCAGATACCTGCATTTTGATATCTGTATTAGATTATAGGTGTCTACACTCTTTGCCAAAGGAAACCATAACTGACTCTCAGTGGATTTAGGAGATAATTCAGCTGACCAATAGCCTAATAAATTATTCAGTTTCCTTAGGCTGTTCAGTTACCTAACCTGTTTGGGTCTGCCTAACCAGAGGTACCAAATGCAGAGGCTGGCAGTTATGGCACAACAAATACCTGAGAGTTGCTTCCTGCAGTGGCACTGGGAGCTGGGACTGCCACATGTGGGTATCCTGGCAGTGAAATGAGGTTAAGGAGAGAAGGTGGCCAATTTTCCTGCCCAAATTTCTGCAGGGTGAATACTTGCCAGGAAACGGTTTCACTGATGATTCATTTTATTTATTTCATACAGAATTTTTATTTCTGTTGGTACCAAGAACCTGCAATGATCTAACCTTTTCTTTCTGTCATAGAGCAGAAATCATTCTGCAAGAATCAACACTAATGAGAAACCTACAGCCTTCTCCTCAACCCTGTAAGCCTTCCTTTGCTGAGCATGCATGAATGGATAAAAACTGGACTCAGCATTTCTTTTTGTACCGGTAGTTTTCAAGCTCTCTGAACCTTCATCCATTGTTAAGGTTGTTAATTACTATATAGTGTATATATTATTATTATTATTAGTAGTAGTAGTAGTAGTAGTAGTACCAAGGGCACATTCAGATATTTCTATTGCATAGGCACTGCAGTATGATAGCTATTTGATTTATTGTGAACAGTGCAAAACAAACCAAATTATAATTTTTGTCAAAGGTGGTCTGCTTCAGCAGTTTTTATTGACACACCCAAAAGGAATGATTGCTGAATGCACAATCACAAGAAGACAATATAGCTATTTGAATATGGAAATTGCTGTTTTTCCTTATGTAAAATCATGATCAAGCAAAATATTTGCATCTATTCAGCAACGTGAAATTTCAGATAACAGTAATTCTTACATTAGTCTGCTGCTTCACATCAGTTGTCTTAAGTAAGCACTGCTATCTAGTGTGTGTAGTCTTAATAATACCATTATTCAATTAATGAAATCTAGGAAGAAATTATTTCATTTGCCACAGCTACAAATGGCATTACTTTAAAACTATGAGTTCTTAAGGACCTGAAGAAATAATTATATTTATATAGCAACCTTGATGTTTACCAGTGGATATGTATGCCAAATGCTCCTACTGTACTTCAGTTTTGCTAAAAAGTATTTAATAATTTTTTGAAGTACTAAGATTTAACTATATCTTTTAAAGTATGTAAAATACTCAGGACACCTACACATTATTTTGGTATTTAATTTTTTTGGTTTGTTTTGCCTTGCTTTGTTTTTTTTCCCCCCTAAATTTCATCAGTCCATGGAATATTTTCTTCATTTATGTTAATTGGGAATGACAAACTGAATACATGGAATGTCTGTCTTTCAGGTGAACTGATATAAACTAAAATGATTAGGGTGACACAAATGTTTTCAGTGGTCTGTTCTGCACTAATACTATAAGACTCTATTGTTCACAGAGACAGAACTGTTGCACTTACCAGTCATGCACATACAGTGTTAAAACAGAGATTTCTTAAAAGTGAAGGGATATATTTGATAAATCAGCAGTTTTCAGCATACAGCTGCGACTCTTGACTCCTACCTGTCTGTTATATTTTACATTGTCCTTCCTGTCCAGTGAACTGCTCCAGTCTGTTCAAAGGAAGAACAGACATACTTTGAGATGCTAAATAATAATGATAATTTCATTTTGTAATGTGGCATATACATGTTATGAGTTCTATTCTTCCTCCATTAAGGCAACTATAGGCTAGGGTGTAAGCAATGGGTAGCTGTAGATTCATTTTAAGTGTAAAACCAGTTCCAGATCAAAATTTTGAGACTATTAACAAAAAAGTGGAAGTGCCTGACATATCAGCTTTGGCTGGGCCTCCACTTGGCCAGTTTTCTAAGCTTCCTGGAGATGTTCTAGACTCTTTGGAATGTATCAAATGGTAACAGCCTCCTTTCTTAGGAGGAGATTATTTATTATATCTTCCTTAGACACCCAAACTCTGCTTTCATGTGCAGTGCCTTTGATCCCTCTGGGCACCTTGGACTACAGATGTTCAATTCCAGCTGATTGCACAGGAGATTTAAAAACATAGAATGTTGGGTCAGAGATGCAAGATATATACCTTTATCTGTAATGCCTAACTCTGACACCCAAGAAAGCACTGAGTTTCACATAGCACCATGGAGACAACTGTTAGAGTTAAGTAGAAAAGACTGAAAATGCAAGTGTGTGAACTAGAAAGTTTCTTGAGTCACTGGGTGAATGGGTTGAAGTTTAGAGTTTAAGGTAGTTTAGAGAGCAGAGGACAAGATGGAGGATTTAGGGTGTTGTCTCTTGTCCTTTCTTCTTCATGTTCTTCTCCTAGGGATTTTTGGGTAGTAGTAAGTGATTGGACAGAAGATGCCACAGTGCAGCACACAAGTGTTGGGTCATTGGGTCACTAAGAAAAATAATTTAGTTGCCATCTGTTAATTGGGTAAATGGACATATAAAAGACCTTGAAGAGGATCTTTGTTAGCCATTTTACCCCTTTTCTATCATAGTGCACATAGCTCCTTGTACCTTGTAATCCTGATAAGAAAAGAATAAACAACTGAGACTGAACAAGAGAAAACTGCCTCCCTCTTGTCAATCTTCAGTTCAAAGGGAAAAAGAACCTACTCCAAAATGGGACAATAGACCACTAAATATCTCAGTCTTTTTTTCAATGTGAATCTTAATTTCTTCACTCTCATTTTTATTTAGGGTATAAAAAGACTAGAGAAATATGGTTGTAAGAGATGACACTGTAGACGGCTAGGTGAGATGACTATCAGAGGTAGCATGGGAAATAAAGGTCTGCCAGAATTGCAGCAACTGGAGGTCACACAGTTTGTCACTGTCATAGACAACCTGAGACACCATGATGCCCTTGCAGTCCCCAGACAGAGTATCCACATCAAAGCCACCTCTCCTCTCAAATGAAAATATAGTTTAGAAGCCTAATTGATTAGCAGAGGAAAAATTGTCTGTGTTGAAAGAAATGGAGAGTCATTATCCTTCTGTTTTCAAATAGCAGTGGGAAGGGCTGGGGGATGTCTTGCTGGCAGCTGAAACCATGCAGGCATATTCTTCTCTGTCTGGCAAACTGAGCATGCAAATCCAGTTCCTAAAAAATGGCAGCAGCTCAAAAAAATATAACTTCTTCCACGAGCAGGTGTTTCTGGTGTGCCTGTACCTACAAAAGATCCCAAACTTCCATGCAACCCCTTTTCAAGAAAAACAGTACATTTGGATGATTCAATATCCATCCTAGCAATATTTAATATGAAAGCAAAAGGAAGACATTTGTTTGCAAATAGGTGTTTAAGAATCATATACTAAATATATAAGTTCTAAGATTATTTTATGCTATCCCAAGCAAAAGAAAAGCCTAAATAGACAGTACATTAATCCCATTTACAAAACACAAGTCAGGTGAATGATCTTTACAATTTTTTGCATTTTATTTCAATGCATGCTTTTGCTAACTTAGTGGTCTTGTCATTTTCTTACCAATAGATTTTATAAGAAAATAATTAATCAATAGCTACATGTATCTTGCTCTATGATTTGCTATTATTGTCCATTTATATATATTCTAGCTCAAGTTATGTTGTCTAACTGAACTAATTTCTAACTTCATTTTGATTTCAGGTATTCAAGCTTTGTTGTTTTGCTCAAATTCAGTGTTCTTGTATCCATGGCAACAAGATGTGCATACTCTGTCTTAAATATTATCTCACCAAAAAGTCAAGCAATTGAAATTGGAAGTACTTGGCATGTCACAACTTCACTGTATTTCAGACAGACAATTATGAACAAGAAATCAAATGTGTAGTGACTCTGCTGCTGGATGTACTGTAATTACATCTCTGCTTCACAATGTACTTTTCTGGCTCAAAGTTCTTCAAAATGAAAAAGAGTGCTGCATCTTTATTTATTAAATGCTAATGCATTCCCAACAGAAAGGCTTAACTCTACAAATGTTTAACAATTATGCAGAATGCACTAGAGTGCTCTCATCCTAATCAGTTTGTTTTCATCTTTTTTATTTCAGTTTTCACTGAAATCCAACAGCAAGAGATTGTTTTTAATAAAAGTACAGGGATAGGAGTCAGCACGTTTTATAAAGACTCCAACTCACCTCCAAGTTTTCTTGAGACAGAGCAGTAAAGACCAGTGCAGCCAGGGAGAAGTTCTCTTTCAATGTGATCTTCCCATCCAAAATAAGTCCACAAAATTCAGTTAAACACAACCAGCTTTTAGAATAAATTCTGACATATAGCTAGTAATTTCAAACAAACTTAAGAACTTTCTTAATGAGTGTTGGCTTAGTAGTCTTTTCAAATGATAAGGTCATGGCTCCACACATTTTTGTGTGATGATCTGCTCTAGTGCTGCTCTGAAGAGGGCTAACATCTGGAAAAATCATGTTATACTCAGATGCTGCAAGTGATAGAAAGTACAAAAACTTTTTTAAAAGGGCAGGTAGGAGGACAACCACACTGATTGCAGGCTTTCACTCCTGCAAAAACTCTTTCATATTTTGTGGAGCTTGCATTTTCTGTTTACAGACATTTTCCCCCATATTTCTTCTCTGCAAACATTAATTCTTAACAAAAAATCTTTCAGCTTAATGAGGGTTTTGTGAGGTACAGTTACCTAGAGCATGCAGGGACAGATAAGAGAAACAAAATAATGATGGGTCTGAAACATTCAGAACTGCTACCTGGTGGGTGAGCAGCAGGACCAGCAGGGAAGCAAGATGCAGACAGGGAATTTGGACACTTGGGAAGAGATCCCTGCCCCCTGGACTTAGTTTGGTATTTTGCTCTGGTGATCTGATAAAGATTCATATAGAGCTTGAAGTGTCAAAGCAAGGTTTTGCTGCATCCAGACAGACATTATCTAAATAACCAGGAATGGGGATCTGAAATACAGATACATCTGCCCCTAATATAAACTTAATCCATACTTCCTTCCTTGGGGAAAAAAATACCGGCATAGGCTAATGTATTGAGAAATTATATATGAGTATAATTATATAATAACTATTAGGACTTGGCTGGTTTTTTTTCCTCATTTTATTCCCAAACACCTCGATAATAATAATAATAATATATTTGTTAGCAAGAAAGCCATTGGAAATCTTTATTACATTATTCATATCTGCAATAATTTAATTTTCATGTACATAGTGTGCATTCAGATGCGAGTAATTAATAAAAAAAAACCCTCAAACAAATTTCTCAGTTCTCCATACCTGGTAGAAAGAGTTTTTAAGGTTCTCTGAAGCCAGTAGAGAGGGTCAGGCATGTCCTTTGGATCTGTAGAGATGACTGGAGACAACTTAGGCACTTCTCTTTGAAGGAGCTAAATTTTTCCCTTAAAGATGATTCTGAGACTAGATGGTTAACTTCAGATTATCTCTTACCAGTGTGTTCAAATAATCATGATAAGCTGAAAAATATCAAGTTCTAACAGGCTTCCAAAGTGTTTACTGTGCAGGGAAGTAGCTCCCAGCCTCCATGGAGGTCTGTCCTCTAATCTGTGCTGTTCAAAATATTTATGAATATTAACAACGAGGTGAAAACATTTTCTTAAGAGACTTGATTAATTGGGGTAAAAAACCTGATGGTTAATAGTGGAGAACTGCAAATGTTTGCAATATTGATTCAGTGGGCAACAGATTGCTGACAAAACTCAAATGTAATAAGTCACACAGGAAAAATAAAAGCACTTTGTTTTTTTTTTTTTATTTTCAGGAATGAGTTCTGAGTTAGCTATTACTTCCCAGAGATGAGATTTTTGAGTCAGAAATCATCATTGCATAGAAAAATAGTCTCAATACTCAGCAATAGTCAAAAATGAAGTGAAACCATGAATTATCAGGGAAGGATTAGACTGCATGTCAGAAAGTGTCCCAAGTGAGGTGTATAACTCTGTGGTGCACCTGCATTTGGAGGCAGGTATGATCCCTATTTCTGAGAGAAAGCACAACCCAACTGGAATGGTGAAATGGATCATAAAAAGTGAGGACAGGTCTTCCCCTGATCCAACACTAAATGAACTGGGACACTTCAGCTAGAATGAGATGGCTGAGAAACAATTTGATACTCAAAACAGAGAAACTCCTTCACAGACATGCTTACATTGCATGGCATGCAAAAGTTTAAAGCTTAATATATGTTCAAACCATGTTTATAAATCATAGAGGAAAAAGGCATGAAAGGGCATAAAATAAGAATACAGCAGAGAGGATTGGGCAGCTCTTGAGCCACAGTCTGCTGCTGATGAGAGAATGTACAAGGAGGTCTCATGTGGTGCTTTCTTGGTTGTAATCCTTCTCAGCATCTGCTACTTGTCCAGTGCCAGGAACAAGATATTTTTCTAGATGTTTTGTTATTTCTATTATTTTTGTTACTAATATATCCTTTCCTGCACAATTTTTTTTCCCTACCATGATTGTCTAGACTGTATATTGAGTCTTTCTGACATTTAAAGGAATAACATTTTTTTTTAGCTGAAAAATCCATTCAAGTCCAATTTTCCTCTTGTTATTTCACATTTATGTGTTTTACATAATACTCAGCTTAGAAGATAAAACTGTTGTCACTTTTTTGTTTGAGATTGAGTTAGTGAAGAGCTATGGAATGATGTTTGACTTTCCAAAGTTCTCCACATGCTGTACTTGTGCAGGATTCTGTACATTAGTAAAATTATTTGACTTCAGAAAATTGAATGCTGTATTTAATTTTTTTTATTAAAATTTGACTATCAGGTCATGTTGCAAATATTTTTGAGGTCACTAAAGAAAGAGAAAAATTTTGCATATTTCATACTTCTATATTATTTCTTTTAGTATTTTGCCTGTTACAATATTTTCTTTGTCTACCTTTTAACAGTTTATATACAATTTGCTATTCAATTCCTGCTGTCATTACCCAATAGTACTTTGGAGCAATTGTAGTACTTCCTAAAGTTTTTTGTCTTTATGGTGAATTAGAAACACTGAAATTAGAATTTTTTTGTTTTACCTTGCCATCAGAATCATGTGTATATACAAATACCCCACATTAAAACATATTTTCCTATGAACACTTTAGAAGTACACTCGAGATAAATAATTTCTTTCATATATAGAACAAATAACCCATTTATTGCCTGCTTTGAACAGTGAAACACACTTTTTATGTGTTCACTTGAGTTTGTCATATTTACGTATCTGCAAAATAAATTTATTAAATAGTTTGGATCAATTTCATGTGATGTGTGGAGTTATGTAATACAGTCACTTTTATTTCTCAAACTTACAGCAGATTGGCATGGATGAAAAAATAGGAGTTGAGTGATATGCTACCAAATATTCTTTCAATTTTCACCTGGTAATTTTAAATTCAGTTTCAAATTTAATTTCCCCTTGATTTCAAGTGAACTAAATCTCTAATACCCTAACTCTCATTATCTGTCAATCCTGCTTAATCATCATTCTTTATTGTGGAAAATAAATTAACTCCACAAATAATTCTGCAAGATCTCTTGTTTCTAAAGAAATCCTCTCTACTTCTCCATGTGTTATTCCCCAGTCTGTTCATTCACCCTTTTGCACAATAATAAGTCACATTTGCAGAAAACAAGTGTAATCCCTCAGTGTGAAATGTATAAAAGAAGCTACACTGACAAATCTCTATGGAAAGCTATGGCGCCCTATTTAGAAATGGTGCCAGGCTTTGTGGCAATAAATTAAGGAATTTTATTGCAATAACTTCTACTGGGAAGTGCATAGGCAAAACAAAGCCAGTAAAAGCCTTCCTTAAAACTTTTCATATCCCCTCCTTTCTGGCTCACTGCCCTACCTACTAGTTTTTGTCCACAGTTTCTTATTTGCTGTGACTTTTATTCTTGGTTGCAGAGTCCCTTAGGCTTAGAGAGAAGGATGAAGAATAGCTTTTCTGTCCCTTCCACCTTTGTATAACAGGCTTTGAAGAACAGGTGAACTGGGATTTGAGTTTCTTTTGATTGCAGATGTATTTGATCCATAGCAGATGAGTGCAGCTGGCCTTGAGCTCTTTCACAAGCTGTTCTGCTGCTCCCTGTCTGTGTGCGCTTGTGCTTTTTGAAGAGGACCTGACACTGAAGCCTCAGTGGAAGGAAGAAAATTCTTTTTCAGCCTTTTCTTTCTCCCTTTGAAGGGAGGAAGTGACGCAACACATTGCTGTATATCTCATCATCAGTTCTTAAAGTTCGAGATTATCAGTCTGAAATCAAAGTCTCACCAAGGATTGTGGTGCAGATTTAAGTGGTCACTTAGGTAATTCACTTTGAATCACCCTACAAGTCTGGATACCTATTTTTGGTTCACTGTATCATCTAGGCTGGTTGATTGCAGAAGGTGGTCTGACCCTCCCCCCAAATCTCTGTGCTTGCTACACTCACATCATGATGAGATATTATGACACTAATTTTATTGCAGTGTCCCCTAGCCAAAAGAATCACACTATTTAGTGGGCATGTAAGCATCTGCGAAAAGTGAAAAATAGATTTGTTGAGAGTTATCTTAAATTAATTGCTCTTCTAACACCTCCCTTAGGTGCAAAATTGTATCTCCTACTCCAGCAGGTTCTTCTACTGAATGTCATTGAATCCTCAATTGGATTGCAAGCTTAAAGCACTCTAGAGGCTTCATTTGATGTATGTAAACAGAGATATTTGCTTCATTGAATTACTTCATTTTGTTATCTTGCTTTTAATATTTAGCTCTTAGAGAATAGACTAGTTGAAGGAAATGCATGGGCTTGTGTTTTTGTTTTTCCTAAAGCAATGGAAAAGATTATATTCTCAGGAAAGAAACAGTCTATCTTTTACCATAGTGCTATTTTAATCTGAGTCAGTTTATACCATGAGTTGACAAAACAGAGACACTACCATTATTTGTGTTTTAAATTGTGTACATTTAGACAGTACAACAGACTGGAGGGGTTTCCACACTGTGATATAACTACTTCACATCATTTGGGGGCAAGAACTACTTTGCGTGCTCTGCCATCAGAAAATTCATTACAATGGTTCATTTGAGGGGATGATGTGAATCAGATGAATCTCAAAACTGCTCTGTGTCTTTAGTGGATTCTTTCTGTCAAAACTGATTATCTGATCCATTTAGATCCATTTGCTAACTTTTTTAATAACCCCAGTTACATTTTTATTAACAATTAGCACCTCTAAATTTTACTCTTGAGAGAATGTTGGAAATATTTTCTCCATATATATGGAGAGAAATGTGTTGGGATTTAAAACAAATGTCAAGAAAATTGCGGTCAAGTGAAAATGACTCTTACTGCATTGCAGATCCTAAGCAAATACTTCATGAAAAACAACAGACTGCAATGAGCAGCACAGAGTCAGGCAGCATCCAAACATTAGTCAGTGCTGTTAAATTTGATTTCATAAATGATCCCTGCCTGCTATGTTTTGTCTGCTCTACATACAAGCCACTATACATCTTCATCTGTTTTGGGACTGCAGTGTGCAAATATGCAAAGATTGTCCAAGTTAACCCACTAGATGCATAGCATAATAATTCAATGAATTAAATGAGGAATGGAACAGGGGAGACCTGACGGTGCTTGAAGGAAATATATCCAGTTTCTCAAACTGTAATGATTGTTATGTCCAAAGGATCACCAAGAAAAAAACTTATAACATTTTAAAGACAAATATGACACTGGACATTTTTTTCTTATTGTACAGGTAGGCAGAATGATATGACTGGCGTGTTTCACTGCAATTAGCTGGGCTTTCATCCCTGTGATTGATTATTTAATTTCAAAAATCAACCTAATGCACCAAACTTATCTGAAATTCTGATCCCTTATTTTAGAGAGATGGAAAAGTTTCTATTTAATTCATATTTCAGTTAAAAATTTTACTTGTGAATCCTCAAAATGCAGCTATTACTCAGTACTGGGAGTTTTTTTAACATTACCAGTGACAAGTAATGCTTTCAAAGTTACAGTAACAAACCAATATCTAATCAAAAATGGATGATTTCTCTTATAGGTGCTTCCAAAACTGTCTTTCGCTCATTGCAAAGGGCCGTATTCAATGCAGGCATTTTCCTCAGGTTCTGGCACTGGAAATTTTCCATCCCTTGTGCTCCTTGGGAGTCAAACTCTCCTGGAACTCAGAGGAGCAAGGAGGGAGTTCTGTTCTTGCTCCACCTGCAGCAAATATTAGCTCTGGGTATTATTTATTCTGAGCATCTTTAAAAACTCAGTTAAGGACTCTTCCTGTGTCAGGACAATATATAGATAATAGAGACAATAATAGACCAGTGGAGACTAAATGTTTTGATGGCAGGAGAGAGAAAACCAAATCTGAACCTAGTGTAAAAACAGATATCATAGGCCTGTAGCTGTTCAATAGTAAGAGTTTCTAGTTTATCATTACTCAAGTTGCTCTAGGATAGCTTCCTGCCCTCCCACTACCTCCATGAGGCAGGTGCTAGGATTTTTATCAGGCCCAATAAACGGTTCCAGATAGTCTAGGTCACCTTGAAATCACAAGGACTGCAAGGCTTGGGCTGCACATTTCCATTTATGGTGCTACTATTCCTTCTAGAAATGTCTGTGAATATTATAGAAGTTCTTTTTATGTGGAAAGGTTAAGGAGAAAAAACAGAACATGAGAGTCTGAGAGTTTTCCATTTTTCCAGAGTAAAGGTCGGATGTTGATGTTTCATCCCTCTAATTGAAATGTCAGAGGTACAAGATGCCTCACAGAAATGACATATCATATCTGGGAAAGCAAATTAAGTCTCATTTTTTGAATAACTATTGAACAATCTGGACAGGGCAAAGTGTCAGGAGCTGGCAGGTGTGACAGGAAATTAAGTAGCCAGAGGGATTGTTTTCCAATACAGTTGTTCTCTGCGAACTGTAGAAATTCACTTGTTTGATTAAACAAAACACAGATATAACTCACCAGAGCTTCACAGCTATAATTGCCTTTTCTCTGGTATGTTTTAGAGCTCCAGCAAAGACAAACTGAAAACAACCAATGAAAACAATCTCCATGGCTTTGCAAATCTGCCAAAAGAAAACTCGCTCAATGAGCCCCATACGTCTTCCTGCTCCACAGGGAGAAACTGAGCCGTTTTACAGCAAAGGACATTGATTCTGCACAAATCTTGTACTTGCCAAGGAAGTGTGAAAATAAATTGAAATAGCGCTTTAGATCTTGGCATTCTCAGGGGTTAAAGAGAAACATCTATAATATTAACACTTTGGGATACTGTTGAACCAAGGAAAAGCATAAATGTCTTGTTGGGAAATTTCTACTTATATAGGATAAGTGTTTTGTTTACACTTTGGAAGCTTTTCCTGAAAGCACTGACTTTGTGGAAGAGAACATGCCATTACACACATAAGGGAAATTAAGCCAAGCTGAGATTAAAGTGGAGGAAAAAGATCAAAAATATTCAGAGAGAAAACACATATTTTTATTTATTTTTCATTATCTATTTCAGAAGAGAAGTTTTAACTGCTTAACTTAGGTGCTTAATTGTACCATTAGAGCCAGGAGAAAGCTCCAAGAGAGAAAAGAAAGCCCCAGTGTGGACTTAAAGACACCTTTTGTACTGAAAGTAATGGGTTTTTAACTTCCTGCATATCCAGAAGTCTAGAAAACAGCCAGATAATAGCATGTTGGACTTTGTAGTCCTCAGTAACCATAACTACAATCTTTGTAAGATTTAATGTGCATTTATCTTGCAGTATCAAATGCCCTTAAATCATCATTTTCCTTATTTTAAGTGATATACATTAAAAATAAATTTGAGTATCTTCTTTTTTTCTCCAAGGAGATGACTACATGTGGCCAGGAAATGAAAATTTTTGAATCTAGAACACTTTACAACAATTTACTAATTACTGTAAGCTTTTTATGGTGGTAAAGTGATTCAGTTCAGAATAAAATTCCCTGATTTTCAGTAATTTCCATTTCTTTCCTATTAAGGCCAGAAAATAATTCCTGTTAAATAAAAAACCCTGCAAGAAGAGATCTATTAAGTCATGACAATAATGTGTCTGCTTAGAACCTTAGTCCAAAAGCAAAGTGGCTTGGACTATGCAATACTGGAGGAAATTATATGGAGGAAATATCTCATATTTTGGAGATAGCAAAGCTTTAAAGAAGCATGATGTCAGTTACCTGTAAAAATTACCTCTTTGCTTTTCCTTTCTAGATGAGCTCTTACTAATGGCACAACAAGAACTTGACATAGTAGGTAACCTAAAGAAAATACATCTTTGTGCCCTAAAGAGTCCTTTACATTAATGTCATTGTAAACTGGAGAGCCAGACATAACAAATCAGAGAAAAAGCACATTGCTCATGCTCCTTTACATTAAAAACTTCCTTTGATCTCTGTGTCTAAGCTTTGATAGTTTCCCCACAGAACAAATCATTGTATAACACGCACTGCATTCAAAATTAATAAATTAGTGTGGAAGATAAGCCACTGGCATCAAACATGTCTAGAGCTTTGATGCTGGATTTGTGTTTCTGAGGCCCTTGTTGGAGTTTTGCTAATCGCTTTATTTTCCTTCTCTCAGTCTCTCTTTTGTCTCCCTTTTTTTCTTTTTTTTTTTTTAATAAAACACGATATTTTTCCGTGGAGAGAAACATCTTCATCCCCCGGATATCATCCTCCAAATCTGAAATGCTTGAAAATTTGGAGAGGCTTGAATCCCAAGTTGAGATTTAGGATGTTATGCTTAGTTTCCTTTTACTTGTCTGTCTGAAGTACTGGGTAGCTGAAGAACTGATATCCATCACCAGATATCTGCTTTGCAGACCTGCCTCAAAGTTCAAGAGGATGGATTGTGTGTCCACTTCAAATCCTTTAGATTTCAGACTCATCTACACAGGGGATCTTCACTTTACAAAAATCACTGGGCTTATTCTGTGTATAAAGACAGGTTTTGACTGTGGAAATTTGAAATTCCTGCTCATATTCATGACAACTAAACTAAATTCCATGAATATTTATGGGAAGTAAACAGGGATACAAGGAAGACCACGTAAATTTACACCTAATGGAAATGTGGAGAGAATCCTCAGTGCAGTGTTTGCCTTTCAGTGATTCATTATTTCAATCCAAAACCCAGTGCTGTGGAAAGGTTGGTCTTAAAATTCTGTCCTTGTAGTTTAAGCTTAAGCTGTATTACATGAATTTTTAAAACACATAATTTTTCACATGCATAGATATTAATAGTTTTAATTCATAAAAAATAATGAAGGTATTCTGCCTCTATAATGTCTCCTGTTTTTTAACGATGATATAGGTCTTAAGATTGCACTGAAACATCCTCTTGTTTTACATCACTTTGGATATGGCTTTTCTCACCTAACTTGAATCATTTAACTCCAACTGACCGATGAGAATCCTTCTAAGAACCACAGCAAGAGGTGGGACCAGCTTTGAAATTGGGAGTTAAAATAGGTGGAAGAAGTTGCTTGTAGAGGCTTGGTTGTCCATGTGTGGAAGTTGAGATATCCTGGGATCTACAAGGCACCCACATGTGTCCACAGCATCTGGGAACCTTTCCTTGGGTCAGTCCAGTCATGAGTGATATTAGATACCAATATTTAAGCAACTGAACTGAGTCCTATTTCTGCATCTGTGAACATTATCTTCCACATCCTCAGTCTCAAAACAAGGGACATTTCCAGCTGTTTCACAAGTGGTACTTACTTGCTACATGTCACAGAACCATCAGATGTAATCACAGGTAACATTCTTGTCTTCTATATTCTCAAAATCACTATTTTTTTATAAGCCTCACTTTTTTGGCTATAAGAACTAATATTTTAGTACTATATATAGCTGTAATATTGATATTATTATTTATTTATTATACAAATAATATTTACTATTATTATAATATAATATAATCCTATAGTTATAATATTGATTGTGAAGACAGTCTGATTCTCACCCCACAAGCTCCACCAAATTTTTAGCTTCCTAAATAATGTTGCTGTGAACTTCACTGCTGACCTCTTTCTGAACCCTTTGCTCACCCAAGCAGCACAGAGCTCCTGTTGCAGGACAACTTTGTACTCTGAGTAAATGGAATAATTCACTGCAGTAAATAAAAATGAATGTTCTTTCAGAGCAATATGATGAGAAGGGGAAAATTATTTGTCAGTTGAGCTGTAGCTGTGATTTTTCCACTTAACTGCTCTATTTAGTTACTTATAATAATAATAAAAAAGTATATTTTCTGAATAAATTATAAATCAATTGGGGAAAACAATGCATGCACATTATAAAAGGGGACATATAAAAATTATACTTGAATTGAACAGCAAAGGAGCTATTTGAACATGTTTGAAGCTTATGGTTTTCTTAGAGTCAGCTAATGCATTTCATCCCTTTAGATGTATTTGTATGATTCAGGTAACTGCAAGTTAGCTTTCACAAACAGTGACTTGCATTGATGGGCTAATAAGGCACTGAAATTTCCACACTGGCATTGAAAACTGAGTGACCAGACTATCTCAGGGAGGTTTTGGTGTGACCAAAGGTGCAGTGCTTGTATAAATTAATGCTAGAAATTTTATAAGCCGAAATTTAGTAGTCATTAATATTTCCCACCAAGGTTGACTATTCCATATATGATTTAGTGAATATCATTAAAATAAGAATTTTTTGAAGGAAATCTTTTCTTCCCAAGTAAGATGAGAGATTTCCTGAAGCCATGATGTCACAGGGGCAGACACACAGAAGAGCTGAATTTGTGCTATGCAGATCTTTGCAAGAATGAGTAATTAAAATAAGGTGTCTTTTACTTGTCAACCTAAGTTTTCTCTGTAGCTTGTGGAAGACAGAGGCATCTTCAGTGAGTAACCCATCCTCCAGAGAAGTCTGTCATCAGATAGCAAGATCTGTCTCCCAGGAGGTTTTACCTGCTCATTGAGTCAGAACAATTAATTGCCAAAGCCCTGAGTCTGGTGATTAGGGGGAGGACACTTTTCTATAGTGAAAATTGTTGAATGTCACTGGAGTGTTGTGCTGGCAACAAGAGAGGGCCATCATCTATAAGACAAGGTAGCAAAAAATTCAGCTGTTCTTGAGACTCTTGTCTGACTTCTGGTTAAGACTAATACAGTAGTTCCCATGAAAAAGGCTTGTATCAGCCCACAGGTATCATAAGTCTGCTCTTGGCAAAAGCTGTGTTATTGAAAATATCAGAAGAAGAATGAAGCAAAAATTTGAAGATGGCCATTTTCCACTACCCCATGAAACAGTTTCTCAAATATTAATAGGATTTAATATTCCTTCCTTTGGAAAATTTTTGGTAATGATCTGGTAAACAGTTACTTCTAGAAGAGGCTGTCTTGTCTTCATGAAGTTTCATTAAATAATCCCTATTAAACTCCATCTGTTGTTCTTTTACTTTCAAGGCATTTAATGCAGTTTAATTATTTTTGTCTCTTTCTACTAAGGGTATTATGACATGAAGAATTATATCTCAAAATGTGGAAGAAAAATTCAAATAATGAAATTCAGTTGCTACATTTTTTTAATATCACTTTTGTTTAATTTTTAGATCTAATTTTGTAAATAACTTTTGCTTATTTGAAATTATATTTTTCCAGGCATTTTTTCTCTGTTGAAAATGTTGATAACTCTCCTGCCATTTTTGGACTTTTAAGGACTCCTGCACAGCCTAGAAAATTGTAGAAGAACATTTTAAAATATACTGATTGTGGAGGAAAAAACAGAAATACAAAACATTGCAATAATTGCTTTATATAACAGCTTTAGTTAAGATAATTATGAGATAACCATTAAGGAATAAATTAAGTGCTGAAATTAATGTTAAGGTAAGTGATAGAATGTAAGTTAGTCAATGATAGAGCTGGTTAAATAGCACCCAATGAATAATAGATATGACTTGAAGTCTCTTGAATGCATAATGTAGAGAATATGCTATTGAATTATTTATCCTGTCAGAAAGAAGGTACGTGTGCCAAATTTGCTGCAGTTCTCTGAAAGGATTCAGACTCCTGGGGTATGAGGTGATTTCTCACTGGAAAACCAAAGAGCAACCTATCAAGAAGCTGATGTGCTGATGTGATTTAGAAAGGAAAGTCTCATACAAGCACCATTGGAGGTAAAATCTGAGGGTAATGACCTAAGAGATAATATAAGGCCAAGTGTCCTCCCATCCATTAGAATGTGAGCTTGGGCAAGAGGCCACATAACCTAGTGCTGCCTTCAAGTCTCAGAGGAAAGGCTTCTGTAGTAAGATTTGGTTCAATATTGAAGCATTAAAAACATATAAAAACCTGACATCCTTTTATTACATGAACAGAGAAATAAGACAATCTTTAAAAATATGCAAACTTATAATTAACCTGAAATTTTTAGCTAAATATGTTTCTTTTTAGATCACTTCAAATTCTGATGAAATTTGTATGCTCAACTCCCTTAACATTTACAGAAATCTTTTATTTCCCAAATTAGCATTAGAGTCTATTAGGTATCTGAAAAATGACATGATCCTTTGAAATCCCAGTTCCAGAGTGATTTCATTAGGCAGTGCAGAATGTTTGGTTGCTATTGCAGATGTCTGACAGCTAATGAGATTTGGGGTCTACAGGTCCCATTCAGAAACTCCCCCTGCTGTACATTGTGGGCTTACTTTCTATCACACATCCCTCTTACATAGGAAAAACTAGAAAGATTTTTAATCATCAGAAGAACAATTACTTTGGTATACTAAGACTGTAAGTCTTAGAGCAATGCCTTTGTAAACTGCTTCAGGGTTTGGTCTATCAGGCTAAGTCCAAGTCTGGGTCAGCAGCTGAAAGGCCAAAAGCTTTGTCACAGTGGCATGGGAAAGATGGCAGGAAAGCCATTGTTATTGCATGGCAAGTTAGCAAAGGCTAATTAAATATTATCTCTTACACAGAAAACTAATTTTCAGTTAAACACAGCTTTTCAGAGAGAAAAAAATTCCTAGCACTAGATTCTTTATAGTTGGCTGAACATAAAAATGTTTAACATGAAATTGAAATTAGTGCCATGTTCATCTATTTATTGCAGTGTTTATTTTTTTTTAAGAAGTAAAAAACATCATTATAAAACACAATGGTTTACTTTAATTTATTTTTTAAATGTTATTTGGTAAAAATAGGCAGATTTCTAAAAGTTTATCATTCATCAGACCCTCATGAGAACAGAATGTGAAGTCTGATTTAAAACTCTGGGTGCTCATTATGCTTTGCAATAATGGAAGGAAAATTTAAATGCAACTGCTCCAGTTTATCTGTGCTTCCTCTATCTTTGATTTGCTGGGGGATGATAAAAAATGGAAAATATTCAATATATAATTGAAAATAATCTGTTAAATTCTAGAGCCAGATCATCTTTGCATACCAATCTCATGGCAGAAATGTTTGTGTTTGATTTCTACTGCAAAGACTGTCCTCCAAACTAAATCAAATGACTAGAAGTGTCATTGATGATTCCTGACATAACAATAACATCACAAAACTAATTATTTTAATTATTTTTAATTTACAGCCACCTTGGTGTTGGGAAATCACAGATGCTTAGGTTTTGCTTTTGGCACGGAATATCTTTTGGAATAGCACTGGAATAGCAATTGCAAAATGCAAAGCAATTGTTTTATTCCCAGAGGTGCTTATTGCAACATAAATAAATAGATTTAGATTAAGATTTAGATTTAGAATCCTGAATTGACATATAAAATAAGGAAATCTTTTAGAATCATTGCATTGAAAGGTCCTACAGTTCAATCCTTGTAGGATTAATCTTTGTTATACAATTTCCTGACTTTTGTCCAGCAGTTCCCATTCATCCAAGTTATGAGTGTTGAGAAAAGGAACTGACACAGTTCAGAAGTGGAGAGGTTCAGTAAAGCCCTGAAACAGGGCCAGGTTATGGCTCAACTATTTTATTTAATTAAAGCAAATAGGGTTTGGGTTCATGGGATGTTACTTCCACTGCATTACTTTGCTGTCCTCAATAGAAAATGGAAATGTATTTTTTTTTTGGCTGAAGATTAAGCTACCTTTTACTTGTCATAGTTTTATAGCTTGACTTTAAACTGGCATGGCCTTGAATCTGATGCTTTTCAATACTGTAGGATTAGATATACCCCAAAACATTAATTGGTAGAATCTGATGCAGGATAAAGACTGGGAAATGCATTAGTGTATGAGGGATGAAAGTAGGAGGAGATAGTGGAGGAATGAAATAAGTATTTCAAGGCAACATTTTTGTTAGTATGTTTTTGTTGTTTTTTTTTAATGTGGTTCTGAAAGAATAAAAGAGCTCTGATTTTTTAGATTTCAGAAGAAGCTGTTAATACAGTGTCTCTCAGTTATTATTAAATAGTCAGCCTGAGAGAAGTCAAGTGCTTCACATTCTACAAATGTCTTGGGTTTTATCTTGTTCTCAGAGAGAACAAAATAAGGAAATTGAGATTGTTGGGGGAAGTTATGGAAAGAACTAAGGAACAATGAAAATTTGTTGATAAATATATATTTTGCAAAGAAACTAAAATATGAATATAATAGAACACTGTATCCTTTCCTCAAACTAACTATAGGCTGAATTTGTTTGCCTGGCACGTAAAGGGTTTTCATCAGGACTTTGTGCAACACACTGGGATCAACTGCTAACCATGTCCCAGCAGTGCATTTCCCACTGAAGTGTCCAGTCCCCAGAAGGGCAGGCTCTGGAGCAGGCATGGGAACAGCCTGTGCTGCCTGTCTGGTGATGAATCCTCAGTGCTGCAACACCTCAAGGCTCTCCCTTCCTCAGTGAGTCAGTCTAGAAATGAGGTGTGCTTTTATTTCCTGTTAATGCCAGGCAAAGAAAAGCAAGGGCAGAATAACAGTTTTTATGACATGAATAGTCATCTTTCACACAGAAAATATCCACTGGAGAAGGGTATTCCTAAAGAAATATTTAATACAGTGATTTTTTTCTTCATGTTTTCTGAAAAAAAGTAGAATTCCTCCAGTAAATGTTAAAGTGAAATGTCAGTTGAGTTGAGGCTGTTCTTAACATTCATTTTTTATTTTAACTATGAATTTTTTTTTTATTTTTTTTTTTTAATTACAAGGAAAAGCAAAGAGAACAACATTTATAAAAACTTCCAAAACTTTTGAGCAAGCACTGGGAAAAGTACAAATTCCAGGTTTTGTTTGGGTATAGATGATGCTCTCCATTTCCCTTGATGCCCAAACACACCATGAGTGCCTGTACCAGGCAGTGGGGCACAGGGATGTGAGGAGAGGGCTTCAGTTTGTTGTGATAGACACTGATATCTTCACTGTGGATGTATCTTTGCCAGCACTGCAATTCTTCCCAGTCCTCAGAGAAAGGGAACAGTTTACAAGGGGTTGCAGTGCCAATGAAAATGGGAAGCCCTCTGTGCAAGAATCTATCTGTGGTTCCACCAAGAGAGAAAAGCCATGCCACAAGATTAATCACCAGGCAAAATCACACCTCAGCTCTATGCTTTCAGGGCACCAAATGAGAAATATGGACATATGCAAGGTTTCCTGAAAAAGTACCATCCTGAATTGTCATTAAATGCTTTTTCATGACGTTAAACCAATTGAGCATGCCACCAAAATATTTAAATTTCTCCAAAAAACATACAAGTATACATTGATTATGATTAGATACTCTGGAACTAGTCTTTCAAGACTATGGCTCAACTATAGGTGATTCCTACCCAATGCTATCTAATTGCATACTGTGTGGCAATGCACTTTTTGATGGAGACAGTTAAGGAGTTCTGAGACCATTTTGCAGATTCATTTGAAAGACAGAACATTGCTTGAAATAAAACTTGGAGCAGTAGCACCAATGAAGACTTAATTTCCTCCACATGCTCTTTGGTAAGGCAGCATGCCTGGCAGGCTTAGAATAGGTTGCTAGGTAGCATGATGCTGTAGTGAAATTAAGTAGGCTATTCAAACTAATTAGTCTAGGAAGAATGTGTGTTTTTTAAAATTCATAAGATGGCAGTTACAAATAAAAAGATGACAGTCAATTATGTTTAAAAAGATCTAATATTCAGAGGGGTGGGTCAGATTGTCTCCAAATAAAAAGAGCTTTGAAAATTATTTGAACTGAAAATGAGCTTGAGTCCTTTGAAACTGAAATAAAAAGGTAAATCAGCCTCATCTAACTTCAGAAACTTACTTAGAGGCCAAGAGTAAGTTTTCTGTCTGAGTTGTTTGTATTGCATGTGGAGACAGACAGTTATCTTCACTGGACATCGAATCACAGAGTAATTTGAGTTGGAAGGGACCTTAAAAATCATCCAGTTCCAACTCCTCTGGCATGGAGAGGAAGATTTTTCACTAGAAGAGGTTGCTTAAAGACCCATCTAACCTGGCCTTGGACACTCCCAGGGACAGGGCATTCACAATTTCTCTGAACAATGTCTTACATTGTCTGATCACTCTCATATTTATTCCTATTATCTAATATAAACCTATTCTCTTCCACCTCAAAACATCCCCTCTTGTCCTGTCACTGCACACCCTTGTAAAGGATCTTTCACCATCTTTCCTGTGGGCTCCTTGGAATGGTTCTATTTAAGGTGACCCTGGAGCCCTCTCTTCTCCAGGCTGAGAATCCAAATTTTCTCAGCCTTTCCTCATAGTTAAAGTCCTCCATCTCTCTTATCACATGTGTGGCCTTCATCTGGACTCACTCCAACAGCTCCATGTCCTTCCTGTGCTGGGACCCCAGTGCTGGATGCAGCCCTGCAGGTGGGGTCTCACCAGGGCAGAGCAGAGGGGCAGAATCCCCTCCCTCTCCTGCTGCCCACGCTGCTTTGGGTGCAGCCCAGGGCACATTTGGCTTTCTCACCTGCAAGGGCACATGGCTGGGTCATGTCCAGCCTTTCACCCACAGCACCCCCAGGTCCTTCTCAGCAGGGCTGCTCTGGATCTGTTCATCCCCCAGCCTGGAATGATACCAGGAGCTGCCAGACCCCACTGCAACAACCTGGAATTTGATGTTGTTAAAAATTATGAGATTCTCATGGCACCAATTCTTGAGCTTGTAATGTTCCTCTGGATGGCATTCTTGCACCCACCACTCAGCTTGGTGTCATCTGCAAATTGTTGAGCATGCACTGGATGCCTTTGTCTATGTCATAAAGGAAGATGTTAAGCAGCACTGGTGCCAGTACAGGCCCCTGGGGGACACTGCTTGGCACCATTGTCAATCAGGACTGAGATAGATTAATTACCCCTGTAGCCCTTCTCTTGTCCATTCATGTAATTACTCCATCATAGAAGCCCACAGGGCTGGTCAGGTTGGACTTGCACTTGGTGAAGCCATGCCCTGAATCACCGCCCTGCCCTCCATGTACCTTAGCACAGCTTATCAGAGGGGCTGTTCCATGATCTTCCCATGCACAGAGGTTGGAATGTCCTAGGGTCTTCTTTTCTACCTTTTTGTAATGATAGGTACACTGATTCCCATCTTCTGGTTACCTGACTTCACCTGACTGCCATGACTTTCAAATATCAGGAAGAGTGTCTTGGCAACTACACCAGCCAATTCTTTCAGGGTTCTGGAATGAATCTCATTTGCTCCTATAGACTTAAGTACATTCAGGTTCCACAGATGATGATGAACCTGATCTTTATTTACTGTGGGAGGGACTTTGCTCCCTCAGTCCCCATCTGCTGTCCATCCACTCAAGAGCTGTGGAGAGAGAGGCCAAAATTTGAAGACTGAGGCAAAAGAGTTGTTGGGTGCCTCAACCTTCTCCTCATCTATCATTGTTAGCTTTCCAGCATTATTTATTGAGAAGGGGGAGTACACCTTCTTTGACCTTCCTTTTCTGGTTAACATACCTGGAGAATCCCTTTCTGTTATTCTTTCCGTCCATTGCCAGGTTCAGTTCCAGCTTTGCCTTGGCCTTCCTCACCTGATTTGTACAAAACAGAATATCATCTCTGTACTCTTCCCAGGTCACCTGTCCTGGTTTCCACAGCCTATGCATTTGCTTCTTTCCTTTTCATTTGACCAGCAATCTCCTACTCAGCCATGATGGTCTCCTGCATTCCTTGCCCAATTTCTTGCTCCTGGGAATTGCTAGCTCCCCTCTATGGAGGACTTCCTTAAAGGTCTACCAGCTCGGTTCCACTCCCTTCTTCCCAAGGAAAGTTTCCAAGGGGATCTTTGAAGAGCTGCAAGTTTGCTTTCCTAATGTCCAGGGGCCTAACTTTGCCCCTTATCTGAGTCATATCCCTCAGGACTTCAAACTTCACCAATACATGGTCCCTGCAGCCCAGGCTGCCCCTAATCTTGATGTTCCCCACTAGCAAACTTTGGTTCAGAAGGCCCTAAAAACAGCATATGATGGATGCAGATGTTTAGTTGATGCTTCCAATGAAATGAGGATCTTCAATCGAAAATTTTCACTCCTCTCATGAGAAGTATTTCACTTGATCTTTAATGTAAACAATAAAATCTTTAAAGTATTAAAAATATTCTATTGTGTGTATACTCAAAATGGAAAATACAAAAGAAGCTAAGCTACAAAAAAAAAAAAAAGAAAAATAATGGTTTCATAATGTTTTCTGTGCTGTCATTTAGTGTTTGCATCTATCTGTCTTTTTTTAACTATGCTGTATGTTTTGGAGAGATAAAACAACACTGACACTATGAAAAGAAATGCAAATTAAAAAAAAAAAAGAAGGATGTGTAAATAAACAAGGAGTAGAGATTTCACTTTTAAAAAGGATTGACATCTTCATTAAATGCTTCATCACATATTCCATTAACATTTGCACTCTTTCCATTTGTACAGTCTGTTGCGTAGGGTAAAGCACTGGTAATTCTTGGGTTTTACCCAAGAGCTCAGATATATTTTTCTCCATTTGTGCTATTGCCATCTCTCATTAGTTTGGCAGGCAGTGTTTTAGTGCCCTTTTCTCTTCCTGTTCTATCTCTAACAGCAGCTGCAGTAAAGAGTTAAACTTGGCAGCTGTCCATTCTAGAGGCTAAATTCTTAGCTTTCAATCTCACTAGTAGTTTTTGTTTTTAAATCTGGCTTCACATGCAGGTCAGCTTCTCTGGAAAGCAGCTGTTGAGGTCAGATTGGTATCTATGAAACTGTCAAATTTTACCTTTTAAGTAATCACACTTGAAAATTGATATTCCGTGATTACTCTCCAATAGCTGTGAATTACTTCACAGGACAGAAGAGCTGAAAGTAAATATAGCTGCTTCTCAAGAAAATGGTGAAAGAGTTCACATCCAGATTAGAATCCACTTCCAAATAAAAATAAAACAGAAAATTTCAGAGATCGTCAGCAATGATTTTTAGTCCTCCCTTTAAAATTAGTGAAAGCAGACATGATAATACTGCATGAAACAAAGCATGAAACAAATAAAATTTACTCAATGTATCTTTTTTGTCCTTTCTCAAAAAACAAAAAAAAATTTAAAAAACTCCCAAACCAACAACAACAAAATAAATAAACAAACCCCCAAAAACAAGACAAAGGAGAAGAAACCACAGAAGTAATGATATAAATGTTGCTGCTGGGTACTGCTGAGGTAACAGCCTAACAGAATGGCTATTGCATTTAGACTGGCAATGACCACATGCACGATTAAAATAGAAAAATGCATCTTACAAAGGAGTAAAAACCTTTGTGCTTTACAGATTTAATCAATGGTAATGATTAAAAGGAAACTTGCCTTTGGACAGGTTATTCTTTATGTGCTTGCTGTGACCTTTCTTTCACCTCTTTTTTGTACTGAATTTTATCTCTTGTGTGGGTATTGAACTGGTCTATCAATTCCTATGTCAATGACCTCCAGTTAACTTTTACAGTTGCACTCTTCTAGCACTAGGAATTCCATTCCCCCACCCTTTTTTCTTTTTTTTTTTTTTTTTTCCGTAAGGAAATGTATCTCATATAAATTTCTTTATATATTTCATATATGTGACAATCTTCAGTACAGAACAGACCATGTTACTAGGTAAGAATCACTGCATATTTTTTGATAAATAAGTTTCTTCTTTGCCTCCTACCAACTACTTTCTTACAAATTTCTTCTTGAACTATGAATCAATGTACACAAATCCAATTTTTGACCACAGGACAAGGTGTAATGGTTTTAAGCTAGGAGAGGTTAGATCCAGGTGAGATGAAAGGAAGAAATTTTGTGCAGTGAGGGTGGTGAGAGGCTGAAGCAGGTACCCCAGAGAGGTGGTAGATGCTCCATTTCTGAGAACACTCCGGGCCATGCTGGGCTCTTAATAATCTGATCTAACTGGAGATGTCCCTGCTCATTGCAGAGTGGGTTGGTGACCTTTAAATATCCCTTCCAACCCAAACTATTCCATGGTTCTACGATAATAACAAGTAAAAAGTCAGAGGTGGTAGCAAAACTGATGATCATTTAAATAGCTGATTATGGAATGTGACCCAAAAATTGTAATTACTCTAAAATCATAAGTTCTGTCAGGCAAATTCTTCTCTCAGTTGGAAATAATGAACTCAGAAAAGACCCTTTGACTCATCATTGAAATCATCTGAAATGGAAAAGAAAGGGGAGGGGAGCTCTCAAAATGGTCTTGGAAACTTACTCATTTAGGGGAAAAGACAAACAGTACCAGCAGGTGAAACAGCAAAGTTGGAGGATTTTTCTTATTAGGGAGTTGAGGACAAATGCAAAGGCTGATTGTAGAATTAGTGGAAACACGTTCAGAGTAGGCTGCCCTATGAATAAAACCATTTAATCACAGTTCCACTGTTTATGTAAACGTAATTTTTTTTCTATATGATTGTTTGGTTGGCTATTTTGAGGCTGGGAAAAGTCCTAGAAAAGTTATTCTTGTTGTCACTTGGATTATAATACACTTCCTTCTCTTTGGGGACTCACTGCTGCTTCTGTCCTCCTACATTAGATGACACAGAAGACCATTCTTTGTTCCTGGGACCAAAGCACAAATGTCATCATGCCTATGTTGCTAAACACTCATTTGTTTCTAGGTTTTTTTTTAAAAAATGAAATGCATACTTATAAAGTGTGTCCTTACTTGATGGCTGAGATGACAGTCAAAAAGAATGAAAAAGATGTTTTATGAAAGGCTGTCAGAGGTTTAGGGCATCAATGATTACAAAGGCAGTTTGCTTAAATTTATTTCAGTAAGAAGTTCAAATCTGTCCTCAAGTTTAGAACAAAGGAAAATATAGAAGCATTTTTAATTAAAATTGGATTTTATTCATTAAACCCAACATGAGAAAATAAGAAAAATCTCATCAAACCTTGATTTACAATACTATCCCACTGTATTTATTTATTTTCTGGGGGGTGAGGTGCTGCATGATATAAGGAACTAACAATTTAGGGATACTCAAAAAGGAAGGGGATAAAAAAAATGAAGAGGAGATAGCTCTGTGAGAGCTGGATGTGTGGCAGTGTAAGCAGAGGAAAGAATTAGAACAATCTGTTGAGCACATGGCGTGACTCTTGGGGATGGTGTTGTGCAGGGCCAGGAGCTGGATTCAATGATCCTTGTGGGTTTCTTCCAACTCAGCACATTTTGTGATTCTGTGATTACCACCAGGGTGTGAAATCCCTGGTACTGAAGCTGAAAACAATGAGAGCACTGGAAGTGAAAACTACCTCTCCTTTATCATTGCCTTGAAGCTACGAAGGACACTTTTGGTAAAGAAAAGAATGACTTGGCTTTCAATTACACACCAAAATAAAAAATCCCATAGCCAGCAGGTCCAGGATGGTCAGCTGTCCTCCTCTATTTGGCAGTGCTGAGGCAGATTTGGAGTGCTGAATTTAGATTTGGGCTCTCCAGTACAAAGATACGGATATACTGCAATGAGTGCAGGGGAGGCCACCGTGCTGAGCAGGGAGAGGGACAGAGCACACGATGTGCAGGGAGAGCCTGAAGAGCTGGGTCACTTCTCCCTGGAGAAGAGAAGGCTCAGGAGGGACCTTAGTGCTCTCTGCAACTACCTGCAGGGAGGACACAAAGACACATTATTTTCTGCCTAGACAAAAGGAAAAATATTTTTACCATGAAAGGGGTCAAACTGCGGACCCCAAGAGAGTGTTGTGGAAAGAACCACCCTGGGAAATGTTCAACACTCAGTGAAATAAAGGCCTGAGAAAACTGATCTAGTCAGTTCAAGCAATGGGTTGGAACAGGTAAACCCTGAGGGTCCTTTTCAACCTAAATTGTTCCACGGCTGTCTTATACGGAAAATGAAAGCACTCTTGCTATCAGTGTAAGCTCTGTCAAGGCAGACAAACAGCACTCAAAGCAGGGTAAGTAAAGAGAGAAGCGTGTGAGAACTGGAAACCCCTGCCGCACAAAAGAGACAAGCTGCCCCGTGCAAAAGAGCATCCTCCTCCGGTTTGCAGAGCTGAGTGAGGTTTGGGTCCTGTTTCCTCATGCAGGGGGAAACGGAGCAAATATTCCCTAGGACAAAGCAGCTGCCTTCTCTTGCTGCAGGGCAGAGCGGCTGTAAGAGAGCAAACACCTTCTGCCTGCGAGCGGCAGCTGCTGGGGCCGCGGCTCTGCGGCACCCGCGGGATGCAGGAGCTGCATCTCCCCCGGAATCCGCGGCTCCTGCTGGGGAACACAGCCTCAGGTCACCACAATGTGCCACGCCAACAGCACACAAGGGCGTGTATGCTGTGGAGTGTCCGCTGCCTTTGGATACCGCAGACATCTGAGAAGCGGGGTTCACGTAATCTCAGAGAACCAGGAGGTACACACCTACAGCTGTGGTGACCGCTTGGAGACGTTTTGTATTCAATGACAGGAAATGGGGATGAGGAGTGTTTTGGGGTTTCTTTTTTCGCTTTTGGATTGCTTTGTTGTTGGTGGTGGGGTTTTTTTGGGGGGGAGGGGAGGGGTGGATTGGTTGTATGGTTCTATTACTCTTTGGTTTGCTTTTACTCTGTTGTACAATTTTCCTCACTGATTTGAATATCAGTTTCAGAGTAGAATGAATTTCCCATTCTGAAGCTTATTTCTCCTCATTTATGTAGTGACCTATGCAGCTGTGAGCCTGAAAGGGCTACAAAGTGCCTACAGTTCAACTGGAACGGGAGGGAATTACAGGTGTTTCACATCCTTGAAAATTTAACATTCAAAAACATTCAAAAAACTCACAAGAGGGCACGAAGATGCATTGGATGACTTACACCACAGCAAATAAAGAATAAGTAATACAACAAGAATGGATGCATCTGTGTGCATCAATACATGAGGGATAGCTGGACTCTGTGAGCCACTCTCTGTTGGCACCTCTGTATTTTGGCCTCGTAAGGCAAAATTGCTAGAATAATTTGTGATATGCTTCCTAAATGGGGATTAGAGGTTGGGGGTGTCTTTCCATTTGATTTTAAACTCCATATTTTTTTATCCTGTAACAGCATGATATGGGAAATCATGCTAGAGAGGATTGAATGAAGTCTGCATCCCACTACTATTGTTGCTGGCTTCATTGTGCTAAAATATTCCCTGTGATTCTGATAGCTCTGCAGATTGGTGCAGTGTTCTTTGTGGCCAGTATGTAAAACACTGCTGCAAAAAAAAAAAAAAAAAAAAAGCAAAACCAAAACCAAAAACAAAAACAAAAAACCTCTCCAAAAAGAGAGAGCTCATTTTAATAGGTGCAGTAAAGGTATCCACACTAACAGCACTGCTCCTTTATCACTTTACTGGGAGATGAGCATGAATCTGAGAGGCTATTTCAGCCCTACAGATTTCAGAAGTTTTAAACCAGAGTGTCCTTGAGAAGTCCTCAGTCTTGCCTATGTAATGGAAAACTTACAGCTCTCCTGAAAGCAGTTTGTGGTGTAGCACACCTGCACATTAGCATCCAGCCTGGTCGGCAGCCAGCAGTCTGTGCCAGCGAGGTGCTGGGTGTCCTTTGATCCCAGTTCGTTTCTATGGGAACTGAAGGTACTTAGCACACTGCAAGATGTGCCCAGCAGCCTTCAGGATAAGAGTATATGATTCTTAATTGTAAATTCTTTCTTCACAGCTGGTGCAAGAATTTGCCAGAAATGGTTCTCGAACATGGAATCTCAGGCAAGGTTGGGGTTAAAAAGTAAAGAAGCTGGTTATTCTTTTAGGATCTCTTTCTCTGATACCTCACCATGATTCCAGATCAAAGAGAAATTGTCATGACTAACTTTAGTCTTGAATCATGAACTGGATACTTCCAGAGTAGACAATAATAATTAATCCTTATGATCCTAAAGCAAAAAAAGCCTTTTGGTGCACTTCATCAGGACTGGAAAGTCTTTACATATAAAATAAATAAATAAATAAATAAATAAATAAATAAATAAATAAATAAATAAATAAATAAATTTTAAAAATTATAATAATGATAATGATAATGATAATGATAATGATAATGATAATGATAATAATAATAATAATAATAATAATAATAATAATAATAATAGTAATATACCAATCTGCTGTAATGAAGTTGTGTCAACTACAGGGACAGTAAATTTAACCTGCTGTTGAAAACTTGCAAACCCAGCACTCTTTTAGGAAAGGACAAACCAGTTTGGAATAGCACAAGAAAAGCTGCTTTATTGTCTTCCCATACTGCAAAAATCTTCAGCATTCTAACTTTGTCCTGAAAATTAAGTGTGTTGAGTAACTAACTGGAAATGTCAAAATATTTGTTAATACCTTGTGGCAATCACACAAAAAAGAGGACGTCCAATTCACATATTCTAAAATTCAGCCCTTTTTTATTTTGAACTTTAGGAAACTCTCTGTTTGATTTCACTGGGGTGATTTTGGACAGTTTCTTTGCCTTCTGAATGAGGAACGTAGCATGTGCTTCTGCACACACAGTGCCTCACAAACTCTGATTTAATAAATCTCATCCTGACATTATTTGCCAGAAAAATTATCCAGAAAATTTGATCCCAAGATTCAAATCTCTTCCTGAAGAAGTATGAGAAATTTTTACCTTATGAGACTTGGTGTGAATGTTATGTCCTGTTTTCACTCAGCACCTGTGTTGATTTGAGCTTAGCTACTCCTCAGTGATCTCTTTGCAGAATTTTGTATCCAAAATTTGCTGCTTCACGAAGAACCCACAAGAAATGGAGTAGCAGACAGGAGCTAGAAGTCAGGTATGGAAATTTAATTTGAGTATGATCCTTGGGCTTAAATTGGATAATCACAGATACTGTGAAACTGCAGAAAAGGTATTTTTCAGATATACCCTTTTCAGCAGGGTGAGCTGCCAAAAAAATTTAAGAGGGAATTACAGTAGCTGCAAGAATTAACTGCAGAGTCATGCAGGCTGCTAAGCGGGGTGCAGTAGACTGAGGTGGAAGCAGACTCTTACATAATTTAAATGCAGCAAAAGAGTGAGAAATAGCAGATGATGAAGCTTTTCCCACATTCTCACCACACTGCGGGTGTTTATCCTTATCAGAGCTGCAAAGGCAACACAATTCAAGAACTCAAATACATTTTTCTAATAAAAAAAACTCTGCTTAACATATCTGTCTCGTGGTAGCTGATTTATCCATATAAAAAGGAATGTGGGGATGAAACAGAGAGCCAAGGAAAACAACCCACAACAGTTATGAAAGCATCTACAGTAATTTTTTGTAGTAAAAAGCAATGAAAGAGACAAATAAATGCAATGCATTTTGAGGATACTCAATAATTATGGGAGAGAAAATAACTTTAAAGAGATGGTAGCAGATTCCCTGGTTCACAAGCCTTGTGGCAAGCTGAGGATCAAAGGAGTCCAGAGCAACTCCTCCCAGCTGGTCAGAGCAAACCAGTTGTCCTACACTTTGCACTTCAAATGGGCCATGCACAACATCAGTCTTGGAAGAGAGAAAGAGGAAAGGCAAAGACAACTGGGAGTGCTCAGCACTTTCTATCCAGTTACAGAAATGCATCTAAATCAAATACCTCAGCCACCCTGGAAGTGCTTGCAGTTAATCTGATCTGTGCATGCTTTCTCTTTTTGTGTGACACATTTCTTTTCACCCTGTGGAAATGGCTGCACATTCAATTGCACTCCTGGGCATCACAACCTCGTCATATTCCTGAAAACTGGATGCAAGAAATACATGGTTTACCCCTGGAGACTTTCACCTGAGTACAAGGTCTGAAGTTTTCTTCAGGGAAAGCTGTAGATAGGCAACCAGGAACATCTTCAGAAGCCCTGCAACCTAGAAAAGTGTCAAATTATTTCAGTAAAATACATGCTTCAGAAGGGGTACAGATACAGTCCCAACTAGCTCCATTAATTTTTCTACCACTCTTTGTAGGATGGATGTAAGACCACATGTTTTGGAAAATTATTGGTTTTTTGTGAGATTCTGGATTTATATACAAGCAAAGGAGGTAGAGTGGTAATATTCAAAAGTATATGAATACTTCCCCCTGCAATGCCATATAAAAATTAGACATAAGATAGCATAAAGGAGTAGGGGAGTGCAAGACATAGTTCAGCATTGGTACCTGTGAAATCATAAATCTTAGTTAAGGACAAAAAAAATAAAAATCATCCAAGAGTCTTTTTCTGAACCCAGTGTTTTCCTGTTTATGAAACACACTTGTACAAAACATTACAAAACTGTTGGGAAAAGGCAAAAAAATATAATTCTTCCCTCTCAACTCTGTGCTTAAGAGATTTACATGACATTTTGGTAAGCTAAGGTTAATGTCACCGTGTTGCCAAGGTCAGTGTTGCTATGCTCTTTGTCTTCTAAGGACACACAGAGCAAATGTCATCCACTGACCCTCTCTGTGTGTCCCCCTGAGGGTATCACTCGGTCACCAGCAGTTGCAGTAGCAATGTTCACCTCTGAGGAAAGGGGAGGACGCAGCAGGGCAGGACAAGGACCCACCACCAAGCTCAAGAGCAGATGAGGGTGACACAAGCATTTTCATCACCACCTCTCAGTCCCCAGTTTCTCAACAGTTCCCAGAGCAGGGATAGGAATGTTGCTTCTGCCTGCTCTTCTCCTAGTACTTCCTCGGCAATATGCTGCGTGATATTTTTAGGGTGGATGTGAATGAACTGCACCCATCCCACTCAGAATAGTGGCATATGTTCAAGCTGCCTTCCACAAGACACAAGGTGACTTTTGAGTGATATTTCAGGCTCTCTGCTTCTTGTATTGTTTCATTTAGAGGAGAGCCTGTTTCACACCACACATTAGTTAATCCCCTAGGCAGCAGTGCAATTTGGGTTTGTTTTCACTTGATCATTTTAAGGAGCCCCTCTGTGTAGATGAAGGGTTATGTCTTACAGATATGTCTGTGGGTAATCTCTGTGCACATCACAGCTTTTTGGAAGTAAAAAGAAGTCAAATGACAGTGAATCTACACAATCAATTCTGTTTTCACATCCTGTTGATTTCAAAGCACAAACCCCTATTTTTTTTATGGTGGTAAAAAAAATATCTTGGCTATGGGTTTTAGGTAGCATTCAACAATAAAAAAGAAGAGGGATTTCATTCTTACATACAGCAGAATAATCATGTCTCAATTCCTAATTTTTGCAGGAACTTTAATGATAGAATGTAGTATGAACTGGCTTACTTCAAAATCTGCTCATCTCTGCCTGTCAAAGAGTGGGCACATATTTTAGCACGTGAAGTGTATTTTCCACTAATACTCCCTTCTTTGTTTTTTTTTTTATTTTTCTCTCATTAAATTTTCTTGGAGGAGCTTGAAGAGTCCTCTTTTGTTAATTAGGTGTATTCCTATATCTTTGTCACCACAAGCAGCTCACATGAGTATTGGCCAAAAGTTACAGTGACAAAATTGTCTGTACTAATGTCTTTGAAAAATAACTTTTGAAATGACCCAGCACCTCATAAATGGAATCCATACAAAGATAATCAATCCCATTAATTAGCTTGTTTTTATCCAGTCTTAACATGTAAAGCAAGGACATGAAACATGAACATGTTTTGTGAGGGCTGTGAATGGTTTAGTGGTGGAGGGCAGATGTGCTCTGGAGAACCAGCCTGAAAGGAAGCTGCAACATTGCTCATGGTAATGACAGGACACTGATCACAGGCTCCAGTGAAAACAGTTTTTATAATGCAGTTTGAGTTTTTTTTGTGACATTACAAAAACTTTTCATATCATTAAATTATGTCAGAAAGACCAGTCTGTGGTGAAGACAAAAAAGTTGATGTATGTATTAATGATGGATTTGGTCTGTAATCCATTAAGAAATCTATTTTAAATTTTAATTTTTTTTTAGTATTCCTTAATTGCACAGAATCCCAAGTGATGGAAAAGGCATTTAGGGATTTTGTCAGAAGCATTCTGGAGGTTTTGATAACTTATTAAGGAGGATTTTAATCTATTTTACTTCATATTATAGGCACATTTTTCATCCTTCAAGTGGGGAGGAGGGGAATTCCTCATTTTAATTTAATTTCCTAAAGGTCAGAAGATTGTGCTTTAGAAGATGAATCTTTTGGATGGGAAATAAATGAAAGAGAAGCAGAAGAGGATATGTCATATGGTTCCTTTAGCAATTATTTTATAATTTATTTATTATGTTTTCCTATGAGAGAATGTTGCTCTTTTAAAATACAAGCAAACTTAGAAATCAACATCAGTTAACCATAAAATAACACAGTGTGACAGAACAAGCCTTTTAAACATATGATGGTATGGTGATGACCCCTCAAATAACTTTGTGATGCACATAGACATAAAGGCATAAAATAATTCTTTGAAAGAAAGGAAGAGGAGATGGGCAAAGCTTAAACTTTGTGACACATTTTATATATTTTATATTTGTAACACAAAACTGAGTGTGAGTTCTCCCTTAAGATTGTTTTCTTAAAAGGCATATCAGACCTTCTTGGCCAACTGTAATGAGTGCAGCCAACTTGAAAAATCTTTTAATTTAAGATCTCAGAAATATTAACAAAACTGGTAGCAACAATGGTAATTTTGGCACTACTATGATGGTTTTTCTGAAAGAAAGGTTGTTTTTATTTGCTAATATGATCTCTTTAGCCACAAGTATTTTATTCATTAAGAGGTGATTTCAATTACAAGAACCTCGAAATATTTTTAAATAAAGTGGATCTGTCCTTTAATCTCTAGGACATTATGATAGGCAGGGAGAACTGTCATAACTTTTCAGAATTGAGTTATATTTTCAGGCCAGTGTTAATATTCTTGCTTATGCTAGAAAAGACATAATTTCTACATTTTGCCATGTGGTATTCCAGACCAAGAATTTACTGTGACTAGAAGTTTCATATTAGGTCATTCTAACAACTGAGGGCAGCCAGCTATCAAAAGGATTGTTACATGGTTTACATCTATGAGAAAAACTAATTCTTCCCATGTGAAAACAGACACAATATTTTATAGCCTACTAACTGCACCTACAAAACTGTCCAGCAATATTTTTCAAAAACTAAATACTTAGTGGAAACCAGATGGAATTTCTGTGGTCTGTGGCAAACTCTACTGCTTTGTTCTTAACTGGCTTCCTGCAGATGGACCTTGGGCCTGGTGAATGTGGCCATTACAAACCATAGAAAGTCGATTAAACCTTACCTGTGAAATTGGACAACACGAAAAGATGAATCACTGGCATGTTGAACACACCCAAAATGACAAAGTTTCAATTCTGCAGTGAGTGGATGTGCACACTAACATCAGAAATACTGAGCTGCAGCTGCAAAAGAGGGAGAGTCAGCTGCATGGAGTTCCCACAGCTAAGTTAAAGCCACTCACATAAGAATAAATTATCGCACTAAAATAAAAACCCATCACACCATTGACCAGCTCCTCACTGACTCACTATGCAAATTAATTAATGAGGGTAGAATTATATAAAAAAAGAAAAAAACTGACTCAGAAGTGGTCAAACTGAGAGTAAAGTGTGTGAAAATGATTCATAAATAGGCAATATGGCATAAAACTGTAAGAAGAAATATGGATTTCCCCTAATACAAATTTAGCCTGTGAAACTCTGTCCTGAGACCCTGTTCAGACAAGGAAAAAAAAAATCCTAAATTACTGAAAAGAAAGAGTAGTATGAGATGAATCTTTAAGAATCAGGTAATTAAGCACTTCCAGGTTCAACTCACAGTAAGAACAAGTAAAATTAAATATTCAGAAAAAGCTGCCTAACCTTCCTTTGCTATGTCCCTCCCCAGTTCATAGAGAAGCAAGGCTTTAGTTGCTTTAAAATGAGAGGCCGAGGGCAATTTATTCTGTAGATATTTAAAGCAATGGATAAGTCACTGGTTAGGTGTGCCCTGCCTCTCACATTTGATTATAGATGGAGAAAATTTTAGCATAATGCAGGGGGGTGGGCTGGATGACCTTTAAAATCCTTTCCAATCCAAGTGATTCTCTGAGTCTGTGATTCCATGATAATGTCTCAGGTTTTTTACTTGGATATTTCTCTTTTCCATGCACTGGTTCTTTTCTACTCTTTTAAACTTGCTACACTATCTTGCATCTCTGTACCAATAGTGAATAAATGAAAAAAAACAAGGGGAAAGCAAATGTCTTGAATTTGACATACATCTCTCACCTTCCTGCATTTGACCTTCTTCATGTGGACTCTTCCTAGGGAATACAGATTTCTCTGAGTACTCGATTCAAGGGGATTTTGACAGCAGTCTGTGCGACATCCCACAATAAAACTGTTTTTCAAGAGGTAGCTAACACCTCTGTAAGGAGTTTGGTTATGATTCTCAACCACACTTCTCTCTAACATTACCTCTATCTGTTAAATGAACAGCTACAGTGAGAGGTTACATAGCTACCAGTTTTATTAATTCAGTAGAATTGTTCTATGGGATAACATTTCTTTATCATCCTCCTTCATTTTCCTTTCCAAGGAGAACTTAGTGCAGATAAAGTACACTGTCATCTAGAAAGGTTTTAATGCTGTCAGGCACTGGTGTTATCCAAATCCCACCTTAAAAGATATTTGTCCCACTTATTTTATTCATCTGTACTTAACCTGTCAGAAGCAATAATCAAATAAATCCCAAGTACTCTTTTAAAATCAATATGTAAATCACACGTTTCCTCCCAGCTTCACTTGGTCTGTCAGAGTTTGACCAAAGAAGATGGAGTATTTCTCTGTCTGTTTAAATTAAGTGCTAACATTTCTAGTTAGGAGCTTGAAGCTGCAAAAAATCCCTAAAACTTCCCCTCTTCAGCTTGCATACTTAACTTCAGAAATTTAGGTCATGAACATTCACAGGGAGATTTTTAAAGCGGCCTACAGAGCTTAAGGACAAGTAATTCCATTGACTTCACTGAGATTTATGCTTTTTCCTTTCATTTTACTGATAATCTCAACTTGAGGACATTTGCTCAGACTTACAGATATGGTGTACTCCATATTTTTATTCTTGTGGCTGTCCATCCATATAAAAAACCTGTTACAGTTTGGTGATTTAGTGACCAGGTTCATCTGTCATCTGGAAGAGGGAGCAGGGAGGACAACTCTATAGCCTGGAAAATATATTCCCTATGAATGAGTAGGAAACAACTCCTTTTGCCCTCTCCCAGGAAAAATGGACTTGTTAGCACAGTAGCTGCATTGCTTTGAGATAACCCATAATTTTCTTACACAGCTTCCTCAGCACTATGAAGAAATTATTCAAGCCCATTTGAACAAGTTTGCTTGACTGTCCTGGAATCAAACCTGCCTGCTGACTCATGAAGGATGCATTGCTTGGTAAATAAAACCACCAGTCACAGATCCTATCACCACCCTTTCAATCTGTTCTACTTGTCTTACAAAGGATTACATGTGAACAGCTGCAATTATTTCTCCAGAAAATTTACCACAAATTTTTTTTTAGTCTAAATTTACTTCCTGGCATATTAATTAAACTGTCATTGGGCAGATCTTTAGTGACATTTTTGTCAGATTTATGCTGACATTAGTTCATTTTTTATTTTATTAAGACTGACTTATGATAATCCTGATATAATTGAGTTCCTTATTGAGTGAGAAGCTTCTGCCACTGTGTTAATACCTGTCACTTTGGCTGCAAAAAATGGTCTAATTTGAATCCATTTGAGTTCTCTGCATCCAATAAGAGATTTCAGGGCTTTGTTCTAGTTTATATCCCTTTATTTCCCACATGTCGTTTGGCTTACAAAATTTCAGTATCTTTGGATTTTTTTTAATAATAAATGAATTCTTTTCAAGGGTTCAAAATTGCTTGATCCAAAACATGAATAAACACTAACCCCCGTCTTTTTCTAGGTTTCATTTCTGCTCAGGAAAGGTAACTTGTGATCAGCTGTAGTTCCCACTGGCACAAACACACAGGATAATGTCTGTAATGCCATGCCTCTTGGGAAACATAAGTGGGCAAATGGTTATTAAAAGTCAAGTGAATACCTCTTGTGCTCATGGAACTGTGCTAAATTGCAGCCTGAGCTTTTCCATTGTATTGAAGTTTCTTTTCTGTAGTTGTGATAACATCCAAGAGAATTGAGGGAAGTCAGTTTGCATCACTTTCTTAAAAGAAAAAAAACTCTAAAAATGTTTTCCAAGACCAAAGACAAGTTTTATTAAAAATTATAATTTTCAAGTAGAAAAATCCCCAGATTTTCTGGGTGAAAGAATACATCTGGTCTTAAAGAGCAATTCATGCTTCCCTGACAGCTGCATCCCCTTAGGTATCTTCCTCTCTTGAGTCTTGCTCCCTTTAAGTCCCCTCAAAGTTTGTCTGTTTATTTATGGATTAAAGCCTCACATTCTTCTTTGCACAGATTTTATTTTACCTTTTCATCTCAAGCATCTCCCAGAGTCCTCTTATTCTCCTGATTCCCTGATTACTCTGTCTCTCTGCACTGCAGGACCACCCTCCCTGTCTCATCCCCCAGGAATTGCTCTTGGGAAATACAATCTACCCCTCCCTCTGTGGGGTCTGTGTGGCTCTGTGGAACAGGCAGAATGAGGGGGCTCCTTCCTTCCTTGGCAGCTCTTCAGCCAAAACAAATCAGAACCACATTCCACATACAGTGAACAAATCAATAAAACAAATTGTGAACGTCACCTATAGCAATCCAGGATACAATTTGAGTAGGAAACCTTACTTTCACAGAATCATAATCAGAAATTTCCCTGAATTTTTCCTCACAGACTGCTTCAACTTTGGCCAAAGTATGGAATGAGTTCCAGTGTTCTGTAATATATTGATTTAAAAAAAAATCCCCCAAAAATCCATAAAAATGAGTATTTTCTGGTTCCTACTAAATTATTAAGCTTTAATAATATAGTTATTTTGAACACTGTTCATTTCAACCAGCAGTGTCTGCTTTCATATGCCTTGTGTTTGTCTCATGAAGTAGATGTATGTTCCGTATTTTTCCAACCAAATGGTGGATTCACTGTGCATATGCAATAAGACAGCTTTCAAGAAGTGCAGTGTACTCCTTTGACTTTCACAGATGCTGCAGTATTAATGCATGTATACCAGAGCTCCAGAACAGGCCCCGTGCATCCCTTGTCCTCCAGCAGATTTGCAGTGTGCATTCAGCATTCAGCTGCTGTACAGAAATTCTGGTGTGCACAAGTGACAGGTGTCCTCCCCAGAGCCACAGCCACACATTCTTCTCATCTTTGTGCAGGGTGTGGCAGGGAAAGACCACCGAGGAGGAAGATGGTATAAAAAGGCTGTTGCTGCTCTTTAGATGTCTCCTCTGGACTGTTTCACAGCCGTTTCTCTGTTGCATGCAGACAGCAGGTGGCCAGGCCAGGACAAGGGTGATGGGCAGTGCTTCAGCACTGGATTGCCAGCTCAGGCTCTCTATACCAAACTATAGGACAAAAAAAGTCATCTAAAGCCACTGGATATAATTATTTTCTCTGCTATTTTTGGATGAAACTTGATGGAGATGCTTCAGTAGTTATAGTGCCAGATGCAATAACAGAAGCTGTGATAATGGCCCATTTTTTTATCTCTTGAGGAAAATTCCAAGTACTCAAAAGAACGTGAAAACAAACCTCATGGCAGTAATAACTGAGATGTGCCACCATCCAACAGCAATCCTGACAAGCAATCACTCTACATTACATTCAGTAAAACCACCATAAAGCAGCTTTCTATTCAGATAGAAAAAGTGCCACATAAATGACTACAGAAATAAGAAGAAAACTGGAAAAGATGGATAGATTTCTGGGAGTTTCCCAATAATCTTTCAAATTGATATGACCATAACTAATCAGATTTAACCAATCTATTATTTGTCATGTTTAACTGAGCCAGGGCACAGATGCCATGACTCTTAAGTTTGCAATTCTTATGTACCCCAGTGAGGTTTTGAGACTGGTTGATACATGTTGGATGAAATTTTCATTTCCTTTTTTTTCTAATTGCATTTCTCAGTTTTAGTTTGCTCAGATTTTCTCCTGCCTGTTACTCTCTATTTTTTTCTGCCATGCTGATGTATGTAGAAACAAAGTTAGGTGATGTCACAGACTTTTGGATTTGGAAAATAAACTACAAAACTGCAGAGGAAGTTTGGAAATAGTAACTTAAATTCTTTATTTCATATATACACTGTTACTGCAAAAGCATTGAGCATTATGGGATACAACTAATCCCATACACAACAATTTGTGTGACAGAATCTTGTAATGACTTCACCAAAGGACTTTCGACGGAAATGATTCATGAACCTACATAAAACAGCCCCCCCACCCCCAAATATATTTTTAGGACATCAAGCTCCACAATGAAGCTTGAAGTAAAAGTCTGGTTTTATCAGGTGCTGGGGTTCTTGGTATTCTTTGTTTATTTCTTTGTTTCTTTGTTTTGTTTGGGGTTGTTTGTTTTTGTTGGGTTTGTTGCTTTTTTTTTGATTTTTGAATAAGTTATGGTGCGCTAATTTTGCAAGCTGAACATTCTGAGTATTCAAATCTATTTCTTGCCTTTGAAAAATATACAAGTTTCTTGTATACTTCACTGGATTTTTTAAAAATGTTAACAAATTTTTCTCTGATTTTTAACAAAATACCTCATTGTGTTCATAGGGAGCTTAACAGGAAATAAAAAAATATGTTTTGAGGTCTTCTCAAGAAATGAAATGTAGCCAGAACTAGTTTTATTATACAAACTAGGGTAAATTACCTGTAAATAATAAGTGTCTGTTCTGAACACAATAGGAAAAATAGAGAAGTTCAAGCTGAGAGTTTGTGGTAGTAAGTAATCCTTCTTAAAACAAACTATAGTTTTTTATGCATTCATTTTGGTTATGGCCAAGAGAGGGAAAGCAAGAGAGAGGGAAGGAGGAAGGGAGGGTAAGGGACTAATAGGATTTTTTACAGTATTTGATTGCATAATCACCAGTTCACACTGGGATCCCTTTGGAAATTCTAAGCTATGTATCTTAATTCCCACCTCCATTTCTGATCAGCTGGTACTTAGTGGTTTTTAACTGAAGTCTGTGGTATTGGGCCTGAAGTGAAAATATTAATGCAAGCACCATCTTCATATATCCTTAAAATGTGGGTCAAAGTCAACACTGCAAATTTTTATTATTAATTTTGTATTTTTTTAATTTTTTTTTTTTTAAAGACTGCCTTCTACTGTTAGGGACTGCTGAATCTGGCAGCCTGTAAACATGAGGCTCCATGCTCCAAACAGCAGTGCAGGTGAGCTGGCATTCCCAAAAGCAGACATATACATGTATAAATCAGATATGCCACAGAGAAACACTTCCCAACACAGATGGCAGCAGGAGCCTTGTTCAGGCCCTGGTCGTGCCCCTGTGACAGCCTTGATGATGTCTGCCCTGTTTGGCATTGTGTTTTTGTACACCTCTGTATTTGTGGAGATGAGAATTCAGTCACAAGCCCAATGTAATACTTTTTAAGAAGACCCAGCTAAAACTTTATAAGTGATAGATAATCCATGGTAGAAGCTGATGTGTATGTCACTTATACTCACAGGTGACATGGACAGATTTCTGCCTCGTACCTATCTAGCTGTTTCCATATTAAGCATATCTAATTTTAATTTCCAGGCACTGGACATATTACTTTGATGAATTATACACTAGAACCTCCTGCTTCCAAATGATTTGTCCACAAGAGCTGCTTACAAAGGCATCAAGGTATTTAATGATTTTGTTTCCATAAATACACTAAATGTGTTTAATTGACATAAAGTGCTGTTGAAGGAAATCAGCTGTCATCCCCACATAATACTCCTGGCTTCTTCTCATAACACAGCCTTTAATTGCACAGACTGGACTCTAGATGGATCCAAATCTGGATACATGCTCCAGGAGACTTTTTGATTTGGCCCTGTCACTTATGAGCATGCAAAAAACAGGAGCAGACTGGAAGTATCATTAGACAAAGTTTTCATCCATTTGTACTGTGGATGTTTGTTGCCCAGCACTAGCTGTATTATTCTGCAGATTCATTTCTACAGTCTGCAAACTCGGGCAGGTCTGAGTGTCTCAGTGGAAGACACTGGCACCTCATCCCCATTGGTGTCTTCCAAAATAATTTCTAATTTTTACTGCCCATGAATTTTTTTTTTTCCCTCCCAGATCAAGGAAAATGCTTTATACTTTACAGAGAGATCACTCTCTCAGTCAAAAATGTTATCCTAACCAATCATATGCAAATACAGGCTTCCTGGGCTTTTAAATTGTTCTCTAAGATTTTTCTTTCCAGAGTGGTTTTTTATCCTTTAAATTGAATGTTTTTGTGGATGACAAATTTAATTTAAACCATCTATTTGCATATATTAAATAAAACATTACATCTAACTGTTGATCCCAAAGTGCTGCTTCTTCAGTAATCCATCATTTTCATTATTTATTACAGCCTTGACTTCTGTGTCATCTCCAAATTTTTACCAAAAGGTGGGTTTCCAATCTAATCTAAGTCACTGACAGAGATACCAAATAACATAGAATGAGATGAGAAAGATGTACTAATTGCAGCTAATTAGTAGAGCAGAAGTAAAACTTAAGGGTTTATCAACTGAACACTAGATAATTCTATTTTTTCAGTTTTATATATGAATTGTTAACACAAGAGAGGTCCTTAACTGAGTTATAAAGAGACATCTGTGGCTCTGCCATCAGTTACCCACCCATGGCTGGGTGCAGATTTGCCTGCAGGACACCCTCATGGGACAGACAGTGACATATTCTGTCTGTGGGTTACAACTTAGTGACAGTACTTTGTACTTCTTTGTTAGAAAATATTTTTTTTATTATTTTGCTTGTGTCTCAAGCTTTTTGTGCTGCTCTAGTTATTCGAAGTTTGGAGCCATCTAACTGGTTTTCCATTAAAATAAAGGTCCTCAATTATCTTTTAAAATCCTAACAAGATATTAGATGGTTAATAGTATTTTTCCAGTTGAAATTATTTGACACTTTTCAAAGAGTAGATGTGTGCATATCCTTTTGTTTCCTTTAGGTCTCAGCACATCAGCCTGAAAAGCTATTGACAGGAGGAATGTGAGCTGTTGCTAAGCTACAGTTGCATGATAAGGGCCATGATGGTACGGGCTCTGCTGAATCTAACAGGAAGGTGAGTCCACCTTCAAGTCAGGTGTCATGGGAAAAGCCCTACTTGGGTCCAGAAAGAGATGGAAAGGAAAGAAAATTTAGGAATTTTCCACTCCTCTGTTTTTTGGGTCTAATAAGTATTAGTTAGACTGAAAATATTTTGTACTATGTACAGAAATAACACAATATTTAGGGTTGGAATTTTTAAACAATTGGAAAAATTAATTGCAAAAAGGATTCAAATTATAAAGGGCCAGACCCATCCTGTACTGTCAGTGGGCTGCTGGAAGAACTTTGGGAATATGGTTCCCTGGCATAATAGCAATTGTTATCCAAATAAAACATTTCATTTGCTGCTTGGTTGCTATGAGCATTCAGGAAGATAAAACAAAGATTGATGGAGACAGAACAAAAAAGTCTAGATGTCACAAAATTTAAGCAAGGAGTTTAATGTAACATATTCATTTGCTTTAGTTTTCATCCATGCCAATTCTTCAAATAAAACAAATCTTAACTGCAGAGAGGGGATGGGCTGAGGTTTCAAAACATAAGCACATAAATATTCAAGAATATAAATATTATTTTTCAGGCATGTTGAGTGAAAGTTAAAATAATTTCTCTCAGTTTCAGTGATCCACAAGACATACTGTGTAAGCAAGTGCTGTAGCAGAGCAGGGAAAAGTGATAAGCACATTGGAAAGGATTTCATCCCACTCCTAAGATATGTAAGAAGGAGAATCAACCTGTGGTGTACCTTTTTTCCTCCACTGAATTTACTGGGAACCCCAATGGTTATTCAGACAATTGTCTTGGCTTACACTGGGTGAAGTGAATTCCCTGCCAATTTACCTAACCATTATGGTAAATAATTATATTTTCAAGATGTGTATGTGAAATGAATTAAATCTATAGGGTGAACTACATGAATAGTTTGTGATTCTGACAATCAGTGCTTACAGCACTGAAGAAGTGGCAGCTGATAGCCTAAGATATCATTTCCTGTGGGAAATAAGTCCATCATAAATACTTTCTCAGAGACAGGACTAAGAAGTTCAGGAGCTAGAATTATTTTATTTAAGCTTTTTATATACTTTGTAAAACCAAAATAATTATAAAGTGAATGTACTAACCACAGACTGATTTATCCTTTTTCTTATTTTTTAATTGAAAAGGCCATGTTTGACTCTGGGTAGCAGGTAGGCCCACATTATCTCTCATAGTGTGGATACAATAACTAATACATAATTTTATTAATTTTTATTTTAGACATGACTATATTAAAACCGAGAGTTATCTAAGCTGAAATTGGAAAAGGGAAATAAATGCTAATACTAGTATATTCAATGGAGGAATGGGGTACATTGGGTTAAGCACATATCCACATGGGAAGGATGGTGAAATTTTTTTACAGAGGGATTAACACATTCATAATTCATATATACTTATACTGTTTTTTCAAGTCTGTTACTCTGAAAAATTATACAAGAACAGTCAAACTGAGTGACAGCTAGTAGCAAATTTCTCATAGATCCAGAATACTCAGAATAAATTTCAGAAAACCTGAAGGAAGCACATCTTTAGGCAGAGACTGATCAGTGTTCATGGTTTAGTTGAAGAAGTTTTCACTGTTACTACTTGTGCTATGTAGACTCTGCTGATGGGCAAATCAGCTTCACTTTTCCAGTGAATGCTTACTTGATAAGAAAATGTTTTAAGACCTATCATACAAAGATATTTTTTCAAAGTGATATGTACATATTTTTCCCTTGGGTTATATAACCAATCCTATATAAAATTAAATAAATATCCTATGAAATAAAGGTAATATTCCAGAATGATGACAAAACTAGAGAGAATAAGGCTGGGCACTGCAAAAATTGGTGTTTTGCATTAAGCCATGTGAGGAAAGGAACTAGCAGGAGAATAGATACAGACTATGGCATTTCCAAGTACTGACACACACAAAATATCCCTTCTGCTCAGTTAATCAATCATATTCTGCTAGATGAACATATTATCCTTCCAAGAAAAGAATGCAAACAACAGATGCCAAGGAGAAGGCTGAAATGCTTACTAAGATATTTTTCTGTGATCTCTTTCACTCACTCTCTGTCTATATATACAGACACATTTTCAAATACTGGCAGAACACTTTGTGTAACAATTTCTAAGAAAGTTAAAAAGAGAAAGGAGCAGTCCTGATAAAGGGAAGTGGAAGGATGGGCACAAGTGCTGTGAAACAGCATCAAATGCAGTACCTTGTGTAGCTATGAGGAGTGACTTTTTTTCTTCTAAAATTCTGTGAGAATTCATGATAGTGCAGGAAACTATCTAAAGTAGTTGATTGATTGTCAGAGGTTTTCAAAAGAACATGGGGACAGATATCAATAGAATATTTAGTAGCTATTTTTAAGAAAAATGAATATCAAAATAGTGCTAGTGTTGGAGACCAATTGGTTCATGACAAATAACAGAGTTCATATAATTGAGGTCAAGACAATTACAAGGCACTGCCTTTAACTGCAATACTCCCTAGTATAGCATAGAGTTTTTTTGTAGATCAAGGAAAATGAGGAATTACTAATACAAACCCAACATTTACAAAAACTACACTGACTCAGCAAGAGCCAGATTAGCTTCAGTAAAAGTCTTGCTCTTTACATTTGTATGTATGAGAATTTCCTTAGAAAATATTATAAAATGTGAGTAAACAACAAGCATAGGATTGTCCTTGTTAATTTGCTTCCATCTGAAGGCTAATGAGGATTGAGTACTGAAACAGATCAAAATCCTGAGTGTGAAATTATCATGGTTCATAGTTAACATGGCAAATTCTTTCAGTTCCGTTCTTTTAAAAATCGGTAATAAAGATTTCTTCTTGTTTTTCAATGCCAATACTGATAACAATTTTTTGAGCTGATATGAAGTCAAAAGAGACAGTGCCCATCAGATTAGTCGTGTAAACTTCAACCCATTAAAAAATAGTAGAAAATGGGATACAGTGAAGACAAAGCACTTTATACAAGGAGCAGCTCTACTCCTCTGCTTATCACATTAGCCTCATTTGGATGTGTATACCCAGATACCATTCTTATTCATAATTTTGGCCATTTTTTTAAGGCTGAGCATTTTTTCAAAAACCTGCAAGCATTTTGTAAATTAAACTTTATGGCATAGATTTGGAAAATGCATAAGGGTAAGGAAGAAAACTGCTTCCACAGTCAATCAAGTCTTCCTCATAAAATTAGTGATGATAGTTTTATCATTCATCAATAATCAACATCCTGAAACATCACACAATTTCCCACATTTTCCTAACCTTTTCCTTTTAGAGCTAGAATACCAAATCAGATGTGTTTCTCACAGTGAAAGTAGAAAATTTCTGTGGGCATTCCAATTTTCCCAGATTGTCATCTGAATTATTTAGCTGATGCTACTCGCCACCTCAGATGCTGTTCAACAGTACATGTACTGTTACATCAGCAAAGCAGAGCAGAGCAGATATCCTCCAGAATCCTTCTTAGTTTGTGAACTTGGGACATCACATACAATCTTGTACAGTTTATGTTTTCTAATGGAGTATTTTTCTCTGGCAGAGTTCCATCTAAATTCTTAATACATTAAATAATCTTAGTAATTAAAATTATTAAATAAATTAATGATAATTAATTAATCTGAATACATAGGAAAATAGATTCTTAATATGATTTAAGGCTACTTTTTAACATTTAACATTTTCACATAACCCTTACAACATTTTGGCAAGTTATGACATGTAATGCCTGACAAAATAGAGAAGAAATGTAGCCAAAATTTACCCATAGTGAAATTGTTGGTGGTGTTTGATAATCTTTGTAAAGGTAGAAGTTTAAAATAATCAAGGATTACTCTTACCCAATCATGTCTATTTTAAAGAGTGTTCCATCCTAAACTTTCTGTTGCTGGCTCTGGACAACTTTCTATTAGCACAGCCCCTCCTGCTTAACACAAGAAAAGTACATAGAAAAGCAGTTTAAAAGTCAGAAACATGACAGCATTTAATAAAAATAAGAAATTATTTACTTAGCCTGTATTTCTCAAACATCTGACAACACCTGCAGAAGTAAAATTCACTTCTAAAAAACTAGATATAAACTTAGCTGTAGATTGTTGGGTTGGGTTCAGCACACAGAATGTGAGGCATTCCCTAGTGGAATAACTTTCATCATTGTGACTTGGCAACAAATGTTTGTGAAATATGAATATGACAGCTTCACTCATTATGCTGTCAAAGGATGAGAAATGTTCAGAATTTTGCAGACTTTCTTTCTGGTGAGACTAAATTTCAGGGAGAAATGATCTTCCCCTATGGCTGCCCAGGTCGTTAGGAGGCGCTGCACAGGAACCTTATAATTTCTTCTTGTGTGACAGAAGGCCAGCTCTGGAGTAAGCTCTTTTTTAAAAAAAAATCAATTTGTATTCGTGTTCTGTATCACAGTCAGGTTTGGAATAAAACTGATTCATAACAGTGATCCCATCCTAAGTGGATCTTCCCAGTACACCCCCATGCCCAATTTTTTATGCAAGTACAGCTCCAAACAGTATGATTTTGTATGAGCAGTATGACTACAAGCATACTTTGAAAACAAGAGTAAAGATTAAAATCTCCTACACATGTGGAGGATGTGAAGGTGATGTGATTCATGGTTTTCAGGGCCAATCTCAGTTGCTGCAGAGGCTCTGAAAAGTGATGGGAAGAGGCAAAAGCTTGACTGCAGTAGATTTCCTTCAGGTATTTTCTCACTGTCATGCTGTACAAACAATGCAGCTTTATAAAAATTAGATTATTTTATTAAATTTTTCTCAGAAGGTAAATAATTCATGTCTTCATCTTGTGTCTGACCTTTTCTTGGGAGGAGGTCTGATTATATGTCTTCTTTGCTGCAGCTAAATATTTGCTGGAGTTTTCTGTTTTATCAAATTCACTTCTGTATTTATCTCTTATAGACTTGCCTTCTGTGCAGCTGTGCCTGCCAGAAAAGATATGTAACAAAGTTTAACCTTCTGCAAATGTAAGCAGCAGGGGTATTGTGCTATGCAAAGAAAATCTTACATCTTCCCCTTCATCTTTTGAGGAGATCTTCCTTGCTTCCTAACCTGATACCATAAAATGCATTTTTCAATGCAATTTCACATTTCAACAGATTTTTTTAGGGCAAAATCTTCAGTGCTAATGGATCACTGTATTTCTTCCTTTTACAGGTGGTTTCTTAAGATGAGTTCTTGTGCTGCCTCAAGAATGGCTTCTGCTGACTGATGATCAGTGTGACAAAGGGATTGAAGCTGCTAATCTATATGTATAGCAAAAGAGAACTAATTGCTTTTAGCTAGGAAATCCAAAATGCATATTGCCTATGAAAGCCACTGAAGCCAAAATACAGCCTAGGGCAGGGGAATGGGTTGGGGGAGGAAGCTGCAGTCAGCAAATTTGGGAAATGAAAAGGGAATTGAAGGTGCTCTGGAGTTTATTATTATAGGAAAGTGGTTCTGTTTTTTAAATTATGTTAATTGACTTAAATAGTGAAAAGAATGAAGCCTTCTGCCCAAAACTGAAACTCTGAATACTGTTTTCAGGCTGAGTGAAATGTGAAAAAAGGAATGAAATGTTACCTCACAAATATTGCATCTGATAATATTTCTAGTCAGAAGAACTAAGATAAATGTAGCAAAAGAAATAAAAGAGTTTTGATTTGATGAGGAAATAGAACATAATTTTCTATTTTATTTGAAGGCACATATTTTGAAACTTCAATTTAAAAATAAATACTGGAATTGCATTGTCCACAGAATGTTACCTTGTGACTTTTCAAGAATGACATAACTAAGTAATTTTTCAAAGTTCTTGTTGATAACAGAAGACATTCAAAAGGAACTTAATATACGGAGTCAAAGTACTCCAGTACTATGACTGTCAGAAAATATAAGGTAATAGTAAATTCTAGTAGGTGTTACCTGAGAATATTTTAAGGAAAAATTAAACATGACTATATCTGTCAATTATATCTGTGTTGACACTGCTCAAAAATGGTTTATAAGCTTTTTTTTCCTCCGGAACACTTCTCTAGAGTATTTTTCATGGAGTTGGGAAGAAACAGCTCCACAGAGGACCTGTTGCATAATTTCCTGTTATGGGAGTTCCTTATCTGCCAGCACAGAAGACTGAGTGTCCAGATTCAGTATAACAATTTATGTTTCATTTATTTTCATGCCTATTTGTCTGTCCCAGAATTCTGTCTGTCCCAGAATTCTCTAAAATATCCCTAGATATGGCTGCATATAGGACTCTGTATACTGATGTCTTCAAGGGACTATCAGACTATTTTTCTCTTGCACCTGATATAACCTTTCTATGTCTCATGTCTTATCTTACTGAAGTTTATTTTCTCTGAACAGCATTGGAAACATTCTTTGCAGTCTTACTGCATTCTCTGAAAATTTTCGTGTTTACTCTTATTGGTCTGTGGACAGCTCTGTTTTGTGTTGAGGAATATTAACCAGCCACACGTGGTTGTCTTGATTATTCTGAGGAATTCGGAATTGTTCTAGCTGCCTATTAATATGGTTTCAGGTGAAATAAAAGGCTGTAAAATGCCAAATAATTTCCATTCAAAGTGAATAGTCTATAATCAGTGACCCACTGAAAAGTAACTTATGACATTCATGGGGGTAGATGGCAAAGTTTTAGTGGGGGAAGATGAGCAGCTGCTGGGGTTTTCTCTCACAGATCAGTTTCCTAAATGTCCAGCTGTCCAGTGTGGAGGAACTTACTGCACATCAAAGCTGAGCCTGCCAGGCAGGTTTGTGTGATGTACGAGAAAACAGGTTTTAAAAAGGAAACAAAAACACCTCAAAACCAACAACAGAGAAAAGAGGACTGAGTGAAAGAGTGAGAAATAACAGAAATCACTGAGATCAGAGAAGGAGGAAGAGAAAGCACTCCAGGAGAGGGGCAGATATTCCCTGGAACCCATGGAAAACCCATGCTGGAACAGATTTCCTGCAGGACTCAGGCCTGCAGAGAGCCCATGCCAGAGCAAGGGAAGGGACAAAGAGAATCACTACAGTTCACACATAGTTCATCACTATCACTATGAACTGACCATAATCTCTTCATCCTCTCTGTGCTGTCTGGGCTGGGGATAGAGCAGTCTGGACTGAAGGAATGAATCTATTTTAATTGTCAATAAATTAAGTTAATTTTCCCCAAGTCTGGTTTGCCAGTAATTGCTAAGAGATTCCTCTGTCTTTATTTTAACCTGTGAGCTTTCTCCCTGCTGCTTGTTCCGAATGTTGGCCCTGTTCTGCCAAGTGGAGGGAGGGAGTGAGGGGCTGGCTGGAGTTTGGCTGTGAGACCCACCACAGAAAAACACAGTTTGTGTAAGGACAGAATCAAAATGTGCTCACTTCAGACAGCCTGTGGTAAAGATGATGAAAAGAAAGATTAATAGGGAATTGAATGGTTCGATTTTGTACTTGCTTGTTTTCAAAATCAAACAAAATAATCCAAAACAAATATGATTCAAACAAATTAAAACCTAAAGATTCAATACAACTTACAGGAATATTTGTATTCCTGTATCAAATCACAGTGCTATCATAGTACACAGTACTATATAGTACAGTACAGTACATAGTACATAGTACTATCACTAATCACAGTAAGAATATACCCTAACAGCGCAAAATCAACTTTTAGAACTCATTGCTATGAATGCTGATGATAATAAGACTAAGCAGGTTTGTAAGAAAACTTAAGGATTTGCATAGATGTTGAGAATGTCCACATTTCAATTGCAAAGGATTAAGAGAAAATCAGAAGAGGATGACTCAAAGCATGCCTTCATGCCAGCTCGCTACAAGATTTCTTGCACTTCCCTTTAAAGAAAATTGTATTTGTCCCTGTATGAGACAAGCTATTATCTCTGTCAATGCTCTGGCTTGCTCAAGTTTTTCTTGCACTTTTACTTGCCTAGTGAATAGTTTAAAAATCATTAGCAATTGAGTTCCAAATGGCTCACCAGGCTGATTATCTAATAAGGACAATTATTCTTTAATCAGCATGATGCAGTTTTAAGTGTGAGACTTTGGAAAAGCAAGTTTGGAAAAGGAGTCTGGTAGAATTTAGCAGGAATTTGTCACTAATGGTAAGAATTAGCTGCTTCCCACAATCAGAGAAAAGGATGATTTAAAAAGCTAAAAAAATATATTCTCTTTCATTCAGGATCAAATCCACCCAGAAGAGACACCTGACTTGTTCCTTGTTTGTTTCACCACCCTTATCCTGTGCAATGACAATGTGCAGAACCCATTTTCTGTCCCAATATCAAACCTAACTTCCTCATGTCCTTTGGTGAGTGAGGAGAGAAAATGTTTATCAGCATCTATCTGGAAGTGTTTCACGCATTACAAGGGATCTCAGGTTGCTCTTTTGTACTCTACAAAAGCTGGATCCTTCAGCATTTTCTCATGGGTTATATCTTCTCTATCTGTAATTCTTGTGCTGTCTAAATTCTCCCTGATTTATCTGAATTTTATTTAAAAGTGCAGTGCCCAGACTAAGCAGACTTTTTTCAGATGAATCCTCTACCAGAGTAAAGAAAATGGAAAAAATTACCTCTTTTATCATATGTATAACATGTATAATATTCCAAATTAGCCTAAGTTAAGATACTTTAATTCATTTTATGGTTCAGCACCCTGGGAGAACAGAGTTCACAAACAAGGAGGGCAATTACATTCATAGTGCACCTTTTACAAATTTAGTAACCAATTTTAAGCTTTCTTTTTTAAAGACTGGCATCTTATTTTATTGTATTGGTCAGCAATGCTCCCTTTGAAGACTGTTAGATTTGAGTGTCTAAAAAAGTCAATATGGTTTACTTACAGAACTCATTTTATAAGATAAATAGATATATAACCAGAATTTTGATTGTAAATTCTAATTAGGTGAACTTATTATTTAATAATATGCTAAGAAATCATACGTATTAGAGGAAAAAATATTTAAAACTTTCAGCATAACCAAACTTTTGTTATTTTTAAGCAATTTTTATGCAATATATTTAATCAGCAAAATATATGAATCCAATCATGCTCCCTTTTAAAATTAAAAAAAACTACAAATTTTTCAACATTTTTTCTGAAAAAAGAAAATACCCTGCTTAGTAAAACTTTCCCTTGCAATTTCTTCTTTGTCTCACAGGGTTCAGAGGTGAGAAGAGGTGGAAATTGTGGCCCACAGAGACAATTTGTTATTATCTAGGTTACACTTCTTGCCTCTGACTCTCACACCAGTGGAAGCAGTGGTTATTACAAGTTCCAACAGTTATAATAAAAAAAAAAGGAGCAACAATTTTACACCTAAATATTTATCCTATACAGTCACTGTACAAAAAAGGGACATGTGAAAATATTTGGGGCTGTTCTTATGCAGAGATAACACAACCATGAATCAACAAAAGTTTTCTGCCTTCCTTCAGATTGAATCTGTAGTAGGAATATTTCTGTACAGTTGTCTTCGGTCAGGATCACCATGAGCCTGAATGACAGAGAACCAAGGTTATTATATCATTTACTGTAACAATCTAACCTTCATGTTTATTTCTATTTTGAGATTGATTTCCTAGGGAAAGTAAGTTTATATGACCATGCTTTATATGACCATGATGACTGGGTATATGTTTGTGTCCTAGATAAATCTCTTAGCCAGTGGGAAAAAAAAGTTTAAAAAAAGCGAAAAAAAACCCTCACCAATCTCAGATTAGTTAATTTCCTACAATTCCTGGGAAATGAGTAGCTGGGAATAAGACAGGGACTTCCTGAGCACCACCTGTAAGGCAAAGGCTGCAGCATGACCAGGGAACATGACTGACAGGTTAATCTGTCAATTCAAAACTAAACTGCCTTGATTCTGCATCTGTGCTGCAGCCTGGCTCTGGCTCTGTGGTAATCATCAGTGGCAGCAATCAGTGAGGGAAAGGAGAACAAGTTGTCCATCTCTAATGACATTGAACTCTTTTACAACTCTGCAGTGTCACAAATGTGTTTTGGTGAAGATTAGTGTAGCAGGAATGGACTGGACTAGGACACACCTCTGAATGTCCAGTCTGTCTTGAGAGAACATAAAATCATTTCTCAGAGATGCCCCTGCTGGCCTCATATCCTGCTGTGCTCCTTAATGGATTATCTGCTATATTACATAGGAGAGCAGTGACTTCCTGCTATTCAGTCTACAATAAATTAGGTATTAATTAACTTTATAAGGAACTTGATGAATGAGTGATGTGATAAAATGCTATCCATTACAATGGGTGTATCTGTTCTTCTCAGCTTAAACAACTCCATCCTGGATGCAATTTTTCTCTAGTATTTTATTAAAATGTTATGTCATTTTAACTTTTTTTTTCAGTGAATCCATCTTGTTTCCTATTTCCATTGAGAAAAAATGGTTAAACCCAATTCCAGGCTTCCCAGCGTGTCTCCATAACAGTAATGTTCCAACCCTCAGATCAACTTTGTGGCAAATTTTTTTAGAAGAAACATATAATGATTTGCAACCTTGAGAATGCAATACTGAAAGCTAAAGGCAAAGAGAAAGTACCATAAAATTCTGAATGAGTTTAAGATATTCAATTAAAACTGGACACAGTTATAAACATTCAAATTATAGAACGTATTAACACTATAAAGCATAGCTGAAAGTAGAACTACTTCACTAGAGCAAAAAATCAGGTCTTCAAGGAATGGAGAAGTTAGTTACAGAATTGCCCTCACTTGTGGAACAAGGTGAATGTACAAATTAATTTCTTAGCACATCATATTAGTACTTCTCCTCTATCAGTTAGATAAGGGATATAGAGTATGTTACAGACAATGCTTACATTGTGCAGTGGTGCTGTGAAACAAGGTAATATTTTACACAGAGAAGCAGTACACAGATTAAACTACTTATCTTCATGTAACAGAGTCAGAGATACAGATGAGAACAAACAAACAAAAAGATAATTCCTGACTCCAGCTCCTAGGCAGTAATTACTAGGCAAGATGAATTCCCAGCTTTGTAAAACTGTGAGGAAATTATGTGGCACTTCTGCAACCAAATAATTTCACTATCTCTATTTCATTAAGGAAATCTCCCAATTTGTGAGCTTGATATGTGTCGTCATCTGTCACCTTGAGATGTACACACTAGATTTTTGTATTAGTTCCATGAGAAATATGGGAAAGGCCCTTTCATATGAAAGTGAGAAATCCCTAATTGTCAAAAGAGCTTCTATAGCAACAAAAAAAGAATATGAAGTACATCAAATGGTGGAAAAATAATTGCTTGAAAATATAAATACAACTACAAATGGCTATGTGTATTTCTGTATTCATTAGTTATGTCCTCATTATGTTCCATGACAGGAATTTCTGGTGCAAGTTCTGTAATGGTTTTAATGAGAATTTAGTACAGCCAGAGTGAGCACAACACAGAGCTATATACAGGCACCATAAAAGGCTACAGTGCAGGTTTTCTGTGCTGCAAGATGCAAAAAATCCTACAGGACCCCAGCTGAAAACAGTCATCTTGGTGATTCTTGGTGTCTCTCTTTCAATCTCTAAATATTTTGGATTACTGTATTTCCTTTGAAGCATCAGAAAGAAATTTTTCTAAAGACATCATTATGCTGCAATTTGCCTATAATGGTGTGGAGCATATTAGTCCACCTTCCATATTTTTTACAGTTTCAATTACTGGACCTTTTTTTTCCCTAGGTAGGAATGGGAAGAATGTTTTAAATCTTTATGTTGTTCACAGAAACACAAGGGGTCCCAGTAAGTTTTTCCCTCCATCAGGACCCTATGTATTGCTATCTCCACTTCAAAATAAGAGAAACTTAATGCAGTACTACAGTAGTGTAACCCCTTATTTTCTTTCACATTTCAGATCTGCTTGTGGGGCATGATGTAAAGTGTGAGTTTCTAAAGAAGCTCTGAGCACTTCTCTTGTCCTCACTGAGTTATTCAGTGGCTTCACTGCCAATTCTGCTAATGAGGCTCAATCCAGTCCTGAGCACGAGCTGATATACTGGAACTAGCCTGTATCAGGATCTGTATTATTAAATTACTAGAAGAGAAATGGTTCAAAAAGTGATCAAATCCACCCAGGAAAGACATCTGACCTGTTCCTTGCTTGTTTCACCACCCTTACCCTGTCCAATGACAGAACCCATTTTCTGTCCTAATATCAAACCTAACTTCCTCATGTCCTTTGGTGAGAGAGGAGGAAAAAATGTTTATCAGCATCTATTGCTGATAAACATCAGAATCTTGTAGCATCAGATTCTTGATCTCCCCAAGTATTGCTGCCAATAAAATGTAATTAAATAAAAAATAATGTGTTTCTTCCTGTAGCTGCAGTTTCAAGAGGAAAAATACAGACTTAACATGAAAGTCCCTATGAGACTGTTTATGTTGTCAACTATCTTTGAATCCAGGATCAGGTACCCTTTCATCCATTTTGAGAATCTACCATACTCATTTCATCACCTGGAAGTAGTTTTCTTTTTCCATGCTTGCAATTATGAGAAAACCTTTCATAAATTTAATATCATCTTTTTAATTATAATTTTTATAAATTCTTCTCCTTTAAGTTTTTCAAAGTAATTTCTTTCAAATGTCTAATTGCTTTGAATAGATGAAAAATAAATGGCAAGTTGCAGCAGAACTCATTGCTTAACCATGCCAGATATTTTAATTATTTAAACAGCTTCTCTCTGAGGACTTCCTTTCATTAGTGTAATGTTTTTGTAGGCAGAATTCTCTGCATGAGGATTTGTGAAAGATTGAATTCTTTATATTGTATGTGTCACAGAAATTTTATCCTCACACAGTCAATAAAAATAAATATATTAAAAAAACTAATAAAAACTACTCCAGAAATTTCTATTGCTGAATCTCATCTTCCTTTCCTCAGCAGTATGATGATAACACCACTTTTCATGCACATACTGGACTTGTTTTCTTTTATGCTTCCTCTGTTTCTGATGGGTTTCTGGGAACTTGTATTATTCTAGCTCTTGTGAAGGGGGCACAGAATCTCTCAGAGTATGGATAGGGACAGTTAATAATGTTTCTGTCTATTCCTCTGGGCTCGGTTAGAAATAAATCCTGGGTTCAGCAGTTGGGGAAACAAGACTCACCCATGAGGGAGTCCTACATGGTCTTTCCCCAGCACCTTCATAGTCCCACACAAGCAGCAGCTTCCTCCCCTTGTGCCCTCCACTGCCCTGGCTTCACACATCAACAACTCTTATTTCAGCCTTCCTAGGTGCAAGCACATTCTCACAAATCCAAACTCAGTAGCTGCCCTTTGAGACATCACTTGCATCTGTTAACCCTGAAGAGTCTGTGAGAGACTGCCACTCTGTGGGAGAAGAAATTTTCCAAATTAACCTTCCAAAGTTTTTGTTGTTGTTTGTTTTGTTTTGTTTTTTTTTGACACAGACTATGGAACATAGAAAAAAATTACCTGTTCTGAAGTTAGCAATTATTTTATTCTACATTGCTCTTTGCCCTGGAGAATAAAGAGAGCTAATTGTCAGGGTAAGGTCTGCAAAAATACCTGTAGCAGATCTTGATACATTATTTCAATACAAGAAGTACAGGATTCATGTTCAGAAACGATAACAACAATAAAGACACCAATCTTCTGAAAAGAAACAGTTTTGGAGAATCAGCTGAACAAGAATAAAGCTTATGGGAAACTCTTACAGCATTTTCAAGGGAATCCTTTCAATTCACTATTGGCTTTAAATAAACCCACTGAAATGCAACACTCTACCCCATTAATGGCCACTGTCAAATTTCCACAGAAAACTTGTCACTAAGGACCCCAAAGCGGGGAAAGAGATGGATCTGACTGGAATCCTTGCAATTGCTTGTTTCAGGGATGCAGATATGAATGTGAACCAGTCATGAATATGTTCACCCTTTACCCACCACACACTGGGAACTCCCTCATTTGCAGAAATAAACCAAAGAAGCATCTGAAGATTGGGGTGCTGCTTGGCTGAAGTCATGTGCAGCAGCTTCATTTTCTGTTTCACAGGGCATCACAGACAGGAGAGGACACAGGAAAAATGAGCATCCAATTCATGTAAAGGCAGCCTTGCACCCTAGATGTTTCTATACCAGTACTTGAAAGCTGTGTATTGCAAGCTTTTGTTTAGAACCCATAATTTTGATCAACAACATTGATCATTCATCCATTGAGTCTGAAAATAAAAATATGCCAGGCCACAAAGAGGGACTCTTGTCAAACAGGAGCTTTTGACATGGAAGGAAATGGTTACTTTATCTTGCATTTGAGATATTCTGAAATTTTCCATACAGATCACAGGAACCTTGAATTAAAAATTGTTCCTTCTGAGTCTGAACTTTCAGGTTTGAATGTCCAGCAGTATATCAGCTCTGAGACAGAAAGTAATAGTATCAGAGGATGAAAAACATATTTCACCCTTTATATTGTCTTGAAAAGATGAAAACCACTGTGAGTTATTGTGAGCATACATGGTTAAATTCAAGCATAACTTGCTTACATTTTTCAAATTACCAACTGTGTAGTTCTATTTTTTTTAACATTTTCTAAAGATCTCACTGCCTTTTTCACATTCACTAAGAGTTCAGTAATGCCCCTTTTTGACATAGATGTCATTACACATGAGTAATTGAAGATGGATAATTTTTTTGACAAAATCATCCAGCAAGCTGATAGAAGCTTGGACTCTTTTTCTCCCTCGGGGCTTTCTAAGTATAATTAAAAAAAAATAAAATATAGTCTTATAAGTAATCTGTGAATCTCTTTCTTCCTGAGAAATAACAAAATTTATAAAAGGAGTCTTTTCTTAGTTTGGCTTGTTTTGTTTAGTAACATCTTCTTTTGTTTGGTGAGTGTTGTAGGATGACAAGTACATTCTGCTATGGAGATGCTCTGAGGTTTTCTGTGGGGAAAACAGTAAATCTCCACTTCCCATCTACAAATCCTAAGCTGATTCTACCTGTCAGTACTTCATGTTTAATGTAAACAACTCCAGACTTCTTTTTGAAGCCTCTGGTCTCCTCCTGACTATTGAGGTAGGATTTATGGTTATTCAGCATTACAACTTCAGTGGGGACCTATTTGAACACATTTATTCCATCAAAAGAAAGTGCACTGGAGCACTGTGGTATAACAGACAAACAGTTGTTGAGTATTACTGAATTTTTTTTAATCTTGAAGAAACTTGTCCAGTTGGTGCAGTGTTGCAGAGACATTTTGTGTGCAAACTGGAGCACTCAACACTGTTATTTTTGAAACAAAAATCTAAATGCTGTGACAAAAATCTAAATGCAACAATGTAACACAAGTTAGGCACAACACTTTGTGGATTTTTGCTTGCTTTCTTTTGTCAGAACTTAATGAAAATCTATAATTTCCAGGTTCAACTTCTCTTATCACAACGGGGACACCAATGGACTTGGACTATTGATGGAGCTGTTCAATTGTAGGAGCAGGAAATATTTACATCACTGACTGAAATCACTTGTGAAGTATTGCTGAGTGTTTTACTTCCTCCACAAGGACAATATTTTGCTATGCCTGATTTTCTGTTTGCTTTTTAGTTTAATTTCCTACATTTATGTTACTTATACTTGCCTAAATTTCAAAATCAGACAACATGGTATTAAGAATCCTACGTTTGATTTTACTTTATTATAACTAACTTCCTTCTGGCAAAATGAATCTTGCTGCACCCCAGCTGCTTATCCTGTCAAGCAGGAGCATGGGCATGTTCCTGCTCCATGACTGGAATATACATTTGGCAGGCTCCAGACAGAAGCCCTTTCACAAACAGATGTATTCCTGAGGTGCATTACCTGGGGGCTTTAAAAACACACACAGCTGTTTGAAATTGCTGTTGTCCGAATTTCTGGGCTGATATTTTGTGAGGTGAATTCACGAAACAAATACTAAATGCATTGTGTGGCTTGTAGATTTGTGAATGGTGCTTTGGAAAAGCAAAACCTTCGATATGCATTTGCCTGTTTATCTGGACTAGATACCAATTAGCCAATCACTTCAGCATGGTATGTGCATTAAAAAGATATATTTGAAATATATAGAAAATAAATAAAGTCCTATATAATAAGCATTCAAAAATGATGGTAAAAAGGACACTTCTAAGGACAGTATTTACTAAATATTTCCTTTTTCTGTTTGGAAAAGAGAAGGTTTATGTCATTGCATCATCCATAATATGAGTAAACTCTTCTTAATTGCTGAGCACAGAAAGTATGTTAAATATCAACTATCACAATTTTCAAAAATACGATTAGATTTGACAGACCAATTGAACAAACTGACTTTTCCAAGGCCAAATAATGTCTTCTATAATGAAAAAGACATATCACATGCTTAGAATGTTTAAGTACAAATTGTACCTTATTTTTCAAAACATTGTGTGTGTTGTGTTTATTTTAAGGGAGAGCATTCAGTGAGTAGCAAACAGAACAATTACTTACTGTAACAAGTCATTGGTCACCTAATTGGAATAAGTGTCATGGGATATGGCAGATTCTTCATCACTTGAAAGCTTTCAATCAAAATAATATTTTGTTTTAAAGTGTTTCTTGCTCAAAGAATTGTCCTATGACTTTGGTTATGCTTGAACTTTCTTGAGATCACCAAAGTTTTTTTCTGAGTTTTTTTCTAGATTTCATGATAAATACTTCATGAATAAACAAACAGGTCATGGGATAAATGTGTCATGAAGGAATATGGTTTAACTTCCATATGAAAGTAGCTTTGGGTAGCAAACAAAAAACATTTCGTTCTTCTAACAAGTGAAAATTGGCTGTTCATAAATCAGAACTACTATCTTTCCTGACTTAATATGAGCAGTTTTTGGGTTTCAGGCTAGTTTTATGAATAAATATTCAATATAATGCCATTGAAGGATAAGTTGGCATTTTAACTGATAAAGTAAATTTGACAGTACACATGTAACCATGACAGGGTCATAGTAACAATGCTGGTTTTGATACAGCAGGCCTTCAAGATATTTTTACTGCTCTAGAATTAGAGAAATGGTCCCAAACTCATCACCTGTTAATTTCTTATTTCAAACGTTTTCAAAATATCCATATTAAAAAACAAAACAAAACAAAACAAAACAAAACAAAACAAACAACAACAACAACAACAAAAATCTATTAATTATACTTTTCTATTCCCAGAGAATTATGAATTACCATCTGAATCTAAGACAAATTCTCCACAATAGGACTATCTTCAAAATTATTTAGAATGTCAGATGTTGTTGAACTTTATCACATGTCTTTGAATGGAGTGGCAGTGATTTGCATTTCTTCCTGGATAAATCTGGTTTTAGTGGGAGTTTTGTCATGTGTCTGATCAATGACTTTGAATATATCTAACCCTACTGAACTACATACACTGATTTTCTTAGCATTTTAAAACATGTTCCTACCAGCACAAATTCTCTTTTTTTTTTTTTTTTTTGTGCTACCTGACACTGTACAAGCATATGGTAAGATACTGGAGAAGAATTGCATCTTATCTGACATGTGTCAAACATTTTACCTCTATTTAGTTTTCTGAATTAAATAATATTTGGGAAAGGTAAACTGATGCCACAGGGAAATAAATATTTTAAAAGTAAGAGGGAAAAAAACTGGCTGAAATATTCAAATATTGAATAAATATTCTTCTAAAATATTGACAATGAGAATCCCAAAAGAGAAATTGATTTTACTTTTTGAGAGACAGTTTACCTTTGCACAGTTACAAATCCAAGAAGTCTCTCCTCAGACTGAAAGGAAATTGTTCAAAAGGGCCAGACAAGCTGGTAACAGCACATGCATTCTCAAATAATAGTTTCCACCCTCCCTTCAAAGACATCTGAGAGAGTGTGTCTCCTTTAGCATCAATATCATCAATCACACCAACAGGGAAACAAACTTAGAAATCCAAGTGTTTGAACTGTCTCCCAGAAAAATACCCAACATTTCTTTTAAAGTGACCAGAAATGAGTTGGCAGAAATTGCTGGTTAGCTCTAGGGCAGTGAAAGAGCAGGAGGTTTGTCAAGTATTAATGAATTCCATGTCCTTTTGGAATGGTGGAGCATGAAAATCTATTTTAGATGAAGGTGCAAAATTGAAAAACATGTACTGCCAAAAGTCTGGAAAAATTATTGCATCTTCTATGCTACCATTCAAAGTATTTATTAATTTGTAGTAATAATTTTCACTCTTTAAGTTAAAAAATATGTTTTTCCTTGATTTTGTCATAAATTTTCCATAAACAGATGAACACATCATGAACTTACGTAATTAATTTTCCCAACTATTTTGCCTTTAATTGGTATTCTAGTTGTCATTACTTTAAAAATTATACGTAGTTTCTGTTTTATAAATGGAATATTAGGCAGTTCTTGGCTGGGGATGGAAGAAGTGCTGAGCAGGCTGAAATGAGCTGATTAGGAACTCCCAGAGAGGGTGGAAGATGAAAAGCTGAGTCATATCTTCTACAAACTGTTCCACTGTATGAAGGGCAATCATTCTGCCAAACTGTCAGTAGCTAAAAGTCTGTTGTTCAGGTCTGAGTTAGTTATCCCAAACCCCATTCTGAATTCAGTGGAGAAAAAGAGAATTTCTAAAATTTGTTCTGCTGACCTGTTTTGGATCCCTTTGAAACATTAATTCCTCAGTTTTCTTCACATGGGACAAATTTGTGCAGTGACCTTCCAGATGAACCCTGATCCATGTGCTCCTGGCAATTTACTAAACCATCAGACACTTCTCATGGCCAAGACCCGAATTAAAACTGAGATGTTTCACTATGTACTATGTTCAGCACTCTGCCAAAAATGGCAATAGGTATTTACCTTACATCACAGTATTTATTTACCTTACATTACATATAACAACACCTGATTTTTTTATCCCATGTGATGCTGAACCATTTTGAGCTCCTTCTTTCATAAAGCTCAAAGGAACCCTGAAAGTTTTTAGTGACTTGCCATTTAATGAATATTACTGGAGAATTCAGATGCTCATGGAAATCTGCCTTGAGAAAACTCTGCTCTGGGCTCTAAGCCGTACCTGAGTCCCACGGGGAAGTGCAGCAAGGACAGACACAGTGAGTGACTTCTGTCACAAGAGATTTCCAGGATGTGCATGCAAATGAAACCTAAAAAATAATAACCCTGTTAGTTGTTGTTGATGCCAGGACTAACAGTTTTAGGTCAACAAGGAAGCCTGAAGAATAACAAAGAGAGTACAGAAACAATGAAGGGTAACCCACATCTCAAATGCTCCAAGTGAATGGGGAAGATTTTTTCCAACTCTATTCCTCATTCTGCTTTATTTGAGTGATTGATCAAGTGATCAAGGATCAGATTTTTCTAAAGGAGAAAATTTGAAAGTAAAGTAAAGGGGCCAGATATTTCTCAAAATCTAAAATATAAATTTTGTTTGTTTTTTTTTTAATGGAGAAAAAATATTATTCAGGGACAGTTTAACCTCAGATTTTCTTGCATGCAGAATTTGAGTAATAGTTGCATTTATTTCTTTGACATAATTGGGAAGATTTGTAGGAACTAGCTACTTGACTTCTATGCACAAATTGATTTTTGTCAGGAATCTCTCACAAAATAAATGAGAAAACAAATTCCATTTTGTTTTTCTATGCTGGTATTCCTCATAGAAACTGGTTAATGTGTTGATAGAGAGTTCATTTTGATCAACACTGTAATACATTAGGAAAGATAACAAGTAGAAAATCTCTTAATGAATCCCCTTAATTTCCTGTTTGTGAGGCAGAAAATGGCCCAAAGGTTAGGACTTTTCCAGAGGTATGAGGTATTTACTTATTTTATTCCCACTTATATCCAACAAAAATGGATTTCAAAAAAAGGCTCATGGATTTTATGTGCCCTGGTTTTGAAAGTTATACATTGTTAAGGTTTCTGATTCAAACCCATTGATTGATTAAATAATTTTGCTTCCAATAAAGCAGGGCAGAATTGGTTGTCCAATAGTTATAATAAATTGTTATTTGTATATCAAATGGGGGAAGTAACAGCAGCCAAGACAGGTGCATTAGCCAGGAAATCCTCACTCATTAGGTCTAAAGCAAGCCCACAGAGATGGAGGATGACCCAATATAAATAGCTGATGCAAGACTCAAGACACAGAACATGATGTCCATTAATTAGGGTCCTAAAGAGCTGTGGTCCCAATCTCTTAACACTGAGATTGAAAAAGCTGGTAGTTTCTGTGTACTGTATCAGCAGTCAGCAGCAGCAGTGCAGTGAGAATATCCAGAAGAGTCTGGAACTGCATGGCCATGAATCAAAGCATGAACAGACCAAGGGGTGTTGGCATCACTGAAGGCTGGTCTCAAACTGACCGATGCCATCAGTTCATTATCCTGTAGCAAAAAATCTCTATCTTCTCTGAGTGTATTCTCATGGACGGCTCCGAACCTCTCCGAACCTCTCCTCTCCGAACCTCTCCGAACCTCTCCTCTCCTTTCTTTCTCACATGCATAACCCTCGAGTTCCCTTCTACTTTTTTGTGGCTGGTCAATACAAATCAGCATTCCACACTTCTTCTCCTTCAATGCTGTTCACCTGTCTAATACAACTGCACCCCGCTGGGGATGAGGCTCAGCCTCAGCCCCATTCCTAATCTTCCACAATCTATTCTCCCATAAGGAGGTTCCTCTATTTCTATTTGACTGGTACCAAAAAAGGGCTCCAGGGTCTGAGAACACACTCAGGGGCCAGCAGAAAGTTGCCTTTCAGAAGTAGGCAGGGATGTTACTGCCCAAAGGTTCAGGTTTGGAGGCTTTCATTTCCACAAATAATGCTGACTCTCTGGATTGATTGGGCTTTCCCACTTCCTGACAGAGTCATGATAGGGCAAGAACTGAATTACATTAAACTCTTAGATAGCAAAGCTGCCACAATGTCCATTGACTATACTTTTTCCATTGAGGAGTGGAAAAAAATATTTTTGTCATCTACACTAAGTTCCTAAAACAATAGGAAGCTTATCTTAATATCTTTCATTTCTCTTTAATGCCATTAGTTTTTGATAAGGACAGAGACAGAGAGAGAGAAAGACCTTGTGTGCACATACAGTGTCCTTATAGTTAACAAATTTTCTGGATTATATATATTATTATTGTTTATGTGATTTAACTAGCCATTTGAGATGCCCTCCCTAGAGTGCTCTTGACCTTATTAATAAATTAAACATTAAATTAGTTCTTTTACCCACATCTCTGTTTTCTCTCTACACCTTTCTAACATTTCTGAACCTATTTATTCTCCTGTAGGCAACACCAAAAAACGTGAAATCTTTTCTTTCATACAAAACAGTGTCTGAATTTTCTTGTATATACCAAATGTCAGAAAACTGGAAACCTGTTTATCCTTATGGAACAGCTATTTCTGAATGGCTTTGCAGACCTAAATGTATAAAAAGAAGGTTGGGAATGAGGTCTGGTACTAAAACAGCTTCCTTGGAAAGGGACAGCCAATGTAGCATTCAAAAATCAATTCAACCTCTGTCTCCTGGGTTGTTCTTAAATCTTATTAATTCCTACAACATTTTGAGCCAAATTGACCTGCTCAAAACAGCAGGCTGCTTGATGGGTTGCTCAGAAACGCTACAGCAGTCTGCCCTGCTACCTGCCTAACCTCAATCAGCACTCTCTTTTTCCTGGGAGTTGCGAGTTAACCTTAAGAATCAGCCTTATCTCCTGCAGTGTTCACTCAGAATAGGCCTTGTCCTAGGGAGACAAAGCTCTTACAACATTTTGTTTCAAAAAAAAAAAGAGAAAAAAAAAAGAGAATAATGCACTGGGAATGAAACTCAAGGAATACATACATGAAATTCAGTTGGCTGTTAAAATAAACATTTCTTTGAAGGGAAGTCTCCAGCCTCTTTTTAAATACATGACAGATGATGAAATCTACTGGGACATAAAACTTTCCTAATTTACAGATTATCTTAGTTCAGCTGGCCTTGTATAGTGATGATCTAGTGTTGTCCCTGGTGTCCTGTTGCTCCCCAAAAATAACTCAACTGCTCAACAACATATTACCTCTGTTAGCAGCTTGTGGATGATTCTGTCTGAAACCATGTGGATGCCTGTATGTAGGCAGATGAATGTAACTCTGCAAATGGACTCCAGCCCTGGAGGAAGTTTAAAGAAAGGTGGAGATCTAGCAGTCAGTAGGATCTAGAAAGCAATTAGCTGACCTGATCTGCTAAAGGCTGAATCAGTATCCTAAATTTACCTGGTCCAGTGCCATTTCTCATGCTCTTCTCTACCTGAAAATTTTGCACAAAGCTGTGAAATGTGACTAGGACCCACAGGAAGCCAGTATCTTTCCAGAACACTATCTTTCCAGAGCACTAGATGGAAACACAATGTGCTAGCCCATTTCATAATGCACTGAACATTTGAATTGAACCTGCTGTTGTCTACAGTGCAGTGAGTCCTTCACTATGTTCAATCTACTGTATTGACCTAATTGCCTTAATAGCACAATTTTAAAAAAATTTGCATCCTTAAATGACATGTAGAAGATCAAAATATATCTTAATATGTACCTAGCACACACTATAGATATTTTGTCAAGGTCTTCTGGCTTCTGAAAAGAGAAATGTGAACACAAGTTTAATGGAAATAATATTTCCATTTTTAAAAATTCATTAGTTTACCTTTTATGCCTGTTTGTTAATGTACACAAGTCCATTTTACACACTTCACATCTGAGAAGTCTTAGTTCACTTCTTGTTTCTGATATCAAATTATTGTGCAGGATTTTTTTTCTTGTATTTAGTTTCTTATTTGCCTAACTTCATCCACATGAATATTAAGGCTCTCTTAACTTGAAGAATTGTATTCTTTATATATTTCTTTGCAAAAAAATTAACAAAATATTATTCTTATGTCTGTTAGAATATCACAATTTAAAAGGGTCTGGAACATAAAGGGAAAATTTTAAGACAAGTCTGAAACTTTTAAAGTATATTTCTTCTGAAATAAAAAATAAAATGGGTTATTTCTGACAGCTCAAGGATGTCATGCCCTGGAGCATCTACTAAGAAGGCTTACAAAAAAAGATGACCTTTGAACACTTCAGACCATAAAGCTACTCATAGCTTAATACTATATCACAGTTTCTGCTAAACCTTGAAAAAAGACAGGAATTTGTGCACTGTAAAAGATGACAGAAGATGAAGAAATCACTGGGTTTCTTAATCTACTTATGGTGAGGATCATTTTTAATAAAACATCAAGGTGACGATTTTTGTCCTTCAAAATTTCAGATAGGTAATCTTTCCAAATCCATGAGCAGAAGTCTAGAACCCAAAATGTTCCAAACCCACTGTCATTAGAGGTAAGATTTTGCCAATATGAGAATACAGAATAAAACTTTCTCCTTGCATAAGACTTGCTTCTAGTAACAACCAAGCACAGACAATAAAATGTCTTCCCAGTAGGTCTATCCACAATAAGTATTTGCTAGGATTATAATTGACATTTTACGTATACCTTTTTCTAATTTTCTTTCTTTCTTTTTTTTTTTTTTTTTTTTTTTCTTTTAAATTGGCTGCAACAGTTCATTGTGGTGATGGTCATGGTCTTGAATTACATTGTGAAAAGTAATTGATGTAGAATTATATAGAATACTCCATTCTATACTCAATTATTTGAAAAACTTAGTAATGACTTTTAATAAAGACAAGTAAACAGAACACAGGTTTTGTGGTTTTGTTGTTTTGTGTTTAAGTAGGCTTGAAACAGATAGGAAAACTATAAGCACAACATGAATGTTTTTCAGGGGGCAATTGTTGCACAGTGATATCTCATTCCCAGCCTGCTTGCTGTGCCTGCAGTGACAAATCATTGTCCTACACATGAAGAATCTTGCCGTGGAAGATGAAGAAACATTTTTCTGTTTGCCACTGTCTTATGTAAAAGAACAAGGGATACTGAACAGAAACAATACTTAATTAGTGATGGATATGTATAGGAGACAAGAGTAGAGACAAATACAGACTAATGTGAATTAATTTCTGTTTCTCCTTAAATATTTCCATTTAATCCTATTAATAGTCTTCTTCTTCAATCACTAAGCAATAGCTTCTTTCGTTCCACTTTTGTTAATTACAGAGAGGCCTGTTATGCAATGTTATTAAAATATGTCACAGTAAGACAAACTTTACCAGTTAGTTCTGAGCTTCCTGGAGGAGATCCAGGCTTGAGAAACTTCCTTTGTGTTATTTTTAGTGCCAAAGAAAGAGAGGTAGAACAGGAAGAGTTTGAGAAATACAGTACTTGATACAAAGTGTTTTTTCTAGAGATAAGCACAAGATTTCCATCTGAGTCTCCTCAAAGTTTCTCAGAGTAACCAGACACCAAAGTTGGCAGAGAGGCTGTTTCCACTGCAAAATGGAAAGGGCAAAAGAGAGATAAATGCAGCAGAAAGTGTTCGAGAATATTCTCCATGATAAAAATAATTCTTTTTGATAGGATGCTTTTAGTCTGTTTTCATTTATAAGCAAGAAAAATATTTTAAGGAGAAAAATTTATTAACACTGATTATTTCCTTACCAAAAACGTGACGGTGTTAAATTTCTGGAAATCCATTTTTTGTCATTTCAGATTGTATTTTGCATTCATTGATTTCAGATGGATTTTGTTTCTGTATAACCTAGCAGTTTGCATGCCAGCAGTAACTGTAAGAAAATAGTGTGACCAATCCATCAAGTATGTGCTTAGGGAAATGAGGGAAAAGGAAATAAAAGAGCTAGAAATTTCTAAGAAAGGATTTGTAAGACATGCCTCTTCTAATAAAGAATATGATTTAGAGCACCCCAAAAACAGTGATAGAAAATTTTGGGCTATCTCCAAGAAATTTGGGTTCATTTGCAGCTTGATGCTGCTGTGTGCACTTGAAAAGCTGGTTTTAAGGTTTTTCCTTTTGATACCTATTAGTCTATTTTCTCAGATTACTGTACAAAATGTACTTCATCTGACTTCTTCCTGACAGCAATGAAACATTTTAAGAATATCAAAGCCAACTGTATTCTGAGCAACAAAGGGAATAAGGAGGGAATGGCTTGTTGAAAATGAGAAAATACGTAAAAGGTACAGGTATATTTTATGTGTTGAAAAGAATAATTCTAAACAAAACATTGATTAGGAGGGGAAGAAGTCAAGGAAATTTCTGAATTAAAGGTCTACAGGATAGCTCCCCTTTCCACTCTGAAAAGGTATGGAAAGTTTTGAACAGAAGTAAAGGTGACCAATGTTGAATGCTAATTATCATCTTTCAATCTGTTTTTTTTCTTGAGAAAAACAAATCCTGCACTATGGTGAAGTTAAAATAATTTGCCTTGCTAGATCAGTGACTGGAACACTGAAATGTGATATGCAAGCATAAGTTCTGAGCCTCAACTTCCCTTCTCCCTTCTTGCTTGAATCAAATTACTGGAAAGACCAAATGGTCTTTATCAGTGGATTGGGACTTGGGATTTACTCCTGGATCTGTCAATGAAATGCTGAAATTTTCTGAGAAGTTGAATATTGGAGCACCCATTTAGTAATCTGGGGATTTTCAAAATGTACAGGTAGTGCTGACCATGTCTTTCATGAAATACTGCTACAGTTAACATATGAAATCACATTATTTTGGAAATTTTAATACTAAGGAATGTTAGAAATGGGAATCAGTTAATATAATAACGCTATCTGAAGCACATCCTGACATGAGTCATATTTAAATCCAGGTTAGAAGTACTGAATATGGAACAGTAAAGCCAAAGGCCTCTCTGAACTTAATATTAGCTAATAAGCAGCTTAAAATAATATGTTAAGCTTTTTAATTATGGAAAAAGTGTTTTTCTTTAATCTTCATTTTATTAATTACCCTTTTTCTATTTTATTTTCTTCCCCTCTTCTTCCTGATTTAATTTTCATTTTTAAAAAGAACATAGAACCAGGAGTTTGGTCTTGGCTTGCAAATCCACAATATGAAGTAGGTTCAAATATCAGGCACCTCACTCCTTCTTAAAAGGATCGTACTGTGCAGGTAAATCTAGTGGAGGATCACAGGGCAGGACTTGCAAAGACTGACTTCCCTTTTACCCAATTTATGATAATCCTGCTCCAAATGAGACTTTTTAGCTTGCTGGAAAGAACATTTTAATCTTAGTGTTTCCCAGCCTTGTTTTGGTTTTAATTTACAAGTAATCTGAAAAGCTGTTCTGGAGACACATTATTTATAATTGTTGCTTTCAGAAAGGAATATGCTTTATTGTCATCTGATCTGATTATCACAAGCTAGACAAGTCAGAATTAGAAAAAAAAACAAGTTTACACAGTGAGGGTTTAAGTTCTTGAATGTAAGGTAGGAATTTGATATAAGACAGGCAAATTTTAAAAAAGAGTGTATATTTCAATGTCTGACCCAAACTGTCCCACCTGTCATTTAGTTTCTGAGTAACTTCCCAGAGACAATGTAGTTTTAGCTGCCGCTACTCAAATCGTAGTTCAGGGCTATTAGAGTGCCACTGTGCATTAATTAATGCTTAAGCAGTTCCTGTTCCTTCTAGTTTTCTTTTCTTCCCTATTAGATTAAATTAGTAAAACTTGCAGCTTTATTAGTTAGTATTTACAATCCTGTTAAATAAAAATCTAGTGAAATATAGTGTCTACTGAAGCAGAAATGTACACACAGAACTTGTGATGAGTTTTCTTACATCAAGGTCTTCTTCTTAGCAAGGAAAGCTGATGCTCTTGAAATATTTCTGGCTGCTTTATTTCCAGACAATTTTTCTTAATCTATAAAACTGCTTGAGGCTTCTTGCAATATTGAAAAAAACTTATGCTATACACAATTTTCATACTTCCTTGATACAAGATGTTTTCATTTATAGAGAGATCTCATGAAATATAATGATACAAATGAGATCTTGATTTTCAGCTCAAGTGCCTCACTTTTCTTCATTTGTGATTTGGAGAGTTTAAGGCTCTCACACATTCCCTCTGATGTCATGCAGCAGTTCTGATGCACACTGCTCCATAAACCTTGATTTCCTTTCAAGCCCACTTACCTGTAGTCTGTTGACACTGCACCCTTCTGCTATCCAAGACATCAATGACATATTCTTCACTTGGTAAACTATAGTTTAGCAGATTTGAATTAGTGGTTTCATTTTTTCTACAAACATTTCAGGAAAGAGTTTAGCTAAATAAGGAAAACTTCTATTGCCTGATTCTTACAATAGCACAATGTCCCCACTATGTGACAAAACATGTAGCTTGCTAAAGGTTAACATTTTTACTAAAAGAAAAGCAATGAATGCAAATCTCTCATCCTATTTCTTTCTTTCCTTCCTGCCTAAAAAAAATCAAAACACAAACCCTGAGGCAACAGTTTGCCAATCCTGTTAATAAAATGTTACTCCTAGACACTGGCCAGTTAATTGTAGCATCACCTATAGGAGATCAAGTTGTGTTCCTTGTGTTCCTTGATCATTCTTCATGAGTTATGCTCTTAAGTGAGCTGCCTCACCTGCTCCTCTTGACCATTTGGATGCTTTAACATTGAGACTCATCTCTCTCGATGTTCCTATAAGAAAATTTCCATAGGTTTTCAGAGATGATGATTAAAGCAGGTATATTGAATGTAGACAGGACTCTACATTCATTTGATTGGTCTCTGGAAGATATTCCTATATTTGTCCTAGACCCTCTCTGTCCTTCTGCATGATGACCCTAAGGGATCTGGCAGTATGTCTTGCTCAAACCCAGGGTGTGAGAGATGTAACACACAAGAGAACAAGACCAATATTTGCATAACCTTGCGGGTTTTTATCAGGTGTTCTCTCTTCTGTTCTCTTCTCCTAGATTTAGGGCCAACACCTAAGCATAAATAATGTTTTGGGTTAAGTCTCAGTTTTATTTGCCACATACATCCATTCACTCCCTATGGGATGCTTAAAAGGTGGGACTTGCATTGCAGAGTTCACAGCATAGCAAAATGCTTTATTTTTGCACAGCCTTAATAGTTTCAGTATCCAAGAAGTGGCTACTTTTTTTAGAAAACACCATGTTGTATGTACATCAATCAAAAGTCAGTTATTAGGAAAACACGGGTTTCTCCTCTTGCCTGTTATCACAGTTGCCTCTAATTAAACTCACACTGTTTGAACCTACTGAGCACTCTCCTGGATCATTTGATCACCTAAGCACTTGTGCCATTTCATTAGTTTTGTAGTCACCTGCTTTCTTGATCTGCTGCTCCTCTTAACCTTTGTGAGGTTAAAAGATCCAAGGACCACTAATTTATGCCCCAATTAAATCTATCTTCCTTCAATTCCTGTGGAGTACTGATCCCTCATTAATTTCTCCTTCTTCCTGGCCTTTATACCTCCCTAAGGTGTTTGACACAGAAAAGGGATCTTTGGGCCGAGATGCTCAGACCTGTGAGACTCTGCAGGGAGAGGGTGCAAATATTGTTCCTCTGGAGCTGTAGTGCTAGAACAGAATGGTGTGCACAGGTACCTACAGAAAGAGCTGAGACACTAAAATAATGATGGAGGCAATGTTCTTTTAAGGAAAAGAATAGGTGTGAAGAAAGTCCGTCAGGTAGCATAGTAGGAAATATTCCTTATGGTGATTTTTTTTTATCATGTTATTTTAAAGAGTCTTAGAAACTCCATGATTCTGTAACACATGATAAAGTTGTGCATCATCTCATTTAGAAGTCATTCTATATCTTATATATCTAGCACTTGATTTCTCTCTTAATAGCACAAAAACATGGAATTGTTTCTGCCATGAAATGAAGATTCATGGGCCAGCTTGGGTCAGAGCACTGTTGTGAAAATGCTCATCTTTGACTCAGACAGAATGATATTGTGTGCCAAGGCTTGATAGTTAGATTTAACACTGAAAGAACATGTTAAAAGCAACATAGCATACCACTTTTAAAACCATGTATGCTTCAGCAAACACTAAACTTTCTGAATATGCTGAAATATCTGCTGATGCCTGATACTTTGCAATACAATCTGGCACCAAATTATTTCTAGAAAATGATGTAACTATTTTAGAACTGTCATCACAAAACTCTGAATGTTCATGTTTTGGTGAAACACCAAAATAGCTGGAGAAACTAGACAGTTCTTCAGAGGAAAGGGACATTGTCTCAAAAAACTCAGTTTGCACTCATACTTAGCCTTTTACAAGTGTTTGCTGAGTATAATATATGAAATAAAAACATATAGTGAAAGTGTGATTGTTGTATATGCTGATGACTCTGAATTATGTTTAATCCACATTCTATCCTTTAAATATTGGCCCTAATGACAGGGAGTAATTCTATCTCATAGGAAGCATGGGATGGTGTACAGTCAGTGCTATGGTTTAAATAAGTTCAATTATTTTAAAATTTAATTACTAATTTCAGAAGCAAGACACCTGAGCTAAGAAATTAATATGTGGTTACACAGCCGAGTTTAAACCAATCTTATCGTAGATATTTTATAAATTAATCAGTCCTGGAATTAGAAATCATCATACAGTGTGTTTGGAGTGTTGTAATATACACATATAATATTGTTTACATTAGTATTCAGAATATGATAAGTGACTCTAGTTGATGAATACCGAGGAACAATAAAGATGACCAAGTAATCAATACAGAGGAAAGGTTGCAATGAATGTGATACATTTTTTCATCAGGCTCTCATTTAAAATTTAATTTGATGTCTCAAACTGTGTTTCAAATTCTTTTACTCAAAGTCAAGGAAGTAGCACCTCAGTTTCAGATGGCATCTTCTACGTGCAAGAAATCAAAATACTTATTAAGTTTTCATTGTCTTAATAATTTTCAGACAGCAGTGCTACAGCTTGTGGTATCTGGCTTCACGATCTGAGTCTGGAGTTCATATTACAAAACTGTATTTCTAGAAGCAGTAGAACCAAATTCTTTCCTAAAGCCCATGTTTTTAAGGATTGGAAACATGATGCAATCTGCTGCCAGCAAAAAGCTAGCTGCATTTTCCTGGTTAGGTGAAACTGATCTTTGCAAAGAATGAGACAGTCTATTCCAGTCTGTTATCATACAAGATACTGGGTTAAAAAAGGCTTCTTCACTCATGCAAGGTACTGCACATAAAAATAAATCTTAACATAAGCTAGATATATTCACAACACCCTGTTATAGTCAGGGAAGACTGAGCAGGTAGCTGAGATTCTTTCTAGGAGCAGCTGATATCCAGAGCAGTTTAGATTTCTGATGTAGAAATCTAGATCTAGTGACCTTTACTACAGTACAAAGAATTTAGCTGTTTGAGTGTTGGCCTGTTGTTAGATCTCCTATATCACTTCCATGAATATTTGTAAGAGTCTTCATTTTCTCACAAAAAAAAAAAATGTTTTTAGCTTTAATGGCAGAAATATGTTGATTCAGTAGTAATTTGGATACTCAGTAAATAGCCTAGAATTTCCAGGTTAATTGCAGATTCAGTATTTGTAATGACAGCCTCATACAGATGGCTTTATTTTCACAGAAAGATTCCAGCTTCTTACTGAAGTTAGCCACAGAGCTCTGACTGTTAAATACATTCCTTTCTGCTCTCTCCTGGTTTTATTTCTCACCTCACTAATATAATGAGACCTCTAAGAAAGTAAACAGTATTGGTTTAATTAGGCACTCAGAAGACCTACTGCCATTCCTCTGGCTGTGTCTCCCAAAGGCTTTCTGAAGGTGCTAACCATCTAGGCTGCAGATAAAATCTCAAATACTGGCTGGCCCGATGATTCTCACATTCCCTGAATTCCAGCCCAGAGAGGTGCTAACTTGATTGGAATTACATAAGCTTTATGGATAAATTTGTTGTACAAGGGCATTTCTGAGTGTAAAAGCCAGACATTTTCCATGTTCTACCTGCTGAAAACAAAGGATTTAGAAAATGTAGAACTCTGTAAAAATAGTTGTTCACTGGGCTTAGATTAGATCATGTGATCACTATACATTGCACAGGTGTTGTGACCTATACAGCAACTCATATTTTCCAACCTTGTTCCCAGCACAGGAAAATAATAGTTACAACATCAAGACAGGAGGTTGTCACCTTCTTAGGCAGCTGAAACAGGCAGGAGGAAAAGTGAAGGAAGCAGAAGGATGATTGCTATTAAAGTGCATACTGGATAAAGAAGGCTTAGAGGAGGGATAATGAATTTTTTAGGAGGGCCTTCCTTTTAGCAGAAACCTCCCAATATCTAAGCAAAGTGTGAGCTTTTCAGAGTATATGGATCTCCCTCTCCCAAAAAAATCCAACAAAACACAAGTAAAGGAAACCAAAGCAAATAAAAAGCTCCACCAGAACTGATTTTAAAAGCTCCATAAATTAATTTCAAAAGTTATTTTAAGAATAAGGACATATCCTATCAAAAATAAAAACTTGAAGGAAAAAACACAGCTGTATGACTATCATCTAAAGTCATGAAAAAACTGAGGAGAGATAAAGAAGAAATTATCATACCATTTTGCTTTACTACCTCCCACATCCTGCTAGAGTTCATTATTTTTTTGACTTCTACAAGTGTTTTTAGACTTCTAATTGCCAGAGCTTTTTGGGGGGTAAAAAAAGAGTTTTGGAAGAAATTATCTGAAATCTGCTAAATCAACTTGGCAAAATACTTTTCCATGAAACTGCAAAATTTAATTTTTTAATATTTTTAATTAAAGAACACTCTGTGTATGTCTACCAATGACAGTTACAATAAGGATGTCAAAGAAAAACACATAAAAAGTCACTTGTTTACACTGACACAGATTTCTTGCTTGTCTTTGCATTTGTTGAAAAGATAATGAGAAGAAAAGAAAAAACAATCCAGGCCACAGTTTAAATACATTAAACTATGCAACCAGTAAGATTAATATTGTCATAGGACTGAATACACAGATGAATGTATTATATGTTCCCTACATCATATAAATACACTCCTTTTAAGCTGTAATTTTATTTTAAGAATTGTAATTTGATGTATTGTAGAATCCCAGAATAGTTTGAGTTAGAAGCAGTCCTAAAGATCATCCAGTTCAAACCCCTCTGCCATGGGCAGAGACACTAGACCAGTGGGTAGATTTCCTTCTAGACTGACATAGTATCTTCACAGCTCTTGTGAAACACAAATGAACCTACCTGGGTTTCATTAGCTCTTATTAATCTTCTCTGCATGATGTTCATTATCAATTACAAAGCATAATCTTTCAGATTGTTATGTCTTCTTCCTACATCACAGTTTTTTTCTGTCAGAAATCTATGTGTGCAATGTGTCCATTTATTATAGCTAGAGGCAGAAAATATATCATGCAAGAAAGGAAAAATACTGAATAATGTGATCTGTTAGTTGGTATGCCTAACCAGCCTTTCATGATCTATACATCTTTATTCAGGTTTTTACAGAACAATGTAGTCACAAACTCTCCCTTGTCTCTTGCTGGCAGGGGCCAACTGTCTCGCTGTTGGGGGCCACACATCCTCACTTGTAATGGACCAAAGTGATCTACAACAATATTCCCTTATCTAGCAGCCTGAAAAGCTGCACACCTGCTCTGCTGGAGAGCTGCCACTAATCAGATGCGGTGCTGTGCATTTCAGTGTCTCTGAGCACATATACTCTGTTCTCACGAGTCACACACGTATCATATACAGGTTTAGCCACTTTCATTAGCCAATGTGAACTTGTGTCTTACTGGCATAAATGTCATGACTTTTATTATCACTGATCAAAACAAGCCCTGTTCTGGATTTGTTATGATGGTTGAGGGCTCACCCAATGCTCACTGGCAGTCAGCCCATCTCTGCAATTCTGAGAGAGAACGGGGTGCAAGAAGTACAGTATTAGTCCAGAAATAAGTAACTTAATTACAAGCCTGAATTTTACAGTACTGATGTTAAACACAGCTCATATTGAATCAGAAGTTATTTAACTGAAATAAACCATAATTTTACAACAACAACAAAAAAAAAACCTACATAAGAGGAAAAGAATCCTGTTTTGAGTTTCAAGAAAGGCATTGACATGCTGAAGCATGCTAAAAGAAGGGCAATGAAGCTGGGGACGGGTCTGGAACACAAGTCTTATGAGGAGCTGCTGAGGGAACTGGGGGTGTTTAGACTGGAGAAGAGGAGGCTCAGGGGACTTTATCTCCATTTACAACTACCTGAAATTTGGGGGTAAACCTCCTCTCTCAGGTAGCAAGTAACAGAACAAGATAAAATGGCCTGAAGTTGTGCCAGGGGAGGTTTAGATTAGATAACAGGAAAACATTTTTGATTGAAAGGGTGGTCAGGCATTAAAACAGGCTGCCCAAGGAAGTGGTTGTGTCACCATTGCTTGATGTCTTCAAAAGACATGTGGATGTGTCACCTGGGAATATGGTTTAGTGGTGAACATGGTGCTGGGCTAATGTTTGACGTGATGACCTTTGAGGTCTTTGTGTTTAAAAATCCACTGGATGTGGCACTCAGTGCCATGGATTTGTTGATAAAGTGGTATTAGGTCATAGCTTAGACTTGATGACCTCAAAGGCCTTTTCCAACCTGGTTAATTCTGTGATCCTGTAATTATTCCATGCTTCTAAGACCTTTGTTCTGACACTCAGATTTCACTCTGTTCCTCATATAGTCCACCAGATGCACTCAGTAGGTCCTGTGCTTTACATAACCTGTAGATCCAGAAGAGTCAAGGGGACTCAAATTACCTTCACTCTCAGGCTTCCAGACTCTGAATCCCAAGACTTCAGGTACTGGGAAATAAAAAAGATGAAGTCTGGTCCATGTAGACATTCAAGTGGCTGCCTGTTTGGATGATGTGTCATGAGCACATCAGAGCATGATCTGCATCTGTTTGCAGAGGCTGTGCAGCAGCAGAGACTGCTGCACTCCAGGCACAGCACTGAATTTGTAACGGGTTGCTTTGGCTGATACGAAAGACAGTGCCAGGGATAATTTTGCTCAATAAATGTGTCTTCCATGGAGTAACTCAGTGAATTCTGAGAGTGTCTCTATGTGGCTCATGGACAAAGCCTCCTCCATCCTCTCCCTTGTCCTTGTGCACCAGCAGCTAATCTGTGTCATGCCTAGAGATCTACAGCAGAAGTATTGGGCCTTCAAGAGCCCATGGTGCAGACAGGTGGAATATGGCACCAGCTGCTAGAAAGAATGACTACTGGGAAATGAAAATTTTGAAAAGAAATAAACGTGGTGTGGAGCTGAATGGGACTGGGGACCCTTAGAGATGCTTTTGAATGCAAAAGGGATGCTCCAGTTCAGATAGTCCTCCCCCACAGAGCAGGACAGAGGTGGTTATTGATATCATGTTCAAAGCAAGTTGAACTGAACAAATGGAACTGAATAAAGACAAATTTCATGTCTTTTTTATCTTTTTACAGTGGTACAAACCACAAACCACTAATATCTCAGACAGAAAGACTATAATAATGGAGAATGGCAGCCTGACTTCAGAATGCAGCACTATGTTATCCTGATTATTTATGAAAAGAGAGAAAGAAATTTGGATTGTATCGGTGTTCCTCAAAAAAAAATCAACAAGAAATTTACCAAGTGTATGGAATGCACTCATTTACAATTCCTCACTCCTTAGAGATTCTCTAAGAATTTTGAGAGCTCAGAATTTTCCATCTTACTGATGAAACAGTGTTCATTAAAAACATTAAGAGCTAACTATAGATTAATTTTGAACATACAATTTTAAATTTTCTGACCTCTGTGATAAATTAATATTAAGGCTTTAAATTTTTTTTAATCAAATGTGAAAAGGAATATCCAATTCAAAGTTATGACACTTCATCCAATGTGTAAGGTTGAAAACTCTTAAGGAAATGTGATTCAAAACAAATTAGAATAAATATAAAAATAAAGAGGGACACAAAGAGCTTCTCAATAGATGGAAGGAAAAACACTGTTTGAGAAGAATAATGTAATAGTCAGAAAGGAATTAATGAATAAGACAGGTACATACATGCCTAGAAATAGCTGTTAAAACCACAGAATTATGTAGTACTCAGTCATTAATATCACATTGCACCTGGCAGTTTAACAGGCAGATTTTAGTTCCTTGTGAAAAAAAAATAAGGGCTCAATTATGGATCTGAGCATGCTGAGAAAGGAGAAAGATAAATATTCTCTCGTGGTGTGGTGGGAAGCCATGTGCTTGTGGAAGGCACAAAATAGAGGCCTGTCATTACTCCTGCAACACATAAACTCATTAATCCTCATTCTGAGTGTAAGGAAAAACCTCAGATGTAAGGGAAGCTGGGGTTCCCCCTCTTCTGATGACTTCAGGGAAAATATTGCTCTACAAGAAGTAATGGTAGTTCCAAACAAAGTTTCAGTATAAATTGTGTAAGATCAGGAGCTGAGAATTCAGGTGGACATCCCTGGAGCCAAACATGAGAAAGATCTAGATCTGGTTTTAGTCCAGTGGTTTCTGAGCAGGAACTTTGAGGCATTGGTTTGCCTAAAAGGACTACTTTCAAAATAGCCAGCTTTGATGATTTTATGGGACCATATGATTCTATTATCATGTGAATCTTCTTTCAGACTGAAAACTTGTCCCTGATTCCAGTGACGAGACCACATTGTGCGCTCTGTACCTGAGTTTTGCACTGATACATCGAGCTCTGATTTTTTCACTCTGCCCTGTGAGTTGCAAGCAATTCCCGATACACCTTTAACTTCCTTCCTTTTTCTTGTATAGAATGTATTTATCTGACCCAATGATGATTCACACTGCTCTTGTTCTTGGTATGGGAAAACCTTCCCTCTTATGTATCTTCTCCCTTTTCAGTAAATGTGCAGGAATACATTTTTACCTCTGTATCACTCATCCACATGTCGACTTCTATTGTTAACAACTTACTTTTCTATATACTTCTTATAAACCTTTGTACTGATACTTTCATCTCAGTTCTTAATCATTAGATATTTTTTCATTGTTAAATAATTACAGATATTATGTATGCAATGAAGAACTATTTAAGAAATTTGACATGATCTTTGTAATTTAATTTTTTCCTCCTACTGTCTCTTGCTCATGTTTGCAGTTTTGTGAAATTTCCCTTTCTGAAGTGCTAAGAAAACACATATTGATATTTTTGCACATAATGAAAGCAATTTTATCATATACAATAACAGAATTGTATTATCACAATAACCTGTTGCTGTTGTCTCTTGGAAATGCGTCTTTAATAAGTAAAATTCTTCTAAAGTATAGAATCTTTCTATTTATGTGGTACTATCTTGTTTGTACTTATTCTTTTTAAGCAAGTCAGGGACACTTCAGTAGTGATGACAAAGGACTTCAAAATACATTTTTAATTTTATGCTTCGGAAGGAGTGGATCCTGTTGTTATTTCCTTGTGCCCGATCCATATTAGTCACTTGTGCTAAAACTCAAAGTCAGAAAATCAATCCCTGAATATTCCAAGGCCTAGCTTTCTGAAATGTTAATAACTGAGGAAACCAGCTACAACATTTTTTCATGTGGAGCACAGCCTCCCCATTTCCAGAATAGGGAATGTCCATGATGTATCAGTATAGTGAGAAAGCCTGAAAAATTGACTGATATCTAAACTTAATTATTTCATTTCCTGATGCATGAATGATACTGCAATCCCCAGGCTAATCTAAAACAGTGAGTTCCATATTTATTCCAGAATTGTAAGTGTACTACCATTTCTCTTCCTAGGTTACATTAGAAATCAAATTTCCTGATGTAAAAATCCTTTCCATTACCAAGTTTTGTAGAGTCTGTGGTTCTAGCATCACACTGATTTTCAGTTGTACCACATAGTATAACTTCTGAATGAGTGGCTCTCCCTGGTAGAAAACATGACAAACAGTCTTTATCCTGGCAAACATTCAGACTTTCCCATGAGTTTATCATCTCTTCCCTATAGGTGTCAAAATCAGAATCCTGAAAACCCCAGTTCAGGTGTCATATAGTGCTGGATATCCCCACCCAAAAAATAGCCAAAGTCTGTAAGCTTCCAGTATTTGCTTTCTGACATGCACAGCACTGCTCAGATCTTGGCAATATTGAGAACCAAGATGAGCAAAGCATTCACCTGTACAGGTCTGACTGCAGTCCTGGAGCACATCAAGGACATAACGAAGGATATATGTCCTTCATAAAGAACACCTGTATCCAGAGACTCCATGTTTTTGAGCACTTCTCTAGGATATTAGGACCCACATTTTTCTCCTATCTTTAGGGAAAAAGGACAAGCTCCATCTCCAGCTTCTCAGATGAATATTACCTAGCACAGGCACAACTGTTTTGAAGTTCTCCAAATTCCACACTGGCATTCATCCTAGATTCACCAAGATCAGAAAATACACTGCCAGGTCCACCACCAAACCAAAGTTTCCCTAAGAACCACATCTATATGGGTGTTTTGAACACTTCCAGGGACAGTGATTCCACAGCCTCCCTGGTGAGCCTGTTCCAGTGCTTGTACAGTCTTTCAGTGAAGAAATTTCTCGTAGTATCTAATCTAAACCTTTCCAGGCACATAGACTGACTTGCTTTTGACACTTCTCCCCTTTATGAAAAACACTTGTGTACTCTTGAGCCAGATGGAGAGGGAGGCGAGTGTAGCTGGTATCACACTTAATCTGGAATATCCATATCCCCTTTCTGTTGTCAACAAAGATTTCTATGAGGAGCTCCTGAATGATGGATGTGCTGTGTTGTGCTATGTGTAAATAGAAAAGTGTTACTCTTCTTTTTGAGGAAAAGTTTGGACATTTTGCTTCAGAGGAAGGTTCAGGATGATGATTACAGATTGGAAATAAACTGCTTTGTTTTTATTTTTCTGAGAAAGATGCTGAAGTCAGAGCAGTGAGCACATTTTATCTGAAGATTTCCTTCAGCAGTTTCTGTCACTGAGCTGTATATGTAGTCCTCTAGTGGTTCTGGTGATTTACTGTCCATGTATGCTGCCTATAAAATGAAAAACAACAAGATTTTTGAAGTAGTCTAGCCTTTCCATATGAGAGGGTGTGTCTGTACAAGATCTAAGAAAGGCACAAGATCAAGGCACCCTGTAGCAGCATAACCATATGGTGCTGCATTCAGGCACAATAACCATACTGACAATGCCTTTACAGCTTAAACAGCTTTGCACTGCAAGGGAAAACCTACCCTAAACATCCCACATATCATTCACAGAATGCAGTCACCTAATGAGGCCTAAAGTTTGCACTGGGACAAAAAATCTATCTCAAAATCTGCCCAGCAATTTTGAGAGATTAAGGTAACTTTGCTCTTCTACGGGTCATACTTCAAGCTGTCTTCAGAGTGGCAGCTGGAACTGTTAGAAAGATAATTCATGTGGGTGGGAAACTGGAGAAAATAGAATGTTCTTCTCACAAAGAATTCAAGACATAGCCCTAGAGATCAGACTACACTGCAAGGATCACAACTTGTAAGTCCTTACTGAGGAAAAAAGTCTTTCAAAGAATCTGATTAATAAGTATTTAATAGGTGTATAATTTAAAAGTTTCACTGTGATTGGAAAATTCTAACAAAAGACATCTAAGTCTTGCAAAAATACTTTGGTTACTCATAAATTCAGTACCATCTAGGAATGATTCTGATAATGGTGCAGATTTGGAGACATTTGCTAGATATTTTTAATGAATCATTATAAATTTGATACAAAAATTTATGTAGGAGTCAGTTAAATGAATTCATAGTCTGTAGACTAGCTTTAAATTCAAGTATTAGAATTACTGGAAGGATTAGACACAGTGACTTCAATTGACTGCATGACACTGACAATTAATTGCCATTAATGTAATTAATTTGTTGAGAGGACAAAATTTTTTTAAGCTAAACCAGTTTTCTCTTTTTCTTTTCTAGGAAAAGGAGACAGATTTTTTGTCTCATGGGATGATTTATTTTTTCCTAAAATAATGTCCCTGTAAGTTCATCATCCCCTATAGGATGCAATTTTTTCTTCTTTAACTATAAAAGGTATCTAAAAGAAAGAGTTTTGTCTTCAGTGGTTAAAATGACTGCACACAAAACATCTTTTTGGGCTTTGTGAAGGAAGATGAGGTGCCTATCATAGACTTCTGCTATGATGTGTGTTGCATCATTCATCTTTTGGTGTTTAAGTTATTCAGTGAGTATAGGTCCAAGTAGTAACCATGAGGCTCAAAAGCAGTACTTTGCTAGATACAACAGACACAGTTTTGACTGTCTGCACATCTTTCTGTGAACATGAAATTATTTACCCTTTGCCACTTGCTTAGAGGTAACTGAATTCCTGCCATGAAAGCATAAGGCAATTATTGCAGCATCCTTGAGCTACTGAAGCATAAAAATTATTACAAACACACATGACCCAGTAGTTCTAATCCTAGTCCACATGCCTTGAATGGGAAAATCAGTAACAGCATGAATAAATCTTCAACTGACAAGATCAGTAAACATATGACAGAGATAACAAAAGACCTTTAAAGACCTGTTTTGATTAAAGTACTTTTATTTCTGAGCTTCATCTGAGCCAAAATTAAGTGTTCCTACACACACTATTTTCAGCTGTCAGATGCACTAATTCATTTATTTGGCAAGTGATCTCATTCCTGGTTAAAAATGTTGTGCCCATGACAGCACTAAAGGAGTGCAATGTAGTACATCAGGCAGCAGCAAGAAGCACAGAAGAGACAGAGGAGGAAGGCAATTTTTAAGATGGTTTTGTTTCTGGTCCACTCAGCTTCAACAAATTAGTCATTTGCAGGCATTGAAAATGACTGATTACAGCTATTCTGTAGTATCTGCTACAGTCTACCAAATCAGTCTTACATTAAAACACCCCAAGATCAGATGACCACATCCCAAGGCTGATACTGCTATTTATTTTTATCCATGACCTAGTGTCAAACCCAGAACACTAAAAAATGTAAACTTTCCTGTCTAACCAGATCCCTTATCACTTAACCTCTGCTTGGGAACAAGGTACTACAAGTTGCTCTTGAGTGTAAATGAAGCTCAGATCATTTCTATTGCCCACCAAGGAATGTGCTCCTCAGGGCATGGTAACTCAGCTCCTTGGTGAAAAGAGACAAGTCATTTTTGAGTTGCTGAGAAACGAGTGTTTGAACACTGGAAGTTACCAGGGGAACCAATGTACTGAAAGCCTTTAGTTGATAATACATTTAGTTGTCTAACTATTAGTAGAACAAAAATAAAAATAATAGCACACTCTCCATGTCACCTACTTCTGGAAAGTAACCTTTCACATTTCTGCTCTGACTCTCTGTTGCAAGCTCAGCACTATCTTGGTCTCTTCACCCTTTATATTTTTGCCACTTCAGTGAGGTATACAATATTCCAAGTATTTGCATACAAAAAGGAAATTTAGATTTGAACAGATATAAAGATATGCATGGATTGTTATTTCTTTTTCCCCTCATAATCTTCTTACATAGGAACATCAAATAGAGATTTTTTTTTCCTCTTATCTCTCCAATTTCTCTGTGGATGGGGCATTTAGCAGATGGGGCCCCTGATTTCAATCCCAAAGGCAAATTTATCAACTAAATTTTACCCACAAAGTTAAAGTTAGGTGAGTTCTTCTGAATACACTTCTTTGCTGGTATTTTGTTAACAAAATAGACATTTTTCCTCCAGTCTCCAACTCACTTTCCCTGCTTTCAACCTGCTTTTAGTTGATCTAGCCTGTACTAACACTTTTAAAATATGTAAAGATCAGACAAATTTTTCCCAATTGCTTCCAGCATTATGTTCCTTCTTTCTCTAGGGAAGGGAGACAAGGATAAAAAGCTGTGCTACTTCTTCATAAACGATATCCTATATATCTATCTGATAAACAAGTACCTTTTTACTTAATCTGTTTTCTAATGTTTCATTCTCAGCGAGGAAAATATCCATCCTAGGATGCTATTCCTTATACATCCCTTTACATAGATTGTTTTCCAGCTTTATTGTTTCCTGAGTTTTCACGTCTCCAAAGAATAATGAGTCACTATGACAAGGGAAGAAAATAAAAAGTTATTCTGAAATCTGTCTTTTTTTATGCTTTATATGCTTCACTATGCAAATCCTTTTCTGTATTCAAATATATTTCAGCTGCTGGATTTTGTGTCCATCTAGATCTTCATCTCTTTTGCTTTTAATACTTGCTTTCTACTTCAAGCTTTCATCCTAGGCACAGTGAATTGGAAAAGGCACCCTGCAAAATAACTCCACCCCCATAGCTAGGAATAAATACTGCTCTGAACACCAGCTAAGTAGCTGACAGGTCTTGATTATTGCTTTTTATGCTATTTACAAGTTGTCCCTCATGTTCTGCCCATCACCTGATATCTATTTGCTGCGTTTGTACGCTGAGTGCCAGGCTCTGGGGTCAGGCACCGCTTTTCATTTTGTGCAGAAGAGAGTATGAGTGAGATTGTGTACTGCCAGTAACTGCACCTTGATGGGAGTGTGGGAAGCAGAGCCTCAGCTCCCCCTGTTTGGAAAGCTGCTGCTGTGGCCCTGATTTACACACAGCCAGATCCCACGCTGCTGTCTTTGGAAGCAGTCCACCCTCAAGTGTTTGTTTAGTTTAAAGATGAGATCTAGAGCTGAGCTCAGTGCAGCAAAAAACTATTTTATTATGCCATTTGTTGCCTTTAAAAGACCATGACAGAAGCATAAGTACCATTTCTGTGCTCTTTTCACAGTCAAAAAGAAAAGATATTTTTTTTCTGAAAAATTGAGTTCTGATGTCTTGTCTTTGTTCCTGGCAAGGTTTCAGCCTACCAGACTAGGATGGTCTCCATCAGGAGCTAGCTGCTCCTTCACGGGCTCTGATAAGCTTCTCTCCTGTGTTCATTTACTGGGAGAACTACATTAAGTCTTTTCTGTAAAATATAAAAAAATCTTGCACAAGTGTAGGAAGATGAATTCCAATCTAATATTCACTTTTTTCATCTTAAGATCCTATGCAGCTATTCTGTTAATGGACCCTTTTGACATTATGGAATAGTTAATTTTTTTAGCAGAACTTATCATGTATGAACAAATATAAAGCTCATCTACATAGTAGAGCTAATATACACATTATAACAGAAAACTTATTCACTGATGGACTATAAACAATTAAAAGCTAGTAATTTTTTCCCAGTATCTTATAATTATTTTTTCCAGTAGTAAGTTGAAAGGAATAAAGAAATCTAAATGTGTAATAAAACCTTAAGTCTGTTATCACCTGCTCTTTCAAGGCTTGTAAACAAACAATGAGTGTCAAGCAATGTTAACAGATTCCAAAAAAACAATTTATTTGGGTATGGAGAAGAGAAAAAATTATAAAAAAAATCTTTGCCTTTTTTATGCAAGTTTTAGGAAAAAAATTTATCTCATTAGGTTTATAAGTATTTCCTCTATCACTTCCTGTCATGAACATGTGGAATATATCAACATCTCTATATTGATTTTTTTGTCTTCAGAAAGATGGAGACCACAAATCTGAGAGGGAAAAAAACCCATTGAAACAACAACTTGGGAGCTTTTAGCATTCATTGAAAGATGTGGGTGAGTGTATTCCACACTACTGTATTCACCTTCTGATAAAAAGAATTCTAAATAACAAGGAGTGGAAGAAGCTTCATGGCTGCTTTGTAGCAGGAGCAGTCACCTCTTAGTGTTCATATGTGCCTGTCCTGAAGACCTCCAGGACATGAACTGAGGAATACAATATCTTCATGTCATATTTAAAAGGAACTGTCATTTTTAGGAGTTCCTTCCCACTACACTTCTGGGAAGATTGTACATTATTAACTTGGGTTAAAGTAATTTCTGCTCTTGGTTCAGACTAGGGGTTGGAACGAGGATTTTCTGTGCTCCCAGAAACAGCCGAGAGACAAAGGAACAATTTTGTTAATATCAATCTTTACTCTCCTACAAATATATTAATATTAAAATTGCATTGAACCTTCCAAATTCAAATGTTCCATGTTCCTAATGCCTTTTTTTTCCTCCCCAATCCCACTTCTTCTTTTTTTCTCAGTTTTCAACTCACTTTCTTGCTGCATTTAATACTGTTTTAAATATCCCCTGCCTTGCCACTACTGCTCTGCAGAATCCTGCTGTGCAAATTGGCACTTTAAGTGGAGGCACTTCATATAAGCAGCTAACAACCACTCCTGGGGAGATATTTAGAGGAACAATTGCACTAAACTCTACCTCTTGCTTTGAAGAAAAATTAGATAGATGAGAAAGAACTCAAGCTAACAGGAGATAATAACTCAAGCTTTATATAAAGTATGAAACTATGTAAAGCCTTTAAGAACTGTAAAACTGCAAGAGGCTTTTCACAGTTAAAGGAAAAGATTAAATCTCTACTTGGGAACCAGGGCTCAAAGTCAGTGAAGCCCCAAAGTGTCATTAAAATTTTGCAGCTCCTGAGATGTCTGCTTGTCATTGTAAAAGTTGTTCCGTACTCACTGAATTACTACCCTTGTCTATATTACTTGGAGAGGCCCTTAAAGTCTACTTATTTTTTATATTTCAATGCCTTAATCCCTCGGGATAGACAACAAAACTGTTATATAATTCAAGATTATTCACAGTTGCCTGTGATCCTTTTGACAAAGCTATTTTTCATTGGCAAAGAGCAGTTTGACACACTTCACACTGAAGGAAAGGTTTTAAATTTAATTTCCATTATGACCAGATCCTTGGGTATAGTTTTTTTGGGTTTTTTTAAGGTCAAAATAAGAAGGTATCTTGTATATCATTAAAGGGGATCATTGCCCCAGATATCAAGTGTTTGATGATCAAATCCATAATCTGAAACCAGTTAGGGAATTAGTTTTTACTTTGTGATGAACCCATTTCTGGGTTTTTTTTCCTTTTTATTTTCTGAATAACCTTAAATTTTCCCTGTTGTGGAATTAGATAGTATTCTTTATATACATCTTAGAAATTATAGTATTTTGCTAAACTAATTCCATTCTCTCTTTTTTTGTTAGTGATTCCTAAATGGAGAATGCACACAGTATCCCCACAGCACAAGCACATGTATGAGCTGGCTGCCAGGGAAGACAATCAGTTATTGCTGGGATGGAGAAAAATCTTTTTTGCTCAGGTGGTCTTAAGTGCTCCATCTCATTTTTTTCCTTTTTTCTTGGCATTTTGGGCCCTTAATAGACTTAATAAGAAGAATAGACTTTGCAGCTTCAGATATTACCTTAAGATAGGCAGAGTATGGCCATTGTTTTCATTAGCTTTTACAGACACCAGGATTGCTGTTTCTCCTTAACAACTTAAATTCATGAACATTGAGAATCCAATGGTAATGCTACTGAAATGTCAAGTTATTATCTTTGAGGTTAATTCACTTATCTAATTAAAGCCATCTAGACA